>NC_136464.1:9940116-10540116 GCF_902686455.1 Sciurus vulgaris | reverse complement strand
AATGGCAATGTTTTGTATTCCTTATTTTTCTGCACTTTTAATTGGTTTGATTTATCCTAAAAATTCTTCTGACCTCTCCTGAGATATTTACTGAATTACTTAAGTCACGTGGATAAAGACAGACTTTTTTTTAGGATTATAAATTGGATTTTTTTAAATGTTCATTTGGTGTTAAATCTTGGGGATTATGTCTTATTTTTGTTTCTTCTTTTGCCCATATTCTCTAAATGTGATTTTGAATTTCATAGTATAGACTTCAATTACCTTTTGTGTTTTTACAAATAAATACATCGTCTATTTAAAGGTAATACCCTGCTTTCAGCGTGATGGTTTATTTTGCCTTCATGAAAATGGCTGTATAACTTTACGTGTTCGAAGATCTTACAACAGTGTTTTCACTACTTCAGGTGATGAACCAGGTGAGATCTCACAACAATGTTATCTATATTTTTCTTCAAAATTATGAAGCCTCACCTGTTGGTTGCCAGCAAATGCACATAGTGTTGTAAATAATACTTGCCTTAATAAAGTGTTAGAATATGGTTACAAAATAAAAAGCATAAGCCGAGGATCAGTCTCTCAGTGTTTTAACAGTGTTCCTCTTATTAATGGTAAAGAGACTAATTTCTGGTAATTCTTCTTGATTTTGTCCATGGACCATGTAGACTTTACCTTTAGTGAGTCTTCAGTCCAAGTGCAGCCTTGTGTGTCTTTACACTCCCTTGAATTCTCTGCTTTAGGAGTTTCCATTGTACAGTGAAAGGTTAACATGTCTCCAGGGCACTCATTTGTCAGGTCAGTCTTATCTTGGAGTGTAGAAGTAATATTTTTGTGAAGTGATGTATGACATAAAGGTGAAAGTGAGTCTTATGTCTTTCATAAAGTACTGGTATTTTCAGACTTACAGTCTGTAAATTATGACAGTCTATAGTGCTTTATTTATTATTTAATCATATGTCACTGTTGATCCCTTTTCAGAACATTTTCTTTTTTAAAAAATATTTAGAACCAAAGTATCTTGATCATACACGTTAATCTAGAGATTAAACTTGTGTGCCAACATCAAGCAGAGTATCTTTATATTCTGAAGAAATTAGTAGTAATTGTGAAAAGTGAAGCTATCCTTGATAATTTGCACTAGTGAAGAAATGACATTCTTTTAGTTGAGGTTTTATTTAAATGTAAACAAACTTATGCATTTGATATGGTTGCTTTCTGACCTTTAAAAGAAAACAATTTTTATGTTAAGATCCAGATCCTGTTCAGGAGCTTACCTATGATTTACGAAGCCAGTGCGATGCAATCAGGGTGACAAAAACTGTCCGTCCCTTCAGTATGGTGTGCTGTCCTGTCAATGAGAATGCAGCTGCCCTCATAGTGAGTGACGGCAGGGTCATGATATGGGAGCTCAAGTCTGCAGTGTGCAGTCGAGATTCACGGAGCAGGTAATGAGCCACTGTGATTGTGTTTTGTATTTTTTATTTTGTTTCCTTTCTTTTAAAAAAATTACCAGGATCATCTAAAAGTAGAAAGGCCATTTTTCTATTAAAAAATATCTTAAGGAGATAATTAAGGCTTTAGGTGATCTGGGAAGAATGTACACCTGCCAAAGCTGTTTCCCCTATGAGTAATATAATACTACTATAAAAATATACCGTGCGCTGGAATTAGTACTTTGAGTTCCTCATGTGTGATAATGGTTTGTACATGTAAAAACCATCTGACCATTATGTCTTTGCAGTAGTTCTGGTGTGTCACCTTTGTATTCACCAGTGTCTTTCTGTGGAATTCCTGCAGGAGTGCTGCAGAATAGACTCCCCGACCTTTCCTTAGATAACATGATTGGTAAGCTTGTTTTTTTGTTTTGTTTGTTTGTTTTTTTAAGCTTTCATGTTAGATCTTTTTGAAGGGTAAAACTAAGAGAGACATGGACTTGCAGTCATTATAAAGTCGAAGATAATACTTGAGAAGACTAAAATGTAGACTCTTTTTTTCCTAAATAAATCAGAAGAGTATAAAATATTCGAGGATAAAAGTGCCTAAACTAGCATGGATAGGCATTTATAATTGTGGGAACTAGAACATCTTCATTCCTGAGAGACTAATCTAAGTGAAAGAAATGACATCAGGCATCTGGATTCTGCGCTTAAATGCAGGCCTTCTCTCCCTTCTCTGCTCCTCCTGATTCAAAATTCAACTCTGTTTTCTGTAATCTCCCAAGCCTGATTTAAATGTTCTTTTGTGGCCCCTAATAGCCAATAGCTGTATTGTAATTGTGGCCTTACTTCTGTTTCCTCCAGTAAATTACAAGGGTGGGACAGGTTTGATTGAAATTTGTGTATCCCAGCACTTGATGCATGGCCTTGTGTGTTCTAGATATGCATTTAATTGAAGGAATAAGTAACTCAGCAATGTTAGAAAAAAAAATCACTTGAACTTTTTGACATGAATTTCCTTATTCTTACATTAGGAATTCAGTTATTTAATTATTATAGGGCTAGTATGCACTAAAGAAGAATGATTTTGATTTCAAATATTATGCAACCTGAAATCATAAGATTTTGTAATAGGCTAAGTAATTTGTAATTTTAAAATTGTGGATGTGGTTTACAAACGATTTTTCTGTCATTATTTGTTCTTCTATAATGTAATTGCAAATGGATATTATTTAGTTTTTTTTTTTTTTTTTGCTTAAATGCTATAGATAGGTGCTGTACTACAATGAGCATTGCCTAATCATGTTAATCAAATGGCATTTATTGAGTGCTTAAATACTACCTTAAATGAGTGCTACATACTCTACTTAATACCTCACCGTGACCCTGCAAGATGGGTGATATTATCCTCATCTTCTGTGCGTGGGAACTGAGGCCTAGAGATTAAAAAACTTGCCCCATACCGAACACCAATGGTGGAAGAGCCAGAATGTGGACATGGTCCTCCTGACTCTGGAGCCTGCTCCTTAGCAGTGGCCTCCAGACCTAGCTGCTCCACTATGTAGGGCAAGACCTTGACCTCTCAGGGCCTTGGTTTTGTCTTGACGTCTTGCAGTTGTAGAACTCTTTGCTCAATAGCATTTCATATTTAAAGTTTTTCCTGTTCACCACCCAAACACAAATTCATAGGAAGAGGTTTGGACACATTTTGCATATTTTGCAGAATTCATTTTATCAGTAACATGATATTCTAAGCTAATTGATCTAGTCTGTTTTAAATATAAATTATTAAAGTGGAAAGAATTTTAAACAGAAATAATCAGTAATATGAAGCCCATAGGAGGTTGAAGTTTTATGCTGTTTAGGTATATAAGTGATATAAACGACAGTGTTTAAGAAACAAAAGGATGCGGATTGTATAGCAATTCTTGACAATGTAGTTGATTTAAAAGTGGTAAAGCTTTGTCACTTGAAAACATTTTAATTAAAACTTTTAATTAAAGTTTTAATTTGAAATTCACTGTGTACTTAGTGATAATTGAAAGCAATTCAGTTAAATACAGAGGCTGATTTATATTCATTGGATAAAGGCTGCTGCTTATTAAGGTTTAATCTGCCCTACCTTGTGAATTGCCTCTTATGAAAAATACTTGAAAATTGTGGTGGTTCCCAGGAGTCAACTCTAAGCTAATAGTGTTGGTATTCATGGGATCTTCCTGTTGAACATCCCTTTCCTTAATGTACCATCCATTGTTACCAAAGCAAGCAGAGAGATTGTGATTGAGTGTATGACCAGTTCTAAGGGATCATTTTAATTTGGTTAAGTTTATGGTTATTTTTTCTGTGTATTTTAGAGATTTAAAAATAGCATTATTACTAGCCTAACATTATGCCTCAAAGGGTTTTATATTCATGGTTCCATCCCCCACTTGTAGTAATTATTTATATTTTTCTTTCACAGCATATACATGTTTATGTGTGTGTATACATATATATTCACTCACATATTCTTCAGTATGTGTTTTTGGCAAGTTAATCCCAGTATTCAGTAGTGCTTTCTAGGAAGGGAATTTGTATACCTTTTTTAATGAACAATTTTCATTTATTGTAGTCTTTATATTCATATTTTGTTAGAATGGTCTTTATTGGAGTCATCATTTTGGTTTGAGATTTGATAACCTAAATAGAGTGTTTCTAAAAACACTTGGTGTTTCTAAAACACACATTTAAAACTTAACTGTTAACAGTGACAGTTTATATACTACATATATTTTATGTTTTACATATTTATCTAGAAATTATAAGGCTTAAATTTTATAAGTACATTGACACATTAAAGTTTCTCATTAGAAATCATAAATGCATTCTTTGAACATGTGTTTTTGATTATCAGTTTTATATGTACTTTACTAAGCACCTCAGATTGAAAAGTAACCTTTTGGAAAGATGGTAACATGGGAATGCAGCATCCCATGCCATGGAAAGTGTTGTCTAACCCAGGTTCTCCTGGTTTGTTCTGAAATCTCTGTTTAGTGCCTTCATACCAGGAACTGTGGCTGAAACTGTTTCTTAGAAGACATTAGTTTCTGAATTCTGGGTAGTAGTACTCTGGAGAAATCTAAGATCAGCATGCTTTATAATTAATATATTTCTATTTTTGATGACAAATCAGGGCAAAGTGCAATTGCTGGAGAAGAACAGCCCAAAGGCTCCATTTTACAGGAAGTGCATCTTAAATTTCTGCTAACAGGACTGCTTTCAGGACTGCCCTCCCCACAGTTTGCCATCCGTATGTGCCCACCACTGACCACAAAAAACATCAAGATGTATCAGCCACTGCTTGCTGTTGGTGAGTATTTGACCTGCTCTTTCTAAATTCTCCTTATTTGTAGAAAATCCTGTATTCTCTTTGACGATGCTTTAAAAGAAGGAGTGGGCTTAGTAAAGTGTGCAACTACTCATTTTGAAGCAAATTTCTTATATTTTCTCTCCTTTTCCTCCAAGTGTCTTATTTTTAATCCAGTGAAACTCGTCCACTTGATGCTGTTGAAATATCATGGGTTGGGTATGCCTGGCTGACATGATGCTAAATCCAAGACTCCTTGTCTTTTCTTGAACTACCCCAGTCTATCTGTGCTTAACATTTTGTAGTAGGTCTTTGTTAACTAATAGTGTAGTCAGAGTGAATGATTTTATGATAGCAGTGTTCTTCATATGTTAAGAACTGTGTATTCTCCGTTGTTTAAAGAGGTGGTTCCTGTAAACTAAGATTTGCTTTTTGATTTGAAACATATTTTTACATTATAGATAAAAAAATCTGGACTTCAATTTGCTATTACATTACTTTCATAGTAATGGAAGGAACCTGATTTCCTCTAGAGAGAAAACCAGAAATTAGTTCTTTTAAGTATGTAAAATTAAATACACTTAATCCAAAATTGAATAAGTAATTTATTTATTTCAAAATAAATAATTGAATTTAGTATATTCAATATACTAATTGAATTTAGTATATACAAAATAGTGAATAGCTTCTGACTTTCTCCTGAAGTCTACTAACATATGATTCGTGATTCTTTCTCTTCTTTCCTAAATGAAAATGTGGCCACATTTATTTTGTGACCAGCATGTCAGGTTAATGGCTAAGTGAGTATTAGTAGCTCCTTTGGGTATTCTCCTAATTTTTCTGTGGCTATGTTCTGAAAGCAATTTGAAGATTGAATAGTCTATATGGTACATGTGTTTAGACTCATAAAATTGTAGATCTCTAATTTTTGCTTTAGAAATTATTGGTTCATATTTAATGTTTTATAGAAATTTTAATTAAGATTCAGCAGTGTACATTGCGTGTACCTGTATATACAATGTCAGTGTACCAAATGAGTGTCACTATACCTAATGACAGTGACATTGGGTTTTTTTTTTTTTTGGTCAATTTCTTGGGGAAATTACTTCTTGTTATAGCTATATAGTAAGAGATACATCAAGGTTTGAGATTTCCATTGTCAAATAACTGTACTGTAGTAGTATATAGTGAATATCATTTTCTAAATTTAGGATAATAGCAAAAATATGAAAAAAGTATCTAAAGTATTTCAGTGTCACCAGGGAAAATAAGTGCAGTTAATTCTCCTTTTATTGCCTCTGAAGACTAGATTGTAATTTCCACACATCAAGACTTGCAGAACGTAGGAATCATTTGACTGTTAGGAAGATTATTCAGCTTCTTTCTTAGTACCAGAAGTGACTGATGAAATAGATGATAAATGTGTACAGCCATAAAATGTATTTTTCTAGAATAGTTATGTAGAATGTTTCTGGAGCTTTATTCACAAATAATCTAAAATTGGAATTGGCCTAGCATTTTTGCTTCCATTCTTTTGCTTTGTATAAATCCATCAATCCTTTTAAACCATGCATAGTGGAAAAGTGGTTGTCCAAAGAGCTACACAGTTTACTTTCCTTGCTTAACTTATTAAAAAAATCATTTTAGAGACTAAAACTTTCTCAGGTGTATCCATGTCTTTTCTGTTTAAGTTTAGACAGACTGCCTGAGGCCACAAAAAGCTTTGGGCATAATAATAACTACAAACTGTTCATTACAGTGATAACAGAAGTACTGGTTACCTGAGTTAATATTAGTTACCCAGGTAATTACTTTGTGTTAAGTGCTGTGCTAAATGCTTTGCATATTTTCTCATTTAATCTTTTGCAAATAGGTTTTCTATTATTCCTGTTTTAAAGAAGCAAAAATAGGTTCTGTGTTGTGCAAGTAACCACTCAGGAGTCCAAAGCCAGAGCATGAATACAGGCTTTTTTCACTGTAGAAACCACATTTTAACCACCATATTTTACTATCTTGTCATGATTTACTTGATATGTCAAAATAAGATTAAAAACTTTGTAAAGAAAAATAGAAAAATCTGGCTAATGAACTCAGCTAGGTTCCAGCTGTAGTAAACATTCTAAATCTCAAGAAGTATAAACTCCCATATGTAGAAAAGCTTAGGAAAGTGCTTCTTCAAATTGCTCTGTATATTGATTTAGGTTTTAAAATCTTTCTGTGAAAATCTATCCCTGGAGTTAAGTAAGTTTTCAGAGCATATGATAATAGGCCCTTTTTTGATGAGAAGACAAAGAAACACATTGTAGGTTAGCATGTAGTTTGAGTTCCTTTCATAAAAGATAAGTGTTGTAAAATGATTAAAATCTTGAGAGAAGATTTCTGTTAGGAATTTGAACTCCCACTAAATTAATACTCTCCTGTTACATCATTAAAATTTTTTGTTTCAATTTGCTGTTTTGTCATTTTGACAGGTACAAGTAATGGTTCCATCCTGGTATATCATCTCACTAGTGGTCTGCTGCACAAGGAGCTAAGCATCCACTCATGTGAAGTCAAGTGAGTAAGTCACTATGACATTGAGATCAAAAACATGTTCTGATGAGATCAGAAGATGTTCTGATGCAATAAATCTGCAGTGGTGATTATTTCCCTGAAAAGTCTGAATAGTAAGTATTCATGTCTAGCTAATGACTGTGCTAATCAAAGATGAGTACTAATTGCTTTCTTTGTAAAGGACATAAGCAGTGGAGTCTGTTTTTCTTTTATTGCTGCATCTTATTTATTCCTCCAAAGTTCAGGTTATTTTCTCAATAGAAATCACCCTGTTGCCTTATTTAGTTTATTTTTCAGTTTGGTAACAATCTGTCAGTGGGACTGCCCATGACACATTTGAATAAAGACATTTTAACTGTTAATTGGCTTTACTTCTTTGCTTAAATATCATCAGAAAAGGCCCCAAATGTCTTGGATTTACTCTTCAACTTCGAGATGTGATCTGTGGGAGTGTTGTGTGCACACAAGTGTCTAGAAAAGGCTAAATTGTCAGAAGTCCCTCTCTTGCTTTCTGCTGTAAAGTCACACATACCTGCTTGATAGCATTATTTTGCTGAGTGCAAGACTACTTTCCTTTTTTGCTCTATCAATGATAGATTGCAAAGTTACACACATATATAATGTAAATTTACAGTATATTTTTGATCTTTAATGAAGGTATAAGAAAGTCCACTTTATAAACCTCATGTACATTAAGATTCTTAATTAACCTTTAGGGATTTCACTGTTCTGAGTAAGTGCATTTTCTGAATAGTGTTTGACTCTTGAGTGTCACAGCTTCTGATCATAATGGAAATGTTTACTGCCTTGTTTGGCTATGTAGACCACATGACTGTTTACTGCCATCTTAGGCTGTATCCCTTGAGTAGTATTCCCAGTACACCTACCTGGAGTAGTGGTGTCCTCAAAAGCATTGAGTTTGGGGGCTACAGCAACATGGGCATGTTTGGTCTCTTTCAGGCTGTTGACCTCCTATTCTCTTCTGTTACAAGTACTGCAGTATGCTATTATGACACTTCTTTAAGTAGTCTCTGCTGCCGATGCTTTTCTCTTTTTCTCCTTGTCAATGTTTCGCTCTTCACATTTCCTTTTACCCTTGTCTTTCATGTATGATTTTTTTTTTTTATGGCTAACACCAACCAATCAAAATTCTCCATTTAACCAGTTCTTGTTCTAAGGTTTATGTTAATTATTAATACTTTCATGTATCATTTCACTGCATCCCCACTACAATCCTAGTGGATAGGCACTATTGTATTTTCAGTTGACAGAGGAAAAAACTGTGAATTACAGAGTTACCTGTGAAAGAGGTAGATGGAATTTAGCCTTTTATATTTAACCTTTTATATTTATATTTAAGCCTTTTATATTTAAGCCTTTTATATTTAACAGTACATGAACTAGATCTCCTGCTCAAAAATGCCATACTAGGAGGAATCATGTTGGCAGTAAAATAAAATTGTTGAATGAGCCACGATTCATGCTAAGCATTTGCCAAATGCTTCTGTAAAATCATACACACTGTCATTTTGTTTCTAAATACTGAAACCTTGGGCAGTTGTCAGCTAGGTATTGGTGTTAGGTGATCTGTTAACCTATATCGTTCAGTTTGTAGATGTCACTATGTATATGACTTTAATGCTGTGATAGCATTTCTGATTGAGTAAGTGCAGTTGTTTATAGTGTTAGCTGGATACTGAACAACTCTAAGGGATATGCTACTTAAACAGACTAGTGTTATGGATGAGCATATAGAGATGCTCCAATTTTTATGGGTATTTTCCCTCTTAATTGTCATTTCAAAGTTAATCTGTTTTGTATTGAGAGATGCTGCCCAAGAGGATGCTTAAATACTACTGTCTTTCTGTTTCAGTTAATGCAATTTTAATGTTACAAATAAAATCTATTATGAAGACTTCACAGATGTGTTATAAAAAGTTTTGAACTGATTAGCAATAAAGCCAATATATTCTAGGTTTTTATATGCAAATTAAGGCTAACTTTTAGAAAGTTGTTTTTCTATCTTGTAAATGAATCTTGGGTATACATGTGGCCAGGGACTGTGTAACTGCAGATGGTTGTGTGTGTGTTTTGAAACAATGGTCTTTTAACGAGTAATGCTTTTCAAACATCTACTGGGTGTCTTCTATATTCCTGCAAACAGCCACAGGCTTTGATGCTGATAATCCAATGGAGGAAACCTAGAAGTGAACAGAGTGGAGTGGTACATGTTAATTTTCTTAGATTACTAGTTTGTATCTCTGTCTACTAGGTTATTTAAAATAATATTGCCCAGTACTATTTTGGATGCCCAAAATTATTAACAGTAGTTTTTATAGCTATCAGAACATTGATTGACTTTGATTAAATTGAGTGATTTGTAGAAAGTAAAATGATCTCCATTCTTGTCTGTCTGTAAATTTGCAGAAGAATCTTAGAACTTTTAGGCATTTCGAAAGTGTGCTCCCACAACCATGTTGAGCAGTAGTCTATGTAGCGGACCCAGTAAATGTGCTCCCACAACCATGTTGAGCAGTAGTCTATGTAGCAGACCCAGTAAATGGTCAGTGGGCTTAGCCTAGGGACCTGCAGGAGTCGGATCCACAGATACCTGCTGATAAGTTCAAAGGGCACACTTACTCTGTGGTAAGGAGTTCTTAAAGTCCTAGATCAGAAAATTAGCTGCTGTTCTTGGTTTTTTACAGACCTCGGTGTATATTTAAACCATGCTGGCAGTATGAGTTCAACTTCATTGGACAAGATCATTCATTCTTTTGAGAGATAATTCCCTTCTTATCCACTTTGAAGTCCATCTTGATTTTTATTCTCTTCTGTGGCTATTGGATATATCAATACCCGCTGTAATCTGTTCAAAGGCAACATGTTTCTACTGCAAGATTACACGTAGGCCCACCTCGAATCTGCTACATCCTGTACACTGGGACGGCTTGCAAGCAGAGTGGAAAGTGTTTCTGTGAGCACTCACAGCACTAATAAACACAAGAAGCAGTGCTAGGCTTTTCTTGGACATCATTCATTAAATCTATCAGAATCCCCAAGTGCCTGTCACATGCCTGGAGAGACATGGTACCTCCCTTCACAGAATGTAATCTAGCACATTGTTTTTCAGCTACTCACATTATTTCCTCAGTGATTCAGGGTTAGGTCAAAACCCTATTTGCCCTTTGGGTCTCAGCTTCAATGGTCTTCCAGGAAGCCCTGCCTGCCCCTGAGACCAGGTCATGGGTGACTCTTAAACAGCTCCTATTGAACTCCACAGCAGTGTCTCTGGTAACAGATAATGCGGAAAGTACCTGCTATTAGGATGTAAGCTTCAGAAGGACAGCATAGTCACTAACTTACACTTGGTACTTAACAGATGAATTTTTTACAATCATGATTGAGGAATGGGAAGATAGAATTCTTAGTGTCTAGAGAGAGTGGCATCACTGTACTAGAGTTAGTTTACATTGTCAGCAACAAGGCTTGGAGGGTGGGTCTTAGGGTTTTTGTGGACAAATAGATGTGACTAAAGCTACCAGACTCATAGAGAGTAAAGTCCAAATTGACTCCACTCTTCTTTTGTTCATGCTAAGTAGAAAAATTCATGAGTGTTGTTTCCTGTGGGGGAAAAGAAAGAGGAAACAAGAGACAAAGGGACTTTTCTAATGAATAATTAATGAAATATATGGTGTTCATTGTGGGTGTGATTTGAGTTCAGTAAATGGAGAGAGCTGATGAAGAAAATGGGGCTCGAGTTAGCTCTTGAAATACATTTCATAACTGCCAGTGGGTGTAGCATGGGTTGTGTACCAGTCCTTCTGTTTGCATTTAGCTTTATTATTTCTGCATAACAAGCGAGGAAATGGAGATGCAGAGAAATCACAGTGAATAAGTTCTGGAGCCAGTACTTAACTACAGTAGTATCTGAAGAGGGAAGGAGAGAGATCATTTCAGGTGCAGAAAGAGAACTCAGTTTTAAGCAGCCATGAATCTGAGTGTTTCAATACAACTTTACATTTAAAGAATCCTAGATAACAAAAGCAATCACTTGCTATTGGAAATATTTTAGTTCTTTTTGGATCATGTTTGTTCCTCTGCTGAAAGACAAGAATGTAGGTAGATTCATAGGAATGAATGAGTAAGACTACTCTAAAGTAGCAGATAAGATGCATATGATTTGAGTGGTAAGTTTAGTTAGGTAGGATGAGGCAGATGGCCTTGAAAGCCACATAGAGGTGTTTGAAACTGATGCAGGAAGCCATTGTACCTTCATGGGAAAATGAGCAAGACATCTAAATCTAGAAGTTGCATTCAAATCAGTGTAGAAATGGACAGACTAGATCAGGGTTTGTTAAATGTGTTCTGTAAAGGGACAGATAGTAAATATTTTAGGCTTAGATATTTAGGCCATAAAACCTCTATCACAACTACTAAACTCTGTGTTTGTATTATGAGATCAGCCATAGACAATGAGTTGTTTTTTTAAAAACCGCTGTCCCTAAGTACTGATGAGCATTTGCATATGGAACCAGAGTTCAGACTTCCCTTTCAGCCAGTCTCCACTGTGTAGAAGCAATGCAGAGCCTTTTTCTTGTGACTGAATCCTCTGGTTCTGTGGCCCTTCTCTTTTCCACCTCTCTGTGTTGTGTTGGCGTACACTGTCTAGTTTCGTTAGCAGGAAGGAATGTGTGTCAGTTACTGTCAGGCCCACATTCACAAGGCCCCCAGAGCACTGGGTTATGGTTGCTGTGGGCGGCCTTGTCCTTCTCATTGAGCCTCACCTTAAGCTTCTCTCAATTGATGCACCATTTGGAACTTTCATCTGCTTCCAAGTCTAATGGCTCAGTTTGTATTCTTTGCTTCAAGAATTTCTGCTTAACTAAGATTTTTGATAAAATTTTATAAACTTCCTATGTGTTCTCAACTTTATTCAACTCAGAATATTTCTATAGCACTTTTTTTTTTTTTTTTTTAAAGCAATTGAAATTCTTGGAAACCACTGTGATGTGACTCCCTGGCCAAATTTTAATCATTCTTTTAATGACAGCATGCCTTCTGATGATTTTCTTGTCTGTAGATAAAGTTTTAATTAGAAATAATTTTGTGTCAGAAATATATGATAATAAAGTTGGGATAATACTAAAAATACTCGTAGTTTTTAATTGAAATTTAAAATAAAATTAGATCTTAGGAAAACCTTATTTTTCAAATAAACTTTCCAAACAAAAAAAGTATTAAATTAATCTTTGTTATTTCTAGGGGTATTGAATGGACAAGTTTGACAGGTTTTCTTTCTTTTGCTACCTCAACACCAAACAATATGGGATTAGTGAGAAATGAACTTCAGCTGGTTGATCTGCCAACAGGTTTGTATGTTTAGACTTAAAAGATTCACCATTGTTTGTCATATTGGTCAAAGATGCTGCTATTTATAGAACATTTTCCAGAATATTTTCTTTTACCTAAGAGTTTTTTCTTACTTTTTCTGTTTAAAAACCATCTTTTGTTCTGTAATAATTGCCCCAGAAAAATCTCATCATTGTTTTTAGGGAAACATTATTAACACAAATACATGATTAAATGGAATAATATTAGCCTAAAACAGATTCATAAAAAAAAAATTACCCAAGCTTACTGAAGTACATTGTTAATTATAATTTTTAAATGTAATTTTAAAATAACTATTTATAGTTAGACTTTTAGATTCTCTGCTTAGAGATTGGGTCTTTAGTGACTCAGGAGGCTGAAGCAGGAAGATCATCATTTGGAGACCAGCCTCAGCATCACAGCCAGACGCTGAACAACTTAACAAGACCTTGCCTTAAAATAAAAAGGACTGGGGGTGTAGCTCAGTGGTAAAGTGCCCCTGACTTCAATTCCTGATTACCCTCCCCCGCCCCGTCACACACACACATACACACCAAGTTGGGGCCTTTGTAGGAAACTCCTTAAAACCTTATAGATTAAGAATGGTTTGATTTTTTAAAATTATTTGTTCTTTTTAGACATATATGCAGTAGAGTGTATTTTGACTTATTGTACATGGAGTATAACTTACTCTAATTAGGATCTCATTCTTGTGGTTGTACATGATGTGGAGTTTAACTGGTTGTGTATTCATATAGGAACACAGGAAAGTTATGTCCAGTTCATCCAGTTTCTTTCCTGTTCCCATCTCCCTTCCTTCCCCTTTGTCTAATCCAGTGAATTTCTCTTCTTCCCCCTAAGGATAGTTTTTAAATGTTAAAATATAGAACTTTTGATAGTGTCTGGCTGACTGAATGGGAAACTCAGTGGGTAGTTGAAAACTTCATCATAGAAAACATTCCAGTAAAATAATTTATTCAGGATTATTTAAAACAACCCAATGAGTTTCAGAGTAAAGAAATTAAAAATATAAAAGAATTGGTAGCTTTGTTACTATAACATGGACTGTTATTTTGAATAGGTTTTTTTTTTTAAGAAAAGTTTCTTTAAAATAATATAATACAATTAATATAGAGATGATTTTAAGTAATAAGGACATATATATGTATATATATGTAATAAGTCCCATACCTGATTGCTTTCTTACATTCTCAATATATATATTTCCAAGTTCTCAAAGATATAGTTGTTCTTAACTCAAAGATTTAACCCCACCTTTTCCAGTGTAGTTTCAAGAAGTGACTTGCCCAGTGACCTTCAGCCCCAGCTTCCTGATTACCAGTGCCCTGGCACTGGCTCTCTCTTCAGTAGAGTACTATACCAGCGATTAAGTGCCTTTTTCTATTATCATTCACTGACAGCAAAAAACAACAACAACAAAACTCCTTGTTTGTTTTCTCTAATGGGATTAAGTCAGAACTGTTAAGTAAAAATTTACCTTTTAAAGAATAAATGCCTATAGTAATAATTACTGACTTCCTAGTTGGGACATTTGAGTTCACAGCTTTATAGTCTCCTCTAAGAAGGGCAACAGACTAGCAGAGTCAGAAAACGACAAGTTTATCTGGGGCACAGTAATAACATAGTGAGATTCTACAAGAGTGATGGCCTTTCGCAGGGAGGCATTCAACATCTTTGAATTCATTATGTTCTCTTTTGTTCAATGTAAACAAAATCTAAGAAAAGGTACTAAAATATTTATTCAGACATGAATTAAAAGCTGTGTATTTTTTATTCACAGAAACATTCCTTCTTCTAGCACTTAACTGATTCTTGTACAGCATACATAAGCCCTGTAGTTAAGAGTTTCCTAACTTCTGTTTATAGAGATGTTTAGGTGGGAACATGTTCAAAATACTTTATTTTGCGTATGGGACAAGAAATATACAAAACCTGCTTCAAGAGACTTTTCCCTACTATTTAGTGTTTGGATACCTGGGAAGGTTTTATAGTACCTTCAATATACAAGTAGTTTTTACAGTGACAATTACTTTATCATAGATGCCTTAAAATTTTAGAAAATGGTATTTAGTAAACTTTATAACAAATGACAATGTCTTTTTATAAAATAGATATTTAAATATAAGTGATAGGTCATTGATGATTATGGTATTTTGAGACTGTTTTTGAATTTAATTTTTAGAAACGGCTTAGAAGTAAATGGAAGAATGAACAGAAAGGTAAAGGATAGGACTGATCAGATGACATCAGAATGGCTTCTTATTTCTTACATGTTTGTTGCTTTTTCACATTTTCTCTAATGTTTGCAATTAAAGGAAGGAGCATTGCTTTTCGTGGTGAACGAGGGAGTGATGAGTCACCCATCGAAATGATTAAAGTATCTCATTTGAAGTAAGTATCAACCAGAGAAATCTATGGTGTTAGCTAATGGAATCTTACAGATTTGTTAAAAGATTTTTAAGAAAGTGGGAATATACTAAAATATCTGTAAAATTTCTTAGTGTTAAAAAATGGTGATATGTAGCCACATCAAAAAACATATTTGGGCCATCAAATTAAGTTGCTATCACTTTTAATTCCCCATTTATACAAAGGTAAAGTGATTTCAGGGACTCTTAACATGTCATTAGATTAATAAAACCAGTGACTACTTTTGTTCTGTGATACCTGTACTGATATAAATGTGCCTTACCCATTAAAAAAACTATTTTTTTATCTTATGAAATTCTTGTGTACTTCCACAAAGCATGGGGTTAATTGAGTGAAGGAACTCATTTTCTCTATAATTTAGACCCATTTGCTTCCAGAATTTTTTTGAATTTTTTGTTCCAAGAGAAAATACCTGTAAAGCAGAATTATTAAAAACAGAAACTGAATAAAAATTAGTCAAAAGAACAAAGAAAGGAAGAGTAAGCTTCCTAATAGTTCTCAAAATTGTTTTAGCTTTTCTAGGATCTGTGCATTTCCACATAAATTTTAGAGTCAGCTTATCAGTTTTACCAAAAAACTTTCTACAATTTTGATTGAGATTGCCTTGAATTCGTGTATTAGAATAGGAACAGTTGACATCTTGATGAGTTTTGCAATTCATGAACTTGGTATCTCTCTCCACTTATTTAAGTAACTTTAATTTTAGTAATATTTTGTAGTTTTCAGTGTGTACATCTTACTGTATTATTTAATTTTTTATTTTCTCTTTGATGCTGCTATAATAGAATTTTTTCATCTTTTAATTTCATTTTCCAATTATTCGTTATTTGTATACTGAAATAGTTTCTGATATTGTCCTAGAACTTGTGACCATGTTGAACTTATTTATTAGTTCTGGTAGCTTTTTTGTTTGTCCTTTAGGATTTTCCACAAAAACGTCTTATTTGCTAATAAAGACACTTTTGTTGGTACCAGGGATTATACCCAGGGGTGCTTCACCATTGAGTCACATCCCAGCTCTTTTGAATTTTATTTAGAGACAGGGTTGTGCTAAGTTGCTTAAAGTCTCACTGAGTTGCTGAGGCTGGCTTCAAACTTGCATTCCTCCTGCCTCAACCTCCCGAACTGCTGAGATTACAGGCGTGCACCACCTCACCCGGCAAGACACATTTACATATTTCCTCTCTAGGCCTGGCCTTTTATTTCTTGCTTCATCGCAGACGAGAGCTTCCAGTAAATGTAGGGTAGAAGTGGCGAGAAAGCTGACATTATTTTCTCTGTTTTAAGGTCTTAAATCCTGGAAATTTTAATGTAAGCATTTAATGCTATATGAGCAGTTATCTTTTTCCCTATAACCTTTGATATTTGAAATGTTGCGTTTTCATTTTAATTCACTTCATAATATTTTAACATTTCCATGGGGTATTCATAGGTGTATTTTTAAACTTCGAATTATTTGGGTGTTTTTCCCAGACACATCTTTTTGTTGTTTTCTAGTTTCTGTTGTGGCCAGAGAACATGTTTTATTTTATTTGTGTTTTTAAATTTAATGTGATTTGTTTAATGACCCAAAATATGGTCTATCTTACTAAATGTTCCGTGTGCAAACTTGAAAAAATGTATTCTGCCGTTGATTAGAGTATTCCATGTCTCGTCTAGTTTAGTTGGCTGATAACTGTTATTCAAGTCTCCTATATTCTTGCTGATTTTCTGCCTGTTTATTCTATGAAGGACTGAGAGTGTTGAAATTTCTAATTTTAGTTATGGATTTATTTTTCTTTTGAAGCACTCCTTGCTTTGGCTGTTTTGAAGCTATTATTAGATACATAAATGTTTATATCCTTTTGACTCATTGATTTATTTATTATTGTGACTATTTTATCTTCAGTACTCTTATTTGTTTGGAGATAAGTCTGATGTTTGTCTGCTATTAGTATCATTCCAGCTTTCTCTTGGTTAGTGTTTGCATGGTAGATAGTTTCTCATCCTTACACTTGTAATCTACCTTTGTCTTTATATTTAAAATCTTGTTCTTATAGGCAGCATGTAATTGGGGCTTGTTTTTCTATTTGGCCTGACAATCTCAACCTTCTTATTTCAGTATTTAAATAATTCATACTTAGCGTAATTATCAATATGGCTTGTGTTTAAATCTACCATATTGCTAGTTATTTTGTATTTTCTATGTTTTCATTTTAAATGAATTAGTAAAGAGTTTTTAGTTTATGTAGTTTAATCTTTAATGCACAAAACGTCATTTGGTCTAATGCACATAAACAAAAGTTCTTTAGAGGTGCTTAATAGTTTTTAAAAGTGCAAAGGATCTCCAAGACTAAAAATTCTGAAAATTCCTCATACTGATAGGAATCCAGTCTTTTCTGTTTTCAGTCTCATTCTAAACATTTGGATAAATTCGACATCTAAAACAGCTGGTCACAGTTCCCCTGATTTCAGAACATTCAATGTGATTATGTCTAAAATTGGAAGCATCCCTTTATAGCCTATCTGGAATTTAAGGTCTCTAATAATGCGAACCAAAATTCACATTTTAGTCTTCTTTTTTATGATCGTTCTCACATACTCTGTATTTAAGGTAGCATGTTTTCCAGTGTACACTGTCCTTTCCTTTTGTCATTTGTCATACCTGTAACTGTCTAGAAGGCCATTTCTCTGTTGTCAGAATTAATCTCCTCTTTCACAGTGGATCTTCTCAGCAGGTACCTCATTGTTTAATATTAGTATTTTATGGACATGCCAATATGTTAGACATAATAAGTGTACTGTATTTATGTAATCTGTCATGGTGTCTACTGTCCTTATTTCTTTAATCCATCTAGCACTTGTGAGGTAGGAGTGGTAGGTAGGTATTAACACTGTAGAGCCCAGCACCAAAAAAGAAAAAAGGAAAGAATAAAACTCAAAAAGGTTACATAGCTTGTCAGAAACCCTATAATTATCAGGTTGAAGACATGAGTGGAAGACTGAGTCCTTTGATACACTGAGTACAGGGTTCTTACTCTCATTTCCTTGCTGTTAGCCATCATTTGTGGATAATGGTGCAGTTTCTCATAGTGGTTATCTGAGACATCAATTTACCTTTGTTAAATTGCTTTCACTGACTTCATTCTGTATTTCCAGGCTTGACAGTGTGAATAAAGTGGCATTTGTGGCATACTTAGGATTATAGAAACTTTATATACTTTCAATTTTTATCACAACCTGCACACTAATTCATTGAGGTGGTGGTAGTATTCCTATGGTAGACATGAGGAGTAGGTTATTGAGAACCCAGGCCACACTTTCTTCTGAGTAGCCTGCTTGCCTAATTTGAGGGTGTGTGAACTCTCAAAGGTCATTTCAGAGCTTCACCATCTTATAGCTGTTAATCATGGGGGCTGTTAGTTAGTTTAAATTCCTATGCTTCAAATGTGTCATCTGAGCTTTCTGACTTGACTTTTTAGTTGTACTAATTCATGATGAAATTTTTGCAAAAGGAGCTTATTTAGTATTTTGTTATTTATATTTTGTTCTTTTTAGGCAGTATTTGGCAGTTGTATTCAAAGATAAACCCCTGGAATTATGGGATGTCAGGACTTGTACCCTTCTTAGAGAAATGTCTAAAAATTTTCCTGCAATAACAGCTTTGGTAAGTTATAGTTTAAAAACTAGCTAATGTAGATATCTTATGTATGTGGTATGTGTTTTTCTTTAACTTAAATTGCTGTCATCACTGCCATATGTTTTGTTAAAAAATTTTGTCAATGGAAGATGATCTCCTTAATTGGAGATTACTTTTTATTTTCTAGAATGGGTTAATTTAATATTATATTAGTGTAATTCCAGTTGGACATTTTGAGGAACACGATAAGCAGAAGAAAGGTTCTAAATAGCTAAGTTATCATGAAAAAGAGGAATAAATGCAGGAGGCAGGGTGCACTCACTCCCTGATATTAATACATTTGATAAAACTGTGGAAGTACAATCAGTGTCATACTGACACAAGAACAGGAAGTGGACCAACATAGCAGAGCCTGAAAACAGACCTGTGAACGCTCAGTTGCTGCAAGTGCAGTGAGGCAGCACACAAAGCAGAGAGGACGACAGACTGCAGGAAACAGGATTGGGAGACTGGCGTACCTCATGAAGTAAAGCAGAATTGCCACTAATACCATATACATGAGGGGTCTCCACAGGACTAGAGACCTGTGTGTAGGAAAGGAAAGCTATAAAATTTATATAACTAAGTACAAAAGAATATTTTTGTGAACTGGAGGCAAGAGAGTATGTTAGAAACTCAAAGTAGAAAAAAGAACCAATGAATTTGACCTCATCCCAATTCATGCTTTCTGTTTGTTTGAAGGATACCATTGTCAAGAAATGTTCCCATGTTTAAAATTAACTAGGAACTCCTACAGATCAACAGTGAAGAAACAGAATCCCAGTGGGAAAGTGGACAGTGTCTGAACGTTTAATACATGACAGAAATCCAAAAAGCCAACAAACATATAAAAAATTTCAAGGGGTTGGTGGTGGCTCAACAGTAAAGTGCTTGGCTAGCACATATGAGGCACTGGGTTCGATCCTCAGTACCATATAGAAAAATAAATAAAATAAAGATATTATGTCCGTCTACAACTAAAAATATTAAAAAAAAAAAAAAAGTTTGAGCTCCTTGGACATGGCAGCATATGCCTCCAAACCCAGTGATTTGGAAATCCCAGACAGGAGGATTGCAAATTTGAGGCCAGCCTCAGCAACTTATGGAGACCCTGTTTTAAAATATGAGAGTCTGGGGTTGTAGCTCAGTGGTAAGGACCCTGTGGGCTCAATCCCCAGTGCTGTCAAAAAAAAAAAAATCAAACTCATTGGTTTTCAGAGATGTACCAAGGGAAATAATCATGATTCATTTAGACTAACAAAAATTGGGAAACCAGATAGTTTGAACTGTGGGTGAGATACAGGGGTGGGAATTGTTGCACACTGCGCATCCGGGCACAGATATCCTCTGTCTGCAACTGCTGAGCCCACGGTCGTAAGTGAACTTTTATAAGTCATTTGTCATGATGGGAGTTTGGCGGCGATCTGGTGTTCTTTGCTGAGAGAACAGACAGATTAAAAATTGGTGAATGCCTGTGGAGTGTTAGCTTCTGTGTAGAACCAATAAGAAGATGACCTAAAATATATTGAAAATAATGAAAAGAGGAAGAAACAATGCTGTATAACAGTACTGCTTATGTAAACTAGAAACGCAATCATTTAAAATAACTACTTGTTAGGAACTTTTACGAATGAGAGGATATTGGATTAAATGCATTGGAATCGGTGGGGATGTAGAAAAAAACAAAAGGAGCAGTTCCTGACCTGATGGTGGGCCCTGACTTGAGGGGCATGCATGCATCTTACCCTGTGTGGGTAAGAGGTATACTGGGAAGTTGAGGAATAGGAGATTCCATAATTGAATCCGTTCTTTTCATTTTGTAAAAAGAGAAAGCATCTAAACGGCCATTAAGCTTTTCTGCCTTATACTCTAATTAAAATGCATTTATTCAACCTTCCTGTAAATTGGTACAATCTGAAGAACAATTCACATGCAGTAAGAGTAAGTGATGCTGGTCAGTGGGGAGTGTGCCCTGCTCTTCTAGAAGGATGCTTTGGCAGGGGATACCTGGCACTTCTGGGTTTGTCTGTCTGCTTCGCAGGAGTGGTCACCATCTCACAACTTGAAGAGCCTGAAGAAGAAACAGCTCGCTACCCGAGAGGCCATGGCCCGCCAGACTGTTGTGTCGGACACAGAGCTGAGTATTGTCGAGTCCTCTGTGATCAGGTATAGTTTGCCATTTCCTTCCAGTGTCATTTACACTGTCAGTTTTGTGACTGAGAAGTCGACAAGGTCATCAAAAGGCATCTGCAGTAGTAGGTTGGACTTCGTTTTTTAACAGGCTTGGGTTCATGTTTCAGTATGTAACCGAAATCTGAAAAATTAATTGAATTTTGTGTTACTTAGTGCATTCAATAACATGTAGTACTATTCACCCATCAGTATCTTTTAATGAATATGATTATTCTAGTGCCCTTCTGTTCTCTTCACTTCAGCTTCCAAAATTCAAACGAATGTACCATAAACATAGAGCAGATATTATTTCTGCACACCCCAGAAAAGGTGGAAATTCTAAATTTTTCTATCATCCCCATCCACACCATTTTAAAAATAAAAAGCTTCAAAGCTTCAGAGACCATAAGAGTTCAGTGAACACTCTCTTCTGTTGAGTTCTGCAGCCAAAAAAAAAAAAAAAAAAAAAAGTTTGTGTCAAGTTTACATTACTGTTTTCCCCTGTACTGGGAAAACTTCCTCCCATGATGTAACTATTTGGAAGTAATCTATATTTTACTTTATTTGTTGGACAGGATTCATTTTAGACTTTTAAATGGTTTTGGACCTCTATTAATGGATCTGGACTGTGAGCAAGTTCGTTAATGATGAATGTCATTCTAAGTAAAAAAAAATCTTTACCTTATTTTTCTCTGTCACAAAGCTTATTGCAGGAGGCAGAAAGTAAATCTGAACTCAGTCAGAACATCTCTGCTCGGGAGCATTTTGTATTTACTGATAACGATGGCCAAGTTTATCATCTCACTGTTGAAGGAAACTCTGTGAAAGATAGTGCTCGGATTCCACCGGATGTGAGTCTACCCCTTGACTAAATCTCCATCACAGTTCTTATCAAAGATTGTGTTGATCCATTTTGTCAGTGAAGCATAGTTAAATTGGAATGCTTCTTCAAAAAAACCTCATATAAATAAATTTTACTGTTTAAGAAGGTATTATCACTGATAAAATTGCTTTGTACTGCTAGAGAGTAACATTGTAACTGTTTGATTAAATATTTACCATGCACTACTCATTATTCCCATAATAATTGGTGTGGAGTTATCTCCATTTTATCTATAATAAAACTGAAAGAGAATTAGTAACTTTCCCAAAGTTACCTGACTTAGTTATATGGCAGAACAGTGTTTGAAACTCAGGTCTAACTTCATCTGTTTATTTCCATTTCAGGAATTCCTCTGACAGATTTGACTTACAATCTAGTATTATTTTCAGATAATAGTAATTAGATTGTAAGTGTAATAGTATTGATATTTACATCTATATTGATAGATGTATATCCCCCCCCACCCTGTTTTTGGCCCTGTGAAATCCTTCAACTAGGGTTTTATAGTCAATATGCAACTCTCAGGTTGTTTTTAGCAGATGGATTAAAAAATGTTTTTGTCAACTAATATAAACTACTAGAATGGTTAAATGGAGACATGAGGAGATTTTTTAAAATCTCTATTTAAAGTGGTAAAAAATCCATTCTTAAAGTTGCCATCTAAAAATGGAATGTTCTGGTGAAAGGCCAATCTCCTTATTAGGCTCGAGGACTCCCGAGGTTACAGTCAAGATGTTGGCCAGAGCTGCAGTTATTTCAAATATGATAGGGCAGACAAATCCACTTCCAGGATGCTTCATTCACTGGCTATTACAAATTAATGCTGGCTATTGGTGAAAGGCCTCAGTTCTTCCTCATGGGTCCTTCTCTGTAGGGATGCTTGAGTCTCTTTGTAGTACGACAGCTGGCTTCCACCAGAGTGAGTGAACCAAGAGACAGCAGGAAAGAAGCTACAGTATTTTTAAAATGACCTGCTTTCAGAAGTCACAATCAGTGGGGACCTCCTAGGAACTGGCTCCCAATCTTCCATATTGACAGTTGTAGAATAATTCAGGCTATCTACTCAAAAAAAAAAAAAACCTTTATGACTTCTGAAATTGAAGCTAACATTCAAGAGTGCTTTTCAAATTGTAATTTGATCTTTAATATTAAATAGAATGAATCACATCTGAAACCTCGTAGCACCTGATATTGCCAAACATTCAGGATTTTGAAAGGATAAAAATAATAATGCAAAAGTAGAAGTTTGATGTCTGTTAATTATAATAGGAAAGAAACTTAACTTTAAATGAAAACTATTGTTAGAATTCAGGCATGCGTTTCTGTGTAATGTAGCCATCCTTTGGAACGTCCTACTTTGCTTTCTTAGCACTCTAAACAGCTTTTCTTTTAGAACCCCAGAGAAAGCACCATCTGAGCTCTTCCAGTGCTCCACACAAATAGCTGGGTCTCTTTGTTTTCTAATTATTGCACATTGAGAGTAAAATGTAGAAATTCTTGAGTAATTTTTGAGATGCCATTCCCCCCAACCCGTCCACCAAAGAAATTTTGAATATTTGGATGTTAGACATGAGTGTTTCATTTTATAAGTGCTTTTTTCAGCATGATCATTGCATGTAACAGCTTTCAGGGATCCATCACTTTGTGAAGACCTGAGTCAGGATGTAGCAAGTCTCGGTTCTGCCCAAATCATTATTTTCCAGTAAGGTGTAGTTCCCTGAAGGAATGACCAGAATAATGAGAATGTAGCCTTCAATGAAATTAGTAAATATTTTAGAGCAGATTGCTTTTAGGGAAAGGAAATTGACAGCTATATAGTATTTGAGAAATTGATTTGGGTTTATTTTTTTTACTTTCTGGAATTGTTTTCCAGAGACTGATGTAGAATGTAGGCTGAGGTTTTGTTTTATTTTAATCCAATTATTTATCTTAATCTTCTCTCAAATGTAAAGTATTTAACATTCATTTTGAGTTGAAACTTGTCCTCTGGATTTTGGCTCTAGAACTGTAGAGTATATAAAATGGTAAAAGGAAGGAGAAAGCTTGACATATTTTAAATAATGTATTTGTGGAGAATTCTATAATCCTGCTTATTTAGAAAGCTGGAACAGATGAGTGAATCTCTCTGCCTTGTACCAGCCTTACTTGTGATCACTGAGCGTCCCATCTCACAGGTAGGCAGTATGCAAGTATCAAGTAGTGTGCTCTCTGAGTTTGGTTCTGCTCTGGTTCTCTGGGATTATTTAGTGCCACAAAGCAGGTCTTACCGGGCCTTCTCTAAGCTCCTCCATACCTCACATGCTTGTGTCCCATTGGCACTCTGGTGGAAAGGTCTGGACAGTCCCTGGAGTATCAGTACATCACCATGAACTCAAAGCTGGTCACACTGATTGCTAGGCTAATTTGAAGTGTAATGTTCTACTTTTTTAAAGTTAAAAAGGAAGACTTAAAATGTGAAAGTTTTGAAGACTAAAAGTAAAGTTAAAGGTAAATTCTTAAACATTGTATTAGTATGGTCAAGAAAATAGAAATAAGATTTGAGAGCATTGTATTTTACTATGCAGAATTTCATTTACTTAATATAAAAATGTTTCTTTCTTATTGAACTCATTATAATATTAAATTTTAATCTAGCTTTTCCTTTGTTTCTGGACTGCCACTAGTATTTATGCAATATTTGGTGTAGGTGGCAGTCTGTTAATAGTAAATTTGTCAAACATTGCACTTCCCTGCTCCTAGTCATTAGACATCATGTGAATTTTTATATTTAACTATAAATGCATAAATAATATTTCTCTTAGTAAATAGAGAAGCAGTTGACTAGTAGTAGCATTTAATAGCTAGCATGTTTCAAGTGTTTATAGTGTGGCAGACATGACTTTAAGGCCTTTACCTTAATAAATTTATTAACCTAAGGAATATCTTGTCAAGTTTCACGAGCTTACCATACTCTCTGTTAATGATAAATCCCAGACACAGAAAGGTTAATAAATAAACGTGCCCCATGTCCATTCCAGTTTAAGTGGTAAAGCTGGCTTTCAGGCTCAGTCTGGCTGAGTTCAGTGCTTAAGCAGCTAAGCTATCTGCAGGACCACCTCTGTACATCTGTGGGAAGTGAGTTTTCTTCCTCCCTGTTGAATTTATTATAGTCGTGTTTCATTCTTAATAATTATGTTGATGTTTGTAACTTCTTTGCAAAACTTCCTGTGAATTCAAACTGTAGGAACGCCTTTAATAACAGAATCTTTTTACCTTCATTATTCCAGAAATTCCAGATGATATCAGTAAAGTTCTGGGTCTTTTTTTTTTTCAATAGAAAAATCAATGCACAATTTGTATTAAAATAATTAAATTTTCCTTGGGATGAATTTATTTATCCCTTTGCAGTGAAAAACAAGTTAGAATCAATTCTCCAGAAAGGCTTTCCTTTACTTTCTTCATATAGCTTGCTTTCTTCTAAGATATTTCTCCCTCAAAAGGGATCCCTTCTCTATTGATCTACCCAGAAAACTTACTTACATGTGTTTTCATTGCTGTTGTTTTCTAGGGAAGTATGGGTAGTATTACCTGCATTGCTTGGAAAGGAGATACATTAGTACTTGGAGACATGGATGGAAATTTAAATTTTTGGGATTTGAAAGGCAGAGTATCCAGGTATGAGCCAAGAATGAAATCTTTGTTGGAAAAAAAAAAAAAAGAGAGAGAGAAAAGAAATAGTAATAGTAACCTCTTGGTATGGTTCCATTGGAGGCCTGTGACTTACAAACAGGACCAATAAACATGGCCAAGTGAAGCTTGAAGCCTTGGTCCCTTGTCACCTGAACTTGGGAAGAAGGGCTTCAAGCCATGCTCTGGATCATGCACAGTAGAACCTTACTGCAAATGGCCCAGGCAGAAGCACCTGTTGATGGGCAGACCTTCCTGTCAAATGCAGACTGCATCCCAGAATGTGAAGTTATTCTCCTGTTATCAGACCTCATCAGAAACAGAGCTAGAAAGAGACATTGGACAGCTCGTGACTAGCTATTACTGTTCTTGGTGACTTGCTATTACTGTTCATTCTATTGTTTGTTTCTTTGTCTTTAGAGGAATCCCTACACATCGGAGTTGGGTGAGGAAGATTCGTTTTGCCCCTGGCAAAGGAAACCAAAAATTAATAGCAATGTACAATGATGGTGCCGAAGTGTGGGATACTAAAGAGGTAGGCAGCCCCACAGGGGAATAACATAAGCGAGGCCACCAGGCACAGGAGTTGGTTCTGTTTCTCCCGTTCTCCTGACTCAGAAAGGAAAACTGTGTAATGTGTGTGTCAAGCTTCTCATAACAGATTAGTTTCTTTTTTTTTAACATTTTTACTTTTACAGTATTTGTTTTAAAGGTAACAGCTTCACAGGTCATGTTTTAATGTTATCATTGCAGTTGAGACCTATTAAATAATTAGGCTGCATGTGGAAAATAGGCCAGGAGGGCTGCTGAATGCTACCCTTGGTCAAGGCCTCTCCCACACAGCGCTGTCTTCCTTGATCATTTAATCCAAAATAATAGATGTTTTCATTTTCTGTGAAAGTGATGACAACATTCACTCTTGCAGGTTCAGATGGTGAGCAGTTTAAGAAGTGGAAGAAATGTGACCTTTCGGATTTTGGATGTGGACTGGTGCACATCAGATAAAGTGATCTTGGCGTCTGATGATGGCTGCATCCGAGTCCTAGAGATGTCCATGAAGTCTGCGTGTTTCAGGATGGATGAGCAGGAGTTAACTGGTATGAGATTCTCATGAAGGGATGTTCCGAGTCCAGCAGTTTCGCCACAAGCTGCCATCATCTTGAGAGAGAGCTGCTGCTTTATAATTTCTGTCATTTTCTAGAAATCGTGAGTGTGAGAAAGTAAATGATCTTTAATCTTGAGAGTTTGTGACTGCTGAGATGCCACTCCTGGTAACTGCAGGTATCAGTCATTCCCAGATCAGGTTTCCTAAGTGTCCCTTTCTTATCCATTTTTGTGCAGTTTGTTAACAAGATAGAGTATGTCTACATTCATCATGGCTTACTCAGAATTTAGGAGGACTCATCAAAGATGAATCTAGTGATAAGATTGCTGGCTTCTTAAAGTGAGAGATTGAAAAGGCAGCTTTTGTCTTAGGAAGTGCAATGTTACTTTTGGAAGATACTTGTGGAAGGAAACAGTTCCTCTGATCCTAATTGGAGCAGAGTAGGAACTTTCTGCATTGAGTATTCTCTTAGCATACCTTTGGTGCATACTCCAGACTATTATTTGTAGATGATTGCTCGAGAAACTCATTTAGTCATTACTTAGTCAATTCTGGGAAATGTCTGTACCTTTGCAGAAACTATTTGGCACTTTTGGAGACAGTGAGGTTTCGAAAACCCGCCCTTTTTATGTTCAAGCTGGAGGCACTGCCAAGTTACTGCTGGTGTTGGTTGGGCTGCCTTTAACTTACTTAATTACTAATGAAGTATTTTACATGTTTTAGTACTTGGTGTTCATAATCCAGTGAGTACTTTGCATTTATTGCAAATAAATTACTGTCTTCTCGATTCAGAGGACAAATTTCAGTCTGACATACTTGAGCTGTATTTGGATTTTATAAAATTTTCCATTGAAAAATAATTCTGTACCCTGTACCCAAACATTGCTAAAAGTTATCTAATGACTGAATCAAGTATCACTTTTTTAATATAGGTAAGATAAACTTTTTATTCATTTCCTTCATCATGCTAACCATTTTTCAAATGCTCAGTAGCCATCCATGACTATTGGCCGTTGAATTGGACAGCTCTGTCTGAAGTCTGTATTACTAACATCATTGATAGATTTGGGTGGTTTAAAGTAATCATGTCTGCTCAGCATGGAGGGAAGACTGCAGGGGCTGGAGGGGTCATGAGGCTGAGTGGCAAAAGCCAGTGGCCCTCAAGTACTGAGTGGGCATTGAGAGTGTGGGGAGTGATAGGTGTTGTCTGTTGGAGCCTCTGGGTCCTCTGTTGCTCTGCACTGGAACATGGTAAAGCATTGGCATCTAAGTAAGCCAGCACTGGCTGTGAATGTTGGGCCTGGTCTAGACAGAGAGCCCCCTTGTTGTAGGGCTGCCTGCCTAAGACCTGGGAATGCCAGCGAGCAGAAGTCACCTGGTCTCTTCAGTGACAAACTCCAGGTTCTTGGGCTATAGTAGTTTAACAGTTTCAGAAAAGTAAAGGTATCAAGTGGTACCAGAGATACTGGTAAATATAATTATTTTTAATATTTTAAATTCATGAGCATTGTTGGTATCTGTTTGGTCAATATACTGAGTCTGTTATTTAGGTAGTACCAGAGTTTAATACCTTATTTTACTTAAAAAGAATTTTTGTTTTCTTTTCTTCTTCTTCTTTTTTTTTTTTTTTTTAATGTCTAGAGCCTGTGTGGTGCCCATATCTCCTTATTCCAAGGGCCTCCCTCGCCCTGAAAGCCTTCTTACTACACCAGCCTTGGAATGGACGGTATTCTTTGGTTATTTCTCAGGTGTAAGTTTTTTCATTTTTATTTTTCTTTTATAATAACTTTGCAGGTTGAAGGTCACCCATGAAAATCAGCTGTAGTGTATACTCCAGAGCTTAGAAGGAATGGAGCCTTAAAGTCCATCAGAAAGAGGGCAGAGACACTAAACGTTTCTAGTCTGCCTCTTGTTTCTGTCTCTGTGGGGCCTTGGAAGTGTGGATCAGTGTGAAGCTGGGAATACACAGGTTGCTCTCAGGTGGTCTGAATGTGGGCTCATGATGATGAAAAAGATGAGTGTGAAGACGACCAAGGGAGGATGGGGGATTGGAGGCCAAACCTAATTCTTCAGAGGAATTTTTAGTCTAACATCTACATCATAGTGAAAAGAAGTCACAGGAACTAGTTATTAATTAAATCTACAAACAGGACTGAACTTTCACCATGTGGAGCACTGAGGTTGGCATTGGATGAGGGATTTCTAAAAAAATACAATGAATGTCTGTTCTCTAAGAACTGTCTCCCTAGGGACACAAATGACCATGTGTAAGGCAGAAAGAGCAGATTCCTTTATTCATTATAGGTTCTTTATTAAAATTAACTTAAACTTCAAAGTTTTTAGAGCCTGCTGATAAATTTTTCAGTCTCTTGGAGGCCAGAGAGATTTTCTTTATTCATTTCTTTGACTCAGACATTAAAGGTGATTTATGGGTCCTGAGTATGTTGTTGCTATATTAATCTATAGCTGGATTTTTAACCAGGCTCTACAAAGAGGTTTTTTTCTATATTAAAACAACTTTTTTTTTTTTCTGGTCAAGAAATAAGTGGTTGTAAATGGAGAGAAAATGAACCTATTCAAAATCTTTTCTGAACAGTGATTATCCAGAAAATGAAGAAATAAAGAATCTCCTTCAAGAGCAGTTGAATTCATTGTCTAAGTAAGTGCTATGTGTCTAAGTAAGTGCTAGAAGATAGGAATATGAGAAAGAAAAGCATATTGGGACTTCTTAAAATTTAAATAATTTGTGTTTTTAAAATTATTTAGGGCCCAAGAAGAGACCATTCTGTTACCATCCTTGACATTTTAAGAGAAGGACCTGTTTAATAATTACAGGGACAGAGCATCTGTTTTCACCAAATTCACAACTACCAGACTGCTCTAGCCTCACCTCAGGGCAGGACTAGGAGCTGTGTGTGACATCCTTGTGTTTGACCAGCCTCCACCACAAACCCCTGTGAAGCCAGGTGCTAAAGGACACACTCAAGTGACTTGAGTCCAGTTCCCTCATTAAAACTGAGACCTGTGTCTGGTACTGTGTGTGCATAGTTCTGACTGAAAAATTAATGTTACCTGTAAGAGTGTATATTGGTATTAATAGTGTAAAGGAAGTAGAAAATCGTGGGTCCACATGGAGTTCTTGGTAATATGTAAGATATTTTTGCAACCTAGATTGCCACATGTAATTATAGTATTTAACAAATTAAGTATCCTAGAATGTTTTGTTAATGGAAAAACCAAAATAATTATTTTATTGTTTTCTGTATTAAAAGATTAACATTTAAGTGGGAAACTGTAAAGAATATCTTCCCTCTGATTTATGAATATTCCATACTTATCTATTTTAAAAACATTAATTCATAGAAATACTAGCTATTTTTGTTAAATATTTACTTTTTGAATAGTTTCAAAATAAATTCTGAATGCCTTCTTCTCTAAAGCATGTATTGTTCCTCATGATTAGCAAAATAATTTAATTAGCAATGAAATTCTGATTTTGATTGTTGGCAACTGTTCATAGTTTCTGAAACTACCATGAAACTGTTGCGTGTCTGTAGGGCTGAGCCAGAACACTGCCTCCTGCTGGCAGATAGGTGCTAGTGCTCCAAGCCTAGGTCCTCAGCCCCCTCAGCTTTTGTAATCTCAGCATTATGGCAAAGTAACTTTGTTTTTGTAAGTTCTAAATATATCCATTGGGTGGAATTTTCCATCTCAACAGTATATTGATTTATCTGGCTTCATTGTTTGATTGAAAATTTTTGCTTTACCTCCTTGGATTCCTACCTACAGTGACATAAAGAACCTCTTGCTTGATCCAGAATTCACTCTCCTGCAGAGGTGCCTGCTTGTTTCAAGGTAACACTCTGAAATAGACTCTGTAAGAGAAAGAAAATTTCAAGTTAACTCACTTCTCTTATCAAGAGTTTGTAAAAGTTATGGCCAGATTCTCATATTTTAGAAAAATATATGAGTCCCTCCTCTAGATTTGAGTCTTAATTTTAAGAACAGTGGTACAAGTAGGGTAAAATTGAATTACATTTAAACAGGAGATCTAGGCCCTTCTATATTGCAATGAATTTTTCCTACACAGAACTTTTTAAGATGTGTTTTAAAATACCAGATACAGGCTGGGTGAGGTGGCTTAAGCCTGTAATCCCAGCCATTTGGGATGCTGAGACAAGAGGATCACAAGTTCAAAACCAGCCTTAGCAACTTAGTATGACCTCAAAAAATAAAAAGTACTGGGGATGTAGCTCAGTGCTAAAGCACCCTTGGATTCAATCCCAATACCAAAAAAAATAAAATATCAGATGCAAACAGAATGTGTTGAAATATGCCAGTAAATTGAATTCAGAAGTGATAACTTGTACTTTGTCACTATGCAGTAGAGTTGTCACTTTCAAAAAAAGACCTTTCCCTCCACGCTCACAGAGCACATTAAATTACACTCACGTCTTATTTAGCCAGTTATCCCAGAGGAACTTCTTCCCAATGTGAAACTTTGACCCGCATTGTCTGCTACTGGCAAACCAGATAGACACTTGGTCTTCACACAGAACAGAGTGATGTTATGGTCTGCAGGTGCCCTATGCAGTCAGACCCCTATGTTTTGTTGGAAACCCAGTAACAGACCTGGAGAACTTGATGCTTCATCCCTGTCCCCTTCCCAGGCTCCACTGCAGTGACCTGATGGAGTTGGAAATGACAGTACTGTGTTTGCAGGCCCAGGTTTGCTGTGTGAGTTGTAACCTTGATTTCACCCCTCAGGCTTTATGGTGATGAATCAGAGCTGCACTTTTGGACAGTGGCAGCCCACTACCTGCACAGTCTGTCCCAGGCCAAGTCTGGGAGTACAGTGGTAACCAAGGAAACCACTCCTCGGGACAAATTGAACAACCCGCTGGATATATGCTATGATATCCTTTGTGAAAATGCCTATTTTCAGGTATTATACTTTTTAAAAATATTTATACTTTTTAATTCAAATATTTAAAGGTTTTATCTTACTTGTTTCTAAATATCTTAAACTTGGAAAACTTATAAAACTGAGTTAAAGTCCATATCATAGAAATAAGTCTTTTTGGCATATTCACATAAAAACGTCTGATTCAGGACTTGCAAACTTATAAACCTGAGTTTTTAATAAACATTAAATTCCTACTATCAAACAATCTTAATTTTTATTTGTCTGAAATATTTTAACTTTAGAAGATTCATTTTGATTCTCATTTCCCTATACGTAACAAATTGTTTATTCATTTGGTTTAAATTTACTATTCAAAATGTATAAAGATAGCTTCATAAAATTTTGTTGCCCTCTGTCATAATACTTCAGTACATGCAGGTTTTTTTTTTTTTTTTTTTCCAGTTGTATTCAAGTGCCAGTGTCTGTAAGCAGGCAGATATACACACAAGTGATATAGTACATGTCAACACTTTTTCTTTCCAGATTCTTATTAAATTGTTGAATTTCAGTAAAGTTAACCATCTAGTAATCTCACGAGTCAAACTAACATTTCTTAAAACGTTCAAGTACAGTAAAATTTAAATAACTCAAAGTTTTTATAATCCAATCTCAATTTTCCTGTTTTTCTCCTACTCTAGAAATTTCAACTAGAAAGGGTTAATCTACAGGAAGTAAAACGGTCAACTTATGATCACACCAGGAAATGTACAGACCAGTTACTGCTCCTGGGTCAAGTATGCCAGTTTTTATAACTCTTTTCATGTTCCATGAAGTTTCTAATTCATTAGCATTTTAGACCATTGTGTGTGTGTGTGTGTGTGTCCGTCCTTCCCTGTAAATTTTGGCTTCCTTTAAATTTAAAACAAGAAGCATTGTGAGAAGATACCAACCTGATTAGGCAGCTTGTACTTTGGCTTCCTTGATGGAGGATGAAGTGCAGCTCTGACGCGTCATCTGTCGTTGCTGCATCAGTTAGCCTGGAGCTGGAGGAGCTCAGGTCTACCTGTTTTTATATTTGCCTTAGAGAAGTAGTGTGGCTCTTCAGTTTAAGTTCTGCCTATGTAAACAAAACATTCAGGAGCAGTTTTTGAAAGTGAATGTATTCCTTGAGCTATAGACTTTAGTATTCTGCATTATGAATTTTAAAAGGCTATACTGTAAGAAAATATTCTTAATTATAATAAGAAAACTGATTCTCTTATTAGACAGACAGAGCGGTACAGTTACTGTTGGAAACAAGTGCAGATAACCAGCATTATTATTGTGACTCGCTGAAAGCCTGTTTGGTCACCACTGTCACCTCATCAGGCCCCTCTCAGAGCACCATTAAGCTGGTGGCAACCAACATGATTGCAAACGGCAAGTTGGCAGGTAAGGTGCACTTTGTGGCAACGTCTGTCAGTGCACAGGAAGGTCCTGCCCATGCTCTGCCAAGCACTTTGTGGCTGAGGACATGTCTTTCTGGTATGTGCTGAGGGAAGAAAGTTACTGCTAGCTATTAGTAAGGTGACTGATTTTTTAATCTAAACCAGAACTTGTTTTCAGAATGAAAGGAGCACTATTAATAATTGCAAAAACAAGAGGAGTCAGACAGTCCTGGGCACACTAGATTGATCAAGCTTGTGAGTGAGATGAGCTTTACCTCGTGATTCCCAGGGCAGTATTTGTGCTTATTGCTCTGGTTACTTGAGTTGTAACCTTGCGGAACTCTGTTTTAATATTGCATATTAAAATTTAAGTCAAGAATGTTTCTATTAGGTCCAGCTGGAGCTCCCCTTTTCCAAAATGCTTGGAACCAGAAGTGTTTCAGATGTTAAAACTTTTGAAGTTTTGATTTTTTGTGTAGAAATAATGAGATGTCTTAGGGATGGGACCCAAGTCTAAACAGAAAATTCATTTATGTTTCCTATATAGCTTACACACATAGCCTGAAGCCATCTTACACAATGTTTTTGATCATTTTGTGCATTAAACAAAGTTTCATGATTTGGAATTTTCCACATGTGGCGTCAGTGCTCAAAAGGTTTCATATTTTGCAGCATTTTGGATTTCAGATTTTCATGTTAGTATCCTCAGCTTGTAAAAGATGGTCAAGACTAGATGAAGGTAGATGGCAGCTGATCTTACTCTTTAATGATGTGCCAAACAGAAGGCTGTTATGTCACCTGAGGGGGCTGCTCTTCTGTCTTCTAGAGGGTGTTCAGTTGCTCTGCCTGATAGACAAAGCTGCAGATGCCTGCCGCTACCTGCAGACATATGGAGAGTGGAATCGGGCAGCGTGGCTTGCAAAGGTAGGTGGGTCCAGTAGGTATCTGGAACATTCGGAGTAGAAAGCTCAGTCTTCAAACTCTGACTCGTGATTTGGAAGCATTTTTTCACCTGCAAACCTGCTTTGCTAATATTTTTCTTGTAACTCTTGTCCTCCCTCCTGTTCTTTGTAAATTGCATCTCTTCATATTGATAAATAGAACTTATATTGGTAACAAATAAGTGAAAGCACCTGATTCTTCTTTCTGCTGGAGTCTGACCCAGTGTGCAGTCCAGGGGTGCTGTCAGGCCCCTTGGTTCCACAGATGCAGGTCACTATCACTGGCTGCCATTCATGGTAAGCAGCCACTTTGGGGCATTGTTTTGGTAAAGCAAAGGCTAGCACTTAGTTCATAGGAGCAGATCTCTCGCTTTGATTTAATTACTTTAATGCAGGATGTTTTAGTTTCTAACATGGGTGTCCTTCCCAGGTCCGTTTGAATTCTGAAGAATGTGCTGATGTTCTGAAGCGGTGGGTGGATCACCTTTGCTCCCCACAAGTCAATCAGAAGTCAAAGGCCCTCCTTGTCCTGCTCTCTCTGGGCTGCTTTTCCAGTGTGGCGGAGACACTTCACAGGTACACCTCAAGTGCTCCTGGCTCTCAGGACTGTCCTGATTGATCACTTCACACTTCCTTGAGGCTTTAGTGGGTAGATGAGGTACCTGATGTGTGCAGTAAAAGAAGTATCCCTTTTGGTTTATTTTTTAAAAACCTGAAGGGGGTAGAACCCTTGGAACTCATTAATTCTTCATTTGATCTAGGAACTGTGATAGTTTCCTACCAATATATTAGCCAACCCTAACAAGCACTTATTTAAAAATAATATAAAAGAAATCTTCAGAGAATCAGTAAAGATTCCTCTTTGAGCAGAGCAGCTGAGGGAACGCCCAGAGAGAGTAGTAAGAAGGGAGCACAACAAGGTGGGGTGTCCCTTCTGACCATTTCAAGGAGGGGGACCCATTGCTTTTGATGGGACATTTACTTATTGAAAACTAAAGGAGGCGAATATGACAAAAGATTATTTGTTTGGTCTATAGTGAGGACGTCATCTTTGTCATGCCTCTGTAGAGTTCTGTGATTTAAAGTGTTTGACAAAGTTCTTAAGGATTTGAAGCAAAGCTTGGGGTTCGAGACGTTTGTATTGTGTCTCCTTCCCTTTATGAACCAGGCCTAGGTGCTGACATGACTCGTGTGGTACTTAGTTCCAGGGAGCACGTGTCTAAGCCTTCATAGAGAAACGTGCCTTAGATGGTTCTGCCCGTATGCTGTAGGGGCTCACATCTGTTCTGTTGTGTTGAGCAGCATGCGGTACTTCGACAGAGCGGCCTTGTTTGTGGAAGCGTGTCTCGAGTATGGTGTGTTGGAAGCCGGCGAGGACACAGATATCCTTTGTGAGGGAGGGCATTGGCGTGGAGGGGTAGGAGGTGACATGAGTGGGGCTTGGAACTTCTCCTAGTCCAACTGCCTGGACAGAAATGATATTATATTAAAAAAGATCTATGTTCTGACTCACCAAAGCCAGGTGAGAGGCAGAGATGGGAGGAGGAAGAATTGGAGCGAGGGTCACTGTATCACTGACCTTGGCCCTGGCTGGATGGAGGGGGCACAGGGAGGGCTGCACAGGAGGAGCTCAATTCCATAATGTTTGTTTGCACTTCAAAGGAAGCTGAAGAAATAATTTAAAAAAGGTATAAAGACCTGTAAAATAGTATTCTTAAATAAATTTTGTATATTTACCTGGAAATACACTAAAATTAAACCAAAATTTTTGAAAAATTAAAGCAAAAGCTCACTCATGGACATGTAGCTAGTTACTGGTGAAATTGACTCTGGTTCGAAGTACCCCTTTGAGATATAAGCCAACATAACAGTGCTAAGCACCCAGATCTGTAGAGCTCCTTCCCTGGGGAAGTGAATATCTGGCCCCCAGCTGCCGGCCTCTCAGACTTTCACATGGAGCAAGGGTGTCTGGGGGTTTCTCTTCTGTCATCTTTCCTAGTTTTCAGTTGGGTGTAGGTGGTGGCAGACTCCGGGAAGTTGTTGCTTGGATCTTCAGGAAGGAGAAGCGTGTGCTCCGCTGGCACAGAGTGCAGTGATGTTAGAGACTGAGACATCATCCCCCTGCAGGGAGCTGCCTGCTCTCATCCTGTGCTGCCCACTGTGGGCGTCAGGTCCCCTAGGGCAGGGCTGGCCCTTCTCCTGGCCCTGGGAGTCAAGCATCAGCCCCACCCTTTCTGCTCTTCTTTCCTTAACTGCGGTTTACAGAAACTCACTACTGCCATATATGCAGATTACGCCCGAAGCTTGAAGAACCTCGGATTTAAACAGGGAGCACTTCTTTTTGCTTCAAAAGCTGGAGCAGCTGGCAAAGATTTATTGAGTGAGCTTGAATCCCCCAAGGAGGAACTAACTGAGGAGTGACAGGTTATGTGCCAGAGAAGCTGAGGTTGGAAGAAGGCTGGGAGGGGAGCTGACCTGGTTGTGGTCACTGTCATGGCCGAAGCCCAGGCCAGTGAGGAAGGAAGACCCCTGTAAACTGTCCCACCATCTAAAGTCATGGTGCATAGAAGTCTGTGGGGTTTCATATTAAGAACAAGTTGTATATCCTGTATTGAGCTCCCTAAGATTTGAACACCTCAGAGTTTGAAGGTGTATAACATTTTATACTTTTGGATAGAGAGCTTTAAGATTCCTAGAAATAATTTTATTAAGTTTTTTTAAACTTAAAATTCAAAAGACTGAATTGCTTTTCTCATTTACTAAAGTATAAAGATGGTTGAGACATTAGTAAAGAAGTTTGTGAGACTCAAATATGTGCTGTGCCTGTGTTTATATACAGTCATTCCAGATGCAGACAGGGCAGACGTGTTTAAAGATAGCTTACCAAAGCATTTTTTTTCCCCTTACCTTGAAAACACAGTTGATTCTTGGGCTTAGGCAGTTGCTGACATTTGTAATTTTAGACTCATATTCTCATGGGGAGGTTTTAAACTTCATGTTCAGTTTAAGTATGTGGGGTCTGATATTTTGAATTTTAACCCCTTCTATGATACATTACAGTAACCTCATTTTTTACATCTCTCTTTGTACTTTAATTTTCTGTGTTTGTGTTCTTCTAATAGCTGAAATATCCAAGTTGTATTGTAACTATTATAAATTATTGCTGAAGATTTAAGTGTCTGTAACTTAAAAAAAAAAAAAAAAAGATAAATAAAAAGGAAATTCCAACCAGGGCTTGTGCTTTTCGAGTTTTGTTTTTATTCTGAGATAGGGTCTCACTCAGTAAGTTGCCCAGGCAGTCTGATCTTGAACTCAATAATTCTCCTGCCTCAGCCTCCCCAGTACCTGGGATTACAGATGTGTGCCACCATACCCAGCTCCGTCCAGGCCCTTATGCTCATGGTGTGGTACATGAAGACTGATGCTATGCTGTGTGCTCAGGAGTTGTCCAGCTGTCCAGCCTCCAGGGTCAGCACTGAGAGGACTGACACCATACCTGGACCCATCTGCCTCCGAGTTCCTGGTGGGAATCCACTGGCTTTCAGAGGCAAGAGAATGGGCATTTCCATCTCTCCCCTCCTATAGCTGCTGGGTGGCACATGGCCTCACCCTCCAGGAGGTACGGTTTTTAGATAGGGTCATAGCTTCTTTCTACCCTTGGAAGTCAACCACTGATCCCCAGTGGTAGGAAATAGCTGCTTGGAGAGGAAGGCCTACCCTGCAGTGCTTGCTCCCAGACCAGTGCTTCAGCGGAAGCAGTCAGGGCTCACTCCTTGGTCCCGTATCTGGCTCCTTTCACTGTTCTTTGCCTCAGCAGGTTACTGGAATTTGTAAAGACTGTGGGCAAGCACAGCTCTCCCCATATTGTGTATTATTTAAGGTGATTGTTCAGATGTATTTTATTCAGCCATTGTCTCAGCTCATGCTGCTGTAACCAGACCATAGACTGAATGGCTTAAACAACAGACCTTTATTTCTCACGGTTCTGAAGACCAGAAGTCCAAGATCAAGGAAAGTGCCAACAGACTCAGTTCCTGATGAAGGCCCCTGTCCTGTGGCCTTCCTTTGTGCAGTCACATGAAGAGAGCAAGATCTCTCCACCTTCCCTTTCTTGTAAGGGCACTAGTCCCAGCTGCTGGGTGAACCTTCAGCTCCTAATCTAAACCTGATCACTTCTCATTCTTCCACTTTGAAGAGTGGACCCATACTTTCAGCCCATAACCACCAATGAGCTGAAAAATCAGAATGTGAACTTAGTAAGCAGAGAGGAAAAGGAAGGCGTTTTATTCCTGAGCAGTTCATTTTGAAAATAAAAATAGTCTTCAGATTTGGGACCAACAGATAAGCAGCGAAGCACGTTCTGATTGTGGAAACAAGCAGGGCCAAGCATTGCCAATAGCTGGTTCCCGGTGGGCAGACAAGGCCAAGAGCCTGGATCTGTGCTACAGTGCTGGTTGGTGTAGCAGTCAGCGCTCTTGACAAGATGAACCAAGTGTGTGTCGAGATGCAATTGAAAGTCCCCTTCCAGCTGGAACTCAGGAGTGCTCTCTGCAGCGAGCTTGTGGTCACTGAGCTAAAACTGCTATACTCACCTCTCTGAAGCTTCATGAGCCAAGAGCTGAACAAATCTGAGTCATTTTTCACATGGAGCCTTTCTAAGTATCTGTTTATCTTCATGAACCATCTTTGAGAACACTGTCTCAGGATGGATGTATCAGCAGATGGTCTCCGAGCAAGACAGCAGCTGGAGAGGGGAATGAGCGCAAGAATGGCTTCAGGGAGCCCCCTCCACCCGAGTCCCACCCAGCCCTGCAGGAGCTGCTTGCGGGGACTTGGATGGTAGGTGGCAGCTTCTGTGTCAGGAAGGCCCATGCTAGTGGAAGAAGTCTGGTTTCTGCTTTAGAAAAACTGGATTTGAAGAAGTTGAGAATCTGAGATGAGATAAAAAGATGTTTCTCATCACTGGCCTAAAAATGTAGCCCTAGGGCTTGACCTCCCTGCTGTTGCAGCATTTTATGAAATGAAGCAAGGCTGCTGGCATGGGGCTGGGGTAGGGCTGTGTGGGGACGCCTGCCACTGTGGGGCTCCAGCACACGGTGTGCAGTCACAGCCCCGACCCCACTCCTGCTTGTTTCTGTAAATAAAATTTTCCTGGAACACACCCAGGCCCACCTGTTCATCGTCTATGGTTATTTTCAACAAGAGTTGAGTACTTGGCGACAGAGATCAGGTTGCCTGAAGAGTTTAGTGTTTACTGTCTAGCCCTTGACAGAAGTTTTCTAACTCCTGCCGGAGGACTGGGTTGCTTCCTTGTGATGCAATCTTGGATGTCCAGCTGCCCCACTGGCCACGGATCAGCACAAGGTCCCTTGTGATTTCTCTAGCCTGGCTCACTAGGACCCACCTGCTGAGAAGAGTGATGGTATGCACCCATCTCTATGCTCCTTCAGGGTCCGGTCCCCATGGATTTGTGCTGACCTTAATCATGTTCCCTTTGGACAATTCTAAGGTAAAGGTCATCAGTAAATGGCAGGTAGGTTCAAATCCTAGAGCTGTTTCATTATCAAAACACGTTTAAGCAAATTTCAGTTTCATTCCAACACCCCCAAACCTGTTCTGCTGTGAGACCCTCATTCCAATCTTGTCATTCTGTCATCATTTGTCAAAACACTTAAGGCAGGCTAGAAGAGGAAAAATAGCCATGCCTTCAACCAGCGGCATGCACTCCTATTGCAGAAGAGAATCCAATTAGATGTCTTACTTGGGAAAAGAATCCTGGGCCAGGGAATCCTCTACTCCTGGTGACTGAGACCTCAAACAGTCCCACAGAGCTGAACCAGGAAATGGAACAAAGTAATCAGAAGTGAAGAATGGAAAGTTTGCAATATAAGAAAATGAAAGAAGTTTAAGAAGGAAATTGGCAAACCATAAGTTTGCACAGGTATGTTGTGGGAGGAAAGGCTAAGTGGTTTCTTAAGGATGATTGAGGGTAATGACTTGGACGGTTTTCTTAAAAGCTACCTGTCCAACAACAAAATTCATTCCTACAGATTTTTGCTTCCCTGTGTTTTAGAGAAATGTCTGTCGATTAGAAATCTAATTGAATGTCAGCCCCTTGCTTCTCTGAAGTTGCTGATCTTTGCCAAGTGTAGACCAAGGAAAATATACCTTTATCTGCCTGTTAAGGTGCCTGCCTGAAAGCTGCCTGGAGGGCAGGATCCCACAGGACTCCCACGTAAGCTCATTCAAGTGGTGTGACTCTGCTCTGCCCCCTGTTTGGAGTCTGAGCTTAAGGAAGGGCCGATACACGTCTCTTAGCACCTGATGGAGCTCCTCTGGCTAACGCTAGCTGTCACTACACCTTGGGTTTTGCTTTTCGCCTCTGGCAAACCCCCTTGGATGATTCTAAACACTCAGAGATGGGGAGCAAAGGGAAAGGAGTGGAGCTTGGGACTCCAGCTGTGTGACCTTGGGCCAGTGTCACCTGGGCCTCATTTTAAGATGGTGATAATACTGACTCCCTCAGTGGCTGAGAGAGAAGACAGCTGCAAGACCTTCTCTGACCCTTGGCAGTTGTTCCAAGCTATGTGCACTCTGTCAGCTGGGCACCTCGTGGGAAGGGGGTGAGATTTCATTGTTCACTTTCATTTAGGACAGGGATTCTTGCTGCAGTGTCCAGAGACATGCAGGAACAGGGACTAGAATGGGTGGAAGCGGGAAGGAGAGAAAGGAGAGAAGCACAGATTGATTCCTGAAGCCTCTGAATCTCCCGTGACTGATTTCTGAAAGTTGTTTTGCACATAACTTGATCTGGATGCAGGTGGTCACCATCTTGCATCCCCCTCCCTGTACTGGGGATGAACCCAGGCTGCTTTACCACTAAGCCACATCCCCAGCCCTTTTTATTTTTCAGTTTGAGACAGGGTTTTACTAGGTTGCTTAGCATCTTACAAAGTTACTGAACTTGGGACCCTCCTGCCTCTGCGTCCTGAGTCACTGGGATTTACAGGTGTGTGCCACCATGTTTAGTGGGGACAACACTATTTCTCTTCTTGAGTCATCTCCAGAAACTGGCTCTGTTTCCAACGGTTCCTTCCCTGAAAATCCCACTGCTCCTGGCCCCTCCAAACCCCCATTCCCATCCTTGGGGACCACTGCACCCCACACCTTCCAGGAACCCTCACCTGTGGGAGGCACTCAGGCAGAGATGAGCAAGATGGCCAGGGATATATGTGCACCTGATTTGGAGGAGTTGGGAAAAGAGCAGCCAAAGCAGCAAATAGATGGTGGGAGAAGACTTGGCCACAAATGAGAAGGAGGCAGAGGGGCCAGCTGGGGCGACAGAGGAGAACCTTCCAGGCGGAATGGACTGCATGGCAAGTGGAGCAGGTGAGAGTGCCGCTATGGGGCCAGTGTGAGCCCAGTGAGGCTGAGGAAGGGCCTGGAGGTGCTGGGAGGAGGCTGGGGATGGGACCTCTAAACCCAAGTGCTGTTGCCAGGGTCTCTCTGTGACTCCTGGGGACTTCTTCAGGCTGGAGAAGTCAGGGTTCTGAGCTGAGCAAGAGCCTGGTGCTCAGCCTCGGTGTCTTGAGGACACTGCACCAGCTGGCTGCGCAGGCCACATCTGCCCCCAGAGTGAGTGAAGGTAGACACCTCACCCTTGGCCTGAGACTGGCACAGAAGAATCACGAGCTGTCACAGCTGGGAGACAAGGCTCCCTGAAGGAGTGGTAACTAAATCCTGAAGCCTGGAATTCACTGGATGGAAGAGAGGGGAAGGGTCCTCTCCTGACCGGGAGGAAAGGAGCTGACCAACAGCAGCTTCCTGTGAGTTCTGCCTGCCCCCTTCTCTGCTCCTGGAGACCGAGCAGCAGGGTACAGCTCACGCTTCCTGGGGCTCAGAGGGTGAGCTTAGGGCTTCCCTCCCCCTCTACCTTCCCACTGATCCCCAAGGGCTCCTGGAGCTGGCAGGGAACGGAGAGAAGGGAAATTCACCCCCGACCAAGGATCCACAGAGCTCACTCTTGCCAATGGGACAGGCGTCAATGGCTCACAACAGCAAAAACAGGACAGTCTCCATGAAGTCAGGCAGCAAGAGGAGGGAGGAGCAGGGTGGCTCACCACAGGCTTTAAGAGGAGGCAGTGAGTGAGCGTGGCCCTGAGAGGTGAGCGGAACTAGGGCCTGCAGGGCTGAGCGTGAGACAGCTGGACAGGTACCACCAGCCAGAAACATGCCGTGGAAATGTGAAATGACCCCAGAGCCTGCTGCCGGTAGCCCAGTCCTCTGGGCAGGTGGGCCTGCTGCTTAGATGCCATAGAGCCCTGTGGGGGCTCAGGCCTGCATGCCCTGCACTTGCAGGGCAGGGGACTCAGTGATAGCCCCATTAGCTCTTCCAGGTAACAAAAAAGCTGTCCTCAGAGCAATATGACTGGACAGAGTGGCAGAGACAGATGGGACTCCAAGGTAAGGGAAGGAGCTGCCGTTCCTGCTTATGGAGAGGAGCCCACGCTGCTCCCCTGCTGCAGCTGGCTATGCTCTGGTCCCAGCACCAGGGGAGTCTTTCTCCCTGAACTGTCACACGTTGTCCTGGTCACATCTCCACGGTGACTCCCATTCCACTTGGAATAAAACCCCTCACCGTGGCCTGTCTGCAGGGGGTCTGTTCAGGATCTTGCTGCTTGCTTCCTGTCTCTGTCCTGTGGCTTCCTCTGGTCCTCAGATCCCAGAAGAAGGCCTAGCACGTGGAAGGCACTTGATAAACACGTCAGACATGTCTGTATGTTGGATAAATGGATGCACGTCAAGGGAGGTTGGGCCTGGTGGGAGGGCAAGGAGGGACCTGCTGGAGCCATCCCCCCTGGGGGTGGCAGCCAGCGTAGGCCTGTCTGCTCACGAGTGACTCTGACAGCCCAGGATGTTTCCCTGGGTCTGAGGGTTTGCTTACATCCCTCTCTAACTGGGACAGGAGATGGAGAGGAGCTGATTACTGCTCCAGGAATGGGTAGGATTTAGAGACAGATGGAACCTCCAAGAGTCTCCAGCATTTTCTAGAAGACCTGCTCACCCACCCACCACCAGCCCTCTCCAGGGATGTGGAGAAGATGCACAGGTAATGGAGTTTCTCTCAGGAATGCCTCTGACTGCAGTACACCCTCCCCTTCAGACCCCACAGATTGTCCGTGCAATGATGACAGCCACCACAGGCTTGATGGGAGTGGGTGATTGGGAAAAGCCAGAGAGGAGGCTGAATTTTGAGTCAAGATGGAGACGGCCTCAGCCCACATGATGAGGGCTCAGCTGTACTGGGACTGAGAGGTGAGGCCTCAGAAGGGCCAGCCCAAGGACTCACCCTGGGCCTTCCACCTGACTCTGCTCTGAGAGGTACCCTCCATCTGCAGAACATTCTAGAAAGTTTACTGACAGGTGTTGGGTAACCACATTCCAATTTTCTTTTTCTTCTTTTTTTTCCCCCTGGCACTCAACTACCCTGCCCTGCCTTTAGCAAATGCACATGGTGTTTTATTTAAGTGCAATTCTCAGAAAACTTAATACCTGGAGTGTTTAGTGTAATAACATCTTCTGCTATGGCTGATGAAAACAGGACAAAGTATATGTACTTTGAAGAAAGAAAAATGATGCGTCATGTTTTGTGTTTTCATTTCTGAAATCTGTATTCAGATATGAAACCAAGAGGCAACTGCGTCCTGAAAAGCCAGGATTTCTCTTCCTACTATGTGTGAGTGCTGTGGCTGCAACAGAGGGTGGACTTTGTCCCATCACCCACACAGGGGTCTGCTGACTCTGCCACTCGACATCCTCTCAGCAACTCTGCAGGTGCCCGAGCTGCTGCTCTCATGAGTCTGAGTCCCAGGCCTGAGTCCCAGCTGTGCCTCTGCCAGTTGAGTCCTGATGACCTCCTGATGCCTCCGTTTCCTTATCTGTAAAATGGACTTAGTGACAGCTTAATGACCTGCCTCAGTCAAACTGTAAAACTCTTAGAACAGAGCTTGGCACGACGAATTTTGGCCCTGGTTTTGAGTGCTACAAAGCCCCACTACCTGTATAAGTTGAACTCAGTAAACCAAGGGGAGAAATGAGTCCTTTCTGAGATGTCCCCAGAAGACTAGCCAGGCTCTCAGTACTCAATAAGTATTTGCCGAAATAAGTATTTGTGACGAGGAAAGGTTGTAATTCACAGATGACAATTTAAAGTTAGAATATTATTTCCGAAAAGAAATGCCCACAAAATATCCCTCAGAAAAAAAAATGAAAGAAGGGGAAACCAAATAGTTTGAGAAGAGAAGGCATTCTCAAGCCTCCTGAGACGGACCGTGCACATGAACGCTTGGGAGGTTCTTGGAAGTCTTAGAACTGTCTCAGCCAAGACTCGCCAGACAGCGGCCTCTTTGCTTTCTTTCCTTCTTCCCTCCTCCCTCCCTTCATTTTTTTTCCTTCTCCTTATGCTGGAGTATAGGATGCCATTCAAAGCAGGGGACACAGCAGTGAAGCCACCTGCCAGGATTTCTGAAATGCTCAGCATGTAGCCTAGAGTCTAAGCCTTGCCAGAAGCTGGCACCTGAACCACAGGCACAGAGGGCTTCTTTCCAGAGCAGAGTCTCAGCGTTCTCTTTGAATTAACCTGATCTTGGTCAACATAAAAGGATTTCATGTCTTCTCCCAGAGAGACTTCTATATACAAAGCTAGGATTTAGATCATCAAATATTTTTTTCCAAGCCGAGACACTTCATGGAGAAGGAAAAATCCAAAAACACTTCGGACAATCCAAAGCAGCCCAACCCAAAAATCCCTTAGAAGGGAGCACGCTGAAGAGGGTCTTAGCCTTTTCAGGTTTCTGACTGGCTTGTACCACCACAGCTTTCCTTCTGTCCTGGCTGCAAGGACAGCCTTGCCACGGTCCCTTCAAAGTGGCATCCTGCCTCTGCGTACCCATCTCCTGTAACAGGTGCTCACTGCCTCCCCGGCCACCCCTGGTACTACTACTAACTCCCACCGCCAGAATGCGCCGTTGAAAACAGTGGGAGGCCTCCAGGGACACCCATGTGGAGTGGCCGTCCAGTGTAGTGCACGAAGCCTGGACTCAGGTTGCAGCTCCTGGGTTAGAATCCCCTCTCATTGCTCACAGGCTTTGCACAAATGGGTAACACACTAACCCAGTTTGCTCATCTGCAAAATGAGGGACCACACATTGTGCTTACGGGTTGTTGAGTGGTGCGAGTCCTTACTAAAGTGTCTGACACATGGCACTGTGCAAGTTCGTGACACTGTTCTGTTCTAAACTGGGACTGCTTGGGCCACCTGCCAGTCCAGTCTTTTCCTGGATTTGCCACCAGCATGAACAAGTCTGTGATCTGTTAACTTGCTCACCGCAGGCAGAGCCCACTTCTGCAGCTTCTACAGAACACCCAAGACTGGGAGCTTTATAAAGAATGGAGGCTCATTTTAGTTTACGCTTCTGGAGGCTGGAAGGTCCAAGACCGGGTGGCAGCATCTGGCACACATGGAAGGGACAAGACAAAAAGGCAGCCTTGCTTAAAACAACTCGTGCCTGAGATACCAATCCAGGACCTTCAAATTAACCTGGTATCATGAGGAAGGTAGTGGGGGCCAGAATTAAAGGACTGTCCTCGTAGGCATGGACTGCAAGAAAAGGCGCAGCTCTCAAAACGATCCTGGGAGAGTTTGAATGGATTTGCAAAACTGGAACACGTTATACTGCTTGGATTTGGGGTGCTCTCCTTTCATGCAGAAACTACTGGGAAATGTCAATGCTTTATCTTTTGTCCTAATTTTTCTTTTAAATGAATAGCAGATGTTTGGGGTGGGAGGACCGAAACAGTACCTATTGGCTGAAAAATCAAAATACTGGTCTTCAGCGCCTGCTCTCTTCCTTGGTCCAGGACTCTAGATCCTCTCCTGCCTCAGCGATGGCTCTGTTTTCAACGAGACCAACGAAGGATAGCACTGGTTCCGGACAGTGGCAGAGGACCATTCATCACACGAACAGGCCGCAGTGGCCGCCAGCCATTCAAGCCATGGTCTCAGAGATTCTCATGATCAGCCCCAGATACCACTGTTCGCTCTACTGAGAATCCTGACTGGCTTAAATTCAATAACGAAGCTAAATAACCCTCCAACAGCACTGCAGGCTGAAGCTGGCTGAGCAAAGCTGAAAGGAAGACAGTAGGGCCCGAGGTTTGCTAAGCAGCAGGACGCCACTACGTCGCGGGCGGGTGGGCCTGCGAGAAAGCTGCCAGAGGATGCTCCCTCTGCGTGGCTTTGCCTCTGGACCCACCACTTCCCTCCACACCTCCTCCCTGTCCGCCAGGCAAGTGCTCTACGCTGAGATGCACCCCAGTCAGCACTTCTTATTTTTTTTGAATACTTTTTAGTTGTCCGTGGACATGACTTTATCTTTTTATGTGGCTCAATGCCTCACACATGCCAGGAGATCTCTACCACTCTACAACTGAGCCGCAGCCTCGGCCCCGGGCCACGCTTCTTCAGAGTGGCTTCCACTGGAGCCTCTGGACCCAGACCAGAGGTGCCCCGCGGGCGCTGGGCCTTCTGCCCCCATTGCCATTCTCAGCCCTCCCAGAATTTTGTCGGTGTTTCTTTTTGCTGCCTGCTGCTGACCAGAGAGAATTATAGGCATTAGCGACCCCTAAACCCATATCCTAGGAGAGTCCAGTCTGCCAGACTTTCTGGAGCCATGGGGATGGTTGGGCAAGATTCTAGAGTAGGAGGTCTCCATAGTTCTGGCTTTCTGAACTTCTAGAGCCAATGCCTTCGCAATACCTTATACCTCTATCTGTGTTCCTTGGGACTACAGTGTCCTGGGAAATATCATGAACATTTGTTAAAGCACCATGAGCAGGTAAGATCGGAAACTTCCCAGATAGAGTTTGACCAGTTTGTTCTCTGCAGAACTCGTCAGGGCCTTTAGTACACATACAAGTTGTGCCCCCAAGAAAAGCAGCCGGTATTCAGGAACCCTAAAAACCGGCTGATCGCAGAGTTCTCTGTGATTTTTGCCCACTCGGTCTGTTCTGCTTTGATGAACTTCAGCAATGATGACGTCCCTCCCTTCTGTCTCATCCAACTTTTAAGAAAGCCACTCTGCCCCTCCCATCTTCCCTAAACAGTGGAACGACACTGCTTCCTGGCCCAGGACCCTCTACCAGGTCTCTCTACCCCAGGCACAAGTTCACTTTTGAGTGGCATAAATGGGTACATAATCCAGGGCCAGGCCAGGCTTCCTCTCAAGATGCGGTCATTTCCATCCCACACTGCAGTGGTCCTGAAGTCCTTGCGTGTGGACCCGCAGCACCGCCTGGCGACACTCTTGCTGTCTGATGCCCCTTCCTTGCTGCAGGTGCCAGGGAACATCCACACACTGGAAGGCGTAGCGCCCACCCCATTTCACACCCCTCCCCTCAGGAGCCCACCCCTGAATGCTGCCCCTGCTTAATGCAAGACCCCTCCTCTACAAAATAATGGACCATTCACTGGCCTGGCCTCCGCTGGACTCCAGGCCTAGGTGGGCCTCTCCACTGTGGCATGGCCAGCATTTTCCACAGAGCTGGGCTTGTCCAGGTTTTCCTGCACCTGCTTCTTGATTTGACGATTCAGGGCCCAGGACACTCAGGCCGTGTTGTGACTAGAGGAGGCGGTGCCTTTAGGCTGAGCCTGCTGGGCCCAGGCCTCGCTGATTCCTGTGCTCTTTACTTCGGCCTTTATCCTCCACTGTGTGTGGTATTAGCCTGATTGCAAAAGTTTTCTTTTCCCTCGGGCTGATATTGTTTTATGTATAGCCTTCTTTAACCTTAATATGACTTATGTGTCTTCTCATTACCATCAATTTTTTTTTAATTTTCTATCTTCTAATCAGAACATTAGGCCATTTATATATATAACAATATTTGCTATGTGAGTTAAATCTACTATCTTATCATTTGCTGTTATTTCTCCCACCTGTTTTATGTCCCTTTCCTTCCTCTCTTATCTTCTTTAATTAGTATTTTATTATTCCATTTCCCCCCATTATGTTGTTGCTAATAAATTCTTTACTATCCATTTAGTGATTATCTAAACAATTACATCATTCGGCTTTGAATTGTTATTGAAGTCTAATATAAATTAGTACTCCTACCAGCTTCCAGACAGTGAAAAGGACCTGGACCGTTCTAATTCTGCCTAACCCCCTTTGACTTACGCACAATCGTTATCACTTATTAGTAATATGACAAGGCATATTACTAATATCCCACATGGCTAATATCCATTTAAACTTGTTCATGTCAATTCACATTTCCATTACCCCTGGTCCTTCCTGCCATCTGGGATCATTTTCCCTCAGCCAGAACAATGTTCAGTATTTTCTTTGGTATAAATCTACTGGTAATGAATTCTCTTCTGTTTTTCTTGTCTTTACTGTCTTTGTTGCTTTCATTTTCTTTTTTTTTAGTAGAAGTTTCCAAGCATTCCTAAACAGTGGATATAATGTATTTGATTTGTCACCAGTAAGCAAACATGTCACCTCCATGCGTTAAAGATATTTTCAGTGGGTAATCTAGGTTGACGACTATTTTCTTTCAACCCTTTGAAGATATTCCATTGTCTTCCAGCTTCTGCTATTTCTATAGAGAAGTCAGCTGTCAGTTTCATGGCTACTCCTGTAAGTAGAGCTGATCATTTTAGATTGTCTGATGTTTTACACACTGTGAGGCTCTGGATCCTCCAGAGAGGACTGACTTCTGCCTATTGCAGGTGGCTAAACAGACCAGATGCATTAGCAACCCCAGGTTACCCTGATGCTATTGGGAGCAGAGAGGATTCATAACTAGGCTTCATTCCCTACAAGGTTTGGTCTTTTCCTGATGAACTATTATTTTTCGAGTATAGCCCTTCCGGGTGCCCTAGCCCTCTTTTTTGTCTACAGAAGGCTCCACTTAGGTTCTCAGCCTCTCATTCAATATTTTTAAACCTAAGAAAACACATCTGGGCACTTTTTGAAGAAGGAGCTAAGACTGAAAAAGCCCTGGTACCCTCATGCTCTGCTGCTTTGCTGCTCTGCTAGACTGCTCTGTGCTCTGCTGCTGAAGCTGCCACGTGAGTACTCTCTTCCAGGTTCACCGCAGAGAGCAAGGCCTAGACAGATCTTCCACAGGTCTCATGGTGCTTCTCCTCCACTAATGAGCAAACTAACAATTACAGCGTGTAACAGAGAACTGGTGACAACTGATGACACTGGGGTCAACAGCTTTAATCCCTACGTATGTTTGTGCTTATAACATTTAAAAAAATAAAAACATAAGCATGGCTGTATTTTGGGCTGATTGACTAGTGTAGTTGGGCTAGCTCCTGGGATGAAATGAATGTACAGTCAACCCTTCTGAATCTGAGGATTCAACAACCACAGATGGGAAATATTTAAAAGCAATGTTATGTTGTGACTTGAAGTATACTATGTAGTTAGGCCCACAATGGTTGAATCTGTACTAAATATGTACAGATTTTCATGTCACTGTTCTCTAAACAATAGAGTATGGTGACTAGTTGCATAGCATTTACATTGTACTAGGTATTGTAAGCACTGTAGAGATGATTTAAAGTATACAGGAGGATGCACATAAGTAATATGCAAATGCTACACCATTGTGAGTAAGGACCTTGAGCATCCACGATTTTAGTACTGCAGTCCTGAAACCAATCCCCTGTGGATTCTCAGGTTTGAGTCACACAAACAGCCCATGAGCTCCTTGACCTATGTCAACAGCGTGATTATAATCTAGATCAGGTTCAAACGGACCTCAAATTTTCCTTGTATGGATGACTGTTATCCAAAGGTTCCAGAGCAAGTAAGAAAGTCAATTTCTGGATTGGGGCAGCCCTAGGGTGAGGGACCAGGTCGTGGTGAAGCACCTCTGCCTGACGTGCGTGAAGGGGCAGTTCCGAGGCTATGGGCTCCAGGAGGAAAGCCAGTAGCAGCTACTCAGCTCCACTGAATGTTAGCACAGAGAAGTGGGGACCCCAAGTGACAGATCTTTTAACCTTTCAAAAGGAGCCAAAAGTTAAATACACTATGTCACACCCAGATTTTAAAATATGGTGTAATTAAAACGAATCCAGGGCAAGTCAAACAAAATGCATCTCTGGGCCAAAATCGCCCTCATATCAATAGTCTGTGGCCTTACATAATAATAAAAATAAGAAGACACCAGCTTTGTGTTTCTGTCCTTCCCCCTGTTGATGCTCTAAGAAAGCTGAAATATGTCAACCCCCAGGAGCATCCAGGTCTCGCTGTGCTAGCAGGCCATGCCAACCCACACGGCTCCGATGCCCGCTCACCTGAACTGTACGTGCACATTTCCAAAGACGGTCCCGGGAGCAGAGCACCTGTCCAGTAGTAGTCTTGACAGTAGGCCCTGCGCCCCAGGCTCACACAGGCCCATGGTTGCCATGCCAGGCAGGCCTGAGTGTGCCTTGCTTGTACCTCTCCTTACTTTCCACCAGACTGGTGGTGACTAAGGGCTGACGTGCCCCTGATGGCTGCCCTGCATGTCCAAGGCCCCAGTGGCTTAGAGAGGACCATCTCCCAGCAAGAGGGCCTCAGACATCCTGGCCCTCCCTCTAAGCCATCACAGGGACAGAGGAAAGGGCATGGCTGTGGCATCAGCCTGGAGGCACCTCCTGTCCCTTGCTGTCTGGACTGGGCACCTTCCTGTCCCATCTCCATCTCCTCACTGTTAATAATGTGGTGACATCAGCGCTGACGAGAAGCACATTCTGCAAGCAGCTGGTCAGCCATGAAGTGTGGTGTGGGGTGGGGTCAGTTTTCTGGGTTTCTGATGGCCCCAGACCTCTGTGTCTAGTTCTCCTGCTGTCTTCCTCCAGCTGCTTTCAACAGCCCTGGCCTTGGAGTCCTGGTCCTCAGAGCAGGGCCTGTCTCCCTTCTCAGTGTCACCTGAGCCTTTGTGGAAAGCTCTGTCACCTCTCCCCATCACGAGGAGCTCCAGAGTCATGTCTGGTCCAGGACACAGGGTTGGCACACGGCTCTGCAGGCTTATCCGCATAATGGTCCTTGTCATTGATGTCAACTCTTAAACACCACTTCAGCAAGGCCAGTGGCAGTGAGAGCCGCACCCCGCACCCCTGCCTCCCCCAGCGTCCAGCCCGCTCTAGCTCACCGCCCTCTTCCCTTAGGCTCCACCCACTCAGGTTTCACTGCTCCCCCTTCCTCTTGTGCTGAGCACCTAGGTCCCGTTTTGATGCCCTTCTGGCCCTTGGGACCTCGTTATCTCCATAAGTGCAGAATGAACCTCCACACAGTAGGACCAGGCATACTGCCACTGTCTAGGGTGGTCACATTTTCATTAGGAAAATCCCTCCCAGTGATCTGCTACAGCGCAGGGTTTGCTCGGAGTTGCGGGAGAGGCCCAGAGCATTGGAATGAAAAGGGCCTTTGGTGACCGGGCAGTCTCCGCCTTCCCTCCCATCCCTTGCTTGTTTCTCTTCATTGACTGATTAATGGCTCCACCAATCAACTGCCTAACTCAGGTCCAGAAGGAGGGCACCCTCCACTCTTATGGGAGGGGAGGGAAAGTCTCTTCTCCTGCCCCGACCACTTGAGGCTGGAACTCAGCATCTAGGTGTGGCGCTCTCTCCCACCAGGCTCTTCCTGGGGCCTGCTCCCCAGCCACCTTCCCAGTTCCCTGCGCGCCTGCTCACTGTAGCTTCTGCTGTGCAGTCAGTGCCCTGTGCTTCGTGATGCTCCAAGACCCTCATTCTCCAGAGACTGAGAAAAGGGTGCTCTTGGACCCACCAGGGAGCAATTGGATATCACTTACCCAGAGCATCATTGGGTACTACGTAGGAAGTCCTCAAAATGGCTAAGAAATCCCACTTCTAGGTGTCTTTCTAGAGAAACAAGGACAGACCCAAAAATTCAGCTGCAGAGATGTAAATTATAGTGATTTAAAGCCCAAAGTTGCTTTAAACTATTCTAGTACATAGGTGGAATCCTATGCTAATGGAAAGATCCATGCAGAGGTCAATTATTGATTTGGAAGGGTCACCTCCCCCTGGATGTCCTCAAAGCCTCCTGCCAGCTTGCAGACATCCCATCATCAGAAGCTTCTCCTCCCAGGGGTCGCACAGGAGCACAACAGCCTTGGAATGGTGCCCTGCGCCTACCACAACCCTGCCAGTGCCCCCACCCACCTCTCTCAGCTCCTGCGACTAGTCCAGTGTCCCAGCTCTGGACCTTTGGATGGCAGCACCTTTCTCTCTGGTAATTTCTATTGGTCTTCATTCCTGAGAGAGGCTTCCCTTGACCTTCCTGCCTAAATGTGGCCACTCTTTTTCTGCATTGTGCCTTCTTCTTTCTTTCCCTTCCTTTTTGTTTAGTAGCCCAGTAAATCTGTGAAGACAGCAGCCTTGTGGCCTTTGTGTACAGAGTTCGTCTGTCCAGGACCCAGTTCTGCATGTTTCTTTCACAATAGTTGGTGCTCAATAAACACATTAGAAGAAAGACTGTCCATGCAGCCTGCTTGATTAGAAGATCAAATTACACAACAGTATGTGGCATCGTGACATTCAGAACACATTCAGTGAAATGCAACATTATGTCACATACGCTGACATTAAAAATCCAGATGGCTTCATGATCCACTCTCTCAGTGGTTATGCACACGTGGTGGGATTGCACATGATTTAGCATGTTCACCTTATCTATATTTCCCATATTTTGCAAATGTTAAATACATCTTAGCAGGAAAATTGTCCTATAATGAAAAATTAATAGTCATGCTTATTCTCGTTGTAAAAAGACCCGCCCACGCCCCCCAAGCTCTGTGAAGTGTTTTCTCTGAGTTCCACCTGCAGCTCACCTGGAAAGGTGGAGTTGGAGGCTTTCTCCCTCCCCCACAGCCGCAGGACCACCTCTCATGAGTACAAAACCTCTCGGAGCGCAGTTCTCTGATGCCATGGACCATGCGTTGTGCCAGCGTGGCCCCACCAGCACTGGACAGCAGAGGGCAGCAGAGATCAGGAAATGCAGCTTGACTGGGCGCCTCCCTCACTGAGCAGAGCTCCCACTCACAGAACCCTCTACGGTTTGAACAGCTCCTGTTTGACACCTCAGCCCTCCAAACCCATGAGCCAAAGAACAAGAAATTTCCCAGTCCATTTGCACTCTCTTTTGTGACTAGGAAGGTGAGTTGATGCTGTACATTCGTGTTTATTTATCTTACAGTCAGATAAACCACCTATAGCCCCTCTGCCCAGAGAGAAGTCCCCAGTCCAGCCGGTGGCAGGCTCAGGCACCTTCCCTAGTGCCCTGGGGACTTCAGAGGACTCCAGGGTGCGTGAAGGATGTGAGTGGTTGGGCCCAAGAAGTGTAGATTCTCCATTCTTGCGAAAGGGAGTTCCCTACAGGTATGGGACCTGGCGTTCCCAAACCTATAATTGCAGAAGCAGGTAACTTCTGGTCTGTGCTCTCCAGCAATCTTCAAACACAGAGTCCCTTCTCCTTTTCCACATTCGGCACCCACGCCTCTCCCAGAGTGTCGTTTGCACACTTCTGAGTCACCTGTCTGGGAAACCCGCAGATTCCCAAGCCCACCTCCTGCCCCGTCATCAGGTCTCCAGGTGGCCCTGGAATCTGCATGATAAACAGGCTCCCCGGAGATGCTGCGGTTGGGTCCCCCAACCTCACATTACACAGCTGGTGTGAGGGTGAAGTCAGGGAGATGAAGGTAGGAAGGACTGTGGTGGAGGAGACTCGTCTCTGCTCGGGACCACAGTGAGGATCCTTGGGTTCTGGTACCTTCTGTCTCCAATCTTCCTAACATTTTGAGGCTCCGGGACGAGAATAGGAGAGAGGCCCCATACTCTATTATTAAGAAGTTAGGAATCAGCACAATGAACTCTCAGGTGAAACATGTCATTTTTCTGCCTTGATCTATTCATCTTCCTTGTCATCTGGAAGGCCAGGTTTGAACTTAGGACTTTCAGGAGTTGCCGTTGGAACAGGGCAGTGCAGAGAGCCAGGCTGCAGCCCACCCCTTCCAAGTTCCCTTCAGCTCTTTACCGCACACGAGACGGCTGTACACGTGTGTGCCCCAGGCGTGCAGACCCACCAGCCCCAAGTGACCAGGTTCCATGGGTGCCCCATCCAGCCCACTCACATTCCAGCTGAGCAGGAGAGCAAGTGGACCAGGGAGAGAGGCCCAACAGAACTGGGGTGGACTTGGGCCCAGGAGAACTCTAGAAAGACAAGGGTCAGGACCCAGGTGGGCACATTCCCCATCCCAGGGACCCCCAGAGATGGGGCACAGTCCCATGAGGCAGTTCAGGCCCTGCTTCTGGATGCCTGGGTGCCAGACAGGGACAGGGCTGCTCAGCACAGCAGAGCCGGCTCCTCCTGTCCTCAGAAGACCTGGAAGCTCCCTGCTGACCTTGTGCCCCTTGCAGGGCCAGCAACACTGTCCCACCCCAACACACCCAGAGACCCTCTCTTGACACAGGTGTGTGGTGACCCAACTGGGTCTCATCTGCAGAAGCAGACTGGAGCTACAGCTGCCTCCTGCAGGTGGGTTCTCGAAAACAGATGGGGTGTCAGGAGGCCACGGAGACCTCTGGGGCCTCAGGGAGTTTCCTGGAAGGGCAGGATTGGGTGGGATAATTGACGGGTAACCCTTCTCTGTCCTCACCCTGGTGAAGGGTTCAGAAGCTCCTGGGTGGGAAGGCCAGAGCCACCTCCCATCTACATGGAGTCAGCCAGCGCAGGAGCCCCCACCTCAGAGCCTGCAACTGGTATCACCCCCTGCAGACCAGGCCTGGCTGCCCGGCCCGTGTAGGAGGCCTGGGTTATGAAGGCCCAGCCAATGGGCCTCTGAAGCTGCTCTGGCCTCCAGGGCCCAGAGGCTTGCTGTGAGAGCTTGCTCCTGTCAGGGCCTGCTGGGACAGAGCCAGCAGCAAGCCAGGGCCAGTGTCAGCACAGTGGGGAGGCTACGGAGGGGTGCAGCTCAGTCTAAGTGGGGAAGCTATGTGGGAGAGAGCTGCTCACAGGCCACTTTCCAGGCTCCACACCAACCTTCAGCATCAAAATCTACATTTTAGCAAGACCCCTTCCCCTACCTTCCAGAAGATTCTAACACACACTGAAGTTGTGTGTGAGAAGCAGGTTTGGAGACCTTTCATTCATTCATCAGTCGACAGATATCTGGCATCATAGAGGCAGATTCCCTTCCACCCCAGCTCTCAACTCCAATTTCACTTCCTTGGGGCACCTTTTCCACAATGGCTGCCATCTTTAGGCCCTCTCTACCACATTCATCACTCGGCTTGTTCTTGCTCTTTAGCACAGGCACAAATGGGCTTCTTTGTGTATTTGTTATGTGTTTATTTTACTCGTTGGGGTGTCTCCCCATATAGACTCACATGTTGAGGTCACCCCTTTGTCCCCAGCATTGCCGGTATATCATATGCTTAATGAATATTTGTCGAATAATAAGTGAGGCTACTCCCACCGAGTAACTCACTGCCTCTTCCCATAACGGGACAATGGGGCAAGTTCCTGTGGAGAGAGATGACCTTCGAAATGGGGGGAGCTGTAGGTAGCAGGAGCTTCCAATCTCTGCCAACCCTGCGTGGCTGGCCGCCCACCCCTCTCCATAAAAGGGGACTCTGTCCTGAGACAGGCAGAGAAGGGAAGCCGAGAGAGCTCACGGGCAGAGCGTCTTCCCTGCCCAGGAGGCGATGGCGCTCTGCATGCTTCCGGGAGCCCCGTCTGGACAGGTAGGAGGAAGGGGCCCTGTCGGCTCCTAGGCTGGGCCCGCCTGAGCCCTGTCGTCTGGCGGTTCGCAGGAACCTCGCGGCTTGTCCGTGCCTGCTCTCTGGCACACCATGAATTGGGCTTTGCCTGTCTTGTTAGGAGATTAAGCTTTCTTTTAAAAAGATGAAAAAAGTCTCTAGCAAAGGCCCGACTAGAGCTGACCCCCGAGGAGTGGCGGCAGTAACTGATGGGCACTACATTTGTCTAATTAATCTTCTTGTCAACAGAGTTGTCCTCCCCTGGTGCCAGCTCTGACATCATCCCACAGGCTCGCCACCCTGGTTCCTACACAAATACAAAGTCTGCCTCGAAACTCGCCAGCCACCCCAAACGCTGCCTGTGGTGTTGCCGCAGGCCTGGAAGTGCCTGGACCAGAGAAGAGATGTCACATAGGCTCTGGCTCAGAAAGGGCCCTGGGGAATCTTGGCTTCAAGGGAAGGAGGGCAAAGACCTGGAGGGCGTGGGGGGTCCTCTTGCTGAAGAGAGCCTGGTTCCCACAGAGAACTCAGAGATACGGACTTTTGTTTTAATCAGGTTAAACTTTGGGGGCTTTGGGGTTGCAAGAACATGGTTCTCACCCAGGTTGGGTGGCAAAGTTGCAAGATCAATTGCCTTCAGAGACCTGGGCAGAGATTTCCATGAGGTTGACCTCGGCAGTAGGGACTGGGGACACTGTGATCACAGGGTGAGTTCAGGTCCTTTAAGAGGAATTCAAATTTTTAAAATGATTGTGAAGGAAGCTGGGCTGAGTTTGGGCCCCCTGGTGGCCATGCCAAGCTCTGCGTGGGCTCCTTAAAGCCAAATGACAGGGACAGGCCTTCCAGAGGGCTGTCACACAAGCCCTTCCTTCTGATCTTGCTAGTACATCACCTGGGACTCCCTCACTGCCCTTCACCTCCCAAACTCCTCCTGTTTATTCTGCTCACCTGAGGCTTCTTAACCAAGGGAGTCTGTGCATAAAGTCCCTCTCCCTTCTCCCTGGGAAGAGGATCTCTGAACTCCAGTGGGGAAATACATCATTTTCACTAACTAAAATCTAACATTTTATTCAATTATGAATCTAAGCAACATGCCCCAGTGCATTAGCAGCGCTGTGATTTTGCCCAATGGAAATCACAGTTATTTTACCATGTTACAGTGGATGCATTTATCTCAAAATATCATTTGGGTTCATTGGTATTTCAAAATCATTGTAGTTAATAGACCAGCCTGCAGACCTTGTTACATCAAATATCAAGAAGAATATATGTGACTGTTTTACAATAAAGAAATATTTTGATAGCTGTATTTCAGTATAGTGGGCTTGCCTTATAGTCTTTGTATTTTTTCCTCAAGCTTTTTTCAAACATTCTGAGAAGGGGCCCAGGAGCTTCACCAGGCTGGCAAAGAGAATCAAACAACAGTAGGACTTCCCTTCTCCTGTTGTTCCATCAGCAGCCACCTTGAGACCTGGCACATATAGGTAGGTGCTCAGTATATCTTTGTTAACTGACTGAATGAGTCAACCACTGAACGAACAAATAGAGACTTCAGTCTTTATTTGGCCTGGCTGGAGTTCGGGGACTCCATGGGTCTCCTAAGGAGAAGGTTCCCAGGACCCTTGGCTATCTGAGCTCTTTGCAGCGACAGCCCTGTAACCCCCTAAAAAGTCTTGGGAATCTCCCCACTAAGAGTTCAGGCCTAACCAAAGCGTCCCTGCTAAGCAGGACCTCACCGACCCTTTGCTGCAGTCACACGGGTCATCAGCGCCCTGAGTTAGAGACAAGGGAAGTCCCTAAAGGGGCCGAGCGGTTCTTCTGTTTCCCCGGAGATCACAGGTTCTCCTGGTCTCAGCCAAGGTAGGAGCCGCGGCCCCGCCTGCGATGCCCGCTCTGGCCACGCGATGGCGCCGGGCGCCGGCTGCACAGCGGGACGCGTCCAGCCCCTTGACTCTCCCCCGCAGTCCGCAGACTGGGAGTGGGTGCGGGGTTGGGTCCCCGGCTCCGCAGCCGCCGGGCTCCGGGCCTGGAAGAGGCTGTCGTGGGCCGCTTGGGGCCTGGCCGCAGCCCTCAGTGGCTAATCAGCAGCCGGCCAGTTACTCATCAGCTCGCCATGGGTTACCCCTGGGTTCCAAGGGGCTGAAACCATCCTAGGGCGGAGGTGTGGGATCGCGGGCCCCCGGGGACCCCGCTCGCCCCGGCAGGAGGAGCGTAAGGGACGTAGGTTTTGATGTCCTCGGGGTGGGTGAGCCTCAGGAGCGGCTTTCAGAGCCTCCAATGCGCCGTCCACGCCCTGTCCTCGGAGGCCCCTTGGCGCAGGGGCCACGTGCTCCATCCGAGTCGCGAGGCCTGGAGTTCCAACTCCATCCTGCCTTTCTGCCTTTGTTTTGTCCTTTGCAAAACTGGGTAAATAGCGGTGCTCAGCTGGCGGGTCGGAGGACACCGCTCCGCTGCCAAAGGCCGTTCAGCACAACGCCTGGCGCTACTACACACCGCCAGGCGGGTCGTCCTTTGCCGTGTGACCCCGCATCCCCGCGCTGAAGGACAATGTTGACCCCACACTTGGTTCACGGGATTGTCATGGAATGGAATGGACACCTGCAGGCTGCGCCCCTGGCCTGGCACGCGGCCAACAGCCGATGCCGTTAACCTTTGCATTCTCCGACGTGGACTGCGGGTCAGGTGGGCGCCCGACTCCCCGCTGTAATAATGCCACCACCCCAGATCTTAGAGGTGGATCAGCGGGAGGGGGCCCATACCGAGCCGGCCTCACCCATTGTCTAAAATGGAACTTGGACAGCTCAGAATGCAGCCGGTGGAAGGACACTCGAGGTGACCAGCATTCCTTAGAAGACTTTGGAAAATGGAGAGATTCACTGTTCCCAGGAGGAAGCTGCTTAGCAGAGCCCAGAGCTCGGCGGAAAGTGGTGTGTGCTGCTCGGGAAGACAGTGAGGTCAGCCCTGCTTCTGAGCCGCCGGTGTGTGTCCAAAGGCCGGATCCCTGCGTGGTGAGCACCGGTGCCTCCTGCCTGTCCCTGTGCGCTGGGGCGTGCAGGGTCCAGCCCGCCCTCTCTGAGCCAGCCAAGGACCAGGGTGTCGATAATTAAGAGACACACGTCAAGAATGTAAATTCCTGTGGTTCCCAGCCTAGGAAGGGTTCAGTGGGTGCCTGAGGACAATTGCAGGCTGAGGGAGAGCCAGTGTGACTGTTTCAAGTGTTATCAGTTTAATGAACTGCTTATGGAGTGCTAAATGTGCGCGAGTGTAAACGCAGCATCTGGGCCTGTGTTTTATTTGTAGACTTCAAACTGGGTGCTTAGTGTTTGGAAAACGCCAATTAATGGTGTAAAATCAGAATTTTTAATGGGCAGCCAGAAGATTCTTCTGCAATGGCTCCCTAAACTATTTAAAAATGTATCTAAAATATGCACACAAGCACACATTCACACACACACACACAATGCAAACCACAAAGACTCAAAAGATTATTATTATTTAATTAAAGAAGCCAGAATTTGCTGCTGTGTGGTTGCACGATTTGGTATATTTCTTGCTGGAGGGAAGAATGAAAAGCTTAAAATCAGAAGCACCATCAACACAAATTTCCCAGAAGTTGTTCTAGGAAATTTGTCATTTCTACCCATTAATTCCAAGTTCAGAAAATAAACTGTCTTTGGGACTATTTACTGTGCTTTCATGAGAAAAATTTCCAAGCTAACCCTTGAAGCAATGGAAGCAAGTTGGATTTGAAACAAGTGGAAACATTGTGAAATTGCTTATTTTCTTCCAAATTTTGTTATTTTTCTTCCTTATGTCCTGTTAAATCAGTGCCACTCATTAGCAACCATATTTTTGCATTATATACACCACAGAATTTTTACTCCATGACTGCTTTCCAAATTAAACTTTTAATTTTCCAGGGAAAGTGTAACAAATGTTTAAATCGGTCAGAAGTTAAACTAATGAGAGGAAGGGAGGAAAAACAGCCCACCTCTCTTCTCTCATACAGACGTTGCTTTTTATCTGCTTCATGCACTGGGGACACTTTCATCCCGCGTATCTTGAAAGGACTCTTCACACAGCAAGAAGGCTCAGGAGAATGCAGAGCCCTGTGAACCTGGTGCCACTGAGGAGTTCTGACAAATTCTGGTTGAAGGGAAAGGGAGGCAGAACCGGAGGATTTCACTGCAGGATTTGGACGGGGCTGGCAGCCACCAGTGGCATCGTGTTTGAACTGGAAGGGTGTCCAGTCTGGAAGCCGTGTTTTTGCAGATGGTGCAGCAGAGTTCCAGGGTATGACAGGAGCACACCCGGATAATTCAGTGATAAAGTCACAAAGAGACCCTGTATCAATGCTGAGGGTCTTCAATGAGCAGCTACTAGTCTCAGTAACGGGCATTACCCAGCTTCCACACATCGAAGGCAACTGAATGAAACTTACTGCTTTCTGGCCACTAGCAAATAAATTCCTTTCCTAAGAAGAGGGTGACCACAGAAATTAATTTCTCGAGACCAGTATGAGCAGAGTGGGAGTAGGGGTCCGGTATCTAAAGAGCAGTTTCCAGAAGAAAGTTGTAAACCTGACTATCACCATGGTAAAACAAATCAGCTGCTCAGGTCAACAAGAATTATATACAGACCATGCCTGCAGTAGCCTGGAATGTTCCTTTTAAGAAAATTTTGGTAGCTTGATCCTGTCCAGAATATTTTGAGAAAGTATGCTAAAAGTATTGTATCACTAGGGAGAAAGAAGAAAAATAAAAGGTATTATAAAACTTCAATGCCAAATTAAACCATGAACAGATGGGTCAATATAACCAAACGTCTGAAACACAGACCCTAATAGAGATAATATAGATAAAAAATTAGTACATGGTAAAGATCCGTGAGGAAAGGGAGATTAGTCAATAAATGATGTTAGGACCAACCATGTGGAAAAAATTAGAGCTAATCCTTAGCTTTCCCCATATACCAAAATAAATTCCACATGTATTTAACTGTTATATGCAAGCAGTAACATGAAAGTGGAACACACAGGTAAACTTCAGATCCTGAGAGAAGGACTTTGTAGATATAAAAACTTTAGAAATAGATTTAAAAGTAAACGATTATTGGATTTGACCACAGAAATATTAAAGTGTCTAGATATCAGTAACACTGAGATGATGTTTATGATAAATATCACAAAGAATTCATCTTATGTTTATGTCAAAGGCAATTGCAAAGCGAAGAAAGGGCTAGCAATGTTAAAATGGGCAGAGAGTGATAAATGACAATAACGTAAATGTTTAAGAAATATGTAAAAAAATCTTTAAATTTATTAATAAAAATATAAACCAAACCAATAATGAAAATTCATTTTGTCCATTAAATCCCTGTAAGATCTGTTCTCTTGCCCATCACTGGTGAGGGTTCACACAGACAGAAACACTGTGAAATAAGAATAGTCATCCAGAGCCTTAAAAAGGCCAGGAAGCTAACATCACATCCTCCTGCTTCTGCAAATGCTGTACGAAAAGACAAGAACACACGGACTTATTTACAGGGCTGTCTGTTTGGGGATTACTTTAAAATGTTAGGCTACTCATCTAGTCTTCAGTAGTAATTCTGGATGATAGAATATCATGCTATCATTACTTTTTTGTAAGATCTAAGGATATGAGATGACAGAATACTAATGAAAGACTTTGGATGTACAATGTATTTATATTGTTTATTGCAAAAGACTGAACAAAATATCCAAATATTTTCAGTGGGTTTTGTGGGGATTGGATGTCACTTTAATTTTCTCCTCTTATGAGTTCATTTGTCCCACAGTAAAATCTATTAATTTGGAAAATGACAAAGCCATCCGTCTGATCTTTCCTGTGGGCCCTGTCGGCATGGCACGGGTGGGACAGATGTTTTTCCAGGTTGGTGAGCAGTGAGTCTTCTTTCTCTCCCTGGAAACAGGGACTTTGTTCTCACAGCAGGCCCCACATTCCCCAGGCTTCTTGGGGAAGTGCACTTGCCAGATCCCTCAGGCTGGGCCTCCCAGCCTAGACCTAGAGGGGAGGCAGGGTCTTCAACACCCCAAGGTGCTACGGCCTAATTAGCCATCTGCACATCCACCTCTCAGCAGTGATAGGAAGATACTATCAAATTAAGGCCTCAGGTGGACAGAGGTGTCAGCACTCTGGGTGTCCCCCGTGGACCCCAGCCTCAACCTTGGCACCGGTGTGCTCCAGCGGTCTCAGCACACCCTGGCTCTGGGTCCCCTCACATCGACTGAGGAAGGGCCTCCAGAACCTACTCAGGAGATCAGTGGGCCTCAGGGTCAAGCTATCAACCTTTTCTTGCAAGGAATGTTCCAGGCTACTGCAGGCAAGGTCTGTATATAATTCTTGTTGACCTGAGCAGCTGATTTGTTCTACCATGGTGACAGTCAGGTTTACGACTTTCTTCTGGAAACAGGACCTCTTTTAGGATTTGCCCTAGTGCTCCATCCAGGGATGTTCTGGAGCTGCTCTTGTGAGAGCCCGTGGCGCGCATCTCTCTTCAATTCTGTTCACCTTGTTGGTAGCTTAAGTAAGATTGGTCTTTGTGGGAGTATTTATACCACAGAAATAGGCAAGCACTACAAATCAGGTCTGTTTGTAATTCATTTCCTGGACAGCCTTACATTAAATAAAAATCGACCTGCATACCCGTGGCTGTGCTTAAAGCAATTATCATTTTATTATCGCTTACAGTTTCTGTGAGACAGAAAATGGCCAAGGACTTGCATGGGTGGTTCTAGGTCTCTCGTGCACTTGCAGACAGTGGCTAGCACTGGGAGAAGGGAGGGCTGCAGCCTCTGGGGCTGGCTGGGAATCTCTCACTCCTGGTGGTCATGCTGCTTCTCCACTGGGGGTGTGGGCTTCCTCACAACATGGCTGCTGCGGAGCAGCCAGAGTACTGGTGTGGGGTCTCAGGGCTCCAGGGAGGGTTCCCAGTTCCCATGGCAGGGTGACATCACTCGGTGATCTTGCCATGAAGTCACAGCATCATTTCTCCTGCTTATCTCTTATGACAAGTAAGTCAGAAGCCCACCCCGTCTCCACCCCTGGGTGGTCAAATGAGAAGTTTCTTCAAGAACATGTAGGATGAGAGGTGCTGTGTTGGCAGGTATAATTGGTCACAGAGTTTAAAACAGACTTTGGGATTGACCTCCAAAAGTTTAGCATATTTTTCTAGATACTTGGCATGTGTGACTACTCTTCCTCTGTTGATCGTATGTCTGAGTTCTAAGAATAGACAAAAGGCCAGCTCCTGGAACTATCCAGGGCAGATAGTTCTACTGGATAATAATTCTTCCAAACAGGAGATGGCTCAGTGATAACAGTCAGCTTTCACAGGAGATCTTCCATGGGGCCTGGAGATATTTTCAAAAGAAGGTGGCCCAACCCTGCCTGGCTACATCTCAGAAATGAGTGCACAACCTAAAATTAAGGGGACTAAGTTGGTGAGGATTTTTTGGACTAAAATTACAAAAGTGGCATGTTTTACTACAAAATCTGTCCCATTGCCTTTTAGCCACACTGTACCCTTCTTTGATAACCAACAGAGTATTAGCATTGTCCCAGGCACAAAGAGGGACCAAGTAAATATCTGAGTGATTGGTTGATAAAGTGTCCAGAGTGAAAATAAGGCAATGGTTCAAGAAGGCCCTTAGGTCCTGGCTGGACTTGACCAGCCATGGAAAAGAACAGTTGGCACCTTCTCCTCAAAATTACTTAAAGAAATTCCAATGTGTTTAAATTGGAGGACTCGGAGTATTTAAAAAATGTACACTTCTCACGATACGCACTCCTGCGCTCACCCCTTCGCAGACTTCATGAATCTGGATGCCTCTTTCCTCCCCTCCCTGCTGCTGGGGCTGGTAGGGCACAGCAGGGAGGGGACCCCGTACTGCCCAGGGTTCTTCAGGGCTTTACGGCAGCGCGCCTGCCCCAGCGGGCTTTCTCCTCGGGCCATGATCAACCTCTGAGTTCTCAGGCCCTGCTTGGGCAGCTGCTCATCCTACATCAGCCACTCATCAAGACCTTAACTTATTTTTTTATTGGGACAGAGATGCACCTGGAAGTCCCTATGCATCTGTGCTTTCTCGTTAACTGAAGCTTAGAATTTCCCCACTCGCCCCACCAAGGACTAGGAAGAGCGTTGAGTAGTTCTTGTGGTTGTAGATGTTTCTGCTGACAAGCAATGGCAGAGGCACTTCCTGCTCCCCAAATATATTCCCCACCCCACCCCTATTTTTTGGCCCTTTATAGACAGATGGGGCCCAATGATGAGATCTGACCAAAGAACCGTGAGAGGAAGTGATGTTCTCTACTTCCAGGTCAAAGTGTCATTCCAGGTTGGGGGAGTGATATACAAGTGCCCTCTTCCCCTCCCATGCTGGTTGTGGGGGTCGGGTATTCCACAGTACATAGCTGTAAGACCCGGGGCTGTCATCAGCTCCTGAATGACCGCATAGAGCACAGCTCCTGTGGCTAGCCTGCAGACCCTGACAGACCCACACTGATCATGGAGTACACACACCTCTGTCACATTAAGGCTCTGAAGTTTCAGGGTGAGTTAGTTATTGCAAGACATCCCTGTCTAGCCCAACTAGGACTGTGGCCATGTCCTCACTCAAGGCTGGAACAGGACACAATTGGTGACCCAGATGTGAGAAGCTATTTCACTGGGGACAAGAAATCCCACCTCATTTTTGCTTTGGGGAAAACAAATATGGAACTGTTAATGGCCAATGAATGATGTTTCCTTTGGACACAACACAAAAGCACAGTAAATAGTTGGTTCTTGGCATGTATTAGAGGGTTCGGGATCACCATCGTTATGTGGACAGTCTAAAAGCCAACTTCTGGCAAGCTAGGTAGGCATTTGACCTCTCACCATGAGTGAGATGAGTGCGTAACCATCAGTGTGTGTGTGTGTGTGTGTGTGTGTGTGCACCTGTGTGCATGTGCATGTGTGTCTGTACAACTCTAAGTGCAGAGGAGTTGAGAATAAAATAAAAGGGTTTTATATCCACCCCATTTTGTAGTTGGCCAACCAGTGGCTCTATCCTGGGAACAGATATGAAACAGCAACAGGTTTTTAGAAAGAGTAAATGAAGGAGACCAGAAAATCAACCCCCAAAAGGGAGAGGGCCCGTCATGTGCTGACAGATTGCGCAGCGAGGAGTAGCTGTTCAAGCACAGGCTGTAACTTCTGCTGGCTGAGCTGGAATCTTGGCTACACCTCTCCTCAGTCCCATGACTTTGGGCTAGTTAGGAGAAGAGAAAGCCAGGGCAAAATGCTCCTTCCATGCCCCTCATTGGCCAGAACTTGGTTCCATAGCTGCACCTAGGTGCAAGGGAGGCTTGTAGATGTGGGTCCAGTACTGGGAAGCCAGGGACCTCGCATAAACCTATGGGCTCTATAACAAAAGAAGAGGAGGAAACCAGATACCAGGTCTACAGTTTGCACTGCGTTCCAGATGCCAGAAACAGAGCTAGGTGCTTAGTGAGGGGACAGTAATTGTGGGCTGGTACTCTTATCTGCCATCCTGAATGGAGTTGCTGGTACTTTAAGCTCATTGGAGACCTGTGTGCTCAGAGAAGTCTGGGCTTCCTTTTGTGCTCAGGTTGAGTATACAGGCTTCCCTTCTCCTTATCAGCTGCCCTTCCGCTTTTTTTTTTTTAAATTATTTTTTAATTTTTTACAGACTGCATTTTGATTCATTGTACACAAATGGGGTACATCATTTTGTCTCTATGGTTTTGCATGATGTAGATTCATTTCATTTGTGTAATCACACATGTACATAGGGTCATGATGTCTGTCTCATTCCACCATCTTTCATACCTCCTCCCTCTCATTTCCTTCGACATAATCTAAAGTTCCTCCATTCTCCTCTCACTTCCCACCCCCATCCCCATTATATATCATCATCCACTTATCAGGGAAAACTTTCAGCCTTTGGTTTTTTGGTATTGGCTTATTTCACTTAGCATGATATTCTCCACTCCATTTATTTATTTGCAAATGCCATAGTATCATTCTTCTTTAGGTATGGGAAGAGAAATACCTGGACCTTCCCAGGACCACAGGTGGCATGTCACGGTGGCTCCTCATCCCTCAGCTCCTGGTTAAGGGCAGAGGGAAGAAAGGGGAACCAGAAGGAAGACCGAGGGGGCTTTGGGAAGGCTGAAGCCTGGGGAGGGACAAGTGCCCCAGTCGCTTTGGTTGCTAGGACTTGGGATGAGCAGCGCGTCCTCCCCAGGTGGGCGTGACGGTGAGGCTGCCCTTGTCCGTACTTGCCATCTCTGACTCCAGTGACCCCAGCCTAGCAGCCTACCCCTGTTGCCCGAAAACTTCACCCTGTGGGTAAACCAGAGGTTCTCAGGATGGGGCTTGGGAATCTCCATAGTTCCCAAGAGACTGTCAGAGGATTCACTGAGGCAAAACTATTTTCATAATGAGACTAAGCTGTTCTTGTCTCTTCACTCCCATTCTCTCCTGGGTATGTGGTGGAGCTTCCCAGGGGCTGTGCACTGTGCAGGGTCTCATCAGAGTGAACCCCGGAGCAATGAGAATGCACCTGTCACCAGACTTCAAAGAGGGTTGAAAAAAACATCAGCCAATCCCACTCTTCTCAGTGGATAAAGATTTTTAAAAAGAGTTGTTGTTTTTTTTAACAAAAATGTATTCCTTATATAATAATTTAATGGATTCATTAATGTTATTTTCAACTAATTACTAAATAAATATTTTAAGTATTCATAGTTTTACTTTCTGATATGACAAATAGCAACAGATAGGACTTCAACTCAACAAAAACTCTTGGGGACCCTCAGTGATTTTCAGGATTAAAAAGGTCTTGAAGACCAAACACTTAGAGAGCTTCTACTCCAACCCAAAACAGTCACACACATGACATGCACTACAAAGTTTTGTGCTCAAGTGGCCTTTCCTATCCAGGCTAAGGACTGACAAACTTCTTGTAAAGGACTAGAGAGTAAATGCTTCAGGTGTACGCGGTCTCTGTAGAAACGGCTCCAGGGCCTTAGTCCCTCCATCAGACATGGACAAGGTGGCAAGTGGGCATGCTGTGGTCCAAGGACATTACTTAGGAACACTGAAATCTGATCTTTGTGTGATTTTTCACATCACAAATGTTATTCTTCTGCAAATATTTTTCTTTCTGTCACATAAACACACTTATAAATCAGATGACAACCTTGTTTCCTACCACTCAGATTGGGAAATATGATTATGCGTGCCAGGTCACCGCTTCCCTCAAAGCCACCCATGGCCTTCCGAACCCGTGGGCAGCCAAGGTCAAGGGTGCCGCCTGGAGCTTGCTTTTCAGGGAGGGGCCATGTGAGCTGGTGCTTGTGCCTCTGAGAACTGGCAGTGAGGATCCCAGCCAAAGGCAGGGCTAGCTAATCAGGAAAAAGAGAAATTCAGCATGCTGAGCTAGAGTCAAGTCGGTAACGGCCTCTGACATTGGGTACACACAGTACTAAGTGAGTGCTTTTTATGAACAGGGTAGGGGGCCTCTGAGAGTTTAAAAAATTAAAAACATGCATCATAATTGCCGTTGATCAATTTCTGCAGAGGTTTCTGGAAAGGATGCATGTGGGAAAAGGAGGTTGGTAACACACAATGAAGACTTCTGGAGGTGAGGCAGAAATTCATTCCTCACACACAGCCAGCCATTCTGGTGGTTTCTGGCAGTTATGGTCTATGGGGTCACTGTGACCCCAGAATCGGCAACCACTGGACCCTGCTCTAGGGAAATACATGGTTAGGTCCCGAGAGCCTCTGGCTGCCACGTCTGTCAGCAGATCCGTACTTAACCCCGCAGCAAGCACGGTTCTATTTAGGGACCCCTGATGGACCTGCATTGCCCATCCTCCGGCATTGAGCGCAGAGCCTCAAGTAAGCTCATCTGACTGGCACTTGGTCCACGAGGCACGTCACGGCCCTCCTTCACTTGGGAACACTAGAAAGCACGTCAGCCTTGCTTGGTGGCCATTTTCAACAGTGAAAATCAACAATTAAAAGTACAAAGATGCAAAATGTGCAGCACTGAACGGCCCAGAAAAGACCCCTGAGGACAGCAAGACCAAGGCCACCGAAGGTGATTGGCGTCGTCTCCTAACTCAGAATTGATGAGCAGCTATTAATACGAAGTTTATAAAATATTGTAAAGTGAAAACACACTCTGCCCTCTGTATCCATGGGTTCTGCATCTGTGGATTCAACTAATTACAATTCAAAAATATTTGGAAAAAATTGCATCGGTATTGAATATAGATTTCAATTTCTTATCATTTCCTGAACAATACAGAGTAACAAGTATTTACCCAGCATTTACATTGCATCAGGTTTTATAAGTCATCTAGACATAATTTACAGCATAGAGGAGGATGTGAACAGGTTGCATACAAATATTCTGTTGTTCTACAGAGGGACTTAAGCATTCTAAGATTTTGGTGTCCCTGGGAGGTCCTAGAACAAATCCCCAGTGGATACTTAGGGGTGACTCTACAGTCAACACATAGAGTTCTATTTTTATGAATAAATGTGTTTTCATTTATGAATTATGCTACATACTTAGTTTATGATCAAAATATGCTTTGTTTATGGGTAGAAAAAATCTGGAAGGATTATATATCAATAAGTTACCATGTCAAAGAATTAAGACAACAGGTGAATTTAGTTTTATTCTTTATACTTTTTTGGTGTTTTCAAAATTCTTTCGTAATGACAGAGCTATCTTTTTAACTAGAAAAGCATTATTTTCACAAGCATTTAGGGGGTTATTTACTGTATGCCGGGCACTGGGGTAAGTTCTTTAACTCTTGAATTTCTATTTAAAAATCTATCAAACAATAGTTGTTTATATTTCACAATTTATAATAAATATAGAAATCAGCTTAAGATCCCCGAGCCTCCTTCCACAGATCTGGAAGGCCCTGGAGGGCTAGCTCCCTCTGACACGTCTTGCTGACATTCTGGGAACAGGAATCAGAGGTGGAGTCTCTGGCCCAAATCCCCGATGCTCAGAAAAGTGCTGAAGCCCAAGTCTTTCCAGCCAGGGCAGGATTCCTGGGGCTTGGCCACAGAGGCCAGGCTAACAGATTCAGGCAGGAATTTTGTCTGCCTCCTCTGTTTTTAAAAGAAAGAGCCCCTGCCTAAGCTGGGTTTTCCTCATTATCTGGTTTTCCTCAAAGCTGGAGCAAAGAGGAGCTGGAGCATCTCAGGGATGGGGCCGTCGGGGAGTGGGCTTCTGGGAGCGTGTGTGCTCTGCCCAGACCAAGTCAGTGGTCAGCAGGGCCCGGCGCGCGGGATGAGCTTCGCAGATGTGAGCTCATCAGCCCGAGGGTTTCTCCTTGTAGCTTGCCCCCGGAGCATTGCTTTGTGCCAACCTGCATTTTTCCAACAGTCCACAAATCAATAAATGCCAAAGGTGACAACAGGAGCCGGGTTCAAGCTCCAGCCCGTTCTGCACCGTGCCGTTTCCTAGTCCCCACCGCTGTGGCATGGTGCTGAGCAAGTCCCCAGCATTCCCACTTTCTTCTTCTACTCCACAATTTGAAAACTGCAGCAGCAGCTGTGTTTAAGACCCGAGGACTTGGGTGCAGGACCCATCGTGCCTCATCTGCCCATGTGACCTTCGCTAAGTCACTAATCCTTTCTGGCCCTCATTAGAAAAATTAGGTGTAAAAATAAGGTCATGTTTTGATTCACTGATTTATAAAACACAAGGTGGGGATGAAACGATTCGACCCGACCTAGATTTGGAACATGGTCTTCCCACTGAGGTGTGGGTCTCCTACAGCAAAGCCCAATGCTTGGAATTCCACCTTGCCAAAGCAGAGACAGGACTGAAGCCCTGCTCAGCTTCAGCACCAGTGAGCTTCCAGGGGAGGCAGTTCTGCAGGCCAGAGTGGGGGACCGTCCCAAATCACACCGGGCAGGGATCCCTTGACCTACAGAGAACACGTCAGTCCCCCTGGGGCCAGCTGATGGGAGCTCCTGGGAGCACACTGCAGAATTAGGCACGGTCTGTGGTTCATTTCAGGGAGCCAGATCCTGCAAGAATGGTGTAAATGTCAGTTTCATGGAAATCCATTCTAAAAGCCCGATCAACTTCTCAATCACCTGCTCTCTTCTTTCCTCTCCCAGAGCGCCCAAGGCGGTTCTGAGATCAGAGAGCATGATTACAAAGGAGCTGGCCTACAGCTTAATTAGTTCCCTCCCTGCGCTCTCTCCGGTGGCTGGCCTCAGACTTGCTGGGTGAGAGTCCTGGCTGCCAAAGAATTCAGAGCAGAGCTTCTCGGCTTGTTAGCATGCTTGGCTTGGTCCCTCCTGACACCGCATCTAGGTTGCTGCAATTAGGCCCAGCAGAGGAGAGGAAGAGCTGAGCAGAACCTCTCTGTCTGCTTGTGCATCCAGAGCTGGCTGGGGAGCACTTGTCTGGGCCAGCACGGGCTGAGGCGTGGAGGAATGTGGAGGGGCAGCAGCTGCAGGAGCTGCACCTGCCGGGCCCAGCCCAGGTCAGGAGGCTGCCGGCTGCAGGTGTTGTTTCCAGGGACATCTGTCAGGGCAGGGGCCAGGCACTGAGAAGGCACCTGAGGCCAGAGGGACCTGTCCCACACACTTCCAGTACCATCAAAGGGAAGGGATGTCTCAAGAGATAGGGGCTGGGAAGGCCCCTGGACAGGAGCCCCTCTGAGCAGTACACAAGCCAGTTCCCCTAGAAAGGCTTTGGGCTTGTGCCACAGCAAAAAGACAAAACCATACAACCTGGAGGCCCTCTCAAGAAGAAATGCAAACCCTTAAACTGATTTCTCAATCCGCATGACTTCCTGGTGCCTTGAGACCTGGCTGCAAGAATGTCTGGCTTGAGGTGATGGAAGATGGAAGAAAAGCCATGTGCCACCTCCCTGCTCCCAACTCATCTCCCTCTGCAGGCAGGCAGGGCTGCACAGGCTGACATAGGAGCCCAGACCCCACAGAAGGCCATGGGACACGCCCTCCTCCCCAGAGACGGGAGAAGCCGCCAAACTGCGACTTATACGCGTTGAACTGAACGTCTCCAAACAGTCTTCTTTCTACAAGTCCACGATCACTCGAGTCGAGCACCATATGAAAGCATGTTCCAGGGTAATGGGAAGAATTTTAGTCTGATGGAGTAGGGAGCGGGTTCCCCAAAAGCACGTCACACAGGCCTGTCCCACAAAGGAAACCTGCCAAGAGAGGAGGAAACACTGAATCTAAATCTGAGGCCCCGCATAGACCGCAGTCCCTGTGGCCGGGCAGGGATGCCAGGACCAGCGCCTGCCCTGTGGCTCCGGGGATAAGCTTGCGGGTTCAAGAGGTCCTCAGCGTTGGCATCCTGAGATCCCCACCCACCTGCCACGGGCACAGCCAGAACCCCAGGAGGGAGGCTGAGTGGCCCATGGCGTGAGCACAGCCAGGCTTTATTCTTTGGTAGAGAGGATTGACGGGAGTGGCAGAGTGTGAGAGAGAACTTCTTGTGGGTCCTCTCCTGTCTCAGAGCGATGACACTGCCTTGCTCTCTCCTTCTCGGAGAAGCACCCTCTGCGCTTCCTGCAGCTCTGAGCCTGCTGCCTTATTGATAAATTGCTAGGGAAGGATTTCATCCAGTCCACGCGCAGTGTGAAGCCAGAGGGCCAGTCACTTGCTCTATTTATATTTTAAATGAGCATTGACTGAAATTTTTGAGGTGCTGAGAAGCCAGCAGGGGAGATAATTATCATAAAACCAGGAAAGCCCCGGAAAGAGAAGGGGCAGTGTGCAGAGGCTTGGGGACCATTCCACCAATTCTAGCAGAAGGTAGTGGGACCAAGGAGAAGGGGTCTGCTGGGCTGAGACTCTGAAGTGGGAGGGGTGGTCCTGGGCCCTGGCCTGAGGGAGGAGCAGGGCCTGGGATGCAGGGAGGGGCCCTCCGCAGCTGGCAGGTGTCCCCTAGGCTACGGGAGCTACCAAGCATCCAGCAAATGGACAGTTTTGGTTTCTAGCTCAGAGTGTAAAATTGGAGGGAGGGAAGAAGGAAAGGAGGCCTCTTCTGCCAGCTGCTTTTCAGCAACATCAATGACGGGAGACACCACCGTGCTGCCCTTCCCGTGCACCTGGCATCTCTGTGGCATTTCTGTCTATAAGCCAGGGGTGTTTTCATGAAGGGCCTCACTAGTTTTGGACCTAGATCTGGGGCCAGTTGAAACCCCAGGTCTTGTTATTTGAGATGTGTTCCAGGGCCCAGCAGCCTCCACATGGCCTGGGAGCTTGTAAATGTAGAGGCTCAGGCCCTGCCCCAGGCCCGCTGGGTCAGATTTCCCCAGCTCACAGGACCTTGAGTGCTGTTCCGAGGTTTCCTGAACCGAGGGCTGCTGCCTGTAGTAATGCTACCTAACGGGGGATCCTCCCGCTCCCAGGCTCAGGCCACAGAGGAGGGGGCAGACAGCAAAACCAGGAATTGTCTCCAGGTTCCAAGTAAGCCTTCAGCCTAGATTTCTGGATATTCCAGGGGCAAGTCCAGCCAGCAAGGACTCAGTCATTCTGGGACACACAGCATCAGGCGGGCAGTCAAGAGACGAAACCACCTAGGAATGCAGGTGAGCTCAGGCAGCGGGCAACAGGGACTCCTGTTGTGACAAGCTCCATGGGTTTCACCAGGCAGTGGCCTGCACAGGTATAGTCATGTGCCCCGAATCTGTCAGCAGCTACATTATCCATGATTATCTGGATTTTCTTTCCATTTGGCCCCAGAGAAGGAGCTGCCACACAAAGAGTTCAGCAAAGTCTCTGGCCTCACACTTGATAGAACTGTATCCACAGAGGCAAAGAATGCGTGGCTTCCGAGAGTGTACATGTGGGCAAGAGCGGGCACGGCCTCTGCTGAAATCATGAACCTAGATGAGCGACGTGCAGAAAAGCTCTTCACCTTGGCTGATACGCCCATCACAGCGTGAGAAAAATGTCCCAGCACACTTCAGGGCCTTGAGCATTTGAAAATAATAAAAAGGAAAAGTTTTGAATTAAAATTTATGGTTGAGTCTGCCTGTCTGGGAGGAGCTGGCTTAGTGGGCAAGGCTGACGCCAGCCAGGCTGCAGGGGCTGGAAGAAATCAGACACCAGCGAAGCTGTCAGTGAGGAGGGACGACTCTCACATGCCAGTGTGGTGGCCCTGTGGGCCAGCGGTCCCCTACTTGGGCCACACATTGGATGCACCTGGGAGACTGTTTAAAAATAGTGATGCCTGGGCACACTACAGACCAAGCCAATCTGAAGCCCTGGGGGTGGGACTGGTCCCTGGAAGATGTCTAAGTCTCTCTGGGTGATTTTAACATGACAGCAGTGCTGAGAATCACCAGCCAAGGCTGGAGGCTAGAGGTAGAGGAGAGGGGACCGGCCCTTGCGTCTGGCTACCTTCCCAATTCTCCCCCCAGTCCTCAGGCCTGGGTGTGGGGCAGGAGGGGTGATTTTTAGCATTCTGCTTTTGAGGAGTTTTACCAACTTTGGGGGGACCAGCACGGATAGAGAGGGTTGTCTCCACGCTCCCCTGCAGGGATGTGTTGTAGGTACAGCAGCAGCCCCACCCGGGCTCGCTCCTGAGCAGTGTGGACACTTCCGGAGCCCCCAGAGGCTCTCCTTCAAAGAACTCGCACAGCAGGGACCTCATTTGACCCTGTGCATTCATTTTCTATTACCAATATAACAAATTACCACGAACGTCATGGCTTGAGATAGCCTTTAGTTTTGGAGGTCAGGAACTTAAAGTCACAATGTCCCCTGGGCTGTGTCCCTTGGAGGTGCTGGGGCAGGAGTTGTTTCCTTGTCTTCCAGCTTCAGAGGCTGCCTGCATCCCTCGGCTTGTGGTCCCTTCCCCAGTCTCCCTGACCTCTGCAGCCACCTCGCCGCTCTTTCTCCCACTCTGACCCTCCTGTCTCCCCTTCTGAGGATCCTGTGCCCACCAGGATAATCTTCCCGTCTGAAGATCCTTAACTTAGGCACATCGCCAAGTCTCTTTGGCCACAGGAGGTCACATTCCCAGGCGGTGGGATGTGGATGTAGACATCTGGGGGGCTGATTACGCCGTCTCCCACCTCTGACCACAGCTGTGGGTGTCAAATGCGCATTGTTACACTCATTGCAGGTGAGAAAATGGACAGCCAGCCAGAGACAGGCATCTTCTGGATGAGAAAGGTGAAGGTCTATCCTCATGATCCTGCACCTGCTGCTGCCACCACACCCAGGAGCCACCCATGGTGACACCTTCCCTCCCAAGGGGGCAGTTATTCCTGCACACTGGTGTTGGCAGCTTCGCTGGCTCTGGCTACTCATACAGAATTGCTGCCCCCAGACCAGGCGTGCCTCACAGTGGGCGCAGGAAGCCAGGGCCTCCCTCTCATCTCCTTGACTAGGTCCTGTGTCCTCATCACCTGAGTGATCAACATGTCTGCCCCTCTGACATTTGCAGAATTCTAATACCATTTATGGTCTTGGGTATTAAGTTTGTTTTTCCCTTTTAGAAGTCAACTCCAAGAGGACATAAAATATACCTGCTTTTCCTCTCCAGTGCCTCGTGGGGTGTGGGCTGCATTCTGCAAATTCTGACAAATACAGAAGTCCTCAGGGCACATTCGGCCTCCCTTCCTCCCAAATGGAGACTCAGGGTCCAGGCCTGGTTCCGCCACCTGCAAGGTGTGTGATCTTGAGAAAGTCATATAACATCTTTTGACCTTAATTTTCTACACTTGGAGATAAACAATTCCTCCAGCTTCATGATGAGTGATTCTAAAGTGCTGGGTGATGTGGGCTGCATCTTAGGGACCCCAAAGGCCACATGTTAAGATCTTGGTCCCCAGCCCGTGGCGCTACTGGGAGATGGTGGGGCCTTGAGGAGATGGGGCCTAGTGGAGGGAAGCCAGGCCGTTGGGGGCATGCCCTAGAAGGGGATATGGGGACCCTAGCCTCTTCCTGTCTTTCTTTGCTTTTCAGCCACCAGGAAATGAGAAGCTGCACTGCCCTCCCCTATGAGGTGCTGAGCCACCACAGGCCCGATGGCAACAGAGCAAGTGACCAGGGACTTAAACCTCTGAAACCATGAGTTAAAATAAAACCTTCTTTCTTATAAGTTGTTTATCTCTGGATTTTGTCACAGTGACAGAACGTTAACTAACAGACTAGTTCATTGTTTGACACCTGACCTTTGTCCTTTAGTTGTTATGAATTGCATATGGCAGCCAGGTGCCAGGGAAGTTGCCCCAAATTTTGAATTCAACAGCAACGTGTTCTCGGGAAATCTGTTAAATCTCTCCTTTTATTTACTAAGTCTTCTTATCTGTAAAGGGAAAATTTATTATGCAGTGTTGGGATATGTCACCTCGCTCACAGTAAGAGCTCAATAAATCTGTGTTCCTGCCTTTCTCTCATCCTCCCGACCAGAGCAAACCTTCGAGGTGTCCTCTCTGCGTCTCGTGTGCTCTAAACGTGGGTGCTCTGAGGAAGGGAAAGTCACATGGAGCTGTATCCGGATGTGAGCAGCAGCTTCACCCATCACTGCCCGAGGCTATCAACAGACCAGTGAGTGACCAGAATGTGGCGAATCCACAACATGGAATATTTCTCAGCCACAGGGAGCAGTGAAGTGTAACTAGCTGCCACCAGATGACCTTGGGAATCTTAGGCCACATGGAGGAGGGCAGTCACAGACAATTCCACTGGCACTAAGTGGCCAAAATAGGCCAGTTCAGAGAGACGGGCAGTGGATCAGTGGTTGCCTAATCCCCTGGGAGGCTGGAGAAGATGGAGGTTGGGGAGTGATCGCTGATGGGCAGGGGCTTCCTTTCTGGGGTGGTGGGAATGTTTGGAAGTGAGATAGTGGTGAGGCTGCACAGCCGTATAAACATGCTGGAAAGCACGGAACTGGAAGCCTCTGAACCGCACACGTGCAAAGCAGGGCTTGCAGAGCATTTTCATTGTTGTTCGGAAATCCCTCCACGGGGTGCAGGGATGAGCAGCCAGGGTGGGCAGCTGCCCTGTTCTCAGCCCTTGTAGTCTTCTCGTGCTTTGGTCTCCTGATAAATCTCTCTTCTTTCCCACAGATGCCACACACTTAAGGAAGGAGGAAATTCTCTTGTTGCTTAGCTCCAAGGAAACAGGACTTTTCAAAGATAATTTTATTAAAAAGTTTGAAGGGGTGGAGGGAGCAGGGAATAAACATGTAAATGCACCAGGAGATGGGAGTGTTCTGGAGACTGCAGTCCATACTCTAAAGCAGCCAGGAGCACCAGCCACCTCCTATGTCCCCGAGCCTTCCCAGCCCTTCAGCTCTGTCTAGGGAAACCAGTGCTGAAGTCCCCATTTGGAAATGTGGGGCAGTGTCCCCCAGCCCTGCTTACCTTTCATGCTGGGCCTGATCTGCAGCTGGTCACAGTCTAGAGGGAACGTCTGGCAGTGGGTTGATAGTCCTCTAGTATAGAATGTCACTTTTCCACCTGTAGGCTCAGGATCAAGGCAGGTGAGTGGAACGTTCACCAAGACTCTTGGCTCTTCCAACTTACTCCATCAGAGCAGAAGAGGCTGTTTTTGTTTTAACTGTTTTTAAATTTCTCAGTTATTTTGGTTTTGTTTTGTTTTGTTTTTACAGTGATCTACAAATGCTTGTTGATGGCCCATCCCCCAAGACCCCAGGAGCTCATAGCAGCCCCTTGCTTCCCAGGACAGGGTAGGTCCCTTGCTTCATGTTTAGTCCATAGTTCAAATGTCACCAATTCAATTTCTAGGGCATCCTAGCAAAACAGAGAGAAAGAAGTAATTACTCTTGCCTGGTTTTGCTTGGGTGATTTTAGATCAAAAGGTACTGTGCCAGGCCAAACCTGTGACTGTGCTCTGGGTTGGTCTGAGTCCTGGCAGCCACGATTCTATGGGCCCCTGAGTTGACTGATGGGGAAAAGTCCACACTTCAGGATGGTGGGTAGGCAGCACCTTGGAGCCCCCCAAGGACCACCACCATCATCACCAGTGTGGGGGACACTTGGTTTTCCCTGCCAGCCCCCACTTACCTCTAAGGGGGTGGCTGGCATCTCTAGAGTTTGGAATATGAGAAGGTGACGCGCCCCTTTCCTGAGCTTTAGAAACTTATTTACCAAGCTCTCCAGTTCCCAGATTGAAAGGCTCACACATGATGTAAGATATTCTCAAAAAAATCCAGGGCTCAGTCAATATTTATAACCAGGGGCTTCAGCTCAGGTGGCTTCGAGAGACTGTTTGAGCTGCACTTAACCGCTGTGCATGGATCATCTGCGGAGACCTTCCACCTGCCGGCTCCTCCATGGTTATTGTACTGCGCCATTGGGAATACACTTGACTTTCAAAGGCTCGACCTGCGCCATTCAAAGGGAAACGTCCCACCTCATTTTTAAGCCCTATCTTGTTCTCCTGCAGTCTGAATAAACATTACTCAAGAGCTGGAGTTGCTTAAGCATCAATCATTTCCACTTCAAGGAGAAGGTAAAGGGAACAAAGATGGAACCGCACAAAAAAGATTGAAATTTAACCTCCACTGCTGGGTGCATTCCACGCTCCCTCAGAAAAGCAGCCCCGGGAACTGGTGATACCTCAGGTCCGCTACAGGTCTTTCTGTCAAGGATCGCACTTGACAATGAAGCAAGTCACCCAGGACGCCCGGGGCGGTGGTGAACTTCCTGCTAGTGTGGAGTGTGCTCTCTCCTCTCTCCAGTGGTTTCCACAGACCCTCTGCCTTCCTCCTCTCCTCTGTGTGCCCTCCCGCCCCTCAGGTGTGTCTCTGGCCCAGTCCTCACCACAGTGCTGCCAGCACAACTCCCAGGGCCTGACCTTGCACCCGCTGGCCCTGAAATCCTCCTTCTGTCCGTCTACCCATTCTCTCAGTGAGAAAAAAAAAAAAAAAAAAAATGCCCTCTATTTAAAAAAAAAAAAAAAAAAAAAAAAATTGGACTCCCCAAACCTCTCATTTCTCTGATCTCATCGACTTCCCAGATGCCCTTTTTGGCTCTGGGATGCAGAAGTCCTACGCAGAGCCGGCCAGTGTTTTTCCAGGTGTGTCCCAGACCACCTGTGTGTGGCTCTCCAGGGGAGCTTGTTAAGCACGCAGATTCCCCAACCCCAGCACCTCTGCTGAATGGACTTCAGGAAGGGAGTCTGAATGTTTAACAAGCTCCCCCGCGACTTCTTCTGCCCAGGGACACTGAGGGTCACTGAGGGGCAGCATGGCTTTGCCGTCAGAAAGGCCCTTGCTGGATGCTGTGCTTTGCTCTTTACAAGTAGCGTGATATTTACAACAGCTTCACTGAAACACGAGAGCGTGAACCTGTGGGTGTCAGTGGTTTCCAGTTCATTCACATAGGTGTGTGACCATCACTACAATCCACGAGCGTGAACTAGTGAACACTGTTACCACCCCCAAAGAAACTCTGGATCCGTTAGCAGGCACACCCCACTTGCCCTTTCCTCCCACCCCAGCTCTAAGCAACAGTACCCTTCCCTCTGCTTCTGTGGAGTTGCCTGTTCCAGACATTGCGTGTCCATGGAGTCATACGACATGTGGCCTTTCGAGTCTGGCTTTTTTCACTTAGCGGAATGTTTTCAAGGGTCATCCCTATTGAACTTCATTTCTTTTTATGACTGAGTAATATTCTGTTGTACAGACAACATTTTTATTTATCCATTAGTCTGTGGATGGGCGCTTGGGTCATTTCCAATCCACGGCTAAGATAAATAAGGCTGCTGTGAACATTCGTGCACGAAAGCTTGCTTCCATTTCCCTGTGCATGGGTTGCTGGGTCATATGATGACTCTGCATGACATTTCGAGGAACTGCTGGGTCGTTTTCCAAAGTGAACGTCACCATTTCACCTTCCCACCAGCAGTCCATGAAGGTTACAGTTCCTCCACATCCTTGACCATGCTTCACTTTCCATCTCTTCTATCCTGACCATCCGACTGTAGGTGAAGAACCTTTCATGTGATTTCTTTGATACACATTTCCCTAATGAATAAACACGTTGAGGATCTCCCGCTCTCACTAGCTGTTTGTGTATTCTTGGGAGTAGCTGCATGGTTTAGGAAAGCATTTTAACCCCTCTGAACTTCAGTTTCCTTGCTGGTAAAATGGAAGTAACTGGCCATGTGATTAGATTAGATTAAATGGAGCAATGAAACTGGAGTCCAGTCCCTGACACGTAGTGGTCACTTAACAGAGGTCAACCTCCCCATTGATTTCAAAACCTATCAACCTAGATAGGATGAAACCGGGATTCCCCGAGTTCCTCTTCCTGTCTGGTTCTGGGTTAGGACAGGCCCCTGGGATAGCAGAGGACACGAGAGGCTTGGTAGCCACTTTATGCTCTGAGGGTGGGCTTGGGCACCATGGCATCTCCTGCTTCTGCTCTGCAGTCAGCTTCACTGGCTGGGAGCTGCATGTGCTGCCCTGTGGGTCCCCAAAGAACTTCCTCCTTCAACGTCCCCAGATCCTGGCCATTCTGTGGCAAAGGGCACAGTGTCTTCTGCAGATCATCATGCTATCAAAGCTGGGAAACCAGTTAGTCCTCGCGGGTTCCAGCTTTCCTTTCTCTCCGAGTCTCATCCAGCTTTTGCGCCCCTCACGGCGGGTTTGACTGAGTTAAATTAACCTCAGGCTCAACCAGAGACAACCGCCTTTCATAAAATTTTCTACCAGCTTCTGGTATTTTATGACATATTTTCTGCAAAAAATTCCTGATTCTCAATCACTCAGAGTGATTCTGCTTTTCTGATTGAACTTGTGACATTCTATCACCAAAGGCAGTTTCTCTCCCTCTTGAGAAACAAACCAGGGACTGGGACACGTGAGATTTGTTCTCTCCAGAGAAAGTAAACATGGTGACCTGGCATTCCTTCCATGGTGCAGTCCCAGGTCCAAGGCAGAAGAAACCTCTGCCTGCCTCTTCTGTGTAATTTCCCTATGCTGCTGCGACAAATGACCGCTGACCTAGGGACATAAACAAAATAAATTTATGATCTTGCATTTCTAGAGGTCATAAGCCCAAAACGAGTCTCATTAGGCCAAAATCAGAGTATCATCAGGGCCACACTCCTTCTGGAGACTTTATGGGGATATCCACTTCCTGTCTTTTCCAGCTTCCAGAGATCAACTGCATTCTTGGGTATGTGGTCTCTTCGTCTATCTTCAAAACCAGTAGGTAGGCACTTGCAATCCCACTCTGTCTAATGACCCTTTGACAGGGACTCCTATGAGTATACTGGGTCCTCCTGGCTGATACAGGACAATTTCCCCATTTCAAGATCCGAGAAGACCCATCTACAAAGTCCCTTTTGCCATAAGGGAGTACATTCATATGTCCTCAGGATTAGGACTCACACATCTTTGGGGTTTTCTGCTGGCCACATCTCCAGAGCCACTCTCCCCTCCTTATCCCCCTGTTCTGCATGGAGAGACTGACCCGTATGACAGCATCTGCCAGCCCTCTTGCCCTGTCCCTTCTGCTAAGATTCAGCCAATGGGGGCGGGGTGGGGAGGGTACCAGCAAAGATCGTAACACAGAAGAGTTCCTGGTTCCCTCCTCAGGGAGGCGCTGCGGGTTGGATGTCCCTCTGCCAAAGGACAAGATCAGCCAGCCCTCCGTGCACAGCTCCAGCATGCTGTCTATTCCACTTGTTGCCCCCAGTCCCAGGATGGTAACAGGGTCCCTGCCTGGCTGGCTCTGAGGCCCCACACCGTTCCTCCTTGGCTCCCTTTAGCCACACCTCTGTAATCGCTCCTGCTGGATGTAAATAGAACTGCTAAAGCTATAAAACTCTGAGGACATAACAGAGATAGGACTCATGGCGCTGGATTTATTGATGGCTACGACACAGAAAGCACAATCAATAAGAGGAAGACTGATAAACTGGATTTTGTTGAAATTAAAAACTTTCACTAGCATGAAAGTGAAAATCCATAGAACAGGAGAAAATATTTACAAGTCACACATCTGGTAAGTCTGGTTTCTAGACTACCTTAAGAACTCTTAAAAAAGCAACAGCAAAAAGACAATACAAGCCAAAATGAGCAAGGGTCTCGAATAGACATTTTTTTCAAACAAGATAGACGAATGGTCAAATAGCACATTAAGAGGGGTTCAATGTCATTGGTCAACGTCAATTCTGGTTAGGGCAGCAGATGGTGGCACATCATACCCACAGTCTATAAAGAGTGAAATGGTTAGGTCTTGAACTGGAGGAGAGAGAGAGAGAGAGAGAGAGAGAGAGAGAGAGAGAGAGAGAGAGAGAGAGAGAGAGAGAGAAGAGAGGAGAAGGGGAGGGGAGGGGAGGGGAGGGGAGGGGAGGGGAGGGGAAGGGATGGGACCAGGGTCCCTTTTGAGGGCATGTCCTCAATGACCTAAAGACCTCTCACTAGACCCCACCTCCCAATAACTCCTCCCTGAAAACCAAGCTTTCAATTACAGTGGACCTCGGGGACCACTCAAGTAAGTTAAACAATAAACCATATCCAAAGCACAGCTCCTTTTTAAATGTCTTTAAATTTGTCAGATAACTTCTGCCAGGACCAAGACCCCAGACCCTGATGATTCCACCAAGATGCCGTCATTGCCAAGGCTGAGCCCTAAACCTTGGTGGTGCTGCCCATTATGGGGAGCAGTGCTCTCCTGCTGGGAGGGTCCTTCCTGCACAAGCATGGCTCCTTCTAGAAATGCAACAGAAGGTCAGTTCCTCTCAGTGGCCAGTGCTGACTGGAAAATGGAATGAAGACCAGAGCAAGAACAAGAAGTCCTATGTAGATTCCAGAAGTTTCTTAAACATTAGAGACATACCTGAGGCTACCTGGGAACTCCTTCCTCCTTCCTCTTATTCCTTTTTGAGTGGGGTCTCCCTGTGCTGCCCAGGCTGGCCTTGAACCCCTGAGCTCAAACCATCTTTCTGTCTCAGTTTCTGTGTGGGAGGGACTACACAGTGTGCCCATGCTTCAGACACCTCCCCTGGGGAATGAGGACAGTCTGTCCAGGGTTCCCTTTGGGGCTGGAGGTGAGTAACCAAGGGGTCTCACTCCCATTCTTATGGAGACGTGACCTGGGCAGAAGGTCTGGGGGCAACTGTTGGTTCAGAGTTGGGCTTAACAGAAACGTCCATCTCAATTTCTAAGTTACCCAGGACTTGTTGGCTGGGCCCTTCACTCCTTCTCTGTCCACTTCAAAGGACACCAGGCTCTTGGGCTGGTTCTCCAAAGTGGAGAGAACTCACTCACTCACCTGATTCTCTCTCTCAGAGTCTCCAGAAGCACCTTCTCCACACAGGCTCAACCTCAGACCAGTCTCCCCCAGTTTATAGCTTCCACCTCCAACCTTCTCTCCCACCTGGCCCCTTTCCTCCCTGTGCACTTCTGACCTTCCTTGCATTAGGATTTTCTTGCCCCCTGGCTATGAGGACCAACCCCTCTGTTCCATTCCCCTAAATCCCCTCCAGCAGCTCCAGCGTTGGGGCAGAAGGCACCTGCTTTTAGACGCTCTTACAGCAGACAGCGGGGGTTATTGCAAAAGAGCTAACGCGGGAGCCTGCAGAGGGAGGGCTGTTCATTGTCCAAGAGCATTCTTCACAATGTGACACAAAGTTCAAGGCTCCTGCCAGCCAAGCTATTTCTCAATATGTTGCTGGAGTCGGGTACCCTTTCACGTGCCTAGAGAGGACCCCAATTTATGGGACTTTCAGATCCAAACAAGGTCAGAGGAAAATTGGCTGACCCCCTGGGAGTCTAAAGTGATTTCAACTAAAATAGGTAGAGAAGGTGGAGATCATGGCAAAGGGAAGTTCAGATCTGTGCCTGAAGCTCCATCTCCCCACAACAGGCAACTCCCAACTTTGCCCTTGGCCTTCTCCTTTGTTGTCTGCACTTGCTGTGTGGACACTATTGTGTGACATTTCTATCTGCCTAGTACAGACTGTGCTGGGAGATAGGGCACACTAGAACACAGCAGTCCCAAGATGAGCACCCTTCCTTTCTTCTCTGGGACCCTCTGGTCACCATCATCTCCAAACCACTATGCCCACTGGTTCCCTATCTGTGGCACTGTCCTGCCAGTTTTCCCTCCTGGACTCTGTGATCCTGGTCTTTAGGAGCCCCTTCTCCTTCCCACAGACCACGGGCACCCCTGGTAGCCAATGCCAGTGGATCTCTGCTTCCTGGTTCCCCATTTGGGTCTACCCTCAAACCCAAAGTCCAAGCTCTTGGAAGCCCAGCTCCAAGCTCTCTGTCACCTGCTACAAGTCTTCTGTGTATTATAATAAAATTATTAAAAGCCCCATTGACTCTGCGTCCAGGATTTCTTGCATAGCCATTACACTCTGGGCATGGCGTCAGAGGCTGGGATTACAACAGTGAACCAGATTCTCAGGAGCTCATGGCACCACAGGGAGGACAAACGTGACATTGTGCCATAGAGTGAAAAGTACTGTGATAGGGTGGGAGCGGGAGTGAACTCTGGGGCCACAAATAAGGTGACTCAGTGGGTCAGAGAAGGTCCCAGGACTGGCAGGGTTGGGTCTAGACTCCTCAGCAAGAATGCAAGCTCGTGGGTCCCTGCCTCCGTCCCAGCTCACAGCGCCCAGTGCAAACATTTTCATTCACTCTTCTTCCTCCCTCCATCATCCTGGCTCCTCTCCTCTACCTGCCAATCTCCTACCGAGACTTTGAGGACCATGGGGACACGAGCTCCTCCCTGAAACCTTCCTGGTTTCCAGAGTCACACATCATCTCTCTCCATGTTGCTCTTGCCACTTTCTAAATGCTGTACTGTAGGCGACCCTATGCATGTTGTTGGCCCACTGAACTCAGTGGGGGCAGGACCACATTTTATCCATCACAGAGATTTACCTACGACAGTTCCCTGCACCAAGGTGAAGGTGAAGGTGGGTTAAGGAAAAGGCCCAACAGGATTTTCTGTCACAGTTACAGTGAAACACGAAAGGGCCACATGCAGACTGGTAGTGTTCTATGTGCACTGTTCTGTCACTCACCCGCTCCCTCCCCTGACAGGGCAAGTCTCAGTCATGACCAACACACTGTAGCACTGCAGTAAACATTCCCCACTCTGACCAAGAACAAAAATTGCTAAGTCTTTCCCTTTACCCACAATGAGACCGAATGAAAGCTCTCGCGAGTCTCATCACATTGTTCTTCGCACACATGGGAAGAGCGGGCTTCATTCTGCGATGGTTGCTCTCTGCGTCTTTCTCCACCTACCTTCCCCATTTCCCAATCTGCTGGCAAGCCTCCACCTCCTAACCCAGCTCGATTTGAACTGGCCATCCGCCCAGTCCATACGACCTCCCTCCCCTCCCCTCCTCTTGCACTTGGGCCCTCACCTTGGCTTTGCTTTGGAGAAAGTTAAGGCTTGTTTCCTGCATCCCCTTTAATCATATTGTTATCTTGATCAGCATTTTAGTTTTATATGTGATTGTCTTGAATTCTGACATTGTTGGGAGGAGGGGTGGGATTGTTGATCATGGCTATATTTTATGACGTGTCTTGGTCATGGGTGAGACATCGGTTCCTCAAGCTGGAGGCCGGGGGTGGGGGTGGAAAGGACACTAAATACCGTGAAGTCACAGTGCAAAATATTTTTCAAGGAGACATCAAAGACCTTTTCCATGGTGTCTTGCCTTGACCCCATTTCACACTGGCAAAACACAAACTCAAATTAAAATAAAAATACCAGGCCGGCTCCATTTAGTCAGTGTGCTGCTGGGCTAAGTGACCGATTTTATTAAAGTCACCAAATGCAAACATTCCAAGATTTATTTTCCTTGCTTATAATTTTTTTCTGCCTTTCCACTGGTGGGCTGTTTATTTCTAATAATTTGGTAGGAAAAAACATTTGCTCATACCAGTGGAGGTCTTATATGCCAAGCTGCAAACCAGAGCACATTTTATTGCAGAATAAAACCCCTGGAAAACAGGCTCCGGGGGTCCGCTGACGGCAAGTTTACAAGCACAGTACAATTGACGCCATTATAATTAGTTCCCCCCAAAAGTCTTATTTTTCAGGGCAGAGATCTGAATCTTTCTCTTTGCACATGAATATCTCCGGACTAGAGCAAAACATTATGGAGAGTGAGTCATAGACCGGCTTTAGGCTTTAAAGACTAATGCAGATGCTATAAATTTAACCCACATTCTTTTACTGGGAATGACTGACTTTTATGAAAACCGAGGACTGTAAATCAGAAACTTAAATAGCTTACTTTGCAGCAGATAAACACAGATTTATGTAGTGACTGAGCCCTAAATTAACCCTTTCATGGTGCCATGGAACATTTGGGGTGGGTGTGTGCAGAGGGGGCTGGGTTCATCCAGCAGTGGTGTTTCTTCCTGGGGCTGGAACTGGGGAGGAGGACTTCAGGGTGTCTACCTCCAGTAGGTGGAAGGCAATCTGGCCAAGACTACTTCCTACTGATCCACCTCAGCTGGATTAAGCCTCCAGGATTTGACCTCTGGTTATTCCAAAAGATAAGCTCCAACTTGAAGTGACACATCCAGGAGAGCTCCCTACAAGGTTTTTGCGGGGGTTGCATGTGACCCTGTTGCAGCCTCGCTTCTAATCCCTAGATACGACTTCTGAAAGTCACTCAACCTTCTCATCAGCAACAGGATGCATCTGACCGTGAAAGGATTGGATAGGGCAATTACATCAGGTGCTTAAAACAGTGCTGGGCCGGTAAGCTCTCAATACCTATTAGCCAGCATATTGCTGTAATGTGGAGAACCACTGGTAATGTGGACCAGCCTTCCCAACTAACCAGCGCTGGTCACCTGGGGAACTAGTCATAGGGCAGACTCCATCCAGTGCACCCGGGATTCTGCATTTCTAACAAGCTTTGCCAAGTTGCGGATCAGTCATCCCGCGGCCCTGAGTAGTGTAGGTGTGCGCACGCGGGAATCGCCAAGGGCACCCACACCTTTCGCCTCCAGCCTTGTCCTGCCTGACGGGGCCATCAACAGCGACCTTGACAAAGAGAGGGGTGCGGACCTACTGGCTCTCCCAATCCTGGGCGGCCCCGGGCCGCTGGCGGGGACAGGGCGCCGTCCGCCCGCCGCGGTGGCCCTGGGGACCGTCGCGCCCCTGCAGCTGCGCGACTTATCTCAGCACAGTCCTCCCGCCGGCCGCTCCCGCGCCGCCCAGGTCGGCCTCACGCTTTTGTGATTAAACAAGGCGCGCCCTGTGCTGCCCACGACGACTTTAAAGGGAGACAGGACCTGGCGACCCCGGGAGGGAGGGAAAGGGCATCTATCATTTTTATGTGGCATTTCAAAGGAGGAGGCGCCCAGGCGGCCGGAGACAAAGGCCCGCGCGGGTTAATGAGAACCCCACCGAATCACCGCCGCTTGGTACTAAGCCACCGGCCGGGCCAGGCCGGAGCTGCGGCTCCGCCCTGAGAACGGCCCGGGTCAGGCGGACCCGGGGCTCTCGTGTGTGGCCCTGGCGTCTGGGCCCAGGCCCTTCCCTGCAGGTGGTCTCTGCGGAGTCCGGGGTGGGAACCGTGGACTCCGGAGCGGGGTCACTTAGGCGGCACGGCAACGGGTACCAGGCGCTTTCCACCAGCTCCCTTTGTCCTGGAAAGGTGGCGCCACTAATCCATTTTCTGAGATCCAGGAAGTGAACCGCGCGCAGCCCTGCACACCTGGCCGGTGGCGCCCTGCGAATTCAGTTCCCAGAGCCGGTTCCTCCGCGGTGCAGCTGCGGTGACAAGGCCACCCCCCCAGGCACTGAGGCTTCCGTTCTGACCCGGCTCCCCCGCCCCCACCCCACCGCAGCCTGTCCACCTGCTTCCCATCCCGCACCGGGTGTCTCCAGCCTGCCTCCCGGTCTCATTTTAATCATTTACCTGGAGCTGGGAGTGAGGCCCCTCCAATATTTTCCCAAGCTCTAGGACACAGTGAGAAGTCGCGTCTTTCCCAGCTGTCTGCCATGCCATCTGATTAGGAGGAGTGGAGACCCGGCCACCGTTGAAACCTGGGCACCCTCTTCTCCAGGGTGGTAGCTTCTGCCTCAGGCCTCAATCGGACCATAGTTTCTGGCTAGAGTCCAATTCGCCCCACAGTGTGTGTTCTGCATTTCTACTTATTTAAACAAAAAAATTTTTTTGGTATTGAAGTTTAGCACCAATTGGTGTTATCTGGATGTTAAAATGGGTGAGTTTATCACAGACAGAGCAACCTGGAAACCAGCACCTGATGGAGAAGCAGAATTTGATTATTTTGAATCTTAGAAAACAGAATTTTCTGGGCTCCTGGAGCCCCTGCCAGTGTCCAGTCACTATCCCTGCTCCCCAGGACACCCTCTCCTGACTTCTAGCAGCAGGCTAATTTTGCTTTGCCCGGCATCAGGTTCTCAGGAAATCACCTGACTGTGGCTTTTCTCTACCTAATGTGTGTGGGATCCACCCACACTGCTGTTTAGTGGTCCATGGCCCATTCTCTTTGCTGAGGAGTGGTCAGTAATTTTGACTATGACTTTCTATGTATAATACTTTGAAACTGGCTTTCCATTTACCTCTGCCAATACTTTTTCAAATTATTGAAGAATAAAACAATGGTTTAATTTAAAATTGCATAACGGTACTGGGGGAACACAGATAGGGCAAAAGCAGTAATGGAGGTGGTGCGTGAATCCCGAAGATGGGGCATTCCAGACCCACTGGTGTAGGGTGAGAGTTACTACCCTGTGCCCACCTCCAGGAAGAGCCAGTTTTAAACTCCATCAAGTGGAACTTAATGAAGGCCCCTGGTATACCTGGTTTTCAGCCATCTCGCAGGCCAGGCACCCTGGTGGCTTCCCCCAGAGTCCCTGGTATGTTTAGGGACCCAAGGGCCCACCAGCACCTAGGTGTGTGTGTGTGAGCTCAGGGGTCCCTGCAGCGGAAGGAGGCAGGCCTGCCCCAGGGCTCCCAGGACATGCTGCTGACCTTTCCTGTTTCTTGTGGGAAAATTCCCTAGGAGGAGATAAGATCAGGGTAGTTAGGGCCTTGCAGGGGGCCTCAGGCCTGAGGGCAGGATAGAGGGAAACTGCTCAGCTGTGGCCAGGTGACCCCCCCAACCCCCCTCTGGAGTTGCTGCAAATCCTGTGCCTGCTAGAAAGAGCATCCGCCAGATCCCAGCGGGCTGGAAACAAGAAATGACCCAGAGAAACTTGAGCCCCTGCCTTGGGCTCAATTAGGTGTAGATTACCCTTTTCTCACCCAGGGGAGGAAAAGTCATTCACAAACCCCAAGGAGAAGTGGTGGTGGCTTGTTTACCTTCAAGAGTGATTTGAAAGTCTTGTTGACTCATTAATCCTGGTGATCTGATCATCCGGCAGTGGACGGCCACTCTCAGGAGGCCAGGGAGAGACCCCTGTTCTTTCCTGCAACCCCAGATCCTAGCTGCCCTGTGCCTTCATAGCTGCATGACCTTTTGCTAGCCCCTCCCTGCCACCCCCACACCTTAATTTCCTGGTCTACAGTATGGCTGTGAACGTGTGTCCTTGCAGGGCACCAGTGTCAACCATGGGGACCAGTGTCGTCCAAGCCCCAGCACAGAGCCCCTCAGCAGAGAGGCCAGCCTCAGTCTGGGCACGGAGGCATGGGGGTGTGTACATCTAACTTGGTTTTAGCCCTAAGCTCCAATGCGTTGGCATTCAAGTTCAGTTTTTTCTTTGAACAGAAGGCTGAAGGAGGCAGAGCTGCAGAAGCAGGGTTCCAGAAAACACTAGCTGAGGGCAGAGCTCCGCCACTCTAGGAGCTCACTCCCTGTGATCAGGCACCGCCCCTTCTGCTCTGGGACTTGCAAACATTTTTCAAAATTTCTGATGCTTAAAAAACAAAAATCTAATTAAATTCCAGCCTATAGGCAAGTTGGGTTTCCTGTCTTGAATGGAGTGGCCAACAAGATCCAACTTATCTGGGTTTAGTAGTGAAATTTTCACAGCCTGGGACTGCTCTGGTTTTAAAACTGGAAGTGCCCCATTTCAGAAACACCCCTACTTCCCAAATTGGATGATTGGTCGCCCTACTTAAATTGTTGTATCACACTCTGTTTTAGTGATTTTCTCCGTCACTCTAATTGATAGCTACGTTCATTAGAGACACATTTCCCAAATAATCTCACTGAACTTTCCTAAAACTCCTATGAGATAGTCTCATTCTTGTTGAACTGATATACCTTCCTGTTCCTGTGGGAAATAGCACTGGCACAAAGCATGCTTTCCGGTTTTGGTGCTAAAAAACCAGGTGGAGGTAGAACCATTGAGCTGATGACTTCAGGGGGCACTTGTTGCTAGAAGCCAGGCCTAAGAAGCCAAGAGCCGCTGGTCAACAGCCTGGCCTACCTGTGCTCCCAGCCCAGGTGCCATGTCCTAGATTTGCCCACCCAGCCAATCCTTCAAGGGCTGCCTTGAAACCACACAGCAGAGAGCTTAAGACCCTGTCGACCCCCTCCCCTAACTTCTGCCTTCAGAGACTAAAACCTGTGGGGAGGGGGTCCCCTATTTTGGTAAGTCGAATAAATTTGCATGATTGTTTTTTGAAGGAGTTGACAATTTTATCTCCCAAATTTTAGTAACGAGGTGTCTGATGCTCAGAGAGATGAAGTACCTTTTCCAACGAGCAGGAAGTATTCGCTGCTGAGGACCCAGTGTGTGCTGCGCACGGTGCTGAGAATCTTCCATGGATTTTTAGCCCTTTTCATTTTTTAAATTGAATTTATGTGTGTGTGGCGTGGGAGAGGGAAGCCAGGGCCTTGTGCCTGCTGAGCAAGTGCTCTACCACCCAGCTTCGCCCCCAGCCTTCCTTTAATCACGACAATAATTCCGGGGATATTAATTCCTCGTGTTAAGCCGTGTTTTGTAAACGAGACTACTGAGGTTTAGAGAGGTTAAGTAACTTGCTGAGGGCAAAACAGCTAGTAAGTGATAAAGCAGGGGATTAAAACCTCACTCCATCTGGCTCCGGAGCCTGTTCAAATATCTCTGGAGACTTCCTAATACGGCAGATTTTGCTCCCTGTCTTAATTGGGCATCCGAAGGCCTCTGGGGCCTGCTCTTGGAGCCGGCATCTCCCCACCTTCTTCACATCACACCGGGATGCTGTGTGTCCCAGCGCCCTCCCTCCTGCATGCCCCAGTCCACCTGCTCAGGTCCCCCTGGCCCCTTTCGCCCTCCCCAGCCTTCCTGTTTTCCGGCTTGAGCTCTCTCCTTTGTCCGTATTTAATGTTATCCTCCTGGCTTTTCACTCCCAACTCATCTCCCCAAGAAGACCATGAGCTTCTGGAGCCTTCCGTGCCTCTGAGCTCTTTAACTGCCCCTCCTCCTGCCGCCCCGCCCCCAAGAGGAGTATTGATTTTTGGATAGCGACACACCTTGGTCAGTCCTTCTATTCTCTGAGCCCAGTTTCCTCATTGGTGGTATTGGCACAATGGTACCCTCTCACAGACGGAACGCGAGACCCGGCCAGGTGACAGCTGTGAGCAGACTTGCCATGTGATGGACATTTTGATGGGGCGTCTTTCTTGCAGCAAAACCCAGCAAGGGAGGGACAGGAGAACCTCCCAATGTGTCTGCATTCACAGACTCCTCTGGAAAATTCTGTTCCCTCTGGCTTTCCACACTGCCACGTGGCCAGCCAGGGTGTGAGGTGGAGGCGCTGCAGACCCTGTCTGTGAGGGTCACCCCAGAGAGGCAGCGGAGTGTGAGCCCCTGCCGTGCAGCCCAGGGCTTGAGGCATTAATCGTCTCTTTTTATTTTGTGCTTTTGAAGTTTTGGCCTCTTCAGGCCTTGCTGCCCCTGGGGGACGGCCCCTCTTAGGGTTAACCAGTCGCCAAGGACAGCAAGCTACTTGCCTGTGAGCAACCTTCCATAAGCAGAATCTGCCTCTGTGGAGGTACCAGATGCAGGAACAGCCGGGTACCAGGTACCGCCAACAGCACCAGCTGGCTGAAATGACTCCAACTAGCCACTCGGGCACCGCTTAGCCAGCCGTGCCTCAGAAACTGCAATGGAGGCCTTTGCCCTGCTTCCCTCTGCCTGACCCTGGTGCTTCCCCGTGGCCCCCATGCCGTGGCCCACCCTCTTCTCTTGAGATCAGTGCGTCTAACAAACTCTTCGCCCAGTGGCAGGCATCTCCCAAGCTGTTGGCCTTGCGGTTCCAGAATAATGCGAAACCCACATTTTGGAACACTTGCGTCTGAGGGACAGAGGGCAGCTCTGGTCACGTGGATCCCAGCTAATGAAACCCAAGGGTGAGCATGAGGCCAGCCCTAGAGACGCTATGCTCTGTGGCCACAGCAGTTGGAGCAGTCCCTTCTGTGACACTGGCAGGCTGACGGTCTGGGGGCTGCTGGCAAGCGCCCCCCCATACGTACCCACCCCTCCAGGGGAACTGAACTTGGTTTCCGCCCAAGTTCACAAAGGCCCAAAGCAACCACCTGGCTCAGTTCTGCACCCAGTTGGTGACCACCGAGTACTACTGAGAGCCCGGCAGCCATGACATCCCCCCTGGCAGGACCGGGGACTGAAGGGTCTCCAGTGGGTCCCCTCTCCATTTTCCATGTTGCTGTCGGGGGCCCAGAGTGGGTCTGCCCTGTCTGGATTGATTACACGAGGGGGCAGAGAGCGCACCGCAGTCTCGCAGGTAGGCTTCTTCTGTTCCTGCCCAGCCTGCCCGTCCAAGCTGGTGACCTGAGGTGGTCCCAGAAGACCATTTCCGAGTCTGTCAATGGGGCAACCCGACTCAGGGTCCTCCTGCAAGGACAGGAGACCAGGAAGAGAAGGCATGGGACAGGCCCTGCATAGGACCAGCCCACACAGAGGGAGGGCTGGCCGCCTCTCTCCTCCAGTAGCTCACGACTCTCTTTGCAGGGAATTTTTTTTTTTTTTTTAAACTGCAGCCTCTTTTTTTTTTTTTTATTTAAAGAATTTTACGTGCAGTTAAATTCACTCTCTTGGGTGTTCCTTTGTGGGCGTGCAGTTGCATGGGGACCCGCACACTGCAGACCCGGAGCAGCGGCACTGCACTGGCCTTTTCTCATCTCACGCTTCCAGGTACAGCCAGCCCCGCCCACCTGCCCTCGGACAGACCGGGGTCCCGCATCCATGGCATCCACCGTCCCAGGTGTTACAGAAGTGCGATTGTGCAGATAGCAGCCTTTTGAGAAATCTCCCACTCGGCACCTTGCTTTTGAAATCCGTCTAGCTCGTCGCTCCTGTCGTTGAGAGGAGGCTGTTGTCTGAGACCAGTTTGCTACACCATTTTCACCCGCTGAAGGACATTTGGCCCATTTTCAATTTGAAGTAATTTTGCATAAAGCTACTCTAAGTGTTTATGTTCTGGGTTTTGAATGAACATAAGTTTCATTTAACTTGGGTAAACACCTAGGAGTGGAATTGATAGATCATATGGTAGGTGCGGATTTAACTAAACAAGAAATGTATAAACTGTTTTTCCCAAGTGGCTTTGTCATTGCAACTCACCCCCAGCAATGAATGCAAATTCCTCTTGCTCTGCATGCTGCCCAACACTACTGTCGTTTTCCTTCTCTCCCTTCCCCACCCTCTTCTTAACCATTCTAGTAGGTACGTATGGATTTGATGTTCAAGATTGGGGCAACGTATTGGTTTTCTAGGGCTGCCAGAATAAGATATCCCAGATTGAGTGGCTCACACAACAGATTTGTTTGCTCACAGTTTTGAGGGCTGGGAATCTGAAATCAGGTACCATTCTCTTCCCTGGGCTTGTGGATGGCCACCTTCTTGCTGTGTCTTCACAAAGGCGTCCCTCTGCGCATGCTTCTGTTGTATTAGCCTGTGTCTGTTCTTATGTGAGCACTAGTTGCATTGGACTAGGAACTGGTTTAAAGATCTTATCTTAACTTCACGATCTCTTTTAGGATTTATGGTCAAACCTGGTTATATCGTGAGGTGCTGAGAGTCAGGACTTCAACATAGGAATTCTGAGTGCTTGGGATATAACAGCCCATCATGAGCAGTCAATACGTCTCAGCCCAAGCACAGAGAGGTGAGCTGCCTCAACATGGGAAAATTAGAGACAGTTTCTTCGTCCATGCAACTCAGGTAGGAATCCATCACCTTGGGGAAGAACACCCGTCCCTCCATTGACTGTGAGGGGGAAGTGCAGGCTGTCCTATCAGATGCCAGTCGTGGGGTTGCTTATTTTCAAGGCCGCACTTGGATCATCTGTAACATGCTTGCCTCAGAGGTAGGTGGTAAGGAGGATAATTCACGTGTGCACCGATTTAGGTGCCTGAGAACTACAGCTTCTATTCTTTTTTTTTTTTTTTTTTTTTTTTTTTTTTGCTTCTTTAGCTGAGCCATAAGGAAACTTTTGGCCTTTCCCTACCTCTTGGGATTTGTGTTAAGGTCTAAGTGCTTAGTAAATGTCAGCAGTTGGATTTAAAGATTCTTGCTAAAATTAGCTGCCAGAGATTCGAATGTGCTCTTAGATTTGTATGCAATTAGAAAACTGTCAAGCACGGTAGAAAGTAGCCTTTGGGATTACTTGCCTAAGGTCTCAGCTGTCCCTACTGCCCTGACTTCCTATGGGCAGCCTAGGCTCACCCTCTGTTATGGGCTGCATGTTTTTCCCCCAAATTCACATGCTGAAATCTCACCCCGCAATGTGGTGGTATAAACGGATGGAGGTTTTGAAGGTGATCAGGCCGTGAGTGGGATGAGCACCCTCATCAGAAGACATGAGAGCTTGCTCACTGTCTGTGCTCTCTGTGGGAGGACACAGCAAGAAGATGGCCATCTGCAAACCAAGAGGAGGGCCTTTGCCAGCACCTGACCACCTAGATCTCAGACTTCCCAACCCCCCAAATTGGGAGTAATCATTAATGTCTGTTGCTTAAGCCACCCAGTCTATGATAGTTTGTGATAGTAGCAGAAATCCAGACATCTGCTCTACCTGCACATCTTGAGGGAACATGTTCAGTGAAAGATGAGTGAGACCCAAGCCTGTCCTGGGTCAATTAGCTTGGAGCATGGTAGGGCAAGCTGGGCACAGCAGGCAAAAGACAAGACAGAATGAGATGTTTGCACCCCAGAAAAAGGGAAGTCAGGCAGTGAGCGACCTTGGAGAAGAGCGATACTAGATCTTGGTACCAAGCCCAGTGACCTGAAAGTAGACTTGAGCATCTGTAGACCGGCCATGGAGGCCACATGAGCTAAGCTGGGGGCAGGGAAAGGAAGGACAGGCAGAGAGAGAAAGCCAGGATAAAGAAAGGTTTGGCATCAGCATACTACAGAGATACAGCCACATTAATGTTCATAGCTGCTCAATTCACAATAGCCAGATTGTGGAACCAACCTAGATGTCCTTCAATTGATGAATGGATAAAGAAACTGTGGTATATATATATGATGGAATATTACTCAGCCATAAAGAATGATAAAATTATGGCATTTGCAGGCAAATGGATGAAATTGGAGAATATCATGCTAAGTGAGATAAGCCAATCTCAAAAATCCAAAAGAGGAATGATCTCACTGATAAGCGGATGATGACACATAATGGGGGGAGAGAGGGGTTAGTGTTAGGGTTAGAGTTAGGGTTAGGGAGGGGGGCAAGAATGGAGGAAGGAAGGACTGTATAGAGGGAAAAGAGGGGTGGGAGAGGTGGGGGAAGGGAAAAAATAACAGAATGAATCAAACAACATTACCCTATGTAAATGTATGATTACACAAATGGTATGCCTTTATGCCATGTACAAACAGAGAAACAACATGTATCCCATTTGTTTACAATAAAAAAAAAAGAAAAAAAAAAGGTAAAAAAAAAAAAAAGAAAGGTTTGGCTAACCAAGAAGAAAATCGGCTTGTGTGCCGGGTAGAGCTATGGTACACGCTTCTTGTTGCAGTAGGAAGTCAAAACCAGTTTCAAAGTTGGACGTTTCCTCATCTAAACTGAGGTTTTGGAAGACAGTAAAGAGGGAACAGCTTTAAACAGGGAACCCAGCCCAAGGGGAGGCTGATCATTCAGGGAAGCAGGAGGGAAGAGCTGTCTGAGTGGCGGTGGCAGGGACAGCCCAGGAGAGAAGCACAGAGATGCTGGAGACGGGAGCTGGCTGGTGGCGGCTGCAGTGTGGTGGCAGAAGCGGGAGAAGCTTAAGCGGGGCCTTTACTGTGCGGCTTTCTGTTGCTGCAGCGGTGAATGACTCCAAGCCTGGGTGTCACTGGCTGAGCCGGGTTGCAGGCTGTGCCTCTTTCTGGATTCTCCGGGGAGGAACCATGTCCTGTTGCCTTCAGCTCCCACAGGCTGCCCCTCCCCTGCCAGGGCCCTTCCTGCGCCCTGAGCCAGCTGCCCTCCAGCCCTCCTTCCAGAGTCGCTTTTCCTCTGAGAGGTTCTCAGACTTACGGACTCCTGTGCTTAGACGGGACCCACCTGCACAGTCTAGGCTCATCTGCTCATCCCCAGGTCCTTCCTTCAGTCACGTCTTCGGAGAGCCCTTTGCGTGTCAGGCTGCACAATCACGGGCCCCAGGGACTGGGTGCGGGTCTCTTCGGGGATCCTTATTCTGCCCACCACACTCAGCCACAAGCTCTAAATGCTGGTCAGTTACCTCTCCCAGGGATGCTGCTGCCTCCATGCTGGACCTTTGTCCTCTCTGATTATTAGATTCTGAACTTCCTGAATGGTCCTGAGTCATCGGTTCCAAACTCATCTCTCCCGCCCCTCCTTCTAAATAAGCTGATTTTTAAAAAATTCTTTTTCTCAGATCCTTCTCTTGGACTCCTGCTCTTGATACAACCTGTCTTCTAACATGTCTTGTCCCTCAGATTGGCAGCTGTCTACAAGTCTCTGAGTCTTAGTGATGAGCCTCCAGATGTCTGGGATGTAGAATGGACTTCCTTTGGCCAGTTCTTGGGATAGTCAACTTCTCAGCATCCCTCGGGCTGAGGGAAGAGCTTTGTCCTGTAGTCACAGGCTGGCAACTCTACCCTTGCCTGGGTGAGGCCATCACTCTGACCAGCACTCAGAGACCTGCCACACGCGGAAGAATCCACCCCACTTGAAGAGCTCGTGGCCAAGGAAACTGATTCCTTAGAACAAGACTAGGGCTCCTCTCTGTCCTTCAAGCAAGCCCGACTGCAGTCTGCTTTATCTTTCAAAGTCTCAGGAGCAAGAAATGTGGAATTGAACCAACAACTCAGCCCTGACCACAGCATGGGTGTGCTTGTCCCCTACTGCACAAATGCTCCCTTACATTCGAGTCCTTGCAGCTGGCTCGGCTCAAGAGGGCAAAGCAAGCACACTCAGAGGTTCAGCACAAAAGAGCTGCCTGCGGCCTTTGGGCCTAGATCCTACTTGGAGAAATGTGGGAGAAGCCAAAGTTCTGCAAACCACATCCATGGCTGTGAGGACTGTCATGGGGACTAGCCACCCCTCTGGGAACACTTGTCACCTCGCTCCTGTAGGTACCCTCATCTCAAGAAAACCCAGTACCGGTCACCAGCCACAGACCCGGCTGCTCTTCCTTCTCCACCGCTCTGCTCACCCCTTCTCCTCCACGGATGGATAAACCTCACCCTGACGCTGTGGACTTCCTGGTCCTGTGCTGGGTGACAGGGACGGAGGGAGGAGGAAGATGCCATGTCAGCACCCGTGGAGTTCACAGTCTAGGGGAGAGCGCGGGGTCTTACAGGGACCATCAGATGCCTTGTGCTAAGGGCCGAGATGGTGGGACATGAGCATTATTAGAGATGAGTGCCCACCCCAGTCTGGAAGGCAGGGGGGAAATCAGGGGAGGCTTCCTGCAGAAGAGGCCTGAGCAGAGTTGGGGTCGGTCAAAGAGCAGGAGTTGAAAGGCACCAAGGTAGAGGGCTGGGCGGAGCACCACCTTGAGGGGCCTTTCTTCCCCGGATCTCTCCCCAAGGGCCGAGAATAACTCTATCTTCTTTCAGTTCCTACTCTAGGGTCCCGGCCACCGGGCTGCGTGCAGCTGGCCCGTGGGCCCTCAGGTCCTCCCTGCTTCCCTCCACACACACACCCAGCTGGGCAGCCAGAAGCTGCAGGAGTTACACACCAGAGGCCTCGGCTTCTGCCCTTGGAGTTGGGGATGAGCCTGACCGTGCTGTTGGCCAGCCCTGCTCCATGGGCAGTTCTTGGCCACCCACTGCTGCTGCTGAGCATCTTCCTAAAATCACACAGGCTGGGGAACCAGAGTCCCTCAGGAAGGCTGTGGCAGGCAGGACCCAGGCAGGCAGTGTGGTGTGGTGTGTCCACAGGACCTTTGGGATCAGCACACCCCCATCCAAATCCCAGCACTGCCCTTCCTGGGCACAGAAGCCCAGACAGGTCACTCACCTCCCAGAGCCTCCGTCTCCCAACTGTAAAGCTGGGAAATAATAGTGCTCATCCCCCAGGGTGGGTGACTGTGAGAATTTCACGATGTTTGTCCTCAACCCAGTGTCTGGTCTATGTCAAGCCATAAGACATGTTTTCTTAAAAAAGACCATGCAATTAGACCAAAGCCACGGATCAAGTGCCAGAAGCAAATGAGTCACCTCCTACTCACAAGAAGTGGCTGTCTTAACTGCTTGGTCTGGGGGCCCAGGAAGGTGGGGGACATGAAGTGGACTAGAGGAGATGCTAGCTTGGCCCACAGGAGGAATGAGGGTACATCCCTGAAGGAGCCGACGAGGGGACGCACCCGCCTTGGGCCAGCCCTGGAGGGGAGGTGGGCACAGGGTGGGGCCTGGCTATGGGTTTCCTTTGGGTGGGGGGATCCCTATACCTGACCCAATAGTAGCACTGAGCAGAGGGGTGCGGGGCAGGTCAGAGGGCACCTTTGTATCTGAATGATGGGTTCAGGTGCCAACCTGGTCCCTGGAAAGCTTAGAAACCACTTGTTGGTAGCCAGAGTGATACTGGACACATGGTGGCTTATGCTGCCACTCAGGTTGACATTTTTACTAGCCAACTGTGTTCTTATATGTGGTTGTGCCATGGTGCTGGGGACGGGGTAGGCCTGGGGTTCATCGTGTGGGTGGGGAGACAATGGTGTGTGTGCCGGGGACTGAGGGGGCCGAGGACGGTGTGGGCCGTGCCTGCTGGAGTCCAGGAGGCTGGGGGTGAGGGAACCTGAGGACCACAGTGCTGGCAGCAAGAAGTTGGCGTTGCTGCCTCTGCAGGAATGTTACCTTCTTATCTCCCCTGGGCAGCCTCTCCCCAGCTCCTGTTTGGGGAGCTGCTTTTTCCCTCTTTCCCGGGATTTTAAGGGAAAGAGGGGGCTGGTCTTCTCTGCTCGACGCTGCAGGCCAAGAGGAGGTCCAGCAGCAGGCTGAGGGAAGGAAGCCCTGTTCTCTGGGTCGTGACAGAGTTAGGGCTGAACTCTTGGGAGGGGCCATCCTTGCCTCTGGGCAGTCACTGCAGAGGGGTGACAGCTGGTTAAAGCTGCAGGTGTCATAGCCCAGGCCGGGCCCTCTGGCCTCACAGACACCATTCTGAGTGGGGAAGGTGTGATGGTGACAGAGGGGCAGGGGTGACGGTGGGGGAGCTGGGTCACTGCTGAAGGCCACCTCAGAGGAGCCTTCCTGCACAAGTTTCTCAAACCTCCAGTTCCTCCAACTGCAGTCCATTTCTTGCATGGTGAGAAATACCTTGGTAATGACCTTGGTAATACCTTTGTTCTCCAGGATGGAAGCCCCTGGGGCAGGGCCTGGTGGGCTTGTCCTGTTTCCCCTGAGCACTAATGGCCAGAGGACAAAGAGGAAGTCCAGGGCCTGATGTGGGGAGAGGAGCATGGATCGACAATTCTGGGTAGAGGACATGCATGGACAGCTGGGCTTGGGGGGGTTCAGCCTGCAGCAGAGCTGGGGTGAGTTTGGAGGCAAGAGACTGGCTCACAGGGTGTGGAACAAGGTAGGGGCCTTGGAGAGCTGGGCATGGCCAATTGTGAGAGACCAGAGACTCTTCCAGGCTACAGACCCAACAAGGAAAGGCCAGTGAGTCACTGTGCATTCCCATTCATTAGCTGGGCAGTGCCACTCCCCAGGAGGAGGGGGCCAGTGGACTGGGACTGCGGTCCTGCAGTCACTGTAAGGACAGGTGCTTGAAGCTACAGTTGGGCCCTGGTATCTGCAGGTTCTGAATCCATGGGTTCAACAGGTTGTAGATAGAAAATGTTCAGAAAAAAATTGTAACAAATATATACAGACTTCTTTTTTTTTTTTTTTTTTGTCAATAGTCCCTAAATAACATAGTATGACAACATTTACGCAGCATTTACATTATATTAAGCATTAGAAGTTTTCTAGAGATGATTTAAAGTATGCGGGAAGATATGTGTAGTAGGTTCTATGCAAAAGTGATACCATTTTATATAAGGGACTGGAGGGTCCTGGAACCAATTCTGCATGATACTGGGGGATAATGCCAGTGCAATCCTAAGAAACACCAGGAAGACTTACGCCATGGAGTTACACCCTACGACTCTGGGACTCGAGACTTGCTTCCAAATGCAGGGCTCTCTCGGGCCCTTCTGCTCATCCGGAGCCCTGGCTGCCTGCGGGGTCCCGCTTAGCTTGCCCTCCTGCAGTTTTGCATTTGCTGCCAACAGAGCACACATTTTCCTGCTACTTGGAAGCCCCCAGAGCTGAGGGTAGTTAGTGCTAGGTTTCCGCAGCACCTTCCAAGCAAGCTTGAGGGCACGTAGGCAGGAGCTTTCCCTCTACTGCTATGGATGTCCACGTGTGCCCCTGCCCCACTCCACAAGGTCCCAAGAGTGATGATCTAGGGAAAAGGGCTGGAAGTAGAGTGGGGACAGAGATGGGGCACAAGCAGGGACGTGCCCACGGAGCCACAGGATCTACTTAGAGAAGCGCGCACGGCCCAGGCCGGCCCCTTCCTGGCATCTGCAATGCGGCTCCCTCAGCAGGCAGAGCGGCCGCCCCTGAGCAGGGCATCTCGGGCTCACAATCGCTGCTCAGCGGCCTGGGCTACTTCCCAGGCCTGGACCTCACAACCCTTTTCAGCAGAGATGCCAAGGACCTGGGTCTTAAACAAGGTCCCCTTGTCCTTCATTGGCCACTTGTACATCCAGCTCGGATTTCTGGCACTCTCTGGGCTCGCCTGCTGGCCACCGGCTCGGGATCTTACACCTCCCAGCGCCTCCCCACTTCCTGTCCTGCCTGCCACCCCATGGAAAATGGGAACCTTCTGTGCTCAGTTGTCCATCAAAATACAACTCACAGACAAAAACACCATCGCTGTGGGTGGCTTCGGGGCTGTGACTGCCAGAGCTGCCGAGTCAACGGGATGTGGACTTCCTTCCGCTGGGCCTGGGGCAGGCTGCTGCCTGGGCTCCTGTTCTGGAACTCTGGGTAGGGGAGGGAGAGAGTGCATGCTCTGTGCCTGTCTTCATGCTGGGCTTTGGAGGTGTTATCTATTTCCTCATCAGCATCCTGAGAGGTAGACTTCGTGATCCCCATTTTACAGATTAGCAAACAGAGGCTCCAAGAAGTCATGTGACTTTCCCAGTTCTGACCAGGGCCAGAGTCAGGATGGAACACAAGATTGACTCTAGCACCTGGACTCTTTTCCAAGTATTTGACACTGCCACCTTCTGACAGGAACAGCTATTAATGTCAGCAGGACACAATCGAATAAGTGGACAAAATACTTGAAGTAGAGCTGACCTGGCAAATTTCATTGTCAGGATGCCAGCTGCGGGGCTTGGTGGGGTCCTGCGCTTCCTAGGGAGGGGGCACCTGGGACCCTCGGCCTCCTCCAGGCAGATCCCACGGTTGGGCTTAGATGGTACCTCTTGGTGTCTGCCTGGCCAGGGTGCTGCCAGCTGGCACCTCCCTCATCCTCATCTCACCCGTCATTCATGCCAACATCATTCACACCTCCTGCTCCTCTGCCAGTCCCCTTGCTAGGCCCACGTGTTTCTGGACCCTGTCTCCATCCTGGTTCTTGTAAGCCAAGTCTAGACCTCTGGCAGCAATTGTTGCTGCCAAGGGGCTTCTCAGAGCCTGGGAGTGCCAAGTGCAGACGCCTCTGCCTCTGGAATGTGTCTGCAATGCCATCTGCTGAGTTCCCCCAGAGACCCCAATGCTGTGAAACTCCCTCCGTTCCAGGGACTGGCATCTGAGCAGGCTCCCTGGGTGACGCTGATGCTGGTGGTCTGGGCACTGCACCTCGAGAAGCTGCTAATGGCACCCGTGCAGAACAAACATAGCCTTTCGAGTGGCTTAAACGTTGCTCTGAAAAAGGAGGTGGAAGTGCCACTGGGAGATGTGGTGGGCAGGGGTGGGACGCAGGTGTGGGAGGGGCCAGGAAGGACAGGTATGGAGTTCCCACTGGCTGCAGTTCTTTCAGATGTTTCATCCCGGGATTCCCCAGTGGCCTTGTATGTCAGGCCTATTAGCCCTTTTCACAAAGGACAGAAACGAGGCTCAAGGAGGTTAGAAAAGATGCCCCAAATGACATGGGCCGTCAGTAAAGGCTCAGTTTGAGGCTACATCTGCTTGGTTCCAGAAGCCTGTACAGCCCACCTTGCTCTGCCAAGGACTGAGCAGGTACCAGGAGCCAGAGGCCTTTCTGCAGGGCTGGGGACAGTCAGTGTTTAAAACCTATCAGTTAAATGGGTGAAAAAATGAATGAGTGAATCGTGAATGGATGAGTAAATAAGAGAACAAAACTGCTTTGAAATCATGGAAACTGCCCAGGAGGCTCCCTCCATGACCTCATGTTCTCACTTCCTCTCCCACAGCTTCCTTAATCTGAAAGGTGACCCGGCTAACCTGGCCCAGCTGATAAGGCCGCCGGCGCACCTGCACTTGTTATCCGAACCTGGATTCAAACCGGAAGCTGGGGCTGAGATAAGGCGGAGGTGATGCCTGGATTATTTCCAGGCTGGAGTTGCCATTCGGCTTGACGCTGGTGCTGGGCCCCCAGGAGGTAGAGGCGGGACCCAGACAGTCCCCACCCTTGCGGTTTGGAAGCCACTGGGGTGGGCAGGCAGATGTTTGGGAAGTCCTTGTGAATGGGATGAGGGGTGTGAAAAAGGAGCAGCGTGAGGCCAGGCGGTCACCTGGGGGCAGGGCCCGGAGGCGGGGCCTGAGAGGAGGCGGAGGGAGTGTCAGCCACTCAGCGGCCTCCACCCTGGGCCTGTCCTCCAGCTTGACCACGGTTCTGCCTCCAGGAACAGTGGCCTCTCCCTCTGACTCCCTCCCCGCCCCTCACTCCCTCAGCCAGTGTCCGCGAAGCCTCCTCGTGCTGACCGGGTAGTTAATTGCTAAGCTCTCGAGGATTTTGTGAGCTGATTAAACAAAACCATATTAAAAATTAAGCTACATATATAATTATATCATCTATTTTATTAAAATCAAAGGTAATAAATATGCAAACCTCATTTCTTTCTAGCTATTTTACATTTTATGTTATTTGTGTTCTGGAGGATATTTTTATCTATTGTATCATGGGTAGAAATACTACACTGTGTGACACTGTGCATCTCTCCCAGTTCTTTTTTTTCCCAGTACCTTAAAGAAATCTTTGTGTACTTTTAAAATCTTACTTGCCAAACTGCCATTAGATTCTAAGTACATATCATAGGATTAATGACTAATGTCAAGAATTTGCAATAGAGATCTACAGAAGGAGGTAACATTCTTGCTAAGGTTATGTAACTCCTTTTTGTAAAGTCTAGATATCTCCTAAATTCTTTTTTATTTTGGTCACTGTTATTTACTTATTTTTATTTTATATTTTTATTTGTTTTTATTAGTTATACATGATGTATACTGGATGTATTTTGACATATTATACATATACATGTTATGCCTATATGGAGTATATGACTTCTCATTCTTCTGGTGGTACGTGAGGTAGGATCACGTTGGTCATGTAGTCATATATGCACATAGAGTAGTCATGTCCGATTCATTCTACTATTTTTCCTATTCCCATCCCCCTCCCTTCCCTTCATTCCCTCCCCTTCATCTAATCCAAAGTACTTCTGTTCTTCCCCATCCTCCCCCTCGTTGTGAGTTGGCATCTGCATATCAGAGAAAATGTTTGGTCTTGTGTTGGTCTTTCTCCCCACATCCTTGCCAACATTTATCATTGCTTGTATAATTGATAATTGCCATTCTGACGAGAGATGAAATCTTAGTGTAGTTTTAATTTGCATTTCTCTAATTGCTAGTGATGTTAAACATTTTTTAATACATTTGTGGACCATTCACATTTCTTCTTCTGTGAAGCACCTGTTCAATTCTTTTGCGCATTTATCGACTGGGTTGTTCTTCGGTGTTAAGCATTTTGAGTTCCTGATACAACCTGGAGATCGATGCTCTCTTTGGCCTCTCTCCCTGTTCTGTGTTCAGTGTCATCACCTTCAGAGTTGTCTTAGTTCATTTTGTGTTGTAACAAAATACTTGAGGCTAGATACTTTATAAAGAAAAGGGGTTTAGTTAACTCAGTTTTGGAAATCCAAGCACATTATTCCAGCATCTGCTCAGCTCTGTTGATGATTTCTGACGACATCTCAACATGGCAGATGACATCACACAGGAGTGTGTGTGAGAGGGAGATTCTGAGGGTGAGACAGGCAATAAAAGAGATTCAGGGGACAGTCTTGATCTTTGAAAGCAACGTACTCTGATGGGAACTAACTGGGGTTCCAAGAGAATGACTTTATTTATTTATTTATTTTTATTGTAAATAAATGGGATACATGTTGTTTCTGTTTGTACATGGAGTAACAGCATACCATTTGCATATTCATAAATTTACATAATGATGTTTGATTCATTCCATTATTTTTTCCTTCCCCCCACCCCTCCCACCTCTCTTTTCCCTCTATAGAGTCCCTCCTTCCTCCATTCTTGTCCCACTCCCACCCCCCATTAAGTGTCATCATCCGCTTATCAGTGAGATCATTCCTCTTTTGGATTTTTGAGATTGGCTTATCTCACTTAACATGATATTCTCCAATTTCATCCATTTGCCTGCAAATGCCATAATTTTATTATTCTTTATAGCTGAGTAATATTCCATTGTGTGTATATATATATATATATCACAGTTTCTTTATCCATTCATCAATTGAAGGGCATCTAGGTTGGTTCCATAGTCTGGCTATTGTGAATTGAGCCGCTGTGAACATTGATGTGGCTGTATCTCTGTAGTGTGCTGATTTTAAGTCCTTTGGGTATAGGCCGAGGAGTGGGATAGCTGATTCAAATGGTAGGTCCATTCCAAGTTTTCTAAGGAATCTCCACACTGCTTTCCAGAGTGGCTGCACTAATTTGCAGTCCCACCAGCAATGTATGAGTGTACCTTTTTCCCCACATCCTCAAGAGAATGACTTTATTCCTACCTGAGGGTGTCATCCCAATGACCCTATTATCTTCAACAAAGCCGAGCTGTCCTAAGTTCTACCACCTCAACACTACCACATTGGAGACTAAGCTTCCATCATGTGACCCCATGGGGGACCATATCCAATATCCACATCCAAACCATAGTACAAGCTTAAAATGGTCCTGATAGGAGTGTCGTTACCAGAATTAATGTGATTATTTGTTTGGTCCTTTGCCTCCATTTATACAAAGTAATGAAGAAAATCTAGTGATGGAGTTAAAATTAGGAGTGTCAAATACAGCAGTTGCACTATGAATAGCACAAAAAATGGAGGAATTATTCTTGCAGTACTAAAAAAATTTGGAGAATTGGCTCACATCACTGACAAATGAGTGGATTTCCAACATATGTCATTTTTGTCTCACGAACATACTAACCAATTGGTTGTTCTTTGAAAATTTCAAAATATTCCTAATTCTTCCTTTCAATCCTTAAGTCATTGTGCCACTCATTTCACTTATATATAAGCACATGAGTATATAATGTAAACATAGTGTGAAAAACATTGATATTATCCTTTTGAATAAACTGCTATCTGTTAGATCAATTGAGAATAATAAAAGTGAAAGTTTCTCTTTTACCCTCACTTAATTATTTTCTGATGGACTTCTTTCCTTTATGGAGATCTGAGTTGCTGACACATTTTCCTTCTCTCTAAAGAATCTCTTAGTATTTCTTGCAAGGTAGGTCTACTGGCAACAAATTCCCTCAATTTTTTTCTGTCTGAGAAAGTCTTCAATTCTCCTATACTTTTTTGTTTAAATTTTTATTTTTTGGTACCAGAACCCAAAGGTGCTTTACCTCTGAGCTACATCCCAAGCCCTTTTTATTTTAAGCCTGGCCTCACTAAGTTTCTCAGGGCTTCATTAAGTTACTGAGGCTGGCTTTGAACTTGCGATCCTCCTGCCTCAGCCTCCCAAGTCTTGGTGCACGCCAGCTCCTTGGCGTGCACCAAGGAGCTGGCCTCCTACCCTTTCGATGGATAATTCCACAGGACATCAACTTCTAGGTTGGTGAGACTTTTTTCTCAGCCTTTTCAAATATGATTTAGGATTTGCTACTTTTTCACTTGTTCCCATGCAGGCTTCTGCTCTGGTAAGCTGCGGGTTTCTGAATTCACAATCTGTCCCTAACTTTGGGGTAGCTGCTTGTTCTACGTCTTCATCCTCTAATGGATGAGAAAGGTTGTTGATTTTCTGTTCATTCCCCTTTTCCCTTGTTGTTAGGATAGAGTGATTTCTTTGAAGCTCCTTACATACTGAACTGGAACCAGAAGTTTCTCATCGCAACTTCCTCTACTTTATTTTATTACTTTTTTTAGCTTGAGGACTTATTTATTGTATTCTGAAAATTTGCTAAGAAAGTACCTCTTACTTTTACCACACAAAAGAAAAAAAGGGTAAATATGTAAGATGATAGATATGTTAATATGCTTGACCATAGTAATCACTTAATTTTGTACATGTATTTCAAAATTTCATGTTATGTCCCTTAAATATATACCCTCACTGCTCCATACTTAGGGTGGGACTAGTTCTAGGACACTGTCTTAGATACCAAAATCTGAGAAGGCTACTTCCCGTATATAAAATAGCTTAGTATTTGCATATAGCATACACACATCCTCCTGTGTGCTTTAAGTCATCTCTAGATTACTCATAATAACACAACATGAGTGCTATAGAAGTAATTCTTGTACTGCATTGCTTAGGAACAATGGAAAGATTGTACATGTTTAGTACACACAATTTTTTTCAGGCTTTTTGGTCAGTGGTTGGCTGGTTGAATCCATGAATGGGAAATTAATGAATACAGAGCTTGGACTATACAATTAAAAAAGGTCCATGCTATTGAAAGTAATCCGTAGAGTCAGTTTCCTCTAATTTATTTAACCTTAAGTATGGTGGATCAGCCGTGTAGAGACAGGAGGAACGCAGAGTCTCCATGTATCCTAGGAGAAAGAGTGGCCACGAGAATTCTTACTGTAACTGGGGTCAGATTTGCTTTGCCATTTGGGCTACTGGAAACCTGTGAAGAAATGGAACTAAATATCACTCCCCGAGTCAGCTGGTTCAAGCAACCATAGCACGCCTGGTTGTGTAATCTATTTATACCACGCACAAAGTCAGACGATAACCAGGATCCCATGGAGAACGTGGCAAACCTCAAACCAACACTACCGAGATGGAGAGGGAACACTCAGACTCTCTACCGCACGACTTTCTGGTGCCCGCTCGAGATCATCCTGCCATTGCGTCCCCTGTGCCGAGCTGGTGTGGAGAGAGGCTTGGGAGACCTGTGCAGGAGGTGTTGGGAAGCTGGCAGAGTGGGCATGGGGTCCTGGAGAGAGGAGAGGAGATCACTGTGGTAGAGCCTGAACGTGCGTCCCCATCACAGGTTGGAGGTAACTGTGGTAAACTTACCTGGTAAACTCAGGTAAGGTGTGGCATTCTTTTTAATTACTCTTCTGGCAGCAAGACTTTGGTTCCATGAATGCTCTCTGAGGTTTTGCAGCCTGGGTCCTGGGATTCAGAAGAGCTGCAGGAACAACCCTCCACCCTCCTAGGCTGGCTCATGGCGCTTATCTGCCTGAACATGCCTCCTGTATGCTGGCCGACATCCTCCTAAAGGCAGGTAATTACTACAAGAATGAAACAGAAAGTAGAAAATGACACGTAATCTATAAAATAGTTTCTGAGAAGAAATATATTCCTGCTTGGCACAAATAAAAGGATTTTCTGTTGTTGTTGCCAGAGGAACAGGGCTGGTTTCCAGGACTGTGCAAACCTCAAAGCTTTGCCTGGAGGAATTTCCTCCTGCAGGAGGATTTTGAAAATCTTGACTTTGATCTGCATTGTTTGATCCATGGAAAGCAATATCGGTACTATCGCAAGATTCACAGAGTGCCCCGTTAACCTGCCATCCCCAGGAAGTAATTACTGCTGCGCACAGAGGCGTGCTTGAAAGGGGAGAGTGCCCTAGACAAAGGCACCTCCCGTGTGCTGAACCCCCCTCTGTGGTGGACACACGATCATCCTCCAGGAACCAAATAATTCGCCTGGCCTTATGCTAAGCTGGGCATGTAGCGGGGCCTCACCACCAGGCTTGGCAGAACCTTGCGTACAGGGCCAGCTCCAGACCACCACTACCTGGGCTGTACCCATCCACAGGACAAAATCTGTTAATATCTAAGTCAGCACGTAGGATGTTATTTGAACAAAAGTTTCTGTGGGATCTGGTTTGAAACCCATGGGTGTCCCGTACTAAATGGGCTTTGGTTTCAAATGACAGGTAAGTCAGTTACTTGGAACTCAGAACACCTTTCCCCTCCCCCAGAAATAATACCGTAGGATCCCAAAGTCCACCACAGACACCTGGTTTGGTCTCCACTGTGCCCCAGACAGGAATGAGAGCTGGTAGAAGATCCACGGGTGTTCTAGAAGCAGAAGGCTCATGGTAAGTTTAGCTGTAACGAGTACTATTATTGATTGAACACAGGGTAAGTGCCAGCTCTCTCCTGGGTGCTTTATAAGTGTCATTCCGTTATGATTATCCTGCCTTGACTCCACAGGCATTTTGACAAACTTTTCATTAAGGTTTCTTAACCTATTTTACAGACAGAAAGACTAAGTTAGAGAAGTTCACTAATGAACTTTCATTTGTTCACGTTTCCTGATACCTGGCTGAGCGATCCTTTCAAGCCGTGTGCCCCATCCAGGTTCATTTTCTAGAGACATGACCTGTGGCCATGATGGGAGCGGGGACAGCCCCGAGGCTGCGACCAGCTGGGCATCAAGTCAGGGCTGGGAGAGCGAGCGGGTTTTTATCCCGGGTTTCCACTTACTGCTGACATGCAATTCCAGCGCACTCCAGAATCCTGTCTCCTTGTCCTCACCTGTTTCCTGGGATAATTGCAGGAGGCACCTCTCGGGGTTCCAGGGAGGATTAAGTGGAAAGGCATTAAATGTCTGCGCGGTGCCAGGTGCTCAGTAGCTGTTACAACTCATCCCTTCCTGCTCCCTGAGTCACTGAGCTGAAAGCAAAGTGCCTCACCTTTGGGCTCTACGGATTCCCGACCCACCTGAGTCTTTGCACACTACTGGTGATTTCTAGAGAAGCTAACATCACAACGGAAAGGCTGTGGTGTCCAGAGTAGTAAAAACGGTAGGAACACGCCACCTCCCTCAGGTTCAGCTCTGCAAAACTGTCCTTGAGCCTGGGCACCTGGAACCCTCTTATTCCTTTCCAGAAACCTTTAGAAACCTCTAAAACAAGTGAACTGGGCATTGAAGCAAACACTACAGGAGAGGGAGGGCCCTCAGGTTTCCTGATGAAAAATCTGCAAGGAGGTGTCAGCTGCAGAGGCGCCGGCATGGCTCTGTGTCCTGGTACCAGCACTCCAGAGCTCTGGGCCCGGGTCCCTCAGGGCCCAGGACAAAGGAAGGCCACTAAACCTCTGCAACCAGGACATTTCAGATTTGCCATGGGCCCTGGGACTTGCCTAGAAGGTACTGTCTACACGCCATTTCTTTTTAGACCTCGTGGGTGTGAGTGGAGGGCAGGGAGCCTCAACTTTAAAAGGAAAACAAGTCTGTGAACCCATGAAGGGTGCCATTGGCAAGGGAGGGAGCGCTGCCGGGCAGGGGAGTGAGTCCTTCAGCAAGGCAGGTGGGCGGCTTCCCCAAACGCCTCAGGCCAGGGAGGGAAAACAGGGCCGAAGGGCCAGAGTCTACCAGCTCTCCAAAAACGTACCCGTAAACATGAACACAGCTATTACAATTGACTGATAGAAGGGATGGAAGCTTACAATTTACAAATAATAAAACACCCAATAACCTTAATTGCTAATTCTGTACACTTAGTCATAACTTGAGTGTGACTTTCTCTTTCTTGGAAAACACTCTCACACTCCCTCTCTCCCTCTCTCTCTCTCTCTCTGTCTCTCCAGTTTTAGGGATTGGACCCAGGGTGCTTTACCACTGAGCTACATCCCCAGTTCTTTTTATTTTTTATGTTGAGACAGACCTTGCTAAGTTGCTGGGGCTGGTCTTGAACATTCCACTCTCCTGCTTCAGCCTCCCAAGTCGATTACAGGTGTGCACCATCCCATGTGGCTAAAATCCATTCTTTTTTTTTTTTTTTTTTTTTTTAAATAATTTGCAACTCTGTAGTGTCACAAAATCAGACTATCACCCGTAGGTGACGTGAGACCTAATGCAACGTGAATGCTATGTAAATAGTTGTCACGCTGTATAGTAGAGGGAATGAGGGGAAGGGGAAAACATGGTGGTGTTCAGTAGGATGCAATTTTTTCCCCTATTTTCTATCTGGGTTTGACTAAATCTGAGGATGCAGAATCCATGAATACAGAGGACCAGTTGTGGACGTCTTGATTCCCCGCACACCCACACACACCCTATTTCAAGCCTCACCTATAGAATCCTGTCTCTTCCAACCCACCCTACCTACGATCCCATAATTTACACACCACACACCCACACGCCCAAACACACTTGCATCCATTCTCTCCCTCTCTCTTTGAAGTGTGGCTTATTGAATGTTAGTTAGCTAAACATATGACACTGCCATTATTATGACTGCGAAAGTGCTGTTCACACTGAGCCATGTAGCGCGCTGCCATTTCTGGAAGTTTCTATTTCTTCTACCATTAATCTTTTCTGTGTTTTATAGTTTGTTCCTTTTTCTCAGAAATCATCACTGGACTTCCTACCAGTGGTCTAGGTATCTTCTCGATGTGGATGGACACCTTAGGCATTTTATCTGTTTCATCTTGAAGAATTTCCTCTGGGCTTCTGAGCTACCCTGGTGGCTGGCTGGCTGCCCTCCAGCCCTGGAGCCTCCTTCAGCCCCACCTTGGAAATCCCCTCGTCTCCTTCTTGTGTTGCATCCTGCTCTCTGTATCCCAAGTCTTCCTCTTCTAGGCTTGCTTTCTGGTCTGTGTGTGTGTGTGTGTGTGTGTGTGTGTGTGTGTGTGAGACTTATACCTTCTAGGACTGACCTGAGAAAGGATGCATGCCAGGTTAGAGATTAACTCTAACATCTTAATCTCTCATACGTTTAGCTAACTAACATTCAATAAGCCACACTTCAAAGAGAGAGGGAAAGAATGGGCGCAAGTATGTTTGGGCGTGTGGGTGTGTGGTGTGTAAATTATGGGATTGTAGGTAGGGTGGGTTGGAAGAGACAGGATTCTATAGGTGAAGCTTGAAATAGGGTGTGTGTGGGTGTGCGGGGAATCAAGACGTCCACAACTATTCTTCAGGATTTTGAAGGTGTCCTTTTCTTATTTTCCATGTTGCTATTTGGAAGACTAAAAACTTTGTGATCCCTGGTCCTTTTCCCTGCCTCTCTGAAAGTTTCTAGAATCTTCCCTGCATCCCCAGTATTTTTGTATTTCTCAATGATCTGCCTGGGTCTATTTTAAACCATTGTGCTGGGAGGTTGTTAGATCATTACAGTGTAGAAACTCATATTCTTCATTTATAAATGAAATAAATTCATTTTCCTGAATTTTATTAATAATTCCTTTGCTCCTATTTTCTTTCTGACACTTGGGTGATAAACTACTTGAACTGGCCTCTAATTTTCTCATCTCTTCTCTCCAATTTTCTATTTTTTTGTCTTTTTGCTGTACATTTTGGGCGATTTCCCCAAGTTTATCTTCCAGCCTTTCTGTTGGCTTTCAGACATTGTGTGTGCATGTGTGCATATTCAGAAATTCTTCTAATTCTCCATTCCTTTTAATTTATTCCTGTTTTTCCTCTATGGATCCGATATCTTCTTATAGCTCTGAGAACGTTAGGTTGAAATCTTCATTACTTGCATTTTCTGTTTCTTCTCATTTGTGTTTGCTGTTTCTTTATTTTGATTTAATTTTCTTATGTTATGAGCCTTACTCATATAATTTGGTGGTTCGGGTTTTCCTCTTTTATAACTGAGAAGGGGGCATTAAAAAGTTGATGGGACAAAATAACTTTGAACTAGAGCAACGAACAGGAACAATTACACTGCCTGTTTTGGGAACTGCCTTAAAACCACAGAGATTAAGACACTGTAGTATCAGGCGTATAGACAGCAGGAAAGAACAACAGTCTTGAGACTGACTCATACACCGATCGTTAATTAACTTTTGACAGAAGGAACTGAAGTCATTCAAAAGGTAAAACCATCTAACAAATGGTGGCGAATCTCAGCCCTTATTTGACCACACATACAGACCTGGCCTCAGTGGATCACAGATGCAAAGATGAAAGCTAAAATTATAAGACTTCTGTAATCATGGAAGCAAATCTTTTTGACCTTGAGGTAAACAAAGACTTCTTAAATAGATCTCCAAAAGCATAAGACATTTAAAAAATTGATGTCAATACTATCGTTTAAATGTGTCCCCTAAGAATTCATGTGTTAGAAACGTAATCCCCTAAATAATTTGTTAATGGTATTTGGAGGTGGGGTACAGGATTAGACAAGGTCATGAGCATGGAGACCCCATGAAGGCATTAGTGGCTTGATGAGAAGAGAGCTGGGCTGGCATTGTTGCCGTTTTGCCTCGTGACACTCTCCGCCTTGATGCTACACCAGCCCAGAGAACAATGAGCCAAACAAACCTCTGTTCTTTATAAATTACCCAGTCTCAGGTACTTTTTTATAGTAACAGAAAATGAACTAACACAATCAATTTCCCCCCAAAATCAAAGACTTCTGCTCTTGAAAACTACCTTTTGAAAAATGAAAATGTAAGTTGCACACTGGAAGAACACGTTCACTATAAACACATTCGATGGATTTATGTCAAGACTATATCAATAATTCTTACAACTCAGTAAAAATTTTGGATCAAATTTTTAAGAATGAGCAGGGCCTTAAAAAAGATATATGAAAAACTGACATACTCAATAGAAGTTCTTCAAGATCATTAGTCACTAGACAAAAGCAATTGAAAACCCCAGTCTTTGTCTAACACACACACACACACACACACACACACACACACACACCACTTGAATGGTGGTTTTGGTCTAATTGCATACCTTAAAATCTTGATCTTGATCATTTTAAGAAAACTTTTATTGTGCCCTGACATATGATAGACACTGTGCAAACAGCAAGTAATTCTCACAGTCACCCACCCTGGGAGATGAGCACTATTATTTCCCAGTTTTACAGTTGGGAGACGGAGGCTCTGGGAGGTGAGTGACCTGTCTGGGCTTGTGTGCCTGGGAAGGGCAGTGCTGGGATTTGGATGGGGGTGTGCTGATCCCAAAGGTCCTGTGGACACACTACACCACACTGCCTGCCTGGGTCCTGTCTGCCACAGCCTTCCTGAGGGACTCTGGTTCCCCAGCCTGTGTGATTTTAGGAAGATGCTCAGCAGCAGCAGTGGGTGGCCAAGAACTGCCCATGGAACAGGGCTGGCCAACAGCACGGTCAGGCTCATGCCTGACTCCAAGGGCAGAGGCTGAGGCAGGAATCTGGTGTGTAACTCCTGCAGCTTCTGGCTGCCCAGCTGGGTGTGTGTGTGGAGGGAAGCAGGAAGGCTCCTGGCCAGAGGCAAAGCCTTCTCCCAGGCCCCGCAGGCCAGTCTGCCTTGGCCCCGTGTATTGGACTCCAAAGTGGGAGTGGACAAGAACCTGAGAGCTGAGCTCAGCCCTCGGGGAGGGTAGCAAGGAGCTGGAAGTAGGAACAAGCCTGTGACTGCCACCCTGAGCCCAAGTGCAGGACTCGAGAACCATGGGCTTCCTGCAGGATAATCAGGCCTTTTAGGTTGGAGCCTTCACACTCCCTAGAAAAGGATCTTCCATCTCCTGCCCAGAGGACCTAGTTCTGCCTGCCACCATTCTGGGGACTGATCCCAATTTTGCACTCAGCCAGGTAAATGTAGAGTTCCCTCCACTGAATGGCACCCAGCCCGCTGTGCCTAGGAACCCTCTTCATCCATCACTGCGTGGTGGCTGCGGGTGGTGACGGGTCAGGGGCTCGGCTGCTTCTTCAGCACTGTGTTCTGCATGACCTGCAGTCCCGCTCCAGCTGCAGGACACTGCTGCACCTGGTGCATTTTTGCATGTGCATTAGGTTGCTGCCTGGCTGTCCCCCTGTGCCCTTGGGAGAGAGCTTCTTTGAGTCAGTTACCACTGGTCCATCTGCTTTCCAGCATCAGCTTCACTGAGATGCTGCTCCCTCTTCCCCTTGGCTGGGGACAGACATGGCCCTGTCTCTTTGGACCCTGTGTGCACTCACGGCCTCTGTCTGAGTGTAAGTGTCTGGAGGCAGGTCTCTGTGAGTGGCAGGCATGCAGTGGCTCCGGGCCCCCACCCCTTCTCACATCATGCTCCACGGTCTCCCAGCATTCTTGGCCTCGCCCTCGCCCTCTCCTAGGAGAGGGCAAACATCGGAGGCCCAGGTTCTCTGCTGGCTTTTCCCATGTTGACCTGATCCATTTGGTTTCTTTCAGGAGTGTGTCAGAATTGCTTGTCTGGTGATAGTTCTCTGATTACAATTCAGATAAGGCTTAGTATTGTTTTAAAGTCGACATTTCATGGATTTTAGGTGAAGATGGGAATCATAGCTCACCTGGCTATCTTATCCAGTCCTGCATCCAGTCAGTCCTCTTTGCCCTTTCTTGGTGGTTGGGAGTGGAGTTTATATAAAACTTAGAAAGGACTTTGCCCCACTAAAATTACTTACTCGTATTGTCTTCTGGTATTTTATTTTTTTCATATTTGAAACTTCAGTTCATTTGAAATTTTTCTTGGTGTAGAGAGAAATCTAGATTTTTTCCCCCCAAATGTTTAGCCATTTGTTCAAACATTTGATATTGATTGGTTTCTGATTTGAAAAAATATTCTTTGTTAACTCAAGTTCCTTCCTATGTATTAACATCTCATGGGTTAAATTCCTTGATAATCCCTTTTACACTCTTTCTTGACAATTTGTATACATTTATGTTCTATTAAATAAATTTAAATATGATTTGGACAAATTAAAAATCCCATTAGAATCTGGGTGTGCTTGCATTACCTTTAGATTCAGTTAGGGAACACTGGCGTTTTAATGATCACAGGTCATATTTCAACCTCTGGGATGAGTCTGAGTTATCCAGCTAGCTGAAGTAATTGTTTGCTTTAAGATGTAATAAAGCTGTCTCAACATCCCGAGTCACACCTGATAGAAGTTCCAGTGTGCTTCCCAGGTCCTCTGGGTTCCGTGGCAGTGGAGGGTTTGATGTTTATTTTGTCCCAAGTCAGTTTTCCGTGTTCTCCTTCCATGGAATTCTTCATCTCTGCTTTGGCTCTGACCTCTGCACATCTGTCCTTTCTCCAGTCCACAACACTCCGCTGGAAACCATCTGATCTTTTCACTGGCACCAGTGCAAGGTTGTGAGCGTGCTAGATGGGCAACAGCGGGGAGAATTACAAGTCAGCTCTGAGCAGGAACATCTGGACCAACCACCAGGCTGTGCCCTCCCAAGCTCTGCCCTTGGTCAATTACTCAACTGATTTTCCTTAGGGCCTCATCCTTAGGGAAGAAAGACTGGAAAATAGAATTTTTGTGATCATTAAATGTATAAAGTAGGTGAAATATTAGTGCACTGTTTGGAAAGTAAGTGCTCAATAAATTATCACCATCGCCATCATCTTCACCACCATTATCATCATCACTGACGGGTTGGTGGCTATAGAAACGGGTTACGGAATAATGCCGAACAACAACTTTAAACCAAGTGCCGGATGTGTTTACTCTTAAAAGCCATCCTATTTGTCCTTTTACAGGAAGCCTTCTTCAAGTCCCACTTGTGGCCCTTACTTTGATCTCTTCTCTTCTCCTCCCTTGTTTATCAACTCCAGCCCAATCTCACTACCTCCATTATAGTGGATTATAGCAGGCACCAGATTTATCTTTCCCAAATTAATCCAGTTTAACAAGTTATTTGACTAACCAAAACCAGTTTTTCTTTTTTTTGCTCCCAAGAACAGCAAAACTTAACTTCTCTTTAAACTGTAGACAAATTCTATAGTCACGTCTTACAGCTCAAAGACACATTTTTACACCTTATATACCTTGTATCTAAAAGGCAACCTTGCTCCATTTTTACAAATCGCCTTTACTGCCCATCAACAGGATTTTGTTGTTTTCTTAATATAGCACGTCTTGTTATCTCTTCTGTATAAATTGTTATTATTCATAGGAATTCTCATTTATTATACTTTCTAACTCTTTATTGTTAGTATGAGAAAAAGTTATTACTTTTTTGTACATTTGTTTTGAAACTGGAATTTCATTACCACTGCCTCATATTGCTTCTAATAGTTTTCTCAGCTTATTGTCTTGGGTTTTCTCCAGTAGATAATCACTTTATCTGCAAATAATGTTGATTGTGCTCGCTCCTTTCACACCTTACCTCCTGCTTGGTTTATTGAGCTGGCTTGGACAGATGTAAGGTAGCACTGATAACAACACCCCACTGACATTTGGGGACTCTGCTAGCTGATATTATGATTAAGATTTATAATGAAATGAGTTCTGTAGTCTTCTTTTTAGTATTGTTTTGATAGGTTTTATTACAGTGCTTTGCTGGTTTTATAAAAACAATAAAAGCAGCCCTTCTTTTTCCGAGTTCTGAGACACTTAAAATCATTCCTGTTTGATCCCTGGTTTGATCTCGGGGGCTGTTGCCACTGACCCTTCAGGAGCTGCCGATCCACAGAACCTCACAGTCAATCTGAAGTTACTTTTCTTTATACAGGAAATTATTTTTTCTTGAATAATTACCCATATCATCCAAATTTTAAAATTTACCTACGTGGTTTTACAAAGTACTCTGTTACACTTCAGGAACGTTCCCCTGTACCTGTAGCGATTGATGCTTAATTTGGGCCAATTTTTTTATTTCTTCCTACTCCTTTTCCCTCTTAGATTAAGTGGATCATGACTTTTCTTTCCTATTTTTCCCCCAAGTCTCTTGAATTAAGCAATTCTGCTTTTAGGTTTTCTAGTCTAAATTCTATTTCATGTTTTATCCTTTGCTTCTGCCTTAGGTTTGATAGTCTTTGCCTAAATTCTTGAGTTTTGGGATTCATTTACCTCATTTCACTCTTTTTTCTTGAGTAACAAAAGAGCTTAAATCCATAATCTTTTCCTCAAGGACTTTTGCTTCCACACTTACATTTTAGAGTGCAGTAATTGCTGTGGTTTTAGCAAAACAGGAATTTGAGAGAAAGTGGTATATTTCCCAAGTGGTTGTGAAGTTACTGCTTGCTTGCTTCTGCTTATTTATTTTTGGATTTATTGAATTTTGTTTAGAAAGTGTGTTCTGTCCTTTTCCTATGTTTTAAGAGATGCTGAGAGCTGGGAACATAGCTCAGTGGGTAGAGTGTCTACCTCTCATGCACAAGGCCCTGGGTTTAATCCCCAGCACCAAAAAAAAAAAAAAAAAAAAAAACCAAAGAGAGATGCTGAGTTTGTCATTGTGGCTTCAAGTGGAGCCCACACTCACTGTCCAGTCAAGATCCATAGTGTTTCATGAATATTTGGAAAGAACATGTGTCTCTAACATAATAATATAGCAAATATATGATCTGCACACACCCGTCACAAATGAGAGAGATGTACAATTTGATTTCTTTTTTTAACTTGCCCTTTCATTGGTCTGTCGCTGATTCTACAAGGGAATGGTTCCCCAAGTGTGGTACCTGGACCAGGCATATTCAGCATCACCTGAGACTTTGTTAGAAATGCAAAATCTTGGGCTTAACCCCAACTCTGTGAATGAGAAACTCTGACTGGCACTAGCAATCCATATTTTTCAAGGCCCTCCAGGTGATAAGGCTGCACACTCATGTGTGAAGACCACTGGGAGGAGGTATGAGCTGTGGAGCTCATTTTGTCTCCCTTTTTCCTGAGGAATTATTTTTTTAAAATCCAATGACTTGAGAAAATGTCCCTGATGTATTACCAAGTGAAAAAACAGACTGCACAAACTGTATTTGTAATATCATCCCAACTTTGCAAAAGAATAATTATATGTGTTTATTTTAGTCAGCTTTTTTGCTGCTGTGACTAAATGTTCTAACCAGCACAATTATAGAGAAGGAAAGGTTTATTTGAGGGCTCACAGTTTCAGAGGTCTTAGTCCATAGAAGGCCAATTCCATTCCTTGGGGTTTGAGGTGAGGCAGAACATCATGGTGGAAGAGTGTGCTGGAGGGAAGCAGCTCACATCATCAGAAAGCAGAGAGAGAGAGAGAGAGAGAGAGAGAGAGAGAGAGTGAGAGAGAGAGAGAGAGTCTCTCCACTCTCCAGATACAAAATATAATACCTCAAGCCACACGCCAATTCCAATCTGCTCCAGTCACATCCTACCACTTCAATTAATCCCATCAGGGATTAATTCACTGATTGGATTAAGACTCTTACAACTCAATCATTTCTCCTCTGAAGATTCCTGCGTTGTATCATGTGTGAGCTTTTGGGGGGACACCTCGCATCCAAACCATAACAATGCTCATAAGAAAACGCTCTTCAATCAGGAAAAGGACTGAACGCTTGAAACGCCTGGAAAGTCTGTGAGAGGCTCCGAGCAGCTCAAAGGGTCAGGAACCTGCATTTGTCCTCATCCAGCCTGGGCCAGAGTCTTCTTAGCTCAGCCACTGAGAGCCACATGATGTTGGCAAATTTACATTACATTGGTTTCCTTTTTGCATATTTATGAAATTTTCTAAAATAAGTACATAAGGTTTTTATGAAAAACTAATCATAAAACCACAAAGCAGTAAAGGAAGAAGTGATAGAGAAGCAAAAGAAGAAACGACAGAGCAATTAAAAAAAAAGTTGAAGTGGTGAAATTTCCTACCCAAGGCGCTGAAGCAGAAAAGAAGTCCTTGGACTTGTATGAAGGACGGTCTGGGGCTTGACTTGAGATGCCCCTCATGCCTCTCTCCCTCTGTCTCTCAGCTCACCACTCAGCTCTCTCCCCAGCAGGATCCCCAAACTTCACATCCTTCATGCTGGACAGGAAGAATTTCCCAGAATTCCAGGGGAAAGCTCATCTCATTGGCACTGTTTGAGTCATATGCCCATCTCCTAACCAATCAGTGACTAGGGAAAAGACAATATCCTGATGGATGTAAGCCTGGATCACTCAACCTTCTGAATTAGGGATGAAGTCAGTTTTCCCAGAACCCTCTAGACTGAGCCAGTGAAGGGTGATGCTCTGATGGGAAATTCAGGGTAGCAGTAAACAAAAGATGCTTTTTGTTCATGAAAGGTGGTGGCTATACAACTCAACCAATTGTTTCAGGCACATCTTATAGCATCCCTGTGATACTTGGAGTATAGTTTTAGGGGGTGTTCCTTTTTATGTCCACAGTAGTGATGGCTGTATTGGTTTGTGCTGAACCAAGCCTCAGCCAGACAACAAATGACAGGTGCTCAGGACATTGGGACCATAGGCTCATTGTCAATACAGAAGGAGAATTTCATAAAATGCCCTTCTTAAACTTTTCAAAACGATTAATTGTCTGAGTTTCTCTTAGGATGCACACAAAAGACAACCCTGTGGCAGGGTCAGGTGTGGGGGGATCTTCATTTCTATGTAACTCTAGTAACTCAAGTGCAGCTCTTGGACATCTTTTATGACCTCCCAAAGAAGACTAGAGACTGGTATAACAATGCTCTTGCCAATTCGCTGAGAAGTTTTATCGTTCTGTTTCACAGCTGGATATCTTCACCCCAATTCAATATCCTTGGGCTAAACAGAGTCTTCATTTTATGGCTGTTGTGAAACTGTATTCTTGGAACAATGACAACCTCTGACTCCTCTAAAATCATGGCCAGTTGAACCCACCATGTCACTGGGATCGGCGATAAAAAGAGGTTGGACATTAAGCAGATATACCTGCCTCGCAGGCTTCGTTCAGGTGCCAAAAGATGGACCGATTGTGTGGACCACGCCCCCTGCGTGGGGAGGAAAGGAATGGAATGGATTCCCTTGGGAAGCTGGAGCCTCGGGGAGTGCACATCAAATAAACCTCCCTTGTGAGCAGGCCGCCCTTCCATCTGACAGGGAAATGATCCAGTTCCCTTGGACTATGACTACGGAGAGAACTTTAGCCTTCCCTTGGTCAATACATGAACAAGTGTATGGTCCTGGTGGGAACCCATGTAGAAAGAGGCACTAGCCTGGGTCACATGCACCTTGTTGTTTCCTTAATAAAATGAGATTTCATTACCTGGGGCTTGTCCTCATTTTATCTTGCTTTGTCTCTTTTCTATTTCCTGGGCTTGGAGAGGGTTGCTGGGTTACCTGAAAAGAGAATTTTTCAAAGCAAGACACTACATTACAATCAATATCATTGTTTCTTCCACTGCTATTCCAATCGCTGTGCCTTAAGAACACCATCCTGAATCCGCACAACTCTCCAAGGTAGGGGAAAGCCAAGGAAATGATGGCCAAAAATGGCTTCCTGAAGGAGGTAACCCTGATCTGAGATCTAAAGGACATGAAAAGAGGCAGCAAAATGTTTAAAACAGAAGGAGCAGCCTGAGAGAAGGTAGAGTGTGAAGGGAGATGCATTGTGGGGACTGTAGCAGTGTATGTGATGGCTCAGGGGCAGAAGGAAGACCAAGGAGCCAGGTGTAGCCAGGGCGCCATGCTAGCTTATGACAGCATTGCCTCTGTGATCAGCCCCTCATCTCTGGTCCATGGAAACATTGCAGCACTAAGGGGCATCTGCACAGAGCTCCTTGTAGCTATAGTAGCCCATCCAAAGACATCTTCAAGGTGATGGCAATGTTGATTCAAGGTGATCACCAATCACTGTCTATTTTGGATTTCCCAAAGCACATGCACACACATGCTTGTATCCACACAGGAACTTCAAACTCATCATTATTTCGTGACTACAGTAATTCATCCAGAACTACAATACCAATTGGGTGTGAAGGGTAAGAAAAAAAAGTCAGCGTTTGTACTTCTAGTGTACCTACCTGTCTTGTCTTCATTCATGAAAGAGAAAAGTCTCACCAACCAACCCATCAGGATGTTCTCCCCAGGCCTTTCCCTGGCTGGTCAAGGAAGCTCCCCCACCTCTTGGCTCCTCTCCAGAACAGCTGATATTTTAACTCTTCCTCCAGCAATGTCCCCACCTCCCTACTCATTCTGGTCATTCTCTCCTGCCACCAAAAGTCAGGAGTGGTTTAACCTGCTGGTACCCACACCTCCCTAGTTCAGTGATGAGTGAGAGAAGGTGAAGGCCAGAGAACTTTGGATCTGAAAGTTGTCTGGGGGCTGGAAGAGAAGGTCTTCTAGCTTGGGTTGCATTTTCTCTGTTTTCCTTTTGCTGCCCACTGCTGTCTTTGGAGAAGAAAATAGAAAGCACACATCTTATACCAACAGCACGGGATTCTTGCCAGAAGGTTTTGCTGAACTCATTCAAAAAAGCCAGAATCTGTTGGAGTAAAATGACTGAGCCTGACTCATTTACCCCTCTGCTCACCTTCAGTTGCCTTATGCATCCCTCTACCATTCACATCACACTGCAGAAGTATCCCATCGTTCTTACCAAATTCTCCCCTTTCAAAGGGGAGAAGAACTATTGTCCTGCTTTCAAAAAATATTGGTGATCTCAAGAAGGTCCATCCATTAATACCTACCAGTTTCTACCCACTGGGCTCAACTTTGTGCAAGCATTATTCAGTATCTGGGCACACACTAACCACTTCCTATTTGTTCAGTGAATGAATGATTCCTGGGGCTCTCCATTAGCTGGTAAGTTAGGTATGATGGTTTCCAACTTATAAATGAGAAGGCCAAGGTTCAGAAGGTAGAGTTGCCCACAGTTATTTAGTTGAGAAATGACAACTTCTGGTTTCTAGTACAGGTCTCTCTGGCACCAAGGTCCAGTTCATTTTATAAAACCAGACAGTCATCTACCCACCAACTCATTAAATACAGTTCATGTTGGTCAGAGTGATCCTCCGCATGGACAGCTATCGCAAAAGTGTTGGTGCCAGCTAATGAGACTATGGACTTCGTGACACATTCTGTCACCTCCCAGTTGTTCTGTCCCTGGAGTTGTCTCCTTCACCTATATTCCACCATGCTCACTCATTCCTCCATTCATTCCGCAAACTTTCTTGGGTTCACTGTATTCTAGATGCTAAGAACACTGGTGACTCCCATAGCTCCTGCTTCCAAGGACACTAGAGTTCCTCTTGGCGTTTCCATCGTCTCTGTGACACCTTAATGACAGTCCCAGGAATTTCAAGTTCCTGACAAAAGACCTGTCTGAGGGCAGGCCTGCAGTAAATGTCAGTTGTATTGGATGACGGTGGTGTCCAACATACGGACAGGTGCTAGCTATAAAGATACGTTCCTTGGGCCACAGCCTTGCTTTGGGGACCATGAGTATGAACTAATTGTTTCAGGTCATTGAGCTATAATTTTATAAATGTCACAATAGCCTTAATAGAGAGAATTGCTTACAGAGTTAGATTCATGTTCTTTCCTCCCTCACACTAAGAACCAATTGTGGTCATTTTTATGCAATAAGCCAGTAAAAACTCTTTCGATTTTTTTCTCATTATGTTTTTCAAACTGGATTCCACACAAAGATGGTACAGAGTTTAAAAATCACAAAATGGCATAACATTACAAGGAAGTATCCCACCTGTGGTCCACAGCCACTGGCTCTCATCTCCAAAAGGAGCTGGTTTCCGGTTTTTGAAGTATACCTCCAGAGTAATTCTGTGCACACCCACGTGCTTCTGAGCTCATCTACAGCCCCTTGCCCACCACAGAGGGAGGCATATTTTGCCCATGGCTTTATGCTTCATTGTGTCCATTTAATACTCTGCCTTAAAGACCTCTCTGTGTTACTACATAGATGCCGTTCTCATTTCACATGGCTGCTATATGCAGTGTACCATATTTCATCTGGTCCCCCATGGAAGTACACTTGGCTGTTTCCAAACATTTAACTTATTACTAACAAAGCCATAGTAAATATCCTTATGCCTATATCATTCTGCACATCTATAGTGTCACTGCATGATAAATTCCTACAAGTAAAATCTATTTAAATATTTTACATTAAATTTAAAACATAGTAATTCTAATAAATGAAAGCAAATGAATTCCTAAAACTAATGGTCAAAGGATGCATGCATTTTAAGATACACATAGGCTGTCGTGTTCTCCCTAGACTATGCCAACTTTTGCCCCCACACAAATACTTGACAGAAGCTTTTTCCCATGGTCAAGATGATTGGTCAAAAATTTGATCTATGTTAATCTCATTGAAGTTTTCACATCCATTTCTCTTATTATGAGATCTTATTTTTCAACAAACCAGTTTAATGCTAAGATACCCTCATTCTCCTGATTTTACAGGTTGTGCTACTACAAATTTTGAGTTCATTCTGATACTTAGTTTTATAAATTGCATTTTTACATCACTGCTTATCCCAGAGTGAACTTGATACAGCTTAATAAACATACAAAGTAAAAAGAGAATTTTTCAAACCAAGACAACTAAAAATAGAGGCAAATGGTAAGATGAAATAAGAGGGAAACTTAGCAAAGCAATTTTCCTTCAGGTCCAAAAAAATGAGTAATGTTGATCCACAATGTTGGCCCTCAACCTCCTGGAGGTCAAGGCAAACAGGAAGGTAGGAAAATACAGTCCGCTAATAAATGTTCACCATTCAAAAGGAAAAATAATTTAGAAAATCAAAAGTTTTTATGACTTTAAATCTATGAGAAGTTCACGTGGTTTACTGCTAAAGGGATTTCAGAGGGCGAAACAGGTGACATCTTCAACAAGATCCTCAAACTCAAAGAACAAGTAAGTGCATGGACTATAGCCCTATTGTGTTGTATTCACAGAGTGCTCTCCAGGACCCGGCCTCTGGAAAGGCACCCCTTTTCTTCTGGGGACCAACTCCCTGACTCTCCTGGGTCCTGGTAGGGGTCTTGATGGCCACGCCCCACCCCTTCCTCTCTGAATACCACTGCTGCACATGCCTCTCCAGGACTGCGTTAGCCCCGGGTCTGCAGGTGATGCCTTAGTCTGCCTGGTCAAGCAGTTCCTCTGGTCTTAGCACAAGCCAGGGGGTCACGTGGCTTTTGAGCAGCTTCTGATTCTTTCTACTATGTTGCTCAACTGTGCTTTCAAATAACCACATTTTCTACAGCGTAGCAAGGGGCTGCTTGCTGCAGGAGGGAATGAGACCGTGTCCAAAGAGAAACAGGGACGAGGGCAGTAAGACTCGTGAAGGGAGAAAGCCAGGTGGTGTAAAGTCCCTGCAGCTCTTTGCCTCCAGTCACTCCAGTGTCCAAACCTGAGCCATTTGCTACATCTGGTGGTGCTGGAGTGGACCCTCAAGCTGGTCTGCCTGGTTCAAATCCCAGCTGTGGGATTTGGAGGGAAGTGGCCTCATTTAAGGGTGCCTCAGTTTCTTCATCTCTGAGATGAAGTGCATGATTGTCTTACCTCATAGCTTGTGAAGATCCAATGTTAACACAGGAAAGGGCTTGTGATAGTGGCCGGTGCATATCACATGGTAGTTTTGTTGTGTGTGTGTGTGTGTAGGTTAGTTTGAATTGTCTTTGTCATTTGCGCTGGAAAGATTCCTGATCAGTGGAGTGAATTTCGTGAGTGGCAACTCAGTTGGATCTGAGAGAAAGATAAAGCTATTTCATGTGGCAGCTGGGCCTCTACATTCATCTGAAGCCAATGGCTTGCTTTCCCCAACGGCCGAACCTTCCAATCAAGAAAACAAACAAACTGCATGCCATTAACTGGGATCACCCAAATCCATGATGCACACTGTGATTGTATCATCTGTAGAGTCATTGTGATCAGAGGACTTGATATCTGAAGGCCATGTGCAGGGACATCAGTGCCTCCCTTCCCAGATGTGGGGTGAGGTGTGCCGGAGTCCTGGACCCAGCAGGCTGCACCAGATTGCCCTTTGGGTTCACTGAGAGTGGATGATTGGCTTTTAGATTCCTTCTATGCAGAGGCCGTCTCCCTGCATCCAGCCCATACTGGTCCCCTAAAGGGAAACCTGAAGCTGCCTATGGCCTGCACTTCAGGGTCTGCACTGCCATTGGGCTCGGAGCAGCCTGGCTGGAGCCCCCTCACCCCCAGATCTGCCATCCGGCTGGGTCTGCTCAGTGAACAGCGGTTTACAGTTTGGCTGAGTGCAGTCTGACTCCGAGGAGGGAATAAAGCCGAGCATTGTGCTGGGCTGCAACACCAATCCCGTCCCAGAGCTCCCGATGTGTTTGTTACCCGGATCAGCTCTGAATGTCCTCTTTGTCGCAGACCTTCGCGTGCTGAGGAGGGTCTGCCTTCTCCGTGGCAGTCCAGGGTTAAATAAATACATTAAGGCAACATGCTCGGCGTGACACTGGAGCCAGCCTCAATAACTCAAATAATTCATGGGGCAAAAGACAGAGCCGTGTGGTTTTGCATGCGTTTAAAGATGGATTTCTTTGTTCAGTGCCTTTGCTGGAGGAAGGGGCAGCCCTGGCCACTTTTCTCCAGCACGTCTGCTCCAGAGTCTCTAAATCCCGTGCAGACGAACGCAGAACATGACCTTCAGCCAGTTACAGGATCCCACGCTGACATCACCGCATAAATATACCCGGCAAAGAAAGGCGTGATTAAGCTCAGTGCTGATTTTTATCACTTTTCCAGCGCACCAGCAGTCTGCTTGTTCGTCATGCACCTTTACAAAACCCATAATATTTAGAAATGTGCTGTGTTAGCCCCAGAGGCTTAAATAAACTAAAGCCTGCGAGTGTTTTAATGTTACGAATTACCTTCATGTGTGAAATTATGACTCGCTTGGATACTCAATAAGGCCAACATTGTACACACTTGGTTCTTTTGGATTTCATATACATTTCTCCTTCTGAAATATCTGTTTCAGACAGCTTTTTAAGTAGAAAATATTTCTGTTTCAATACTACCGCATGTGTCGGCGATACTCAAGAATGAGTGAAACTGTACATTTACAAAAATCCAGAATCTCTCAAGGACTTTGCACTTGGGCCCATGGAGGATGTACTGGGACATGGGGTCACTGTAATCTCCTACAAAAGGACTAGATTTTCATTTTCTTTAAAAAGTAGAGACAGCCAGGTGTGGTGGCTCACACCTGTAATACCAACAGCTTGGGAGGCTGAAGCAGGCGGATCACAAGTTCAAAGCCAGCCTCAGCAACTTAGCAAGATCCTGTCTCAAAATAAAAACATAAAAAGGGCTGGAGATGTAACTCAGTGTTTAAGCATGCCTGGGTTCAATCTCTGGTACTAATATATAAATGAAGATGAAAAATCCATTTTCTATGTATAGCAGCAACCCTCCTAAGGGTAATTTTGTCCTACAGGGGACACTTTACAATGTTGGGAGATATTTTTGGCTGTCACAGTAGGAGGAGGAACAGGATACTACTGGCCTCGAGTGGGTAGAAATCATGATACCACTAGACATCCTACCACATACGGGGAGGCCCCACTCAGCAAACCATCCATTCCAGAATGCCAACAGCGCCACAGGGGAAGCTGCCCTGCAGTAGCTGGGGGTTGGGTGGGGTGGGCTGTCCCACTGATGTTTTCCAACAGGTCAGACGATTGCAAACTTTTTAAGGTGCTTATGGAAACACTGACCTTACCTTCCAGCACATTTTCTAGCTGCTACATATTGCTTCAAAATTCCCATTCACCACTTGACCCTTAGTACACTGCCATAAAATGCCTTATTAATGAGATTTGCCTGGCTCAAAATCCAAACGGTAAAAGGAGCTGCTCAATTCTTTTTGAAACTTTACATTTTTGAAACTTCACATATGTATCTGTAGGAAGGTTGCACAGGGCATGCAGTTCAGGACTGTCTGTGGTTTCAGGTACCTGCTGCCACCTGGAATGTGCGACCTTGGGTAAGGGAGGGCTGCTGTAAACCACATATGTTCTGAGTTTTGCATTTGCTCAAATTTTAAATGATAAGACACTGAGAAATGTATTCCTCCAAAATACTTGGCTGTAATCCTCTAGAAATGCCTTGCACAGAACCAACAATGATCTTTTGCATCTAAGTGATCCTCACTGACAAGGTCCCCCTGAGGGAGGAAAGGAAGTCACAGGAGGGAATAATTGGCTTCTAGTGTTATTGACCAATGTCCACCCTATGCAAAACAAAGACCCAAATGATACCTCTTGGTTTTCCATCCCTTCATTTTTAAAAAAAATTTTAATTAGTTCTAATTAGTAATACATGACGGTAGGATGCATGTCTTATTTTTTTTTTTTTTTTTTTAATTTGTCAGTTTATAAGTCTTCCAAAAGCACAAGTATCAAACCTCAGGACAAAATGTAATGACTCTCTCAACTTTCACCCTCTAGCACTGCAGCCACCTAGAAGCACTCTCTAGCTGTCCCTGTCAAGATATATAGTGGTTTTCTTTTTCTTTTAAGGGTCTTTTACAAATAAAAGTGGAGTACCATGGCCCGGGCCCCCAAGGGAAGGCGTGGTCTTCACTAATGCACTGCTGTGACCACCCTCACATGGAACCCATGGGGATAAGGACCTGCAATGCCGCCTCCGCCCTTGGCATCTCCAGGGACCTCGAGAGCAGGCAGTGTGGGAGCCCTGGCCCCAGGTGGAGTCCACCAAATTGTGCTAGCCTCTAAAGTCACTAAAATACACTGGAAGATGGACAGAGTCCTAGAAGATGGGGTGTTAGCATTGTCTTTTAGAGTGCCATCTGAGGAAGCTAATGTCCCGTGGAAAGGAAAGTCCCAGATCAAGGAGTCAGGAGAACTGAATCCAAGTCAAGTTTCAGCTTTGCCACTTTCTGGCTCTAAGGCAGTCAGAACATGTCCCTGAGTGGGGAAGGAATTGAGCTGAGCTCATCAGTTTCTCTCTCTCTCTCTCTCTCTCTCTCTCTCTCTTTCTCTCTCTCTCTCCCTCTCTCTCTCCTCTCCTCTCTCTCTTCTCTCTCCTCTCTCTCTCTCTCTCTCTCTCTTCTCTCTCCTCTCTCTCTCCGCTCTCTCCTCTCTCTCTGTGTCTCAATACACACACACACACACACACACACACACACACACACACGCACACATTCATCCATTGACAGATTATTATGAGGGATTGGCTTATGCAATTATGAAGGTTGAGAAGTCCCTTGAAGACCCAGAAAAACCAAGGGTGGAGTTCCAGTATAAGCCTGAGGGGAGCCAATGGTGTAAATTCTGGTCTGAGAGCAACAGAAGATGAGAGTCTCAGATCAAGCAGTGACGCAGGGGGAAAAAGGCAGTCGAATACTTCCTTCCCCTGCCTTTTGTTCTATCTGTCCTCCACAGATTGGGTGATGTTCACCCACACCAGGGAGGGAAGTCTTCTGAGCTTAACACTCAGATGCTAATTTCATCTGGAAACACTCTCACAGAGATAGTCAGAAATAATGTTTTGCCAGATATCTGGGCATCCCCTGACCCAGGCAAGTTGACACATAAAATTAACTACCCCATATAACATCGAGGGGAAAAAGTTGTAAAAGAACATGTCAGGTACTACACACACGTAAAGATCCACACTGATGTTGTGGAATGAGAAAGGTCTAGTGCAGGATAAATTACCTCTGGACTAAGGGAGGCCAGGGAAGGAAATTGAGGAAGGTAGACAAGGTAGGCTTCGCTGTCCTAGCAATATTTCTTTTTTGAACTTGGAGACTCCTTCCATTATTCTTGAGAGTTTTTGTAGGTTTTTAATACCTAAAAATGCTCAAGATTTGAAGAAAAATGTTTGCAATCATTCAAAGGGTCTCTGAGTATAAGAACAAGAAAACTGATCAACTGGGAACTGTCTGAGTGGACTGCATCACTCTGTTTCCTTGGGCAATTTGCTAACTGCTCTAGGCCTTGGTTTCCTCATTTGTCAACAGCACCTCCTTCATAAAGATACTTGGGAGACTTAAATGAGATAATGTTTGAAACCTACTAACCACCGTGCTTGACATATAATCATCTATGAATGTAAGACTTTTGCTACTGCACAATACTTTAGATTAGCCCATCATCTTGATGACTCATTCATTGACAATGAGTGGTACTGTGTGCAAACAATAGAGATGCTTCCATCTCTGGCCATTGCTATGTAATATTTAGGACACAGAATAATGTTATTATTACAACCTCAGATTTATGAGCCAGAATCTTACTTGAATAACTTGGGTCACTTCACTGACATATCTTGTGGAGAGATAGTTGAATCTTTGTTTGGATTCCAGCCAATAACCATAAAAATTCTTTGCCACTCAGTAAGGTTATGTATTATAGCACTGTAGGCATCCTGGATATCAGAACTTTCACTTTTTGGCTGTGCCTGATAAACTTGAACATAAGACACCTTCAGCAACTCTAAGATTTATGGCAACAAATTCCAACTTCCTGGCCCCAGGCCCATGTAAGTCATTTTACTTACTACCATATAATGTTACCCTTGGTAGCCAACTCTCAAAGCAAGGTGCCTAGAACAATGCTAAGCTTCACTGCCAAAATACCAGTGAGATGGAGCCAACTTTAATAACTATAAGCCACATTTATGTCTCTGTGTTCTCCAGTTAGAACCAACATGGAGAAACTTTTCTTTGCCGTATTACTCTCAAGTCATTCTGATAAAATCTAAGAGATTTTCTATCTTAAAAACAGTCCTCTGGGGATGGCCAGTCGATTACTGGGATTTCTGCTCAACAAAGAGAATAGAGAGAGTGGATTATAACAAGAAACCTCAGATGTCTAAAGGGACATAAATGTCACCTAGCCCTGCCATCTGCAAGTCCTGGATCTAATCTGTTTTTAGAATGAAAGCGACTTTCTATCCTTAAACAGCACAATTCTCCTAGCCTTTTCTTGGGCCTATAAATTTACTTTTTAGATGTAGGTTTGTGAAGTATAGTCTTGTTGATTCAACATCTGGAACTACTCAGGTGGTTTGTCTCTGCCGACTTTATGAACAATAAAAGCAAACCACTGGATGATCTCTGGATATTTAAACTTGGGGCATAGGCATCCTGGCCTCACTGCTGACAAACACAAGATTTTAATTTTCTCTGCTGGAGCCAAAAGCAACAAATGTGGTTGTGACTAGAAGGCTAAGTGTTCTTCTCAAAAATAGACTACTTGTCTAAGATATAATTTTTAAACTGTGGAGCATGTATTTCAGCAATTCTAAAGTGCTTGAAAAATCTTAGGTCTGTCCCCAAACCAAGCACAGTTCCACTTTTTAAAAAAGCAGACTATAGTTGATTACTTGCTAATTATAGTTTCCCAGAAACTGAGAAGAAACCTATGGAATTAATGTGGCAATATCATGCCAACCCCACTCCTGGAAGTAATTTTTATTATGTGGAGAAAGACTTTCCTGAAGTGATTCCTGGGCAGATTTCAGCTAATATTCAATTTTATAAATGTCCTTAGAAATGTCATCAGAGCAAAAGACAAAGGGTCCTTGAGGCCAAGCATGAGAAAGAAAAATCCAACAGTACAAATTTGATTGTAAAATATAGAAAAATATATATCTGTGATATGGAAATAGTCTCTGATGATCACTGTATGTCATTAGGTGATGTGAAGTTGGCAATGTCCTAAAAGCACCAATGCTAAAATAAATGGTTGGTTGAGTTGTAGGATCATGCACCAGCACAGATCAGCACAGGCCACCAACAGCACTGCTAGCTTAATACGTGCTAAGTCACTCTAGACTGGGAATCACTTTTACTTGTTTCTTCATTCTTAACACCAAGCACCATGCCTGGTATAGAGTAAGGTTCTTAATATACATTTAATTATGGAATGCAGGCGTCAATAATGGATTTATGACTTTAGTGAGCAGAATGTTACCAAATATTTTTAATAGTTCCAAAGAAATACTTTGACAGTTATGTACTCCAAGGAGATTTCAAAATGCAGACCCTAAGAAAGACTGTAGTCCTTCTGACACCTTATTGAAAAAGAAATCATCCCTCACCTATACAGATTATAACTAGAAAAGTGACTTTGGAAGAGTCATTTGGAAGTGGACCCATTCCATTGCAATTTACCCCATGCTAGGATGATCTTCTAAAAATGGAGGCGTGTCATCTCACTGCCCTGCAGAAACATGTGCAGGGACTCGCTATGTCCCACTCATATCAAGGTTGAACAACCTCCCTGCAGAATCCGCTTCCTGCCTAATCTGCAGCTCCTCCTCTCTGCGCCAGGCACAGGGGTCTCCATTATGTCCCATTAAGGCCAATCTGTCTTTCCACAGCGCCCTTGCATTTGAGTTTCGTATTTCCTTCCTCACTTTTCCATGTGATCCCAACAAATGCTACCTACTCAAAGGGGCCTCCTCTGACCACTCAGTCTAAAGATGCCCCCCATCTCATGATCCTCACTATCCCATAATCCTGTTTTTTTTTTTTTTTTCTTCATAGGTTGCAGGGGGTGGGGGCGGGGAAAGGGTAGAGATGGTGGGAAACACGGTTGACAAAGGATTTGGTTAGGGCTAAGTTTTGCAAGACTTTAGGTGTCAATGGTGGAGTTCAGATGACATCTGCAGAGCCATCTGGCATCAGCTGGGGAAGTTGCAGGAGAGGTTCCCTTTGTAGTGTGGACAGGAGATCATGCTGAGGAGACCAGAAGGCAGGGTCTCTTCTAGGAGCAGCAATGAGGGTCCAATTAGAGGTGGCGATGGTCCACATGAAGGCAGTTGAGATGAGATGCAGAACAGGAGAAAAAGATGAGTAAAACAATTCCTGATCCCAAGGAACTTACTCATCAGGGGAGAAGCCCAATACTGACATAACTAACCTGCAAAATCTTGTGAAGAAAGAACTTCAAGAGACACCTAGAAGGCTGATGCTCCTCGTGAACGGTCCTGCCTGACGTCATTTCCTCCCTCCCATCATTAAAGCAATGGTCTTTGGAACTCTCGGCTTGTCTCTTAATTTTCAGTAAAGTTTGATCAGATTTCTTTTCTCTGATTTCCTTTTGAAATGAGAATAATCTTTCAATAAGATTTAAAAGTGAAGCTTACGGAGGGATAAGCTGCAACTCTTTAAGATCTAGCACAAACTCGAGTCTAAATTTAAAATAACAAAAACATGCTATTTCTCAGCCGTGAATCTGATAAAAATTAGAAAGGAAAACAAATAGTTATCAGAAGTGCACTTTCCTTTGCTAGATAAATATGTGAACACAACTTCTGTACAGATTAAGTTAGTGCCTACACAGATGGCAAAGGCAGAGCTGAACAGGCAACAGAGCAAACATTGCTGCAGATGATGATTATGTATGCACAAGAGGTGAGTGGCCAGTGGGTACTATGGAAGCATGTGCTTGAATATCTGCCCCCAAATATAAGTTTTTAAACCCAGAGCTAAAGTTTTAATATCAATGCTATAGCTTGAGAACTGTTATGTACCCCCTCACTGGAGAGTTTTATTAATCTGAGCTCTGTTAGAGTCAACTGTGAATTGCTTCAACTCAATGACAATTATGCCACTAATAGCACTATTAAATTGAGGCCATTGTGAATAAATTCTAGCTAACAAAGGAGATGATAAGACAAGCAGTAGCAGATTTAGGTGGGTCTAGTTCCAATCTTTGCTCTACCACTGCCTGGCCATTCACCCTCAGTAAGCCTCAGTTTCCTTATCTGTAAGATGGGTTGAATCCATACTGCCTCCTAGGGATGTTGTGAGAATTAAATGAAATGTGTGCAATGTTTTGTATGTAAAACACCATTACAAATGAGTTTCCTTTCCCTTGAGGACCTGGACAACTCAATTACACTAGGTGCCTCAGTTTCTCACAGTGTAAGTGTCTGAAAATATTGAATTACTTGGCAGAGAGTGGCCCTGATATAGAATAAAATAAGCACCAGGTTATAGTTTCTTTTCTTTCCTTCCATCAGGGAATACGGAAATTGCCAAAAACCTTGCTGGCTGAAATTCTAAAGATCATGAAGTTTCTATCTTTTCCAAAACTAAGGGCCGAGTCAATTAAACAAGTTCATAAGTCTTTTAAACATCTTCCTTATTACTTTTGCAAAGAATGAGAAAACAAAAGAGATGATATAATAATTAATTCAAAAATTGGGTTTGATCAGGATTACCTGGCATGTACAGAGACAGTTGTGAGGTCAGAGAAATTTTCCCTGGTTCTAATAAACCAAAGAGATTTTTCTGGCTATACAAATCATTTATACTTAACACCTATTTAATAGGTTGGCAGCTGAATTTCTATAAGTATCAAATATGAAAAGTAATGAGAGAGTCTTTTAAAATGTGTGATTTCATACACCTTCCAAGGAATACTCCGTTTTTATAAAGCCCTCTGCAGGTTTTAAAGCACTTTCATTTGCATAAGCTCATTGAATCCCTGTCGTGCCCCTTTTCTTGATGAGAAACTGAGATGGGCTCAAATCAGGTCTCCCAAAGTCAAGGCTGAGACTCTTTTCATTACCGCGGGAGTTACTTCTAGTGATATTTAATACCTAAGTTAGAAGATACATACCACAGTATAGGCTGGATGATGTTCCCCTACATTCATACTTTGAAGCTCTATAGTACCTTAATATGCGACTTAATTTGAAGATGGACCTTAAAAGAGACTTTTAAGTTAAAATGAGGCCATAACTGTGGGTCCCAGTCCAATCTGACTCATGTCTTTATAGGAAGAGGAAATTTGGACATACGGAAAGATACCAGGGATGTGTGCATACAGAGAAGAGCTTGTGTGGACACAGTGAGAGGGCACCTCCAAGCTATGGAGAGACACCTCCTGACACCTTGACTTTAGACTTTTAGTCTCAGGAAACATGAAAAAATTTTTCCTATTGTTTAAGGAACACAGTGTGGAATTTGTAGCAACCTTTACAAACAAATACACACTGATCAAGATAAAAGAGCGCTTACACCAAGACTAACCACCCAACTTAATAAGCAATCAATTCTATTTATTCCAGATTAAAACCTCTTTCTTCCTTTTCATAGACAATTACAAATTTTCACTTTGGGATGTGGATCAGTCAGGGTCCAAACAGGAGGGAAGAATCTGTACTGTAATTTGAATTAGAAAAGCTTAATAGAAATAATTATTAATCTAAGATAGAATTGGAGTAATGGTGGATTGGCTAGTACCTACTAGGAGTAGAAAAACAGATAAATAGAACCTCAAGGAGTATAGGAACAGCAGCTGAAAGGAGCAGTTACATATCAGGGCACAAGGAGGGTGCCCAAGGAGGAGCCCCCCACCCCTCGCCCCCCACTGGCAGTCAGAATGCAGATCTTACTGGGGAGGACATGGCCACGGCTCAGAGGATGGCAAGGAAGCTGCTGTGGTGCCAGGTCAGAGGGACTTGCTAGACATCTGCCCTTGGGGTACCAGGGAAAGCTACTCAGAAAGCGGTCCTCTGTCACATGGGGCCCCGTTTGTAAGAGTACAAGTTTATCTGGGGTGGCGGGGGAAGGATGCATGTCACTGGGTGCCACTGACTATGTACTTCGTAGGTGATGGATGCTGAGGAAGCTGTGGGTACCATAGAAACCAGGTGCTGGAGAAGCTCTGCCAGGTGCAAGGACCAGCAAGCCACTAGAACCGGAAAGAGAAACCCCTTCCTCCTGCGTCAGCTTCTCCAGTGCCTTCTAACAAAGCTCGACCTTTGGCCAGCTGGCAAAGGAAGAGCTTGAGAGCAGCTCTCCACGTTTTCCCAGAGCAGCCAATGAAGAAAGAATGTGAAGGTAATACATGGGAGACAGACACAGGGTGGCACCCAGTTGCACTAAACCTGGAATTCTTATGTGCTGGGGTAGCTAACGGACCCACGCTAGAGCTCGAAATCCACTTTAATATAGTACCAAAGAAAATATTGATATTTGGGGCAGGCTTTCCAAACAGAGGTGCAGAAATTATAAAAGAGCAAAGATAGGAAAGAACAATGCAGAGAAATCGCAGAAACAGAGCCGTGTGTCCTCAAATGGAGTCTCTCGTCTCAGCAGTGACTATAGGCTCACAGGGCGCACAGTCCACAGCATGACCCAGAGGCAGCATGCTGTTCCTGGATCTTAATCTTCTGGACTTCCGTGTTCATAAAGTTATGTTTGTCTGAATCACAATATTTACAAGTTAAATATTTAAACCTCAGTCATCTTGGAACTAGCCAGTACTTAGTGCCAATATATTTCTTTCTTAATTGACTTCAAACTAGTTCAATAATTAATTTTAAATAATAATAATCTCAAAAGAATTTTAATTATGGAGAGGAAGAGATATCCCAAAGAGCATTCCAAACTTACAGCTTTAGCTAATACAAAGTTGGTATCTCTGTTTTTTTAAAAAAATTCTTCCAGAAAGTTCTAGTTCTGCAAAGAGAAAGATAAATCTCTGAGAAACCAGAGCCATGCAATGTTGGAGCTGGATGGGACCTGGGGTGACCATTTAGGTAGTTCAGCTTTTCCTTTCATGTGGGGGAACCGAGTCCCAGGGATCCTTGCCCCAGATCACATGGCTCCTGAATGGCTACATTGGAACTAGATTCAAGATCTCACAATTTCTTTAAATTTTCTTTGTGGCCACCTCAAAAAGAAATCATGCTGTTCTTAACATTTTCTAGGGTAAAGCTGAGAATGTAGGGAAGGAAGGAAAAGGGGAAAGACTCAGGCACAACCTACTCATATCTGCAACTCCACCAGGTGCGCTGCTGTGATCCCTCTTGGAAGTGGTAAGCTGGAGGAAGCCACTTCCCCCACCTCACCTCCCCCATGGCCAGCATCACAGGATCATATGCAAAACTTTCCAAATGCCCAGTTGTAAAAGGGAGCACCTGAAGGCCCCATATTGCGTTAGGAGGAAGTCAGAGGCAAGAATCTGGATCACACTTCCTCGTTTTGCTTTCTTGGTGTTGCTTCTTTTTGTATCTGGTTGCTTTGGTTTGTTTTGGACAGTTGGAAAGTTGGACTGTGTGGGTAAAACGGTCACTCACACCGAGGGAAAGAACATGTAATGGCATGAATTATAAACAAGCAAAGAGAATAGAAGAATTTGGATGCAACCAGGATGCTCATTGACCATTTCTATTTCTAATCCATTCTAAATATCTTTCCAGAATCTTGCCTTTTGAATTAGCCCTATAGAAAGCAATTAAAGGGTACAGTTTGTAAATACTAGTGTGCTACATGAGCCTTTTAAGATTAAAATAACAAGAGAAAACGGAATTTTCATCATCTCCTAGACTATAAGATCGGGGGAGGGGAGATGGCTCTTTCTGAGATGATCTGTCCTGGCTTTCTGCCTTTATCAGTGATGAATTGAAGACCCAGCGAGGCTCACCTGACTTGGATGGTTTAGAGTTAGCCTTCCTCCCTTCTAAGACACCCCTTCCCTCCACCCCTCTTTACCACCTCCCCTTGTGGATCTGAGATAACAGTATAGATAATAATATAAATCTGCATCTTCAAAAAGAAACTTTGTCCTGGTATTTGTTGCCATCTAAGTTCTCTGTGCTGCTGAAATAAATGTGTATCTCATTGCACCAGGCAGTTAAAACACGCTGGACTTGATGGGCTGCAGAATCCTTCCCTATCATTTGGAAGCACTGGGCACAGGACTCAGCAGGAAAGTGAACCCAAGAACCTGGCTCTTTCCAGCAGCCATGCCAGAAGCACCAGCTAAATCTTGAAACCACAGATGCAATTAACTAATCCTCTCCTAGAGGCACCAGGAAGGAATGATCGTGTCACTACCCCATTTGCCATGAGCCCTGATTCAAAATTCAATATGCTTCCGATTTTCTTAGAACTTAAAAAAAAAAAAAAAAAAATGTTATTTCAAGGCTATGTCCTACCTCCCCATTTTCCACATCCTTGACAGGTAGGTTTTTCATACTTTTCCACAACAGAGCTTCGTGGATGGGACAGCGTTTGCTTTTAATGACTGTACAGTGTAATTGTTGGTCTCATGTATACATACTCATTAATTGAATGTACAGAGCCAGACTCAATGTGGATTTTAGGAATTTTTTCCTGCTGGTTTTATCAAAGATTCATCTTCCCACTGTTTTCTGGGAACCTCAGTGGCAGAGACATTAAACTCATTTAGTGACAATCCCTCTGAACAACACTAAATAAGATTGTGCTTCCTATTAAGCTTTGCTCCCCACCACATGAGCAGGGTCACTGTGCAAGAAGCATATTCCTTAACAGATGGGTCTGCGAAGTATTTTCCTGTCTATGATTTTCACTCTTCTCTGTTTTCCCTTCACTTTCTTGTCACGGAAAAATTTGGATCACAGGCTGATTTATCGCAGGCAAAAGGGTACGACTTGTGTTATGTCTAAGATGGTTTTATGCAACGGCCAAGGACAGAAGAAAGTTTCTCTTTACTAAATTACCTTGAGAGCGATGGAGAATTTTATTGATTAAAATAAGTTAAGTGTGAAAATTGCAGCTTGATGTTACTGCAAACACACGATCTTTTCAGAAGTTTCAGCCTGTTAAGCTGATGTGGTGCCAACACAAACAGAGCTGAATATTGGATTCCGGGCACCATTTTCTCAGTGAAAATGTTTCTGACTTGGAGAGTAGTTCAGATTGACCTTGAGATCTAGTATGAAGAGACAGGCTGCCAGGACGGGGGCCCTGAAGTTTGTCACCTGTGCCATTCAGCTCAAAGCAAGAGTCAGTTTCCTGACCCCGAGGTGGAGACTTCCAGAATGTTCCCCAGCATGGCTGGCATCTGGCAGCTTTTGTTTACCCTCAGGTAGGATGTTGTGAGACCCTATTGAGAAATAATGCTAATTTGTATGGCACATTTTCAAGTTGAAATCATTCTGTGGATTTTCTGCTGCTTACAGAAATATGAGCTCAAAGCAAGGCCTCGCTCCCTGCCACTGGGGTTTAATAACAGAAAGCAAAGCAACCGTATAAACAGACCCTTTTTATTGACGATAGGCCCGACTTCTCCCTTCTTGAAACTTGAGTCACTGGGATGTAGAAGTTATATCATAAGTAGAAACCAGATGCCCTTAGAGCCAGAACTATCTCCGAAAACACTAATCGGATTAAAAATCATGAAGCATACACACCGACGGGGCATTCAAATCAAATTAGCCACCATCTTATTTTTTTAAAATAAAGAATTAGAGCCTTGTGTGTACATTATCATCACAAGTTAATGACTGGAAGTTCTCATGCTTCTGGAACATAGGAACCACAAAATGCTCTTCCTCTTCTTTTTTCCTTTGTTTTTCCCCCACGCAAAAGTTGAGCAAAAATCTGAAAGTGTTACAGCTAAATCCTCCCTGGGGGGCTATTCCAGAAATTCCTCACATGGCAAATGAGAAAATAGAAATCCAAGTGGGGTGCACCCAGCCCCAGACCTCAAAGTGACTTGGTAGCAGTACCCACAGGTGAGACCCAGGTGTCCTCACCTGCATGCTATGTATGCTTTGCAAACTCCACCCACCTTTCCCTTTGGGCGAAGGGAAACATGGTGACCATTTCAAACAGCAGTGAGACCATGGAGCAGTCCTGACAGGGGCCTTGGCCATCCTGGCCTCAGAATCCAGTGGGATCCTCCTCAGCTCGCACAGCCAGCCTCAGACGAGGGGTAAGGAGAGCCAGGCCCGGCGAACGGCAGAGGACTTCCACTTCCGGCCAGGAGGCAGGAGAATGGGAGATGCTGGTTCTCCAGTAACAAGAGAAACTTGGACAAAATACAAGGCTATTGAAGGCCGATGGGAGGCAAGAAGACCGAGGAGCCGAGCCTGAGCCCTCCTGCCAAGCAGCTCCCCTTGCTAATACCACATCTGACCCCAAGTTGTTAGGATACCATGGAGGAGGAGCTGGAAAACAAGCCATGGGCTTGGGTTCTGAGGCCCAGAACTGAGTCTGACCAAATGGAACCAGGGACACCTGGATTGCAGTCGCTTTGCTCAAATACCGACACGGCGAGGAAGGTATGTCCACAGGAGGAGTGGAAAGCACCCGAGAGTGCAAATACCTGAGTGAATATGACAGACTATTTTTGATCAGTGTTAATTCCGGACAAGGTCATTGCTGTTGTAACGTCACGTGCACGGGGTCTGTAACCTGGGTGAGAGTGAGATGTAGGGGTGACGTCATATCCCCAGTGTTGGGGAAGTAAAGATGGTGCAGACGCCCCTCAAGCTATGCTAGGCTGACGTCCCCAACGCCCATCTTCCAGTGGAAGAATCCCAAGGTGTGCTGGGGCAAGTCAAGCACCATCTGTTAGTGTCCAGACCTCCATTCAGGGCATGTTACACTAAGGATTCCAATTATAATCTCTAGAGCAATTACATAAAACAATAAGACAAAGATGCTCTTTTTTCTCTCACCCCATCTGTCTTTGGAGAGAAAACGTAAAGTTGGAGGTACTCCTTGGCCCAGCTGGCTTCTGTGTTCTCGCCCCGAGTTCCTCTCCAGAAAGCAAACTCTCCTGGGGCCTCAGGTTGGCACAGAAGCCAGGGTCCTGACTCCTTTGCCTCTGCTGGTAAGAGTCCAGCCCCAGAGTGCCCTGCGGCACTGGATAAGGCCTTTGTCACCACTGGTTGTGGTTTAGCCGCCTGCCCACTCCTGCTTCCTTCACCGCCCCCAGGACTGGGTGCTGAAACCACTCCCAGGAAACCCCCTGCACAGCCTGTCCTCTGGGGAACCTGACCTGAGGGTTTCTCCCAGAAGCATGTTGGCGCTGGGCTGTCTGCCAGCCACAGCAACGAGGACGCCAGCCTGCTCCTGATAGAGTTTTCACCAGTGGTGAATGAGGACTTAATACCCAGGAGGAAAACACTCTGGCACATGCATCTCAGGCACTTTTGAGTTTGGGGAATGATAAGTATAAGAACTACAGAATTAGACATTTGTTACCGGAAGCCGTCAGTGCATCAGAACTGTAAGAAAAGCTCTTGGTGATTAAACAGCAATCTAAGGCAGCGGAGTGTTATTCAGAACAAAGGTTCAAGAAGTCCTAAAGAGCTCTTCCCTTCCTCTTTTACATCTCATTACTGGTTCAGAAGAGGACAGGACGAAGCCATTAGGAGACACATTGCCTTAACAGCTAGAGCAGGCTGACAGAGCAGACCTGGGGCATTTGGTGAGCTCGGAGGAGGAGTAATTCTAGCATGCTTCAGTTATTCAGAACCTGACTGCCCAGCAGCCTCATGTATCTGGAATGCGTTAGGAAATTTAGAAGTAATCCACAAAACAGCTCAGGAGTCAGAGGAGAAATAGTCACACATGCTCCCAGGATGCAGGAGGGACGAGGAGAGGCCCCTTCTCCAGACCTGGCCATAGCTCATCCATCCTGACTCCGCTCGCACCCTCTGCTCCGCCGTCCTCGGGTGCCCGCAAAGCTACCAGCTCACAGAGCTCCGGGGCCTCTCAGGTGGGCAGAGCAGTCTCATCAAGACATGGGGATGGAAGAAAGCAAAGAGGTGAGGGAATATCAGCTCAGAGCCATCCCCAGAGATCAAGGGACAGCAGCCAAAGCCACTCTGCAGGGACACAGCCAACCTGTCCCTGTCCTTCCCCACGCGGCCAGGCTCCCAGATCTCCCCCCACCCAGAGCTCTGAAATAATCACAGCCTTCCTTTTCCCATGAAAATGAATGTTGGCCAAACACCACTGGGTTCAGAAGGACCCAGCACCTGCCTCGCAGAGATCAGTGGGAGCAACGGGCGGACAATCACATGGCCCGTGACATTCCTGTGAGAAACTCTTGTCCGAAAGTCATACTGGCTGGTCATAATGTTGCAACTGAAGCAACTGAAGCCCAGAGAGGAACTCCCTGTTCCCAGGGTCTCCAGTGGGAGCACAGGATCTTGCAACTGAATGTCATCGCCACCATCGTCACCTTTGCGGTGACGCCCACAGATATCCAGGCTCCCATCCTGAGCCTATGGCCGTTACTTTATATGGATAAAGGGATTTTGCAGATGAAATTACAGTAAGAACGATGAGACAGGGAGATTGTCCCTGATTGCCTGGGTGGGACCTGAATGTAGGTGCCTCCCAAGACACTTCTCAGGGACCCTTATAAGTCTCAGAGAGACAGAAGTGACCACAGAAGGGGGAACAGCAATAGGAAACAATGCTGGGAGAGAAGGAGGGAGGTTGGAAGGTACTGTCTGCTGGCTGTGAGGTCAGAGGGAGGAACCCACCAAGGCATGCAGGCGGGGCCGGAAGCTGGAAAGCAAGGAAACAAGTCTTCCTGGGAGCTTCCTGAAGTGCCCAGCTGAACCTTGGCGGTGGGAAGAGGTGTCCAGTGCTGTCAGACATGTGACAGTCAGGCAGGCCACACGCAGAAACCAACAACCAGACAAGAAACAGGCGAAACCCAAAGGCAACAGTTAGAGGATGTGTAAAATCATTTAAAAAAAATATTTTGTAGAGAAAGAAAGGGCAACAGAAAAACTCCTGGACTAAGCTGTAGATCTCTTGGTGGCCTCATTTCCCACCCCCTTGATTATTTTTTTTTCTGCCTCTTTCTTTAGTGGCCTGATGAGATCCTACATCCTACACCATTCAAAAACTTTAAAGCTTACGATGCAGCTTTTGTGTACAGTCATGAAATTGCACAACCATCTCAATTCTGGAACATTCTCATTCTTTAAAAATAAAGTTTGCCTCCATCAGCAGTCACTCCCACAGCCCCTGACCCCAGGTCACCATCAGCCAGCTCCGTCTCTCAGACTTGCTACTCCACCTTTCACATGAATGAGATCATACATCACGTGCCCTTTTGTGACTGGCTTCTTTAAGTGCACGTTTTCAAGGTTCATCCTTGGGTGTCAATTATTAGTACTTCCTTCCTGTTTAAGGTTGAATAATATTCCATTGCATGGATAAATCATGTTTCTTTTATTCATTCATCAGTTGATGCATATTTGGGTTGTTTCAATGTCTTGGCAGTTATACATAATGCTGACATGAATGGTCAGGTGTAAATTTTTATGCAAACGTATATTTTCACTTATCTTGGGCATATACCTAGGCATGGAATTGCTGACTCATGTGGTAACTCTATGGCCAACTTTCTGAAACACCGCCAGACTGATTTCCAAAATTGCTGCACCAGGTGGTATTTCCAGTGGCAATCTATAAGAGTTCCAATTCTTCCAAGTTCTCATCAGTACTCCAACTTCCTGTTTTTTTGTTTTTTTTTTTTTTAAATTAAAGCCATCTTAATGGCCATGAAGTGATATCTCATGGTTTTGGCTAAGACTTCCCTAGTGACTGATGATGTAGAACATTCAGGTGCTTCTTGTGTGTTTGTATATTTTCTTTGGAGAAACGTCTGTTCAGATCCTTAGTCTATTTTTAGGTTCAGTCATTTGTCTTTCTGTTGTTGAGTTGTAAGAGTTCTTTATATGTTTTAGATATTGTTGTGGTTTGTATGTGAGGTGTCCCCCAAAAGGTCACATGTGAGGCAATGCAATAAGGTTCTGAGGAGAAATGATTAGTTGTAAGAGTCTTAACCCAATCAGTGAACTAATCCCTCATGGGATTAATTGAAATGGTGGGGTGTGGCTGAAGGAGCCTGGATTTGGAGCGTGGTTTTGGGGTATATATATTTATATCTGGTGAGTGGAGTCTCTCTCTCTCTCTGCTTCCTGATTATGGGAGCTGCTTCCCTCTGCCTTACTCTTCCGCCATGATGTCTTGCCTCACCTCGAGCCCCGAGGAATGGAGCCGGCCTTGTGTGAACTAAGACCTCTAAAACTGTGAGCCCTCAAATAAACTTTTCCTCCTTTAAAACTGTTATGGTCAGATATTTTAGTCACAGCAGCGAAAAAGCTGACTAAGACAGAAATGTTAATTATCAGATATGTGATTGACACTTTCCCCTTTCTATGTGTTGTCTTTTCGCATTTTTTATAATAAAAATTGTTTCCTTCTAAAAGCTTTATATGTTTAGCCCTTGCATTTAGATCTGTGACCTATTTTAATTTTTGCTAGTTCGGGGAGGAGTACAACTTCATTTGTTTGCATGTGGATATACAGTTGTTTCAAGGAAAGAAAAGATTATTCTTTGTGGGGGTCCTCTCTGGCATGTCCTGTGTGGAAGAGGAAAGGGTTAACTGCCAGAGGATGATGTTGGCGGTTTTTCTATTTCCCAAAAAACTTATATACCCAATAAACACACAAGAGCCAATACTCTTTTTAAATGAGAGGGGGATGTGATGGGTCTGGCCATACCAGCTCTGGCCTCTTACAATAACAGAGTTGCCCAACTCTCTTTTAATTCTAGACAGACAGGTAAAGGGGCAAGACTGGGAGGAGCTTCTGTGATGGACAAGATAGGGTGGAGTTAGGGGAGCCATTCTCTGAGGGGTAATATTCCAGAAGGAGACAGGGATACACTCCCACGCAGTGCCACATGCTTCTTGGCAATCTGGGACAGACCTCCATGGCTGTTAGTTCTTGGAAGCCAGGCCTCTGTGTCCCATGGGTCAACCTAGTCTGATTCTGCTAAATAAGGATGGCTTCCCACAACTCTGTCCCTCATTGAATGGTCTTAGCATCTTTCTTGAAATTCACCTTACTATATGTATGAATTTATTTTTGGACCCTCAAATCTGTTCCATTAATTTATATCTATCCTTATGCTACTACCACACTGTCTTGATTACTCCAGCTTTGTAATAAGCTTTAAAAGTGCGAATCTGGAATATATCACCATTTTCTCTTTTGAGATTGCTTGACTCTTCTGGATCCCTTGCATTTCCCTATAAATTTTAGAATAAGCTTGTCATTTTTCATGCATGCGCAAAAAAGGGAATTGGAATCTTGAGAGAAATTGCATTGAATCCATAGATCACTTTGGCAACTAGTACCTTCTTAATAATACTAAGTCTTCCTATCCATGAACATAGGATGTCTATTTATTAAAATCTTCTTTAATTCCTCAACAATGTTTTATAGTTTTTGGTGTGTAAATCTTCTACTACTTTGGTTAAATTTATTTCTAAGTATTTTATTATTTGCAATATTATTGTAAGTGGAATTATTCTAATTTTCAGATTGTTCATTGCTAGTATATAGATATATGATTGATTTTATATATTGATCTTATATTCTGCAACTTTGCTGGACTTGTTCTAATTTTCTTTAATGGATTTCTTAGCGTTTTTTTTGTGTGACAGGATCACATCATCTGCAACAAGAGATACTTTTGTATTTTCCTTCCTAATCAGGATGCTTTTTATTTACTTTATGTGGCCAATTTCCCTGGATAGAACCTCCAGTACAGCCCTTAAAAGAGTGACACCCTGCTTTCTGTACCTAGTCTTATAAGAAGAGGATCTGCTCTTTTCCCATTTTGTTTGCTGCAGAATTTTTATAGATACCCTTGTCTGTTCAGGTTGCTATCACAAAATGCTGTAAATAAGGTGGGTTATAAACAACAGAAATTTAACTCTCACAGTAATGGAGGCTGAGAAGTTGAGGATCAAGATGCCAAGAGTCAGGGGCTGATGAGACTCACTACCTGGCAATGGATGACTATCTTTTTGCTCTGTCCTCACATGATAGGAAGAACCAAGGAGCTCTTGGTGGCTCTTTAATAGGGACACCGAACCCACTCACGAGGAGTCTGCCCTCATGCCTAATCATCTCCCAAAGGCCCCACCCACCTCCTAATATCATAACCTTGGGGGTTAAGATTGCACTGTGTGAATTTTGGGAAGATGTCCAGACCCTTCATCAAGTTGAGGAAGTTTCTTCCTATTTGTAGGTTTCGAGTATTCCGAGTTATTTTCTTATACAACACACACACACACACACACACACACACACACACACACACACATGCCTAGCCCAGAATTGTCTGCACTTGTGGCTCTGCACATTCCAGAAGGTGTCGTCATGGCAGATGCACACAATGCCAACTGCAAGACAAGAAGATAAATCATTCTCTCGTATCCCAGGCCTTAGGAGGCACAGAACTGTGCAAAACACTTGGAAATATTTCTGTCCAAAATGGCTTAAATAAAATGAAAGGCATCACTGCTCAGAAAGCCTGCACCTCTGCCCTGCCCCCGACCCCCGCATGAGGCCAGAGCTGCTTCCTGTTCAAGTTGAGCCTTCATTCCGCAGCCTCTCCCAGGAACCAGGTGACTCTCCAGCTACACCTGGTTTTCCTCTGCACCCTTTGGTTCGTCTTCCTTTCCCCATGTATTCTTATTGCCATATTTTTTGCAGGGGAAGACAGCATCTGGGCTTTGCGGGGCTGGGGGGTGGTGCAGAAAAATGAGGGAAAGCAGTGTTCCGCACAGTGTTTCGGGACATCCAAGTGCAGCAATGACAGCTGCCCCTCGTGTCGCTGCTGGACTAGGGGAGGCCCGACAGGCAAGGCTGGGAGTGCACTGGACCACCTGGGAACAGGACTTCCGGCGGCGCTTGCCACCAGAGGGTCTAACCCACAGGGGCCAGAAGGCTCCTTCATTGCTGGGCTTGGGTCTCTGGTGACTCCAGGGCAGGTCTCCTGCTGCTCAGAGTGTGCTGCCTCAGCATGGCCTAGGGCAGGGACCCAGATCCACTCCCCAGCCCAGGGACACAAGGTGGAAGCTCCTACTGCACCCTCCAGGGAGTATCTGCATCTCTGCGTGACTAATCCCCACCAGGAACACCTTAGTCATCTCGAGCCCCCAGGCTTGGATCTGTGCAGGAAGCAGCTGCTTCTCCTCAGAAGGCACCAGGCACCTTGGCGGAAGTAGGTGTGGCCCTCCTGGAACTCCTGGGGCACAAGGGACGACCCAGAGCGCATGAGGAGCCGTGCTCCAGGTACTCTCTATTGTGGGCCTTTACTCCTTCAACAGCCTCCCATGGCAGAGGAGCATTGTGTTGAGCATCTCCAGGGAGACTGTACTCTGCAGGTGGCCCTTGAATGCCAGCACCTCTCCCTTCCAATAGCAGAGCTCCAAATCTCCTCAACAACTACTCCTTTCTGAGCAAGTGACTCAGGTCAATTAACATAGTTCCGATCTCTGGTGACAGCTATTGCTTCAGGGGTAGGCAGATAACCCAAGCTTGCTCCCATCAGAGAGTCCTGGGACTTATTTAGAAGATATGAGACAAGATGTGTTCTTTTTTCCCTATAGTCTTCAAACAGATTCTTTGGTCCTGGGTCTGCTGACCGTATTTTTGATTCACCATTTATAGTCCAAAGAATAAAGTCAATATGAAGGAGGATGAAGGACCCGAGAGATATTGTTTGAGCTCCTAGATCAAGCCATGCCTGAACTCAATTACATAAATAAATTTTTAAACTAGTATGAATTGGATGTCATATCATTGGCATCCAGAATGTCCCTAAAGGACACAATCACCAGGCCTCAGAGGTGTAGAGTCTCAGCCTGCTCCCTTCCCTGTTTCCTACACCAAGCTAATCTTCCTTCTTCAAGATCAAACCTCCCAGATCCCTCAGAGTATCAAATGATACCTGGAGCTTGCCTTGACCTCTGTCTATACCCAATGGTCGTTTATGTCTTAAACATAACACAGAATCTAACTGTTGACTTAGTGCATTCCTGAGAGACCTGCTGCAGGCCTTCCTGGGCCTCACAGGCAGGAAGTAGGCTTGCTGTCCTGTGCCTGCCTGTGGGTCCCCACAGGGCTTAGAATCACTTCTGAGGAGCTGTGTGCCCTACAAGAGTAGGGACCAGGCCAAACACGCCTAACCACACTGTGGTCTTCCCCGGAAGGGACTGCGGTGGGTAACAAGCAGCACTCCTGAGTTTGACCTGGGCTTGTTGCTCCTTTGGTAACCCCACCTTTGTCCCAGGAAGCCCACCTCAGCAGGTGGGAGTCGGCCTGCTCTTGGGTGTGGCTTTCTGAAGTCCCGTGGGAATCCCATGCCGGCTGCTGCACACGGAGACCCCAGCACCAACTCAGGGCCTTGACCTTGTGTGGGAAGAGCCTATCTCCAAGACACCACGAACACAGTGCTCCACAGCGCACTGCACCCCAGGAGAAATCCCAGCCCCAGCCTCCTGGGTGCTGCCCAGACTCTTCACAACTGAGGGCAAATAAAATACATAAAAGTCAATATCGTACTCCCAAGCCAGAGAGTGCCTAGCAACCAGGACAAAGGAGGGCTGGAGGAGGGCCAGAGGAGGGCCAGTGAGTAGATGCAGGGTGTCCCTCCTGGGTGAATAATGCATTGTTGAATGTTGATCACGGAGGGTGGGGTGCCCAGGACAGGACGGGTGCAGAGCTGATGCGTCCACGCCCGCCCTGGAGGAGCAGTCCGCGGTCCTTGGCTTTTGTCCACTGACTGGCGGTGGAGGGGGCGGGTCTCCCTGCAGCTTCAGGACTGGAACGCTGGGGCATTGGGACCAGGCCTGGATTAGGCCCTTCAGGGGACCAGCGGCCCAGGATGGTGAGGAGCCACCCCAGACTTATTCAAGAGGCACATTATGTCGAAAATACAGGAGGGGCTCGGATGCTTTTATGTGAGGACCGCTTGAACGCCAAGGGAAGAGCACAGTCCTGAGGCTACCATCCGTCACCCGGGGCGACAGGCCTAAGCTGCTGCCACATTTGCCTCCTTGACCTCGCTCCCCTCTTGCTAAGCCCTGGGAAAGCAATCCAAACCCTCCCGCCCCCGCGTCTGCAGATACCCCAGTAGACACCTCGCGACCACGGGGCCGTTCTCAGGCCTCAGTCACCTGGAGTCATGTTGGCTTTGGCCCCACCGTCCTCCAGGACCCACCCCGGATCAGATCCCTGGTGGACTCATAAGGGTCTCTTCCTTGGGTTTATGGTCTCACTTCTAAGACCCCTGCTTTGTGCGCACCATGGGCAGAGACTTAGGCTGACTTTTGGAAATCTAGGATTATTTGGGATATGTTGAAAGCAGAGGAAAACAAGGGAAAGAAAAGAAAAGAAACACATGAGTGGCATTTTTACAAGATCCATGTGAAGCTTTGCTGGCCATTAGCGTCAGAGAACCCCCAACCACGGGATGGGATTCAACCGTCCAGGCCCATAAAGCAGACATTTTCCCCAGAACCTTCTGGAGATCTGGGGTGGGAGGGGAAGAGAGGGTTGTCCTTGTTGTCTGTCTCCATGGCAACTCCAACCAGGACTTGGCAACGCTAGGATTTTCCAGCAGAGTTTGAAGGCTGCTAACCCTCGGTCAGAGTGAGCAGCAATGTGGATTTACAGATAGACAGCCACTCCCTGGCCTGGCTTCCCCAGAGAAGGAGGAAAGGGGATCTGGAGGGCAAAGGTCAGAGGCAACTGTGAATTAAAAAAGAGCCACAGAAAAGTTCTCTTGACCCAAGAGGAATTCCGCTGCCACAGGGGCCGCGGTGCATCTGACTCCCAAGAACTGAGGGATGGAGAAGAGTGAAGAGCATTCAGGGCTTATGGCCCGGCAACCCCACGGCTAGGAATCTGTGCTAAGACAAGGCTAGAGTTTGCCTGGAGAGTTACTTTGTTTGAGGAGGTCCCTTTGAGCATTATTTATGGCAATAAAGGGGGTGGGGAGGGTTACCCAAAGGCTCAGGAAACCAGGATTGGTTTAATGACCGGAAGCTCATCTTCAGAGAGGATCCCAAGTATCCAGCCAAAATGTGCACCAGATGAATATTCAGGGATGGAGGGAACTGTCACCCACATTAAGTGAGACCCTGTCTCGAAGTTAAAGATAAAAAGAGCTAGAAATGTAGCTCAGGGGTGGAGTGTCTCTGGGTCCTGGGTTCAACTCCTAGTATGGGAAAAGAGTGTGTGTGTGTGTTCTTACTGGTGGTAGAGTTTTTGACAATATTTTTCAAATCTCTTGCAATAAACGTCCATCAATTTGTAATTAAAATTTTTAAATAATAGTAACAGTTAACAGAGAGGCAGAAGCAGGGTTAGGGGTGGGGGTGTAGGTAAATCTTAGAAAAGAAAATAGAAGTAAATATGAGCCGGAGGGACTTCGCGTGTTTCAGCAGGGTGGTTTAGGGGGACAATCCTTGACGGGGGGAGAGGAAGCAGAGGAAGGTCCAGCGGGTCTGAGTGGTTTTTAGCCCGTGATTGGCACATGCGCATTGGCTGGGCGGCGTGGGGCCCAAGATTTCCTTTCAGAGAGTATGGCACCCTTTCCTTAGGAGACTAACGTGGTAATGAACCTTGACTTTTCAGGTTTAGATGCAGATAAATCATTCATCCTGTTGTAGAGACGAATTTGTGTAGTTTTGCTGAAGGATCATTCAGTAGCTGCTCACTCAACGGGCAACCTAGCGTGGAGTCTGGCAGAAGAGATCAGCTAATGCCCTGCCTAGGGGACTCTTTGCATTACAGAAATAATGACAGCGTTGGGTGACATTGTCCCACGAAGTTTCCCAGGAGATGGTCAGAAGCACTCTGCTCAATGGGAAAAGAAGGACGCCAGCTCTTCCTGAATCCACAGTGCGGAGCGGCGATACAGGTGTACGCAGAGGCAGGTGCTGGCCTGGCAGTGGGTGGAGCCTAAGAAACACGTTTCCTGGGTCGTGGTCTAGAGTGGCCTTTGCCAACTGGACAGAGGTGTCATCCTGCCTGGGGCCCTGGCCCCTGGTTCTGCCGCATCTGCTGGGGCTTTGTGGGAGGGAGAGGGGATGACCAGGAACCGTGTCTCCATGCTCCTTCTGAACGAGGCTCCTTTCTGCCCCATGCAAAGCAGGCCCATCGGCAGGGCCCGGTGGCACTCAAACAGCAGGTGACAGCTCAGCCATGGGACTCACTCGGTTCATTCTTAGTTGTCCAGAGCTGTGCAGTCAGGGTTGTCCTCAGGATTGCACCCTGACCTCCGGTCAGCGAGCTGCCTCCTCACCACCTCAGGTAGCACAGTGAGGACAGAGCGGAGGCTACTCCAGGACAGGAGCTGGGCGCTTGGGGCCTTCTGGTCACTGGCACACGGAGACCCTCCTACGAGCTGGCTTCATTCTAAGCAGATGCCTGACAAGCATTTAGTGAGCACCTACTGTGCTCCAGAGCCTATTCCAGGTCTGAAAGATGTGGCAGTGAACAAACCAGATGAAGCTGCCTTCACAGTGACAACAGAGGACAGTAAATGAGGGCAGCAAAGCCCAAGCGGAACGTGTGCCATAGGCTGGGGCTAAGGGAAATGACAACCAAGTACGGATCAGAGCTAGAAGTAGGGGGGCTACTGTCCAGAGAGGATGGCCAGGCTGGCAGCACCAAGGAAATGACAACTGGAAGAGGGGGGAGCTGGGGAGGGAGTGGCCAGGCAGGAGTCTGGACAGAGTTCCAAGCAAAGAAGTACTAAGGGCCTGGGGTCGATAGTTCCAGGAGGGATTGAGGTAATATTTCTCAATCTGTTTTTATGTTGCCCTCCTAAGGAATCATTTTAGATGTGTGTGTGTGTGTGTGTGTGTGTGTGTACATGCACACGCATGCATATATATTTATAGATATTTGTTCAAACATTTGTATCTATGTTTTTAGCTAATTGACCCTCCCATGACATTTTAAACCAGAGATATAGGCATGAGTATATTTCTGTACTTTATAAATTTTAAAAAGTAAGATATTTTTTGCTCTCAAGAACCAATTTTGGGAAGAGTATCACCTCCATGGAGAATCCAGGGTTTGCTCAGCCAGGAGGCCAGAGCCCAGAGGCAGAGTGAGGACAGAGAGGGAGGGTGCCAGAAGTAGAGGATGGGCCAGCCCAGGTGGGCCCCGAGGCTTTTGAGCCTTCACCCTGTGAGAGAATGGGAGTGTGGAGCCCTGCGCTCAGGAAAGCCGGGTTTGCTCGCCACTGTGGGAAGGCGCGTGGGGATCAGAACTGGTGGCTGTGATCCGCCTCTGACCCTCCTCCCTTCCCGAATCTACAGGGTTGAGTGGTGACACAGGCGTGCACAGTGTGTTCTAGAGGCACAGACACGGAGGTCACCCAGGGGGGTCAGAGAGGGGCGGAGTGCAGAGGCGTCTTGGGGAAGGGGTCATCAGAAGCCAAGAGGGAAGGGTGCCTGGGCCCGTGTGAGGTCAGCGGAGCAGAGGCAGGAAGTTCAAGCAGCTGAACTTGGAGGGAGGCAGGGAGGGGAGGTGGGAGGCAGGTGGCAGACAGCCCTGACTGAACACCAGGCAGAGGACAGGCTCCTGGGGCTGAGAGGCCACATGGAGATCTTGGACTTGTCTTGCAGTAGGAGGTGCCCTGCAGGGCTTCCAGCCAGCTGGCACATGGGCACTCAGAGCCTTGCACTGCCCACTGCTGTGGATGGTGGACTTGAGGGAGCACTGGGAGGGGTGGGGAAGAGGGTGCAGTAAGGAGCCCCAGTGAGGTGCCAAGGGCCTGTGGTGGGACTCAGTGTGCCTGCTCTGATGGCTCCCTGTCCCACTCTCCTGCAGTACCCTGGAGTCAGAAACCAGCCCGGCTTCAAATCTGGTCAAGTATAGATACACCTGGAGAGACGGTCCAGGTGGATATCACTCCCCCTTCAACTTTGGACACCATTCCCAAAACTCTTTTGGACACTTTGAGTGACTCATAACCAAGTCAATGAGTGGGTGGGTCATTGGCAGAATCTTCCAGAGGCCTGAGCAGGAAGGACCAGCCCACGCACCCAGTGGATTCCTTGGGATGGGCTTCTACCCCAGCCAAGAGCTTCCCCCTAAGGATGGAATGTTCCGGGCACCATGAGGGCTGGCTCAGGCCACTCAGGAGCCACAGTCTGAACACCCATGGGCTTTGTCCCCTTAGCGTTAGCCCCGCGGGTCCTGCTCCTCCTCAGGGCTTTCCATTAACTTTAACTGCACTGGGGCAGATCTGTAGGAATGAATCAAGAACAGAGCAGACAAGATCCACATCCAAGGCAAAGACTGACGCTACTTCTGGGGCCGGAGTCCATGAGCGAATTGCTTCTGCTCATCATTCTTCATTTTCTAGCAGCCTCGTCTCCTCTGCTTTCTAACTCCCTGGAGGAGCCAGTAACAAAAACGTTCCAGAGTCCAAGTCTCAGCGTTGGGGGGAAACGAGGCTGGCAGGGACCCCTCTCCACCCTGAGCTCCACACCACCACCCACTACTTGGGCGAGAAAGGAGAAGGTGGGCCCTCCTACAGGAAGTGAGGATGTGAGGTCTGCCCAGCCAGACGCGGGCCTGGCTGCCCTGCTGGGCCTCATCTTACCTGGGGCAGAGAGGATAGTTCACTGGGGATGCAGTTGTTCACGATGTCCACCTCAAGTGCTGGGAGGTTTGCTTATGTCCTCAAATCATCACCAATGCCCACCCCTATTCTCTTCCCAGAGACCAATGTCATACACAGGCCAAGGGGTGGGCTTTGTGGACAGAGAGGTCTTGGTTCAAACCTTGGCTCCACCCTGTAATACACCGTGTTCTGTACAGTAACCGTATTACGTTGTACTATGCTATGCTGTCCGGCATGGTGCCTGGCACTTAGTAATGGCTCAATAAAATGATCACTACTAACAAGGATCATTTTTAGGAAGTCCATCTCACTTGACCATCTTACTGTCCTCCAGTGTCCATGACTCACTCTCCCCTGGACCCACTCTGACCCTTGTTCTCCTTTACTCCCCCGGTGCCTAAACAAAACTCTACCCTGGCAAAGCCCGTTGTGGTTTCTGATGGTCCTCTAGCTCCGTGATGATGAGACCATGGTGTCCTTCCACCCTTTTGTCCCCAGCACCAGCTGAGGAAAGCCCTTCATATATGCTAGAAGAAGGGAGAAGGTCAGTCCTGGACTTTCTTGAGTGTGGAACTTGCCACGACTTGTCTTCACCCGTGAAGTCCTTGTCATTTCTTCAGGGCATGTGCTTGTGGCGAGGGCAGCAAGTGAGCCAGCACTCCCACAGGGACTGTCCTTCCTGGAAGAGTTTCCTGGCATTTGCCGTGGCCTGCCTTGTCCCTTCACACATCCCTGGGCTTAGACCCAGGTCCTGGAGCCCTGACCTCACCTGCCTCGAGCGCTCTCTCCATCCTGGCCAGCCTTTTCCCTTCCTTGGTCCTGCTCCAGGCCCTCCGAAGCTTCCCGGAGGGGCAGAGACTGATGACCCTCCTGATCCAGGTGTGGCCCCAGTGCCCAGCCAGCGGCAATGCTCAGGTCCAGTGCCTGGAAGACCCTGCCCCCCGCTGCTCCTCCTCTTCGCTGCCCTGCAGGTCCAGCCACTCACGGAAGCTTAGAGGTGGAACTTCAAGGTCTCCAGGAACCACGGGCGGGGAAGAACCTTGCGACCGCCCTGCGGTGCGGACGGAGTAGGAGCTCGCACACACCCAGAGCTGAGCCAAGCAAAGGGCGCTGATCTCATCACCAAACCTGGGCCCAAGAGCCAAGGGCCCCCTGGGGGCTGAGCCTCTGGACTGAGCCAGGGGAGGGTCCAGCTCTCAGGCTGCTGCAGGATCCTGTGCACCCAGGGTAATGACTGCAGTTGTTCACACGCTCAGCTCCAGAGCTCAGGACAGCCCAGAGCGCGCCCCCGCCCAGCTGCCCAGCGCCTCTGGGGTGAGCTTCGCACCCTGGGAGAGAGGAGCCACTCCCTGAGAGAAAAAGGGGGCCAACTAGTGTCTAGCTTGGGCACCTCTTCAGCCCAGACGCCCTTGAAGGGCTGTCTTCCCCGCTCCTTTGGTCCTGCTGCAGCATCGTCGTGAAATGCAGTCCCTCTCTGCACCCAGAAAGAAGCCCTTTTCCCAGTGTTTCCAGACTTAAAAGCAGAAGCATGGGTACGATCCCCAGACTCTGGAACAAATTTCCAGTAGCTTTTCCATGCCTTGGGAATGAAGAAGTAGCCCTCCAACCTAGTGCAGGAAGACAAGCGACATCATCGTTCCATAAAGGGTTTCCACGTGCCCTCAGTACTTGGGGCAGCAGGGAAGCCAGTTCTATGGATGTGTGAGACAGGGCCACGTCCCTACTTGGGACCTGGTACAGCCAACCCTTGCCTGAAAGCAATCTGTTAAGTACTACCTAAAGGGGCCTTCAGATTAAAGTTGCAAGCCTTCAGCTTCAGAGTGCTCAGGGGCATCTCCTCCTGCATATCACCAACAACGAAGCAGCTGAGTAATGAATGTGAGCATAGTGCACTTGACTTTATGAAATCTTTCTCAACACTCCACCTCACAGCAGCTGAGCAGTGCTGCCAGGAAAACTGAGGACAAAGGAGAGGAGGGGATCACATCCATGGGCCCAGGCTGTGTGCAATAAGGTGGTCACGAAGGGCAAGCAGCCGCACGATTGGCAGATTCAGCAGGGGCTGGGCCCGGAGGGCTAGGGAGTCAACAGATTGTAGCCAAAGCTGCAGCTCTCACGCTTTCTGACGGGAGAGATAATGAAGCAATAAAAGCAGCAGAGGCAGCCAGTAAGGGGCGGGCTGAGAGCAGCTGCTTGTGGGTGCCCCTCAGGGTCCACCCAAGGACTGTGGCCCTCCAGGCAGGCCAGCCACACAGGAGCAAACTGCCAGGCCTCAGTGGCCAAGAGCTAATTCCCTCCTTTGGGGACACCAGGACCTCAGCTCCCCAGCCTGTCACCGAGCCTGTCCCTAGGTGGGGCAGCCCATATGGTCAAGCTGATGAGTTGCCAGAGACGCCAAGGGTAAATAAACCCTGGCAGTACAGATGGGAGGCTGGCCAGGCTGGCCGTGCTTCTTGATCTCATCACGGGGGCGGGGAGTGCATGTAGTAACCCTGGGAGGCACCTCAGCGATTTTCCAGGCCAACGGCTTCATTTGTCAGATGAGAAGCCTCCCCCACTACACCCCAGGTTAAGGGACTTGCCAGAAGTCACAAAATGAGTCAACTGCAGTGCGGCTGAGGCTACACCCCCGGCAGGGCTGGCACCGCTCCACTGCCTGGTGGCGTGGGCAAGCTGCTGGTGTTCTGGGTTTCTTCACGGGCGATCCGGGTGAGGTGAGGACCTTCCACATTAGATCCTTGGGAAGATCAAATGCAGATGCTAAAAAGCCACCGCCTGGGCCACGACCACTAGGAGCTGGAACAGATCCCAGGGTCCCCTCCTGCCCAGCTCAGGCGTGTGTTATGATGGATAAAATCACGGGAACCTGAGCTTCAACTTGACTTCATCTCTCGTTTTGTGACTTTGGACCTTTCTGAGATTTTGTCATTCTCCTGTGTAACGGGGCACCCACCAAACCATAGCTAACGTCATTAGCTCACCCAAAGCTCCCTCCCCAACCCAGCAGCGAGGATGGTTGCTTCTAGTTGAAGAAAAGTAAGTTGGTGTGGGAATGATGCGGAGTGAGAGGTTGTGCTGGAGGCTGGCAGAGCTGGGCAGCTGGCTGCTGGACGGCAGGATTCGAAACCAACCATATGTTGCACATGAAGACAGATGTAAGGCCCTGGCACCTAAGATTTATACTACTAGACTGGCTCCTTTAGGTGTCTCTGGTGGCCTTCGAGGTGCCTGGTCACCTGCATTAAGATGCAAAGTCATTTCCTGAGAAGGGAAACATTGTTATCCTTACAGCAAATTGCTGAGCCAGGTTGACTTGGGGTGAGGTAGATAAGAGAATTATCTTTCTATGGAAAGGCATTGAGCCTCAGCAATGGCCCAGGTGCTATATATCACAGGTTTTGTGGGGGTCTCGCGTGTTGCTGGGGGTTCTGGAAGAGGGACGCAAAGAGCAGGCAAGCTGGTCCTTTTCTCAGCCTTAGGATGTTGTCCTGGTCAGAAGCATGAAAATTAAATTCCACTCTAGTGTCTGCTAAGTGAGCCCAAGGAATTGTGGAAAGCTGGACCAGGTGATGCAGCTCAGTGGCATCCTAGAGATGAAGGTGTGGGCAATCAGGCCCAGAAACTGGTGCTCAGCAGGAGGGTCTGCTTCTATACCTGTTGTATACCTTGACGCCTTTCAGACGCAGGGCACATCCCCTTGTTTGCAAAGGAATGAACAAAGCTACTAAGATGAAAAATGGCTAAGGACACTAAGGTTTGTTTTGTACACAAAATCAGGAAGAATTCACCCCTAGTGGTTGTGGCATTCCTGAGCCTAATCACCTCTTTACAGGTTCACCGCCTTTGAGCAAGTAGGAGAGCAGAGGGGCCTGGGGTAGACGCCCTTTTCCTGTTCTTTAAGACCATGGTTTCAAATTCTTTCATGGAAATCTAGAGTGTTGTGTTTTCCAGCAAGGAGGAGGAATCGCCTTACATGTAAAACATCTTTCTACATTGAGAATACAGGTATGTAGATGTTTTCCCTGCAGACTAGTACTTATTTTGAAAATTTAATTTTTTAATCGTAGGAGACACAGGAAAAGGATAGCGAAAATACTCTCTTTGTACCAGGAAAACACCTGCCTTGGGTTTAAGAATTTCTGATTTCTAACCCTGTTCACCCACAGTCTCAGTCCATCATGACTTTGAGTTGGCAACATGCTACAACGTGCCCACCTGCTATTGAGTCCACGTCTGTTAGGCACCGACTTGGCACTTTGCAGGTTTTTTTTATTCTCTGCAATAACTGAGAACCATTACCATCCCCATTTCACAGATCAGAAACTGAGGCTTACAGAGGCCATCACTGTGCCCCGAGTCACACAGTCAAGAAAATGGCCTAGTCAGCACTTGAATCTGGGGCGTGGGCTCTTCAACTGAGCATCTCACTCTGGCCCCATTTTTAAGAGGAAAACACACATTCTCTTCAAATTGTTTTGTCTCTAAAATATTCTGCAAGCAAGGAGAAAAGAAAAAAAAAAAAAAAAAAAAAAACCACTGTTGAAGAAAAGACCACTAAACGCACAGGACTCCCCAGACCCCAGGGAGAGGGAGAGGGGATGCAGGAAGGTAAAGGAATGTGGAGGTGAGGGCTCTCTGACACAGTAAGGGGGTTCCGTACTTCATAGTCTCATTAAAAAGCACATCAAAGCCCTTCTTAAAAACCTACCAAGAATTCATAACAACTAGGTCTTTTTAGACTTGCTCCATACCTGTATTACTAGCTGAATTCCAATTTACTGAGTGATAAGAATTTTCTAGGAGACTACAGCCCTAGAGTCAATATCTTCTGAAGGATCTTTAGAGGCAGGAAGTCAGATAAAGTAGTTCTTTTAATGATTTCTGAGTAAGCTATGGAGTTCAAGTTTCAGTTCCACTGATCACTAGCTGGTAACCTCAGACAAGATGCTTGACCACTCTGGGAATCTCTTATCCTCATTTGTAAGATCGGGGAACACATGTAGTACTGAGGTGCAGTCAGGGGCAAGATGTACGGCTCATCATCCCTGGGAAGTAGCTTGATTTGGAAGTAGAGCCTGATTTGAGGGATTCTCCAAAAGATTTCATATTTGGGGCACACAGGGCAGCCTTGGCAAAAGAGGATTCAAATGAATGCCTCTTAGCCTCAGGCACATACAGCATCCGGGTGGCATGAACCAGGACACATTACAGGCACTGAGCAGAGTGCCAGGTCTGGTCCTAAGTGCTGGCTGCTCCTCTCAGCATTAAGCCAAAGCATGGGGCAAGGAATCCTTCTATCCACGACTGTGTAAGTGCTTGCCTCTCCTGTGGCTCATCTGAAGATCACCCACCTTCCTTCTGAAGCACAGCTGGGGAGGAGCCAAGCAGAGTCTTGGCACCTTTACTCTGAATTGTGTAGTTTTTGTCAAGCAAAGTCAGAAGGACATTCATTTTCACGACAAGCTTTTGTTCCGCTGGAAAAAAAGAAAAATCTCTCTTCCCTTCTGCACGTGGCTACGGCAGGCTGCAATTCACAAGGCTGCCAATTCTAACACATGTGCATGGGCACACGCACGCACACACACGTTGATCCCAGTCCTGGCTCCCTCTGAAACAATCCATCTTCAGCCTTCACTGTTAATTATGACTTTGTGTATCGATAACCAAATGACACTAAGCCCAGAGTATCTGTCCCTGTCTCTCTGCATCACATTGACGCAGGTTGATGAAATCATTCCAGTGAAGGTTAAGGCAATCCTGCAACGTACAAAGGTTCTGCTTAAAACAAACACTGCTTGCTTTGGGGATCTGGCAGGGAAATTAAAAAGAAACCCAAGATGCTCCAGGCTTCTGTCCTGGTTTCCAGGCAACCAGATGCTGGGTGCAGGAAGGGAGAGGGGCTTTCTTCTGGTGCCAGACAGTATTGATAGACAGTGGGCTAACACTCAGAGCCAAGGCGCTGGGGAGGGACAGAGGAAGCCTGCATAAGCCTCATTACCCTAATCAACCATACAGTTGGCCCGTTGGCAGGGAGAGGTGGAAAAGGAGCCCATCTGCAGGGGCCGGGCTGGGAGATGCGTTTCCACGCTTTATAAAGACTCGGCAGCTATAAGGACAAGGATTCCCAGGGAGCTTTCATTCTGGCAGTTAGGGACGGGTGTGTAATTCAGGTGAGCAGAAGGAACCTGACAGCTGCCTTCTCAGGGAGTCCCGGGGGCCACTCAGCTGGGTCCCAGTCCTGGGTGTGGGGAGAGGGCACTGGAACAATGGCAGGCTGGGGACTTTCTTTTTTCTATGTAATTTAATAAGCTCCTCCAAGCAGCGGCTGTGTGCCTGGCATGGTGCTACGCTGGAGGATCCGAGGGTCAGGAAGCGGAGCGGGTTAAGAACACTTATCAAATCCCCTTCGTGATTTTTTTTTTTCCTCCATGTTCAGAACCCTGAGGGATATCATGGGCCCTGAGGGATCACATGGGCTCTTTTGTTAACATTCAGAGTCCTGAGGGATTACCAGACACACCTGGGCTCACTTACAGACCAAGGAAGTGACCCTCGGCATATCACCCAACATCTGAGCATCCAAAGGTGATGGTGGGTCAGCATTCAGAGTACTTCTACTCACAAAATGACTTCTCTTCACCAGGGTTTTTCTGGCAACACGGTACAATGTCCATCCACTCAAGATTTCAAGAATTCCTCAGGCCCCATCAGTGAGGTGATCAGGCAACGTCCTGCTCATCATACCCGTCCTCAGAGTGCTGTGTGGCATATGCTGTGTATAATCCTCGTACATTACCAAAACCCACAGCAGACCCCGTGCTTGGCAGAGTAGACACCGTGTGGCCTACTGCTGTGACCAGGAATTAGCATTCCCATTTTGCAGAGAAGGAAACCAAATCAGAGAGGGGAGGGTCCCTGTACCCTGATGTACAGGAGTTCATTAGTCTGTACTCCAGAAAAGTGTCCTGACCCTGGCCCTCGTTGCTGTGGCCTTCTTTGGGGGCTAACTGTAGCTACAGCCAGGCTTCTGCCCATCTGAATTCCATGCCAGGTTCAGCCTTGGCCTCTCAAGTCAAGACAGGTCCACGTCATCTCCTGCATCTACAAAAGTGAAGGGACAAATACCAACAAGAAAAAGCAGAGGAGTCACATCTCCAGGTTCCACCCTGGCTCTCCTGTGCACCAGCTGTGGCTCTGGGCAAAGTCATGAAATTCTCTGCAGTTTGGTTTCCTTATCTTGGAAACAGAGCTGAGTGGTCCCCACCTCATGGTGCCAGAGTGAGATTAAGTCCTAAAATGCAAACCAAGAGCTCAGCAGGAAGAACCTGGCACTTAGGGAGAGCTCAATGCTTCTCAGTGAGCAGTGGAATTAATTCTAAACTTTACATTCTCTCCAAAGTCTGTAGAATACAGCCCTCGTGCATTTAAGTGCACTTTGGCCCCTTGGGTAGGCAGCCTGGGTCTGAGGTTGCAGTGTCTACAGGGCAAGAATAGTAACGACCCAATATATTGGGGACTTCTTATATATGAGCTAGCCACTATTCTAAGCCCTCGGTAGGGCTCACCTCCTCTCTTCCCCACATTGATCCTGGAAGGCAAACCCTACTGTTGTCTACTTCATTTTATAAGTGAGAAAATAAGGGCCCAGGGAGGTTAAGAAATTGACCCCAGCACACAGCCAGCCCCCCGCCCCACTGTTTGTCACCTCTGTGCCACATGGCCTCCCAGCCCAGCACACTTTTCCCCGGTCTCTCTCTCTCTTGCAGCGACACTTGGGACCAAACCCTTTCCAAGTGGCTATTAATCCAGGATGAAGCCCAGAGTGTTTCAGGATGGGCTGTGAGAGCCAGCCTGGCCCCCTACCTCCGCCACTCAGAGAGGCCAGCAGCGCTCTTGGTGGAACGGGAGCCATGGCCCCAGGGGCAGCTGACAGCAGGCCCTTCATCCCTGCCTCACGTGCACCTGATTGACCGCTTCCAGTTAAATAAAAATATCAAAACCCGTATCCCGCAGAGGAGCACCTGGGGATGCGTGTGTTACAGAGCTGTCATCGCGATCTGCTGTGCGAGTTCTGGGCGCTCGTGTGCAGCGCACATGGGCTCCTTGGTAGTGGGGACGCTGCCCCCTCTAGCCCAGATGATCCCATGTCCCCAGCCAACCTGGGGATGCTGCCACAACCCACCCGCAATAACCATTTCCACGACTGAGTTTTTTGGGTTCTGCTTTTGGCACCAGCTGAATCATCACCTATTTACCTGCTCCACCCACCTGCATTCAGTGTCAGGAGGGGATTGGAGGGCCGGTGCTCTCCACTCTGGGTTGTACCACCCTGAGGGCCTCCCTGCAGGTGGCCTGGAGCAGGGCCAGTAGGAGGGACCCAGGACCCCGACCATGTCGTATCTGGTTGACAGTGTAGAGTTATGTGTGAAACTTTGCTTCCACCAAGGGTTTGGTGGCCAAAGCCACAAGCAATTAGGTAGTTAAATGCCTGACTCGATGAAATAAAACTGCTGACCCCCCTGATTTCTTAGGCCCTGTCTGGTGCGAAAGCCTGTCTGCGGACTCAGCAGTGGACGTTAGTGCTGGGAGCAGCCCAGAGGCCATGAGACCCGCGCTGCCGGCACTCTGGCATTTTCCAGGGCCACAGAGATAAGAGGAAATCACCATTGAGGCCAGAGGCCAGGGAAGATGATCCCTGTTGGGCATGCAGCCAAGAGTTCTCCCCTCTCCTGTGACACAGGCCTGGGGCCGAGCCGCAGTTCTGAGAGGGGCCGAGTCTGGCCCAGCTGCTGGGGCTGGGGATGCCAGAATCCAGCCAAACACCCCCACACCCCAGGTCCTGAGGAGCTCCTGTGTGATTCTTCCTGCATCCCAGGGACACCAGGGATGCCATGGGAAGGTGGGTGACTTTCAAACTCAGGATAAGCCCTGGCCACAAAGCAACTTCTACTGCTCAGAAGAAATACCACACACACACACACGCACATGCACACGCACACACACATGTGCACACACACGCACACGCACACACTCACACACTCGGCATTTTGGGAAAGTCGTGGTTTATTCAGATAGTGCCTTCTATATTTTTCTAAATCGAGTTCAAATCGGCATAAACACAGGTACTCTGTTCCATCTGTTGCCCCCTCTTGGTCTCATCACCTGGTCTCCCTTTGAGGGCTAAGGTGCTCCTTCATCACAGTGAACAAAGCAGCAGGAGAGGTGCCAAGTGGCCTGGTGCAGATATAAAGAGCAGCTTCCCAAGTCCCTGGCCTGGGTGAACAGGGCTCTCCCCAAGGCCACAGCCCCGTTTCCATAATGCTCAGAGAGGCCATGCCCTGAGTAATGCCTGCATCTGACTCCACCGTTCCGCCCAGTCCTATCTTCCAGGACATATTCTTACCTCCTACTTTACTGTCTCCCACTAGGCGAGGGAGGAGTTTGGCCAGAGCAAGGACCCCATCCGTCTTGCTCACCAGCCTCTCCCCAGCTCAGTGCTACGGTGCCCGGCATGCCGTAGGCCCTGGAAGAATGTCTGATAAAGGAGTGAGGGAGCAGCGGCATGACCCTCCCGCACACGGAATCCTTAATGCACACCGGGGACAGCAGAGTGAGAGGGGACTGCCACCCAGGGCTCCCATCTGCTGCTCACTTGTGGCACTCCACGGACGTCCTGAAACTCTCTGTCCTTACCCGTGCCTGTGGATCGTGGAAGACGCGTCAGGTTCCCCAAGTGAAAAGTTCACGCACACTCTGCCCTACAGCTCCGGCAGTGTGAATCTAAGGGAACTCACTAGTCCCTTCTCACAGATGGAAAAACGGAGGTGCCGAGGGTACAAAGCCAGCCTCACGCTCCCATCGGATGCATCAGCCTGGAAGATCCCGATGCCCTCGGTGAGGGGCGGGGTTCCTTCCCCTCCAGCCTTTGTGGCTCTGGGACAAAATTCCCTCTGTGGGAGAGGGAGCATAGGATCCGCTGTGCCCGGGCAGAGACGGCCTGGTGTCTCCTGGAAGACACGGTGCCCTCCCAGCACAGGCCGCGTCGCGGGGAGGCGTTTCTCCCTGCAGCTTTCTCGCTGTCCACGGGCTCATCCCCCCACAGGTGACCCAGGAAACCCTGACGAGAGATGCTTCCTTCTCTCCCTGCTGAGGAGGGAGCATTTTTTTGTCATGAGGGAGAATGACAGAGGCTAAATAAAGTCAAAAGGGCCCAGGGACCACTGGCGGAGGAGACGAAGCAGAGTGAGTCTGTGGGAAAGTGCCAGCATCTGGGGGCGGGAATGACAGTGGCAGAGAGGATGAGGTTGAAAGCCCACCTCTGCCTCCGCCAGGGCGCTGAGCCTCAGTTTCCCTGTCTGGATTCACAGAGCTTGTGTGAAGGAAGCCTGTGGTTTCTGGAGATGAGTTGAAAGAAGGAATTTCTTGGTCTTAAGAGAGGGACAAAGCGATGGAACCTCTCAGGTCAGAACCACATCAGCAAGCTCAGTCTCCCCTGCTTTGCTGCTTGGCGCTCAGCATGTCTGTCTTTTGCAGCTTTGCCAACTTTACTGAGCACTTAGCTTCCCCTCGAAATTCAGCCAGCTGCTGCTAGGGCAGCACCCTGCACCCCCACATATACACTTGATAAGAATCAAAAAGAGAAGCCTGTTATTTAGAAAAAAGGAAAAGGAGCAGGAAGATGGAAGAAAATTCCTGGCCACTCTGAACAGACCCAGTCTGACTGTCCAGGGAGAGCCTGGGAAACGGTGCTTCTGACTCTCCCCGCAGGGATCATTCACGTGTTGCTATTGTTCTGTTTTGCCAAGACCCACAGTGGTAAATGCAGGAATCAATACATTTACATTGCAAAGCGATGTGTCTGCATATACGTGACCAGTTCAGGTTTCTGGAAGCATGGTCCACTCTTCCTCTCTACGCTCTGTTACTTTCTTCTCCACTCCACTTCAGTCCATTCCACTTGATCCTATTTTGTTTCGTGTGTAAAAGTGTACTACCTGACAATTGATTTGACTAACCAGCCAGCAGTTAAAAAACACACTAGTGTAGGCTAGTGGACCACATCAGTGACTCCCAGAACCAATCTTCCATCTTAAGCTCAAGAATCACCAGGGTCCTTGATAGAGGCACCCAGGTCCAGGTCCCATCCCTGGGAGACTATACGCAGTTTCAGAACCAGAGAATGTCCTGGATATTGCACTTGGCTGCAGATTCTGATCCCAAGGAGAGAGAGCTTCTAACTGGTCCGTGTGCTCACCTCTTGGTCATGTCAGAGGGGACACACGGAAGGACCATCTCACCAACACTGCATCCCTTGTGGTGGTGAGCTCCCCAATGCAAATGGAAGAAAGGGGGATGGGCACTGAGTGGGGATGTCAACATCCACAGCCAAGGCCAACCAGACCACCCAAGTCGCTGTCTGTTCCTCAGTCTGTCTCCTTAACTGCTCATACAATCCCTGGTCAGCACCAGGTGCGGCCATGGGTGGATGTGGGCTGTGTGACTACCAGGGCACAGCTGCATTGTAACCACTGGCCGTGGTCAGAAGCAATCAGGTGTTTAACTATGTGCTTCACGAACACAACTGAAGGTAACTCTCAGGGTCTGGAATCTATCGATAACAACTGTCTGGATTTTTGTTATTTCTTGTAACAAACTTGTGCCATTCACAAGCCGTGTTCTAAGAACTTCACAAACGTTAACTGATTAGGTCCTCATGAAAACCCTACAGAAGTACTATTCCATGCCAGGCACCATTTGAGGTCTTCTATCCAGATTATCACTAACTTCCAAATTCATCCTCTAAGGAGCAGGGATTCTTTCTTTTTCCCCCATAGATGAGACACTGAAACTCCAAGGGATTATATAACCTACTCAAAGTCTCACAGCGGGTAGCAGAGTTTACTTTGAGTCCTGGTAAGGAAGAATGAGTAACACCAGGAGAATCTTTGCAATGGCATTTAATCCTGGAGTTATCAGTCACTCCCGATACTAAGAACAGCCGCAGCTCAAGATGCAATCCCTGGGGATTGGGGTGTTGTGTCTTCTTACACAAAGAAACCGAAGCACCAACCAAAATAAGTCGTGTTAGTTCCAGCATGGGCTGGATGCCAGTGAACACAAGAAGCCCCCAGTGGCTGGCTGAACATTCCTGGAGCTTCTATGTGCCCTCATTCTGCTAGAAAGTAGTGACAAGGAAATTCATCACTGCCTATATGAATTTTTTTTTTTTTCAATAAGAGGAAGAAAGCTCTATTCACTCATGGAGATTTTTGTTCAGACTTCAAGCTCTATTTTAATTTTCTAGTAGCAAGTGTTGCAGTCGGCCACGCTTTTAAACAATGAGCTCAAATTCCTCTGTGCTTTCGCTGCAGTGACATTGTTGTTACAGCTGACTAATGCTTTTTCTCAGTTAGGGTAGCCAGCCGATATTTCCTGAATTGAATATGTCTCTCAAGTTTGCCCCAGGTAGTTCTAGGAGAGAAATTGTTACTAGTAATTTGGAAGAGAAGTCCCTGGAGTCATTTTTAAAGACTATACATGTATTTATTAATAAAATAAACAAATGACATGGTTTGTGAGTTCAGAACTGCTCTGTTTAGCTGTCGAATCCACATATGTGTTTATGATCCAGAATTTATATTCAGGATCGTAAATATTTTAACAAAAGGAAAAGGAACCCCCGGTGAAATCTGTATAAAATCACTACGTTTCCATAGGTGGCAAGTTAAAGCTTGCTGTGATTCTTGAATTTTCATCAGTTGGATGTGAAGGGAAAAATAATGGGTTGGAAAGTTATCAGTTACTTATTGCTGTATAACAAACCACCCCAAAAAGAGTTGCTTGTAGTCCATTCCTGCTTCTTGTGGCTGCGTGGGTTGACCAGATGGTGTTGCCTGTCTTCCCTGGGCTTGCTCATGTGGTCTCAGGCAGCTGGCCCCTCTGCTGGGGCTTGGAGGGCCTAAGATGACTGAATTTGGCTATTCATGGCCTTGGAACTGGTGTTGGTTGGGTTTCCCTCCATGTGTTCTCGTCATTGGGGACAAAATGGATTCTGAAGGGTGGCACTAGTGCTCCAAGAGTCAAGGTCTCATGAGGCCTTAGCTTGGAGCTTCTTATGGTCTTATTGGCTATACTACTGGCCAAAGCAAGTCCCAAGGCCAGTGTAGTCTTACAAGGAAAGATGTACATGAATGAGTGATGCTGATGTGCCAATAAAACTTTACTTACAAAACATGTGCCAAGTCAGATTCGGCCCATGGATGTCTGACTTCAAAGCATGTGTCTCTGTTTCTCATGACTCATGGGTTGGTTAAGAAGTTCTGCTGGCCTCGTTGGGCTCTGTTGCAGGTGGCTGCAGATAGCCAGTAGCTCAGCAGGAGTTGGAGGCTCTAAGGTGACTTGCTCGCATGCCTAGGGCCTCGGTGCTGCCTGTCCACTGGGCCCTTCTCTTCCTGTGGTCTCTCGTTGTTTACTAATCTAGCCAAAGTTGCCTTGCATGGTGGCTGGAACACTTCAAGATGACACAGGCAAGGGGCACAAAGTCCCTTGAGGCCAGGACTCCAGAACTACAACTTTTAGTCAACTGTTCTGAACAACTGCTCTGGTCAAAGCAAACTTTAAGCCAGGCTAGGGCCAAGGAGCACCTCTGGAGTCCATGGGAGGGGCTCGTTATTTTTCAGTCTCCCCCAGAGATGAACTGGACACCTTAGCTTTCACTCCTTCACTGCAATCCTTAGGGTCTTTGAGCAGCTGGGTCCCTTACCATCAGCATGACTCAATTCAGCCAGCTCACCAGTGAAACCAGGAAACCAAATTCCCCTAGTAGCTCTGCCTGAGCCTGTTGATGCTTTTCTTAGAATCTTGGTCCAACCTGAGGCAAGAAGACAATCCACTGAAAATGAAAATTAAAGGCAATGGGAGGGCCTCGTGTCTGAGAGTAAATAAGGATTGAAGCCCCTTACCTTCTCTCGTCCCTTTCCTGTGATCGCCACACAGAAGGTTTGCGGTGAAGCACCTTTTAAATTTTCAGCTGGATCATGAGCATTTCCTGGAGGTGTTTCAAACTCTCTCAACTTTCCCTTGGAAAATTCCCTGAGCGTGTTCATGTCTCAAAGTTGAAATCAGAACAATCTCTTCTTTTTAAACAAAAACCTGAAGTTCCTTGCTGATCCTGCCCATCAGATACTTCCTCTGGGATAGGGATCATTCTTTTTAAATAAAATGCTTAAGGATCTGTCTGCTAACAGAGGCATATTTAGTTGTAGTATATCTTTGATGCATAAGCCAAAAGTCAAAATATTTCCTAATACTGTATATAATGCATTTTATTTTTAAAATAAAATTTCATATAAAATATAAATGAATTAAATATATACCTCTAGAGACCAAGAAAGTAGTAAAAATGTTTCTCCTTCCTCCTCTTAATCTGCCCTTGTCTAAAGTAGCCACTTTGGAATGTCATCGTTAAAATGTATGAAAATGAAACCCTCCCCAGGTGCCTTTCATTCTTCTGTGGAGAACACAAATGTGACTGATTACTCGCTTTTTACAAGTGTTGATTTTTTTGTGACTCTTTATTTAAAGTTATTTGTCATTGCAAAGCCAAATACAGAACTCGTTTTCAAAGGTAGTTCATACCACGGGCCTCCAGTGGTATTATCTGCCATGTGGACTTAAGAACTCTTGTTCTCTGAGTAGGTTTTAAATCAAAAGCGTTAAGCAGAGTTTAAGCCCCATGTCATTTTAAATTCCAAGCTCTAGATCCATGAAGCATGGCTTTTATGATGGAAATGACAACTGACCCTCATCTGTAACAGATCCAGCAAACTAACTTTGTGGCACTCTGAGCAATTTCCCAGCAAGTCTTGCAGGCAGAGAAGACACAAATGACTAGGACAGTGGGCATAAGATCAGTGGGCAGCAAGGGACTCCAGAGGGTTTACCAGCTGTCCCTTCAGTGCCTGGCTCCTGCTCCTGTCTGCCTCTGTTGCAAGAATGGCTTCCTGCCTGCCTGTCTTTCAGCAAATTCCTTTATTACAAAATTTTCTGAACTTGCACACTAAGAGTAGAGCAATCACAGTTATCATTTGCTGAGTGTTTTCCATAGGCCACACACTCAAATGCTTTATGTCATTTGATCCTGCAATAGCTCTGTGACATAATTTAAGCATGTTTCTCCCAGTTTTACTGACAAAGAAACTGGGGCTTGGGAAGTACAATAATCTTCCCAAAGGTGCACAGATAATAAGGAGCAAAGTGAGACTCAAACCCAGGTCTCTGTGACCCCGAGTCTAAGCTTTCCTCTCCTGCAATGGTCTTAGCACTTCATTACTCGGCCTCATTGGTTTCCCTCCCCCTAATTATGGCATAAGCTCCTCAAGTGTTATATATGTCTATGGTCTCCAGGGTAACTGGCCCAGACGTTCAATAAAAGAAATCTATCTGCTTGTTTAAAAAAAGTGGTATATTCATCTTCCACTGTCTGAAAAGCCTACATCTTCCAGAACATGTGTCAGTGCCTGGATACCAAAGAATTTTCTTTAGCGTTCAGTGTGAGAGTCATCAACTCAAACTGTGTGAACCAGCAGGCCATGTTTGGAGTGACACTCCAGGGGCTGAGGGGCAGGTCTCCCAGAGAAAGCAAAGGAATGTGCAGGGTGCATCCCTCACTCAGTGTCCCGGATCACAGTGTCTTCCCCCATGCGCCCTGGGCTCCGGATTGGATAGGAACATTAGCGTTAAAGCCTGATAAAGTCATAGTCATCTAACAAACTCCACTGTCACCTCATTATATGTGAAAAATAGAATGCTCTAGGACACTTGGAGATATTTTTGGTAAAAATAACATTTTTCCTTTGTGAGGGAACTGAAAGCCGTCTCCTAATTGCGTGGTGAGCTGTCAGGACAGGCCGCACAGCCAGCAGGGTCAGAGCCGGAGGTCTGGGAGTGTAAACTGTCCTCCAGGCAGTGAGCATTTCCTCCCCAAAGAGAAATTGTTGTTAAAACCCTAATTGAGAGGTCAGTGGTCTTAGGACAGGCAGGAGATAAGCCACCAGCCATGTGAAGCCACATCGCCTTTGATCTGCCAGGCCTTTTGGCATGGAAAGAAAGCTAGCCATGAGCCAGAGGTTCTCTAATCTTCTTAAAGATAAGCTGTAACTGTTTGGTGGGGACAGGGGCTCTAGGGCAGAGAAAGGTTCTCTCCCCGTGTGCACAGGGCCAGGCTTGTGAATGGATCCATCACAGCCTGACATCCCAGCCCACGCCCCCTCACCTGGCTCCAGGACAGGAGGAAACCTGTCCCGGCTCTGCCTGTGCAAAGGCAAAGTCTGGAAGAGAAGCCTGCTACACCCACAGGAGCAGTCCGCAAGGGGCCCTTGTGGAAGATGCCAGCAGAGGGCTTCCCGGAAGAAAGCCAGGCGCTGCAGAGTTGGTCAAAAGCCACGGGAAAGGAAGGGAGAGAACAAGGGAGGCAGAAAGAGGGACAAGGAACAAAGCAGAGAAGAAAGACCTGAAGAGCAGAGAGATGCAGAAGCTCTGTGTAATGCCAAGCATATGAAAATAAAATATTACACTTAAAATAAAAATACGTGTTAAAAGTCAAAGACCACGATTCTTCTTTTCTCCACAGCAAATGGGTAACTTAATGGAAGTTAGTGGGCCTGTGCACAGGAAGAGGACGCCTCCTACGGGAAAGAGACCTTCCGAGGCTGAAGTCTTGAATGCTGCTTGGCCTCCCGCTGACTGAGAAGTGGATTTTGGGATGGATTTCAGGGACTGGAATCTGCACAGACAGGACAGGCTGGGAGCAGCTGGCGGACGGGGATCGGGAGTACCCTAAGAGGAGAGAGGATCGAGGCTCAGAGCCACCACCAGGAGCCTCTGCGTGATCATTCTGACCCTGCGTGTTTCCTGAGGAGTCACTTTATGAAGTTCAGTCAAATCTGGTAGATATTTGGATGCAAATGGAAAAGGAGGCAGAGCTTGGTTTGGGAAAGGCAGCTCCTCTCTAGCTAGCACTGTTTAGGGTAGACACCGGGTCACTGAGTTCAGGAAGTTGCTTCTGTGCATTGAGGTGCCATAGCCACTGACATCGCCGGCCCTTGGACCACCCAGCCCAAACCCAGGGCAGAACAGCTTTGAACTCTGGAAGATTGATATAGTAATGATGTTGCCTTCTGCGGGTGTGGGCAGGACTGCGCTTCTATAGTGTCTTTTTACTTTGACCTTAAGACACCATGAGACTGTCATAAGATAGACAGCCTGTGGACAACATTTACAGCTCTACTTTCTGGTTTTCAGCAGTGGGCTTCAGGAAGATCACATGATTTGCTTAATAAAGGTTGCTTAGCAAATAAGAGATGGAGACAAATTCGCACCTGGACCTTTGAGTAGGAATCAGAAAACAGACTAGGGAAGCCCCATTCAGTAAGATACCAAAGTTACTTTGAATATAAAATTTCACAGTAACTGGGAATTTAGAAAGGAAGCTCAGAAGGCAATTCTCATCCAGTCCAGAAATCCTCCATAGATAGTCACAGGCTCAGAGCGCCACCTGTGTAGTGCCCACACCTTGTCCTGTACAGATCTGGCAGGATATCCCCAGCTCTGGAGACTCCGCCTTCTAAAATTTGCTGGTGGCTGGCACAGAGGGAAAGAGTGTGGGAAATCATGCTCCAGCTCTTTGCTCTGCATCCTTCTATGTATCAGGAGTAACGAGGCAATCAGTAAATGTCCTAATGGCTTTCCAAGGGCTGCCCCCACAAGCCCAGGGAGGAAAGGTTTTGAAAATGGATACCGAGATGCTGCACCGAAGTCAGCAGTCCAGATTTGGATGTGTTGGTCCTTGAACCACTTAGTCAAAACCATGGTCTGTCTTTCCAGTGAGGAATGGTCTGTCATAATGTAGCTGGAGAATGTCTCAAGCCATAATGACACAGGGCTTCCATCTGAGAGAGGCATCTTTGAAGATTCCGAGATGGACAGCAGATGGAGGGAGGGCACGCCCTCGGGCATGCTGTCCCTTTAGGAAGCACTGGAGTCATGAAGCCATGATAAATTCACTCGCCCTCCTTCCTGGCCCCTGTAGCCACTAGTCCTCTCTACCTGACCCACACAGAAAGGGAGAGGCAGGAAAAAAGATAAACGGAATGGAAACAGCAAGAACAAAATCTAGAAGTAGTTGTAGAGAGTGTTCTTAGAAGTACCGCGTGCCACTTGAAATAAACAAAGAACATTCCAGAAAGTCTTCAGCTCCCCAGAAGACACAGAATATCCAAATAGCGCCCCCGCCAAAATGTCATGCCTGACTCTTCTTCCATCTCAAATTCCTAAGCACACTGAAAAACGGTTCTCTTGGCATGCAGAAATTTGATGACAATTGGTAAGCACTCAACATTCTTGAATGATACCAAAGCTACCCATTTTAATACTATTTATCTCCAAAATATGCATTGCCTCATTATTATCATCAATCACATATTTTCCCAAAGGAAAGAAATTAATTGCCCACCAGAAATGTTTTGAAATGTTTACATTTGTTTCTTTGTTTAAGCTCGAAATAAGTGTGTGGGAGCCTGTTTATAAGTTAGCAAAGTGTTAGTAAACTCTGGTTTGACACTGATAAGATTCATATGAAAGTCATCACTGAAACTGTTGCCTAAATAATAAACAGGATCTTTTGGTCTACCCTTTTTAAGCATGTCTCCCTTGATTAAAAAACATGTATTGTAACTGGAAGAAATGTGAAATATGCAGCAAAAATGGCAGCAGTACCATTGGGTTCAGGAAATGTCTAAAGAGAAACCACTTGAAGCAGGAGCCGGAATCTCCCCAGGCAGACTCTCCCTTGGGTCAACCATGGCCAAGTCAATGAGCATTAGTCTTCCTCCTTTGCAAATTGGTGATAATAGCATTGCTTCTTGAGCAAGTTTTCTGCAAGGGTTAAATGAGATGTGACTTGGAAGTGACCTTGGACAGACCTGGCATGGAGTAAATCATCAGTGGATTGGTGAATGGCCACTGTGATCAAGGGAGACTGTTTCCTCATGGGCCAATCACGGTGATGATTGAGGAGGGTCTTTCTTATCCATGCCCTGTTGTGAGGAGACCTAGCAATTCAGTGTTCTCTAAGGAAGGACAGAATGCAGGAGGAGTCCATGCACCCATCCCCATGATCTGCCACTAACCATTGGGTGATCATGAGCCAGTATCAGGGGAGCCACTAAAAATGTGCTGGACCTCAGCTTCTACATCTAACTAGTGAGAAGTCTCATTATATTTTAAATCCAACATCTGCTCTTCAAATGATACCTTACCAAGAGCTGAACCAGAGAAAATCAATAAATACGGCAATGCTCTGACTTGCAGGGCAGGGGGTTCAGAGTTCTGTTGGTAGGGTCCCTCCTTCCTCCACCTGCATTCCATGCACCTTCCCTGTTAACACAGCCTCCTGGGCTTTACCTCCTGTTTATCATGCTCTGTAGCTCCCAACATGGTAGCTTCCTGAGAAGATCAATAAATGTTAGTGGACACTTTCTCTACTGGATTCTAGCATCTTCCCTCCACAGGGTCTATACTATACTTGGCATAATGTCATGCCTACAAGCAGTTTTTTGGTCCTGCATGAATATTTATGGAGAATTGATACTGGAATAAACACTGAGGTCACAACAGAAACAACATGTGACCTCTGACCTCAGAGGATCACTTTAGAAGGGAACATGAAAATGGTATTAGTCTAGCAAGGTAGGATTTAGCTCCTGGTTCTTCCACTAGGCTAATTAATGCAATTGCCTCGAGCAACTTTCTTAACCTGGGTGTCCATTTCAACAGCAAGATGGAAATAGTAATACCTACTCAGAGTCAAATCTCTTGCTGAAAGCATCGAGTATATTGTCTTTAAACTCAATTCTAAAACAATGCAAGTTTGTTCCTCTTGGTGGTTAAGTGAGAAGGTGTTGAGCTCTTACACAGCCAGGCCTTTCTTTGTCCCCATACGGTAACAGTGCCTGTCTACCTACAGACTTGCCCTGGCCTGACCCAATTTCAGGCCTGAGACTGTCCAATTGTGTTCCGGTTGGCTCATTAATCATACCAACGCTGAGCGAAGGGCTCACACATGGTCATTAACTCCAGACCAGACGCTAGCAGCCACCCCTCCAACCGCTGCTCCCAGCAAGCCATTGTCCCAGACTTTTCTACCACCCAGGGCTTGCCTGGAGCCAGGTATCCTCCAGCCTCCTGGGCCACCCTGCTCACCCTCAGGGTAGGACAGAGGGAGGGGCTGGGTGCACATGTTCCCCACAGGAGCAGCCCCTTAGCAAGTCAGCTCCAGGCCAGCTCAGGGGCCAGGTCAGGGGCCAAGCCCAGCCAGACAATGGAGGCAAGAAAATGCCTCCAGAGGGCCGGCAGCTCCCAGGAGGAGAGCCCTCGAGCCCCTCAGGTCATTGTTCCCTTCCTGAGGAAGGAAAGCAAAAACTGTCACCGGAAGAAAGGAGCCACACTCCCAGAAGCCCTCCTGCCAGGAGTCTTCTGTCTACACCGCAGCTGCTGGTGGCTGTGTTTGATTGCATGATAAAGGCTGAAATGGATCATAGCTAGCGGGGAACGGGCGCACTTCATAGAGGCTGTGGCCCCACTTCTTTGCGATCACTGGATTTCACACCCTCTTAAGTTTCTTTTTGTTCCCTGGTGGGGCACCAAGAAATGTTCCCAACCACCAAAACTGACTTGCCAACAAAACAGAACAAAACAGAAACAAAAACCAAAAAGAAGAAAGATAGTAAGAATCTCTCTGCCGGGTCTAAGTGTGTCAAGGCAGGGGGCAGGGACTGCTGTCGGGCTTCTGAACACCACATCATTTTGGCTCAAGCCAAACTCTGGCTACCCTCTCCTCCCACTCCCACTCCCGTGGAATTTTCTCTGCCCGCTATGCGTGGATTGTATCTGCACTTGGCCATAGTGGGGTTCCTCAGGCGTCTGCCTCTGTTCGTGGCGAGTCCCAGGAGTACAGGGACCAAGTCCAGTTTCTTTCCACTTTTCCCAGGACACTTGGGTGGGATATAGCAGCAGACAACGTGGTGCTCAGTAATGCTTTGAAGTTGCAAAACCCAGAAGGCTGTTGCTCCCTCCTAAGGTAAGAGCTCCCAGCTAGTGCCTCTGCAGCTGCGTGTGTCCCTGCATCATCTCTAATCCCAAGGTTTCTTCCAGTTTATAGAAGGAAACCAAGGTCCACTCTGAAGCTCCCGGAGCGGTTCCCCAGATGTTTTTAGACATGGCAGCCCGACCTCTCCTCCCATGCAGCTCTGCTTGGCAACCTACGCCAGCACTTCTCCTCTGCAGTGTGATTGCCCACTGAGTCAGATTCATTTGTGACTTACACCTCAAGTCACGGATGCCAGTGAGAATTTAAGCAGCTATATTATTAAAGTTTAAAAGACAAAGAAATCAGGGCAGATTTCGGGCTGGCCTCTAAGGAACTGATTTCATGCCTGTGCATCCCCATCTCCTTTAGGAGGGAGGAAGGAGTATTGGGTGGGGCTCTGTCACCTTCTCCTGTCCTCCCCACACCCCAGGCCAGAGGGAGGCATAGTTACTAATGCCTTATTCCTCATTAGGGCAATACAGTCATGGAGGTCTCTTCACCAGAAAACTTGAGATGCAGAGGCTTTAGGAATCTGGGTCTCTTCAAGGGTTGTGAATGTCATCTTTGGTGGGATTGGGAAAGATGGAGAATCCCTGGTGCCCCACCAGTACCTCTGAGAGACTTCACACTACTGAGCTCCTAAGATGGTTTTAATTTAAAAAGCTCCTCTTCATACGACTCCATTAGAACCCTTTACTCCATGTTACAAAGAACAATATTTAACTCTGGCACTACTTTAATGTATTATTTCCTATCTTTTATATCTGTTTATTCTCAAAATTACCCCCCAAAAGATCTAGAGCTTGTCAAAATATCATTTGTCCCATTTTATGAATGATAGAACCTGAGGGATAGGTTTGCAAGTCCTGACTGCTTTAGACTTTCTACGCTCTAAGGATGCCTCATGGTCAGGCAAGAACAGCAGGTACGAACCAAGGCTGAGCTTCACGTGAACAGCAGTAGCACAGGCTGGCTTTTTGTAGCACAAAGAGAGGCTTCCGGCCAGAAACAAGGCGTACTGTTTTACTATGAGATGGACTTCTGCAGTAATTGCTTGGGGGGTTCCTCTTATTTTTAGCAATCAGCACTTTTGCACAAATCCAGAACTAGTCCTGGTGGAGACGTAAAGAAACGCAAACCTCCTTTGGAAGTTATTAGAATTCATGCCTTTTTAGTCTGATTTCCATAACACAAAAGAATATACATGCAATGGATTATAGGTAGATTCGTGAACACAGGGGTCACCTGAAAGAAGACCCCAGAGATAAGGAAGAGATGAGGAAGTATTCAAGACCTAATTTTTTTTTTATTGAGAATTTATTCCAATAAAATATCTCAGTAGGAAAAACCAGATTAACTTGTAAATGGTGTGGACCATGGGGCTATTTTGCTCCACCTAGTACTTTTAATAAAAATAAATAACAAAAGACCTATGTAGAAATTTGAAATTACTGAAAGATTGCAAATACATGGAAAACATTTCATCTTCACAATACCTATTTATCCTGTTCCGTGAGAGGCCCAGACACAATGTGCTTGCTGAGTGGGCGATGCAGTTGATCCCAACCTCAGCAGGAACACGCAACTCAAGGACCAGCAACTGCACCTCCCAGGTTTCGGTGTTCCAGTGCAGCAGGTGTGGACTCGGCACCCCCGCTTTCACAGAAGACTCCAGGATTTGGATGGCAAAGGATTTCCACTTGGGAGAACTTGTCCCTCCTCCCCCCAAAAAGGCTCATGTAATTGAAAAGAGCAAAGGTAGGGAGTGAGACCTGGGCTGGACCTAAAGACACCCAGGATACGGGCTGTCAGTCTTACTGCATCGCACACAGCTTTGCTGTCTATTGTTGGGATCATGGCTAATTTTTTATGCCAGCTTGATTGGGCTACAGGGTACCCAGCTATTTAGCTCAAACATTACTTTAGGTGTGTCTGAGGATTTGTTTTTGGAAGAGATTAACATTTGAATTGGAAGATCTAGTAAATCAGATTGCCCTCCCTCCGGGAGCCTGAGCCTCACCCAGTCCTTGAAGGCCTGAGTAGATCACAAAAACTGACCCTCCTGTGAATAAGAGGGAGTGCCCCTGCTCCCTACCGTGAGTGGGCACTTGGTTCTTTTCCAACCTTAACACTAGGACTGACACATTCACCCTTCTTGGGTCTCAAGGCTGCTGGTTAGAGGACTACAACTTATTTTCCAGTTGCTTGAATTGATAGTGACCTTTCTGATTTAGCTTGGGATGCAGAAAAGCTAGAACCTAAATCTCTACAATGGACTTGGAGGCGGTGTACTCTGTATGGCCACCATCTCGTCATCTATGAAGTGAGAATGACACTTGGACCAGACACAACATATGTAAGCACCCAGCAAAGGACCAGCACACAACGAAAATTTATATCATATGCATGAATCAATATGTAACAACAAATTCCACCATTACGTACAACTGTAATGCATCAATGAAAATATGGAAAAAAAATCAGTAGCTAGTCTTATCCTATGAGCTGGAAGAGTTAAGCAACAGTGTCCTCTTTGGTTTGGCTATAAAATTCATTCAAGCCAGTAGTTCTCAACCCTTTTATATACCCAAGATAACTAAAAACATTGTGTAACCCATTAATAGAAGTTACTCATACTTGCAAAGAGTAAGGGGAACCATCTCCTTCCTAAATTATGTCTGAATATCTAGGAAAAGTGTGTATATTGAAAAAAAATCTCCCTGCTGGTTCTCAGATGTAGCTCACCCTTCCCACCTTGGAAATCACTGATAAGATGTTAAACTGGCTTATTAGAGCATGCCACAGCAAAATTATCTTTAAATTATGTCTCCAACCAAAAATAATTTTTAAAAGAAAAAAATATCATTCAGAATCCACGTGTGATCCTCCCTCTGCCCCCTAAACAATAGAGGGAAGATAATTCACAGTTTCGCATAAGGTTCTAATCATAACCCATCTCTAATAGAACCATGGTGATTAAGAATGTGTCTGCTATTTTAAGTCCATAATTATTTTTTAATAGTACTATCGTTTCTTTCCCTTAAGTCAGTGTCAGTGAACTAGAGCTTGGCCCAAAAGAGTGTAAAATGTACTTAGTCAAAAGTTGACTGATAATAGAAGTATGCCTTTTTTTCTTAATCACTGATACCAAAATGAAAGGGATAAGAGAAACCAGGAAACACAACAAATGACAACTATTAATTTAGCGGTGGCGCAATTTGCATAGTAATGCAGGAAATGTGCTGCTGATTATCGCATTTGCTCTATCATTAGGCCCCTGAGAAGTGCCAGAACTTGACTGTGTTCCTCAGGAGCTGACGCTTTGGATGGCTAAACCTTCTTCAGATTATGTTTCAGTCCTTGGCCCAAACAGACTAACTTCATTCAGGACATTTCCATTTTTGAAGAACATTATTTTCCCTTGTAAATATGCATAGAAATCACATTCACTTTGGTTTTGCCCCATATTTTTGAAGCACTTTGTTCCTCTCACCCAATTTCAGCCACATGTGGTGAATCCAGTCCACATCAAACACTGAAAGCCCAACTTCAGGGATTATGCCACCCGAGTACATCCTTAGATCCATCCCAGAGATGTTGAACCAACAGGTTTTGAACCCAAAGAAAATTCCAGAAAGAGAAACCTAGTAAGAAACTGAGCCGGGCATGGTGGCATGTGCCCATAGTCCCACATAGCAGCTCAGGTGACTGAGGCAGGAGGATCGTGAGTTCAAAGCCAGACTCAGCAACTGAGTGAGACTCTAAGCAACTCAATGAGACCCTGTCACAAAATAAAATAAAAAAAAACGGGCTGGAGATGTGGCTCAGTGGTTAAGTGCCCCTGGATTCAATTCCCAGTACTGAAACTGAGAGGTTGGAAAGTATGGGAGCGTAGGGAAAAGGCATAAATGTAAAAGAAAGGGACAAAAATTCTACAAATAAAAGATTCTTAGTTCAGTTTAATCAACTTTTTGCATTAATGATGTAGTTTTTCTATATTGACCTTAGCTAATCAGTCTACCTGGAAACACTAGGCCCACACCTCCATATTTCTTGCCTCTTCTTACTGAGTATTTGTGTCTTTCAGACTCCATCTTCCTATTGAACTCACCCCACTTTCAGAGGCCTGTTCAAATCTTGAATCTTCCAGAGAGCTGTCCTTGATCCCTTTCAGCTGGGTGGCGTCACTCACTCACCTCCTAAATTGACACCACTCATTTTACACCTCTTGGAACATCTACTAATGCTGGGGGTTTTCCCCCTCTTGTCACCTCTTCCTGGATATTTCATTCATTTAATAAATATTTACAGAAAAGAGCAGACACTGTAGGCACCAGAAACATGGGGATGATTGAGACAGAAGGGCTCCCAGTCCTGGCAGAGTCCTGGTGGTGGTACAAAGGACGAGCATCCTGCACACATTGGGTTACTAGCAGGCGTTGAGGGGTGGTGGGGAAGCCAGGTGGGCTAGGGCAGGGAAAGGGAGACTCAGAATTTAAACAGTCCCTCAGCGACAACCTCAGAGCCGGAGTCCTGAACTGGGGAGTGAGTACCAACTGTCTTCCTCTGCAGCCCCCCGTTCTTCCTCCTTACTGGGGGTCTCACGCTAACGTGAGCATCTCTCATGCTAACGTGGTCCCCAAAGGCAAGTCAACTACTTCATCTGCTGCTCCACAGAAGCAGAGTGACCGATTGCAATACCGGGGGAAAAGCAGGGTGCTGTGAAAGAAGAATGTTGGTGATCGGGTCTCCAGTGAGGCACCTCCCTTGGGAACGTTCAAGGTAGTGCTGAACACAGGGGCTTTTGTCCAGGTGTGGCTGTTCCTCAGAACCTAACCGCCGAGGAGGGTACTCCTCTCCGGGGACCCTCCCCCAAGGTTTGGACTTGGCTTTAGTGTGTCCCCTTAGGGCTCATGTGCCAGAGACTTGGTCCCCAGTTTGGCAATGTGAGAGGTGGCAGAAACTTTAAGAGGTGGGACCTAGTTGGGAGGTCAGTGGGGTCCTTGCTCTGGGAAGATGTTGAGGTGATTCTCATGGAACCCTAGTTCTCCTGAGGGGTTGTATAGGAACAAGCCTGGCCCTCCTCCCCTCCTGGCTTCCTGCCTCGCCACGTGATCTCTCCCTCTCATACGCACAACCACCATGATTCCATCTGCTCTGGGGCCCTCACCAGAGGCAGGGAGACTTGTCGCCATGCTTTTGGGATTTTTCTGCCTCCAAAACCATGAGCTAAATAAACCTCTTTTCTTTATGTCACCCAACCTTGGGCGTTTTGTTATAGCAGTGTAAAATCAATCAAAATGCTCCCTGAGGGCAGGAGTTGTGTTCCTTTCCTCCCTCGAGGCCTAAAGCTGCCTAGCAGTCGGTGTTGTCTCATAAATTCCCAGGTGCACAACAGCTTGAAGACCAAAGGGGTTTGATCAACAATTTAGAGGAACTCGAGCATTCCTGAGGGTCTACAAGGAAGAGAGCTGGGATCCCTGTAGTCTTAGGATACTGGAGCCTGGGTGGATTGATTGCAAGACAGAGACAGGGGACTTGTTGGACATTAAGTGGGCAGCCAAGTTCTAAGTCCCTCCTCTTTCCTCCTCCCTTTCTACAAAGGACTTCTTTCAATAGAGGGAATTCTTACAGTCTAGTTCTGCTAAAATACTTTCTTCACTTGATGCAAGTCCAGGGCACTTCCCCAAGGACCCCTGGTCATGTCAGAGGTGGCTCAGAGTTGGTGAAAGAGATCTGGGTTTAGTGGTAAAGATACTCATTTTATTACGTGTTTTCCATTCAACCAGCCAAGGTCTTATCTTCTCTTTGACTGCATTTTGTTCCAGTGTTGGCAAAGAAAGAGCAGAAAGAGTGAACTGCATGTAAATTTCACCCAAGTCTGTGCTTCTGAACCCAAACTGAGATTCTCCAAGATGTGATTTCATGTTTGGGACAAGTATCCTGTCCTACGACCATTACCAGACCAGACGCCTCTGTTCCCAACCTTGACCAAGGCTGGACAGCTCTGGGGGTCTGAGCCAATGGGGACAAGACGATTAGAAAAGGCTTCTGAGATGGAGTCTGTTAGAAAATCCTGTGGGGTTTTTGGCACCTCAACACCATCTCATTTCAACACTTCACCCATAAAAAGAAAGTTCCAAAGGCAATTCTGCTACCTACAAAAATAAATATAAAAACGGATCAATTCTTATATTGTAAAAAAATCTTTCAAGTAAGATTCCAAACACTCAGCTCAGCCTTGAACTGAAATCAAGATTTAAACATGAGCTCAGCAAAACAGCATGGAAATAAATCAATCATGTATGCTACACGTTTCAATAAATATGCCAACAATAATAAAAATTTAGGTGTGGTCTTCAAAAGCCAATGTTTCTCATATTAAATTCCCTGTAGCACTTTTAAATTGAATTGAATAACAAAATAAAGCAGTTTGTATATTTATGGGATTCTTTTCTTCAGAAACGTTTCAACTCAAGTAAAAAGTAAAATGCATCCCACATGTGTGATAACTACGCTGCATTTCTATGCGGCATGTATTTTCCTTTAACACCATTTTTCGGTTAATGAATGTTTAAGGGATAGTTTTCCAACTTCTTCTCTCACTTCCCCTAGAAAAGATGTTCGATGAAAAAAGAAAACTAGCAGGAAATTCTTCGCCACTATTTGTAAACAAGTGTAGTTCAGATCACGCAGGGAATGGGAAACCCATTCACTTGCTTCCACCACTCCAGATCCAAGTAAGCGAGGGCTTTTCAGTAACTGATTCTCAGTCCCGACAGCCATAGGCCAAGAGAGACCCTTGATAAAATGGCAGACGCTGAAGGATATTCACACACACACACACACACACACACACACACACACACACACACGCACACACCACACTCATTCTCTCTCACTCTCTTCCTTACATGACATGGCCTCCAGAAAGAATTCTTTAAAAAGAAAACAGATAGACTTCAACCATTTTTTTATTCTGTCCCCTCTCCCCACCTGGCAAAAGATTGTTAACTATGCTTAGATCCCCTCAGTAAATATTGACTCGGCATGCACATGCTGGCCCCCCAAGGACGCAATGCTGAGATGGTTCCATGCAGGAATCCAGAGGAGAGGGCTGGTGGAAGAACTGCAACTCAGATTTCAGGCAGGGGAGTGCTAGGGAGACCCCCTGGAGGAGCTGATATCTGAGCTTAGAGATAAGGTGGAGGCTGAGAAGAGAGGGAGGAGGGTGGCAGGCCCGGGGGCCAGCAGGGCAGGAGGGGCAGGGAAGGCAGGGCCCCTTCTCTGCCTCCAGCTGAATGGGAGGGCATGGTCAAGCTGAGGTTGCAGGGCAGGGGCCAGGCCAGACCACCAGGGCTCTAGGGCTGGCATGGGGACTTGGGTTCCTCCTGAAGGGAGCTAGGTCATAACCCTGCAGTGACAACATGATGTCTGGGTCTTCATCAGGGTAGCAATAAGGTTAGTGTTGTGCTTTTTCAAAGTCACTTGAGTTATGGTGCAGAAACTGGAGCAAGTCCTGAAGTGGGACGACAGGTCCTGAGGCTGGAAGTCTCTTGGCAAAGGAGCCTTGTCTGAGTCTCCCCCATGAGGGCCATTTCATGTTTCCAGGAAGCAAGTGGGTCCTGTGATAAGATGTCCCCCAAATGGCACAGTCTCCAGGTGATACCTGAGACTCCAGTCAGTACAGGTACTCCATCGAGCCTGGGTCACCCAGAAAGGCTGATGTGAGTCATTAGATTTGGGCAGCTTACAATAGATTCTTTTTACATTTTTAGATTCCAATTCGCTTATCTTGTACAAATACTGGATATTTACCTTTTAAATCAAACTGAGTACAGCTAATATTTGGAAAACAGAACTTCGCAATATGCAATAAGATTCCCCAGCCTGTGCTTCATCTGCTCTGCGGGATCCCCAGCAGGGAAACTGTTTGCCTCAAAGACTTGCAAAAGCAAAAATTAACCACTGCTTTTCTACTTGGCCTTGAGTAGAGAGTGCTAGTTTAGAACATTATGGAAACATCCCAGAGTGTGGGTTAGATACTTATGGGAAAACAAGAACATAAACCTCCAAAGTTCCCAGACCCAGTCTTAATCCTAAGAGGATCAAATTGAACACTGGCCTCCATACACCCAAGGAGGATAAGAGATCTGTGAAACTCTTTGGATGTGGAATTTTAATTTTTTTTTTTTAAACTTCTAAAGGTTAGATGTGAGACTGACGTGATGATAACCTCTTTATCTACCAGCACAGCAAAATCCAGGCTTAGGATGCAAAGATGCTTACTTTGATTAAGAGAAACTAACCAGCCTGCACATTTGCTTTAAAAGTTCCCAGATAATCTGAGAAGTGACAAGAGACAGGGACCATAAATAATGCTAACTGCCTCAAAGAAAAAATACATCCCGACTGGCTTTTCTCTGCCTCACAGAATGATTCTGTTTCGTGATATGTAGCAAAGGAGCGTAATCTAGTCCTTTCTAGTTTTGTCTGATTTACTGAAAACAAATTCCAGATAGGGTTTGCAGATTCCCTTCTGCATATTTCCCAAAAGATTTAAAACTTTTCAAAAACAAGCCATACTGGAGTGGGGCAACCCTCTTCCAAAAAAAAAAAAAAAAAGAAAAAACGGATAAATAAGAAGAATGAGCTGAGGGAGCCATCAGTAGCATCCCAGGGATCTAGCACTGTATCTTGCTGGGAATTTTAAATATCTTTAAATGTCTGTTTGATCATAATGCCCATAAAAAATATTTTTTTATTAATTTTAGAAAATACAAACATTTATTGTCTCTCAAATAAACCTGGGATGGTTCAATACATGGCAGTTAAGTCCCAGGAGCTTCCAGACTCTTACATTTGAGAGGATCTGCTTAGAGACATATGAATTCCTCCAGGGTGATTCCCATAGGCTCTGAGACACACCCTGAAGGTCAACTGATGACTAGAAAGTTAATGGTATTGGTATTGGGACCTTTGATTTTTAAAATAAGAACTACAATGAACCAACCAACCACTACACTAGTCTGCTACAGCTAACATTTGTTGTTCTGTAGCTTTCCAGAGTCAAATGACCTTCTTTCAATTGAAACTATTATAGAATTCCTTCCAGAAACTATTCTGGCACCATCAACTCATGCACACGAATGGAGCCAACTCCAGTCCTGCATCCAGACAGGCCACTGACTCAGGCCTGTCAATCAGAGGTTCACATTCTCCCTGCACAGGGGACTGGTTTGGGGATGAGTGGTACTGCAATCAGAGCCAGTGCAAGTCAGTGACTTTTACTGAGAGGGATCAGTCACTCATATTGCTACTGGGCTTGATCCTAGACCAATGTGAGGCTTGTGTGCACATCAATCTGCTGAAAATGGAGCTAACTGTCTGCAGAGGGTGTAACTGGCATATGAGAGGGAAACTGGCTCCAAAGGACATTACATGAGCTCCTAGATTCAACACTGGTGAAATGACATACCCCTGGAACTTTCCTGTTATCCACATCAATAAATTTCCTTTCCATGTTTAAGCCAATTTGAAAGTAATTTTGAGTCACATATAACAAAGAGAGACCTAATCAATAAAACTGTATGTAAAAGTAAGAACTTTTGATAACACAACTTTGGGCAGTACAAGATTGGGATGCAAAGCTGGAGATGATTTAGTTACATAGCCAGATAGATTCACTCTTCCATCAGTGACATCTCAATGTGGCAGGTCCCCTTTCAGTGTCTACAAGGCTCCTGAATAAATGGAAATTCTAATTAAAAAAAAAAAAAAAAAGACAGTACCTCTAAGATAAGATGTCAAAGTATCGAAATGAGATGAAAATGGAGAATTAGTCCTCAGGAAACAAAAGTAGGATAGTAAGGATTTATTAGGGAACCAATGGTCAGAATATATACTATTTAAAGCTAAATCCCTAAGGGGTTTCAATTCGAATAATTGTAGAAAAACTTGTATGGACTAACTCTGAACAAAATATATGAAAACAATTATTTTAAATAGTTGCTAGATTAAATAGATGCTAGAGAGCAACTCAAATCAGGCAGAACTGGAAAGAATTCAACCCTGGAAAGATGGACACTATGTTGGGTAAGGTTTGTTTATATGCCTTTTCCTTGAAGGCACTGCTCAGTCCACAAAGAGTTGAGTGGCTAGAAGTCAAGAAGAAATCCACAAATTAATTTGATTAAAGGTTAGAAGATGGAATTTAGGCAACCAGAACATCTAAAACTTAAGCAAGGAAATCACAGAAATACTAAATGGAGAGTCTTCAAATATTCATGTACATTGCCTTCAAATCACTGGCTGAGCCCTGATCTGCATGTAGATGGGAAAATTTTAGGGATCCTGACAGAAAGAAATAGCTGGAAGGGAAAAATCCTGAACAGAGATTTCAGCTGCTGGCCAGAGCAGGGGAGATAAGAGTATTGAGTCTAAATTCTGATAAATTACAAGGGCTTCAAAAATATTTCTTGTTTTTTGTTGAAATTTCAGATGAGTCATCCTTGAGAATAAAAGCTATATCCTAGAACTTAGGATTTACCCTTAGGCAAGGGGCAAAACCAAAATGAACCCATTAACAAAGATCCCACAAATTCAAAATGATTCACTAGTAATTTAGCTTCTGGCTAGGAAAACAAAACAAAACAAAACAACAACAACAACAACAACAAAAAACCCAACAAACTCACTCTCTTTGAACAAAGATAACAGAATCTAGGGTCTCTACCATATATCATCCACAATGTTCAGGATCCATTTAAAAAAATACATGAAAAGAAATAAGAAAACATTACCCATATCCAGTATTTAAAATAGATAAAACTAATTCAAAGATAATACAAATATTGGAATGAGTAGACAAAGATTTTAAAGCACCTAGAAAATATGTTTATGAAATTTTTGAAATATATGGTAATAGTGAAAAGATGGAGCATGCCATCAGAGAAATGGAACCCAATAAAAAATCCTAACCAAAAATATAATATATGAAATGAAAAACTTATTGGATATACTTAACACCTGATTTGAAATGGTCAAAAAAGACAAGTAAATTGAGGACATATTTGTCAGAAGAAATTATTTGATCTACAACAGAGGAAAAAAATCAGAACTTGAGTGACTTGTGGAACAATAATGAATAGCCTGACATGCCTTTTTAACTGCAGTGTCAGAAAAACAGAAGCAAGAAGAAAGCAGGGTAGAAATATTATTTGAGGAAGTAAAGGCCAAAGCTTTTCCAAATTTGGAGAAAAAAGTTAACTTATAGATCTAAGAAGCTCAATAAATCTTAAGAAATGAAAATATAGAGAAAATATCAAGGCTAGGTTCATCATATTAAAATGATGAACAAAAATAAAGAGAAAGTCTTGAAACAAGCCTCCAGGCAGGAGGAAAAACCACATTGCATTCAGGGGAGCAGTGATTTGAATGACTGCTGACCCCTCATCAGAAACAATGGAGGCCAGGTGACAATAAAGGTGACATTTCACACACTGACAGAAAAGAGGAGACTGTAAATCCAGGCTCTACATCCAAAAATACAGAACACCATCCTTCCAAAATTAAGACAAAGCAAAGATATTTTCAGAAAAATAAAAGTTGAGGAAGACATGCTCTTTAAGAAATGCTAAGGAAATTTCTTATGCTAATTTGGAATGACAAGACAGAAGGTAGGGGATCAGACAAGGCTTCAAGAGTCTTGGGTGCAGAGAAGAGATGAGAAAACCTGAGTAGAATCTCACTGTCATTTCTGCATGGATACCACTGGGACCTTCCAGTTACATGAGGTATGAAAATTTTTGTGGTCCAACAAAACCTCTTTCAGTCCAATTTTCTTCTAATGAGGTATTAAAACAATGAACTCAAATACAGCTCCATTAAAATTAATTACTCATTAAAAAGGTATAGACAATTGAAACCCATTTTTATAAACTATTTTCATCCATACCTCATTCATCTATGTGAATATATAGACAAATATATGTATGTGGTGTGTGTGTGTAAAATGCTGCTCATTTTATATCAAGAATATCTGTTTTTGTGGGGTAAGATTTCACATATATACATTTAACTTTCATTTTTCATCCGTTCTTCAGTGAGTGAATGGGGTTTGGATTTAATAACGAGCATGTGAGATAGATGGATGGAGTTGGAGAATATCATGCTAAGCAAAATAAGCCAATCCCAAAAAACTAGAAGCTGAATGTCTTCTCTGATACGTGGATGCTGAGCCATAATGGGGGTGGGGAGGGGTAATGGAGGAACTTTGGATTGGGCAGAGGGGAGTCAGGTAAGGGAAGGGGGCAGAGGAGTGGGAAGGATGGTGGAGTGAGAGGGACATCATTACCCTAGACACTTGTGTGACCACACAGATGGTGTGACTCTACAGCAGGTACAACCAGAGAAATGAATAGTTGTGCTCCATTCGTGTACAATGAATCAAAATGCATTCTGCTGTCATGAATAAGTAATCAGAGCAAATAAAAATTAAAATTAAAAAAATGAGCATGTGTCATATTCACAATATAATGTGCTTTATAAAAGAGGGCAAGAGAAGAGAAAGATTCTGGATGCATATATCAGTTTGATGTGGTAAAAATAAGATGGACTTTTTTTCTTCTTTTATTTCATTTTATTAATCTCCCAAACTGAAAAAAGCAAACAAACCAACAAGCCAACAGAGAAACGTGAAGAACACACACACCAGCATGGAGATGGGACTCGGATGTGTCACAGACAGAGGGGCTCAGTCCTCTCTTTTGCCTCCATTCCAATGTCCCATGAAGCAGATGGGGACGCCGGACCTTGGGGGCGGCCACTCATCACTGGGCACTGTTGAGCTAGTCCATTGCCAACTGTAGAGTCCTGAGCTATTAATCACCTTCGTGCCTTTTACACTTTCTTGATGAAGCAAGAGTTAATTCCATTTTCTCTACAGCTTCCTATGCATGAGGCTCAGTGTGAAATGCCCACACTATGCTTGGAGCATGCGTGTGGCTGAAACCTCAGTGACCGTGCCCTGGTTTTCTGGGGAGATGCAGGGCTCACCAAATCAGAAGAATGTGTAGCACAAAAATGAGGTTGAAAGGGGGCTACTGTTCCTGTAACTAATCTTCACATTGGATGTCTTCTAGAAGGAGGATGAACAAGAGCATCAGTTTAAGTTCCACCAAAACGACCCATCATTTCTGCGAGGAGATTGAAAAATACGCAGGTAGTGGTAGAACTAACCTGCAACTTGGCCACAGAAGCCACCCTCCACGGGTCCCAGAGTCCTGCTTGCCTACTGGGATAAACGGGGTGCTAATAAGAAGAGATAAACACACGCTTCCTTTGTATTCCTGAAGCCAAAACTACGAGCAACCCCCAGCTGCAGAACCTTGGGGATTAGACAGACCACAGTATTACCAGAAGGGCGGGGAAAAGGGCTAAGGGGCCTTTATGCTTTTGATTTAAAGAACTGGAGAGGACAGTTGCATTTGGCATTTCTACAGTCTAGAAAAGCTGTGTTCGCGCACCCTGGCCTCCCAGGTGTTGCTGCTTGGTCTTGATCTGCAAGGGGGCCCAGCTTCTGAAGTCACACCTGAGTGGAGAACGTCAGCACAGACCAGAAGGACCCTGGGTTGGCTGCTCAGAGGACACGGTCAGCCTGGAAGCCCCTCTGGCAGGTGTTCTTGGGTAAACTGAGGCTGCAAACAGCACTGCACCACCAAAGTCCCCTGCCAGTGCTCACCACAGCCAGAGAGGGCTCGGCCTTGGGGGAGGATTCCTCCCGAAAGCTTCAGCGGCAGATGTCACAATGTCCCCTGTTGTAGCAAAGGCTTGCCCCAGGAGGCAGTGCTAGCAGGAGAGCCCTGGGACGGGCTCCCACCCTTCCCTTCGCCTTCCCCCCACTCCTCAGAGCCCTTCACCCAGGGAAAGTTCTGCTGCCAATCCTTGCACCCCGCAATCCTCCCGAGACAATGCGAATGCATGATCTCTCCCTGGAGAGAAAGTTTTCAAAAATTCCTTCCAGTGGTCAAGAGAAAACCTCACTTCTAGCGACTGACTGTGCATGACCCACATTTCCAAGAATGGCGGGTGACAGGGGAGCGTCACACATCACTTCAGCTCATCAGTGAAGCCGAGCAATTGGTGTCGGGCAGCAGCTCCGCAGAAGCGAAGGTCTGCGCAGCCCCGAGTGAGCTCTGCTGCTGCCTCTGCCTGCCCAGGCCATGGGGGTGGGCGGGAGCGGCCGAGTGGGAGGGTGGCACCCCAGGGCCCTTCTGAGGTTGCTTCTCTGCCATCTTCCTTCCTCATCCTTCAAACAAGGGAATCGGATGGAGCGGTGGCCAAGAGGGTGTGGAAGCAATTTAGGAGCTATAACATCAGTGAGAACAAAATAAAGGTTCTGCCTTTCCAAACTGCATATTGATGGGTGCCTGTTTTCTCCAACTAGTTGGCAAAGATCGAAGTTTAACACAACCAGGCTAAAAACAGGATAACAAAACAGGTGCATTGAGCCCTGCGGGTGAGTGGGTAAATTAGCTCAGATGAATGGTTATCAAAAATACAATAACAAAGTCAATCATAACAAAGTACAACGCACACACCCATTGACACAGGTATACAGGTATATTCACACATGGAGGATCAACTACAGTGCTGTCTATTGTGACAGAAAGCCAGAAGGACCTGCATGCCTTTCGTTGAGGGCTACTGCCTCAAATCATGCTGTCTCTGAACAAATGAAATACTACGCAGTCGTTTAAAGAATGAGGTAGGTGAACATGTGCTGTTAGAACGGGATCTCCAACAAAATATTTCTAAGAACAATCTAGTATGTTTGCATTTGGCTCGGCCGTGTGGTCTGAGGGGTCAATGTGAGAATGCACATGTCAAACTTGTCTGCAAGAATTTATTTTAAAAAGAACAGTTAACAGTGGTTACCATGGGGAGGGAACTTAGGGACCCAGGATGAAAGGAGGAGTTTTATTGGAGCTTTTCATACCCTTTCAATTTTCTGCTTTGTACATGCAATTATTTTTTCATTAAAAAACAAAACAAAACAAGTACAAAAAGTGTTTTTCAGCCAGGAACAGTGAACTTGTCTGTAATCCCAGATGCCCTGGAAGCAAGACGAGCAGATCACACGTTCAGGGCCAGCCTAGGCAACTTACTGAGACCCTGTCTCAGAATAAAACCTGTTCTTCAGTCTGTTGGAGGTCAAGACAAAAACGGAAAATATACCAGAGAAATTAGGTCAAGTTAATATGAAGTATTACATATCCACATACATTCCTACCATTAGATACAGTATCACATACAGTCATCCATGTTTAAAGCATTTCATGTGTGTATATTTGAGACATAAATTAAATGTGTATATTTATGGATCTCATAGTATGTACTATAAATAGAAATAGAAGACATGTTACCCACATATCCCAGTTGGATGATTCGTGCCCTGAGCGGCTAAAGTAGGCAAAATCCCGTAGCAGGGGCAGCCACTGCTGCTCCCAGCATGGAGACTGGCCTGTCCCTCTTGGTTGCAGACCATCCTGGAGCCTGGATTGGTCATCTCACAGGATGACACTCCAGGATGAAGATGGCGCTTTCCCTCCTGTTCCATACCTGACCTCTCTCCCACGTACCTATGAGGTGACCACATCCAACATCCACTCCTGACTGAGGCCGGAGGAGCTGGGCACAAGGAGGCCCCAGGTCAGCTGTGCAGAAGGCAAAGGGGACAGGCTCACGGGCCTTGACCCAGCAGCTCTGACGTGCACGAGAAACAGTAAAATGTCTCCAATTCACGTTTGTTGAATGTTCTCAAGTCCCAAGAGAAAAGGAGTCAAAAATAGCTCGGCTCTTTGAAGCCTTTCGGAAAAGGCGCTCTTTGGCACACTTATTTTCTTAGCATTCAATGAACAAAAAGGTTCACTGTTTCGACCACCAAAGAGAACAGCCAAGTTTTCAGAAATGCAGTCACACTTTTGGCTGACGTCAGGAGATTTTCCAACTGGGCTTTCAGACACCAGGTCCGGGTGGTCTGCCGACCTACCACAGGCTCTCCCGTGCCAATGGTTTTGTTTGTAAATCTCTACGTAATGACAAAGGCTGTGTACCCACGAGGCGGGACGTTCAGAACGCTTTGTGAAAGGACACCCGGAGGGACATGAGGTGCCTCCCTGGCTAAGGAAAAGCTGATGCTCGGAAAGGTGGAAAGTCACCCTGAACAGATCCCTTACCTCTTTCTGGAGAAGTTCAGCTGACTTGCAGTTCCTTCTACAGAAACCCAAGATTGATTTATTTCCACCGGGCAGATTAAAATACACAATGTTTTCATGGGGATGACTGGACTTCATAAATTTGTCACTGCTTGGCCATGTGCAGCCTTTGATCCTTTCAGCTGGGCCTGGTTTTGAGCTGGGAGCATTCAGCTGCCGGGTTTGACACGTGGGTCTCTGCGCCCAGTCCTGCAGCATGTTGAACTTGGCCGTCCTCAGCAGAGAGGAAGAGACAGCGCCAGCCCTTGGGCTTACTACAATGGTGAGCTTTTTTTCTATTTTAAAGTAAAGCTGCTCAGAAGCCCCCAGACCACATGGTCCTGGGCTGAAAGGCCACGTGGCTACCACGACTGTCTTTCCCTTAATCATGCCATGGACTCCTCTGGTTGGCCTGCCCCGTCACAATTTCCTTTATCTCACCCTCGCCCTCGGGTTATCCCACTCAAAGAGGCCTCCACTCCCCAAGACAGAGCACTGTTCAGTTTCATCTGTGTAATTTACCAAAGCACAACAAATACCAGCCATGCTCGCCAAAAGCCAAGCATGTTGCTGGGACGCGGGATTCGAGAATGAACCCTAGCCCAGCCTTCGAGATGCTGGTGAGCTAGCAGGGTGGACGCACGACCCAGCAACAAGGTGGCCAGTGCCTGCGGCAGACCTGCCCTGTGGATTCTGAGCACCCACCCGTCGGGTCCCAAGGGTCTGTGGGTGCTGGAGAAGGGGCAGGTCAATCATGGACAGCTCCTGAGGAGGTGGCCACTGATCTGGGTCGTATAGGCAGCACAGGAGTAAGACCGGGGAATAGGACAGGGAAGCACCTCCCAGGGAAAAGGGAGACAGTGAGCCCAGGCGCAGGAGTGGGGAGGGGCACAGACATGCAGGGTGTTCCTGTGCTGGAATCGAAGTCAGAGTGGGGGCAAAACTGGCACGGGTGCCAGCGGGTACGGAGCTCTTCACCATTTTTTAAAAATAATAGTGATATGTTTATAGTTCTTTCCCATTTTGTAGATGAAGAATCTCGGGGTCCACTAAGACTGATTTGTTCAAGGATCTCCAGCTAGCGCTTAGCAGCCACGCTCAAGTTCAAGTCTGAGGGATGCAAATGCCCTTACTCTAGACCACAAGGTAGAGATTATTATTTTTAAAAAATGGGACATGGTGAAGACTTTCTGGTAACCACAGGATAGTCAGAAAGACGGCTATCTGGAAGCTGTGAAGGGCACAGAAATGATGTGGGTGTCAAGGAATGACCACAGAGGCCCGCAGGAGAGGTGGCACTCCGTGCAGAAGGCAGCAGTTGATCCCATGACGGGCAGCAGTGCCGCAGAACTGTAGCCAGCAAAGACACGGGCACTGCTAAGACTCCCCACGGGAGGGGATCAGAAGCAGCGGAACAGCAGCAACAGGGACAGACTCACAAGAGAGTTGCTGGCCAGAGCAGTGGAGAGCAGGTGGGGAAGTGGATCGGGCAGGAAGGAGAGAGCCATGTGCTCTATCCAGGTAAAAATCCTGCACATCACATTTCACTAAAGAAATACGGTAACTCAGCAATGAAGTAAATCTTTTCAGCAAGAATTTTTACCAATTCACCTACTCAACAGTGTTTTTATTGATCACCTACTATGTGTCAGACACCTTGCAGGCCCTGCGGATATTGATATGAACGTCACTGTCTCTAGAGCTCATGTTGTCGTGGAAAATACATAGTACACACTGTAATGCCATGGTGAGGAGTCACGAAGAAAAAGGTAGCAGGACAGGGTCTGGAAATAACGGAATGGAACCAACAGGCTATTTTGAAGAGGTTGATCTAGGAAGCCCCTTGAGGAAATATTTGAGCAGAAACCTGAACCAAGGAGATATGAGCGTGCACAGTCAGACAACATGTGCAAAGGTCCTGGGGAAGGAATAAACTTGTTCAGCTCAAGGAACAGCAAAGGTGGCTGCAATGAAGACGCCCCCAATAGAATGGGGAACGAAAGCGGTAGCGACCTGGAGGTGGGGGTTCTACATTTTATTCTCGAAGTGATTTGCATAAAAATAAGAAAAACTTTGACTGCTGAGGTTAAAAAGCAAAGGACATGCACTGCACACAGACAGGAAAGGAACATCAGTCCCACTTAGGAACGCAGCTGAGAAATCCGAAGGAAGGTGTCATCACATAGACTAAGGGAACAGTCCACCATTATCATGCTCAGTCTATGCCAGAATCGTAATGCTGGTTTAAAAGTGGCACCTTTATTAATACCACTATATATATCAGTGGACCAAAAAAGTCACACTATGTGAGCAGCTTTGAAAGGTATTAAACAGCCAATAAAATATTGTTGATTTTAGGAGAAAACACTTATGTATAGTAAAATATTATCAAAATAAGTCTTATTTATCTAAGACCAACAGCAGGTCTTTCTTTGAATGGTAAAACACTGAAAAACCACAGCTGTGAAAATTAAGAAAAGATAAGCTGTTCCTTATCACCCCTGCAAGAAAGGGGCCACAAAGACCAGTGAGACTGGAGGGGAGATCAGCATGTCTTTGAAGGCACCACAGAATGAAAGAGTCTTTTTAACCAACTAAAACCATGCAATAATTTTCTTTTACATTCTTCTCAAAACTAGGGGGAAAAAAAAAACAGTCCTAAAGTTCATATCGAAGAAAAAAGACCTAGAATAACAGAAGCAATTCTGAGCAATAAGAGCAATGCTGGAGGCATTGGTATACCCAATCCCAGACCAGGCCCCAGAGCTATAGTAACAAAGCTACCTGGTATTGGTGTAAAGGTAGACATTGGACCAATGGACCAGAATAGAGGACACAGAGATGACCCTCACAGACCGTCATTTGATCCCTAACAAGGGCACCAAAAATATATATTGGAGAAAAGACTGCCTTCTTAGCAAATGGCGCCGGGATGACTGGTTATCCACATGTAGAAAGAATGAGACTCAATCCCTATGTCCACCCTGTACAAGAGTTAACTCAAAGGAAATCAAAGACCTAGAAATTAGAACAGATTGACGATTGCTAGAAGAAAAGAGTTAACAGGTAGGTGCAGGTATCAACTTCTTCAATAAGATCCCTAAAGCTCGAGATGGCATCAAATTAAAAAGAGACCAATTACGAGCATGAAGAGAAAGCCTGTAGAATGGGAGAAAAGTCTTTGCCATTGTTGTGGTTGGATGTGAGGTGTACCCCAAAAGCTCATCCGTGAGACAATGCAAGAAGGTTTGGAGGAGAATTAAGTGGGTCATGAGAACCTTAATCAGTGAATTAATCACCGGATGGGATTGAGTGGTAACTGAAGGCAGCTGTGGTGTGGCTGGAGGAGGTGGGGCACTGGGGTATATATTTTGTATCTGGAGAGTGGAGTCTGTCTCTCTGCTTTCTGATCATCATGTGAGCAGCTTCCCTCTTTCACGCTTTTCCGCCATGATGTCTGCTTCACCTCCAGCCCTGAGGAATATGTCTGGCCTTCTATGGTCTGAGGTCTCTCAAACTGGGAACCCCTAAATAAACTTCTCCTCTCTATAATTGTGCTGGTTGGATCTTGGAGTCACAGCAGTGAAAAAGCTGACTACAACAGTGTGTACTCTTCCAATAGAAGACTTATACCCAGAATATATAATAAGCTCAAAAACTCAACATGTACACACACACACACAAGCAACCTGGTCAACAGATTGGCAAATGAACTAAACAGACACTTCTCGAAGGAAGAAATACAAATGACAATGAATATATGACAAACGTCCCACATTTTTAGCAATCAGGGAAATGCAAATCAAAACTACCCTGAAATGTCACCTCCAATAGAAATGACTGCCATCCAGAAGACAAGGGATGATAAATACTGGCAAGTGTGCAGCAGAAAGGAACGCTTTTACACTCTGGTGGGATTGTAAATCAGTATAGCCACAATGGAAATCAGTATGGAGGCTCCTCAAAAGACTAGCCATGGAACCACCATAGGACCCAGCTACACCACTCCTCGGTATTTACCCTGAAGAATTAAAGTCATCTTACTACAGTGAAACATGCACACCTGTGTTCATAGCAGCACAATTCAAAGAGCCAAACTATGGAACCAGCCCAGGTGTCTATCAACAGATGAATGGGTAAAAAAAATGTGGTATGTACACAAAATGGAGGGTTTTTTTTTTTTTTTTTTTGGTTCTTTGACATAGGTTTATTTCACTTAGCATGACAGGCTCCAGATCTATCCATGGTAAATATCATAAAGTCATTCTTCTTTGTGGCTGAGTCACACTCCATTGTGTATATATACCACAATTTCTTTTTTTTTTTAATTTAATTATTTATTTATTTTTAAATTTTTTACAGACTCATTTTGATTCATTGTACACAAATGGGGTACATCATTTCGTTTCTATGGTTGCACACGATGTAGATTCATATCATTCGTGTACATAGGGTCATGATGTCTGTCTCATTCCATCATTTTTCATATGCCCCCTCATTTCCTTCTACATAATCTAAAGTTCCTCCATTCTTCTCTCACTCCCCACCCTGCCACCCTCATTATATATCATTCTCCACTTATCAGGGAAAACATATGGCCTTTGGTTTTTTGGGATTGGCTGATTTCTCTTAGCATGATAGTCTCCAATTCCATCCATTTATTTGCAAATGTCATATTCTTCTTCTTCTTTTTGGCTGAATAATATTCCATTGTGTATATATACCACAGTTTCTTTATCCATTCATCTGTTGAAGGGCATCTAGGTTGGTTCCACAATCTAGCTATTGTAACCTGAGCTGCTATAAACATTGATGTGGCTGCCTTACTGTAGTATGCTGATTTTAAGTCTTTTGGGTATAAACTGAGGAGTGAGATAACAGGGTCAAAACGTGGGTCCATTCCAAGTTTTCTGAGGATTCTCCATACTGCTTTCCAGAGTGGCTGCACCAATTTGCAACTCCACCAGCAATGTAAGTGTACCTTTTTCCCCACATCCACGCCAATATCTATTATTGTTTGTGTTCTTGATAATAGCCATTCTAATTGGAGTAAGATGAAATCTTAAAGTTGTTTTAGTTTGCATTTCTCTAATTACTAGAGAAATTAGAAATGACTTTTTCATATATTTATTAATTGCCTGTATTTATTAATCACCTATATGTCTTCTTCTGTAAAGTGTCTGTCCAGTTCCTTGGCCCATTTATTGATTGGGTTCTTTGTATTTTTGGTGTAAAGTTTTGTAAATTCTTTATAAATTTTGGAGATAAGTGCTCTATCTGAAGTGTGTGTGAAAAAGATTTTCTCCCACTCTGTAGGCTCTCTCTTCACATTCTTGATCATATCCTTTGCTGAGAAAAAGCTTTTTAGTTTGAGTCCATCCCATTTATTGATTCTTGCTTTGATTTCCTGTGCTTTGGGAGTCTTATTGAGGAATTCTGATCCTAAGCCAACATGATGAAGAATCAGGCCTACTTTGTCTTCTATTAGGTGCAGTGTCTCTGGTCTAATTCCTAAGTCCTTGATCCATTTTGAGTTGAGTTTTGTGCAGGGTGAGAGATACAGGTTTAATTTCATTTTACTGCATATGGATTTCCAGTTTTGCCAGCACCATTTGTTGAACAGGCTATCTTTTCTCCATTGTATATTTTTGGCTCCTTTGTCTAGTATGAGGTGACTGTATTTATGTGGTTTTGTCTCTGTGTCTTCTATTCTGTACCATCGGTCTGCCTGTCTATTTTGGTGCCAATACCATGCCATTTTTGTTACTATTGCTCTTTAATATTGTTTAATGTCTGGTATTGGAATACCTCCTGTTTCACTTTTTCTACTCAGGATTGTTTTGGCTATTTGAGATCTCTTGTTCTTCCAGATGAAGTTCATGATTGCTTTCTCTATTTCTATGAGGAATATCTCATGGAAATTTTAATTGGAATTGCATTGAATTCATTCTAGGAGGCTAGTATCACTCTGATACAAAAACCAGCCAAAGACTCATCAAGGAAAGAAAACTTTAGACCAATATCCCTGATGAACATAGATGCAAAAATTCTTAACAAAATACTGGCAAATCTCATACAAAAATATATTAAAAAGATAGTGTACCATGATCAAGTGGGGTTTATCCTAGGGATGCAAGGTTGGTTCAACATCCAGAAATCATTAAATGTAATTTATCACATCAATAGACTTAAAGTTAAGAATCACATGATTATTTCAATAGATTCTGAGAAAGCATTTGATAAAATACAGCACCCATTCAGGCTTAAAACACTAGAAAAAAAATAGGAATAGTAGGAACATATCTCAACATTGTAAAGGCTATCTATGCTAAGCCCACAGCCAACATCATTCTTAATGGAGAAAAACTGAAAGATTCCCTCTAAAAATTGGAACAAGACAGGGATGCCCTCTTTCACCACTTCTATTCAACATCATCCTTGAAACACTTGCCAGAGCAATTAGATCAAAGAAATTAAAGGGATACAAATAGGAAAAGAAGAACTTAAGCTATTTGCCAAGGACCTGATTTTATATTTAGAGAATCCAAAAAACTCTACTAGAAAACTTCTAGAAATAATAAATTAATTCAGCAAAGTAGCAGGATGTAAAATCAATACACATAAATCTAATGCATTTCTATTCATAAGTGATGAATCCTCTGAGAGAGAAATTAGGAAAGCCACTCCATTCACAAAGACCTCAAGAAAAATAAAATACTTGGGAATTAATCTAACAAAAGAGGTAAAAGATTTCTACAATGAAAACTACAGAACACTAAAGAAAGAAATTGAAGAAAACCTTAGAAGATGAAAAGATCACCCATGTTCATGGATAGGCAGAACTAACATCTGCCATTCTACCAAAATGGAGTTTTACTCAGCCATAAAAAATAAATTATGTCATTTGCAGGAAAATGGATGGAACTTGAGAACATCAGGCTGAGGATAAGTCAGACTCAGAAAGTCCAGGGTCATATACTTCTTCTCATGTGTGGAAACTAGAGAAAAAAAAGGAAAAAGAGATTTCATGAAAATAGGAAAGAGACCAGTAGAGAAGAAGGGGACGGAAGAAGGAGAAGGGGAAGGACAAGAAAGGGAGAGGAGAATGAAATTGACCAAGACATGCTATGTGCATGTACGAATAGGTCACAACAAACCCCACTATCAGGCACGATTATATTGCACCAATAATTTTTTAAAATTCAAACTTTTTTTTTTTCAAACATTTTTAATGACAGTATTTAGTGTTTCTAGAACTCTGATGGGTATGCTTTCTTTTCCCAAAACAACTTGGCAATGAGTTTCTAGAACTTTAAAAATGCTCATGTCCTGTGACTCAATAATCCGTTTTTAGTACTGTACTAAGGAAATAATCAAATTTACAGATACTTATCCATTCACCATGACATTATTTACACTTTCCTTTTAAAAGAGCAGCAACATAAATGTTGAACACAAGGAGAATGACTATGTGAACTATGTTGAATTGATAATGTTTTTTAAATCTTGTTTTCTATTTAATAACCTAGGAAAATACTCATGATACAATATGGGAAAGTATGATGTAAAGTTTTATTTTCAGATATGTCAACCACACTGCACAGAAAATGGAAGAATAAACACCCAAGTGCTACCAGTTATTATTGCTGTGGTCAAGGAAATGAGGGTGATTTCAATTTGGATATGTATTTTTTATATATTTTCCAAATGTTCTATAATGCACATTGTTTTGCTTTTGCATTTAGAAAAATAACTAAGAAACATCCTGTTTTACAATAAAGGGCAGAATTTTTGTTCTGGAGTCACAGGTGGTGAGAAATTTCTCTGCAGGTTTAACAGGCTATTCAGGAACATTCTATAAAGCCCTTTTAAAATCCCCCTCAGGATAAGATTTCTCTACCCGCATTGCAAAAGCACTTGCAGCTGTTATTTTGGATTTTCTGGATGTGCCAAATAGGTTTACTCTAACCCTAGTTTAGTAAATTAAAAATGAATAAAATAAGACAAAAGAAGCCTGAAACAAGTAACTCTAGACCAGGGTCTTAGAGGAAGTTTGGAGTCAGGTGGTCTGAGCCGCTCAGCAAAGTGTCAGAGAGTCCTGGAGGAAAGCCAGCGCCATGTCCCAGGGAGTCAAAGGCATGTCACCCAGAGACAGCCCCATGTCCAGTGGAGTGTTGCATCTGTGGAGATGACTCGGTCATTGCCCCGTGCTCAAATGCTCCCTGCCCTGCCCTTCACCACAGCCTCCCTGGTGGTGGTGGCTTAATGCACAAGAGCCATTTTAATGGACAGGACAAGAACCCAGCAAAGCTCTGCAGCGAGCAGCGCACACAGGCCCAGAAGCTGCTTCAGAGTCACAGATTTACCCAGGTTGGTGCAGGTGTCCCACACTGGCTTCTCTTGGGATTCCTGGGAATACGACCACCAACAACCACTTTCCTGTAGTGTCCCTTCATCTTGTCTCTCAGTAGCACGCCAGTGGCCTACATTGGGCCCGTTGGTGAAAACTGACCCAACAGCTTGTCCTGGACACAGGACGCAAATCAGTTCCACCAGGAAAGTCTTCACTGAGGTTTTCAACAGGATCCACCAAGGGTGGGCAAAACTTACCCAGGACACTCCAGAAGGGCTGCCGGTTCCACACCGTGTCTGTTGAATTGCTCCCAGTGTGTTGGGGATCCCAGCAACCCAGCACAGTGCCCAGCTCCCGATGGGCACCTCACCTCACTGCAGGGGCACTTCCAGCCTCCTCCACATCCTCATGAAGGAGCTCTGTCCAGTGGAGCCCAGAGGCGCCTGCAGAGGTGATGGGCGTCTCTTTCTTCCTCCTCTTCCCCATGTCAACTTTCCCAAGAGGTCCCAGGAGCCAGTGCATTTTCAAGAACGTGGTAGACACTCCAGAAACATTAAAGCACTTAAATGGATGACGGAAAAAGTAATAACATGTGATCAGACTGGATAAGGATGGACGCTACCCCATGGAGCCCTGTATTTCGTTTATCCAAGTACGCAGGTGACCCGAGGCCTTCATCTGGTGCCAGGTGCCTTGAACAGAGGCAGGGCCTCCTGATGACATGTCCCATGCTCCGGGTCATGGGGCTCCTGGACAGTCCATCCTGGAAATGCACCACAGCTGGAGAATGAAATTCAGGGTCCCTGCATCTGAACACGGGGACCTGTGTGTGAGCAGGGGAGGTTAAGATGGTGACTCCAGTGGGGTCATCTTTTCGACGGGTCTGTACCCCTGGAAGCTCAGCCACTTCAAAAAGAGAGTAATTGCCAGGTATATGCATAGAGCAAAGGCCTCCGGGTCACTCACTCTGCAAGGGCTGCTCAGGAAGTGGCGGCCCAGATTGCCCGGGACCACGGAGCCCCAGGAGCAGATGTTCTGCTGCATCTACGACAGCGCCTCCATGCCTGACATCCAGGGCTGGGTGTCAGGCCTCCCTCCCAGATGGTCACTAGTGTGCAGCTCGGCCAATCAGCATCATCCGTGACTGCCGCTCAGAGAATGTCCTGTTTATTTTTAACTCTGCCTGCTTGCCTGTGGCTGGTGTGAGACCTACGGATCATCACCAGGCTCTTTCCACCTGGCTCCGACGCAGCTCCTGAGTGCTGTGTGAGGAAATCTGAAGGCTGTGTCTCTTCCGCTGCTACCCAGGCACATCACCGGGGGAGAGCATGAGCTTCGGAGGCCCTGTGAACGTATGTGTTGGTTCATGGCAGGCTTGAGGTCACAGGCCAGTCTCCCAGCCATTCCCGTTTAAACAATAAGTGTGACTTCATAGTGGTGAGTGGACCAGTGAGTCTGATCCCCAGTTTGCGCGGTCTAAGGTGGTATCCACTCCATTGCCTGCTTTGACTTTTGAAGACTGAAGCGCCCTCTCACACCTAACCCACGCCGCTTGCTCTTAATGCACGTGCGCACACACACCCCTGTAATGTTTATTCTCTTAGAATAGGATTTCTCAACCTCAACACGATTGGCATCTTGGGCTGGATGCTTCTGCGTGGTGGGGGCTGTCTTGCGTATCATGGAAGGGTTAGCAGGATCCCTGGCCCTATCACGACAAGCCGGTGGGAGCCCCCACCCTGGTGTGACAATAGAATATGTCTCCTGATGTTGCCAAGAATTCCTAGTAAGCAAAACTGCCCATATTTGCAAAACTACCGTGACCTTAGGCCTAAAGGGATGGTATAGAATAATGTTTCTAACTTATTTTGGAGCCAAGAGATACTAGAAGTTGAGTAAGAAAGTTTCCCTTTACGATTTATTTCCTGGATTAAGCAAATCGAGGAGTTTAAGTCGTTGGGAAAAGGCCCAAGAGTTCATTTGAACAAGAAGCGTCCTTTGGAGGAGCCAGCAGTTGTTCCTTGAAGTTGTGGGGGATTGAAAACGTCCAGCGGGACTCCCTCACCCCATCTTCCTGGCTTTAAGGAACAGGGTGAAGGAGGAAGATGGCGGGAGGGGCCCCAGCTTGGCCACTGTCCCACCATCTCCATCCAACCAGCTCTGCCCTGGACGGCCTCCTCCACTGAGTCCAAGTAGGAGTAAAAAGGCTTTTACTAAAACTGAACCCTTATCAGAAGCAAGAATTACAGAAGAGCTCCTGGCGGAGGGGCAGCTGCAGTGTTCCCGTGCCCTGGGTCCCCCGCGAACCCCACTCCCAGGCTGCTTAGCATCCTGCCTGGGATCCTGGGTCCACTGTGCCTCCCTCCCTGGCTTCCTGAGGGGGGGAACTGGCCCACATTTCTTTTTTTCCATTTTTTTATTGATGCATTATAGTTGTACATATAGATGGAATCACGTCATGTGTATGTACACATCCGCACTTACACACGAGATAATTTGGCTGATATCACTCTCCAGCACTGGCCCACATTTTTATTTTAATAAAAACTGAAACCGGTTGGCAGCTGACCTGCCAGGTACTAAGCACTTCACACTTCACATACAGCATCTCATTTAAATGTCCTCCAAACCCCAGGAGGTAGGCACCAGATTCCCACTTCATACAAGGGAAGATAGAGTTTAGGGAATTAGGTGGTCTCTTCAAGTCTCCTGTCCACATACTCACACATTCTCTCTCTCTCTCTCTCTCTCTCTCTCTCTCTCTCTCTCTCTCTCTCTCACACACACACACACACAGAAAGAGAGAGAAGGAGAACACAAACATGAGAACCCCATCAGGGGCCTGGGCTGTTCAGATCCAACCCCTTAATCCCGAGCACCCCCAGGCCCTGGATACAAATCTGATGAACAAACAGATGAAAGAGCAAATTAACGTGCCCCCTGCCACGACCTTGCCCATCAGAGTGCTCTCTGGACTGTGGTGGCTGCCAGGTGACCTGATTCTCTCATCAGAGGGAAATGTGGAGAATCTAGACTCTGGCCCTCCCCTCCTGGCTCCGTGGCGCTCACCCTGAGGGTCACTGGAAACGTTTTCCTTGGTAATTTTCCTCTTTGGGAGGGAAGCCACAGACACTCCCTTAGAGCCACCCTGCCGGACTTGTGTCTGGTCCTCCTGGTCCAGTGCTCACGCTGTGGGTCGGGCAAGCTGAAGCAGGAGCCGCAGGGGAAGCAGCCCTGGCCAGTGTTGGGTCAATTTGTTTTGGCAAACGTTCATCGTCGGCACCCCAGCCAGTTCCTGGGCTGGAGTCTGTTCAGATCGTGCCCTCCAGGTCCCCCGGGCGCAGAGGGAGGGACGCAGACCCAGGTAGTGCTGCCAAGGGTTGGTAAATGTCGGAATCGAGTTCCCAACGAGTCAGAGACACAGGGAGGAGGGGCTCTTTCTGGCCCGGGAGACCAGAACTGCCGTCGTGGGGAGGCTGGGTGTGCATTAGCCCCGAAGAGCTGACGGAGCACTGAGAGACACACGTGGAAACGAGGCCAGGATCAGAACCATGGGTGGTGACATGCAGAGGCAGAAGGCATTGGGGACAGCTCACGAGCCCATGCACTGCCCACTTGGTCCAAAGCACAACAGCTCTGGGTCCCACAGAAGGTCCACAAACAGACACAGGTCGCTCTTCTGGGAAGGAGACGCCCAGGGAGCGCTGGCAAGGCCGGAGGGGATGGAGCCGTGGAGCAGAGTCTTGCTCAGGAGCAGGCTGCCACTCAGGGCACCTGGGCCTCTGTCCTGCTGGCAGGGATGAGTGAGTGCCAGCACAACTGACTCGCAAGGGCCCCGTGGTGTGTTTTTCCCCCACTCTAAGGTCAGAGCCATTTGTTGGTAACTTGAATTCAGCTACAGAGGAGCATTTACACCACAGAAATGGGCAAATGCAATAAAATGGGTCTTTACTTCTTCCCCAACGCTTGTTTACCGTCATTCCACGGCCTGCCAGGACCTCTCAGAGCAGATATTGTTGTCCTCAAAGTGCGGGGCACTGGGGAGTTGGGTGTTTGTCCCTACACTCACCATGCCACCTCCCCAGCATTCCATCCTGTCCAAGAATGGGACAAGCACCCGCAGGTGGGAGCCTTAGTTACCTGTGGTAGAAACCATTAACTAGCCTGGAGGAAAACAGGGCCGGACACCATGGATCCCAACTACCTGTGGGCTATGCTGGATAAAAGGTCCCCTGCTGTCTAAACATCACTAAGCATAACAGAGTAGAGCCCACATCCTGTTTCCATCAGTCCTACCCTCTCCCGTCCACAGGCCTTGCCTGAGGGCAGCCCACCAATCCCTGTGAGCTGGGCAGACTGCACAGTGCCCTTCACTCAGGGGCTCATGCCCTGGACACGACTCCAGAAGGACAAAGCTCCTTCAGCATTGCTTGGAGCATTCAAACGATATCTGTGGAGCAGATGTTTTAGGCTCAGGAGCCCCATCCCTCAGCCCACACATCCACACACCCAGTAACTGAACTTAGTTCTGCTGCCCCCCAAAGTAAAACTCTAAATACCTAAAGGGGGGGCTGTGAGATGACAATCATCCTTAAATAAGCGAGGACATACCTTCCCCGTGGCACACGCCGGGTTGCTGGGTCCTCCAGAGAATAAAGGAGGCCTTGCTCCTGGGTGCTCCCTCTCTGCGTCCTGGGGTGCCCACTTGGGAGACCTCCTGAGGCAGAACTGTGACAATAGAAAGATTTGGGGATTCAGCTGTCACATGCAGCATGTGAGCTCTGCCCTGCTCAGCTCCCCGGCAGCTCAGGGACCAGGGAGGGCGCATGAGCGGTTCTGCATCCCAAGTGCCGACAGCTCCTTGGACGCAAAGCCTGTGGCAAGACGAGGAAGACCATGCAGTGTCTCCTGCTGCCGGGCCCCCTGAGGGGCCAGTGCCATGAGACCCCAGGTCAGGGGCACAGCAACAGGGGAGCAGCCCATAGGTATGTCTGTGGGGTTGAAATGGGAAAGGTGAAAGAGATTCTGACAGTCTATTCTCAGCTTGCCTGTCCCAAAGAAATGGACAGCTGTGTTTGATGACCCCCCATCCCCTAAAAAGCCACCCCTTTCCAGCTTGTGTCCCAAATGACTAAACAATGCTTCCTTTACTCGGCACTCCAAAAACAATCCTTTTGTTTAACCACAATGTGCAAAAACAATTTCTTCATTGTAAATAAATCCCTAGACTCTAAGATAGTCCCTGATCCAAGAAAACACAGGAACATATTTTAGAAGCTCTGTGTATTTCCAAACAAGGGACCCTGTTTCACCATGGAAACGCTGTTTTTAAGAACTCTCCTAGCAGTTAGCCCCAGACTGCGCTCCTGCACCAAGAAGATGAGGCGGTCCCAAAACAAGGGACGCGGTGGAGATGAGGCTGGCCGGGGCCTGGGCTGTTTGCCCATTTCTCCAGTCTCCACCTGAGGCTCTTACAGAGTGACTTGCGGCACTGAGGCCCAGCTGGAAAGTCGTGCCGGAGCCAGGCTACCCTGGCTGATGGACACACACAGTGCAGAGGCAGGAGACACAGCTCGGGCACTGGCAGCTTCCTGGGCGAAGGAGGGCTGGTGGGCAGGGAGGTGGGCTTCCTGGAGTCAGGGTCAGAAAGGTGAGGTGCCCCCAACCCTGTGCAGAGCAAAGCACCCCACACACCTCTTAACTGGTGGTGGGGATCTGGTTGGGTAATTGGGGGTTTTTCCTGCTCCCTCTCCCCAGGAAAGAGCTGATTGACCAGGACATCCTGCCCACTGGGGACCTTCAGAGAGAGTGTTCTTCTGGGAGTACTGAGTGCTGGGGGTGCTCAGCCCCCATGCCTATCAATGCACCTACTAGCATTTCTGGCCCTAGACTGTGACAAGCACACTCAGCCACAGAGGCTTCCGATGGGAGCGTCCCTCAGCGGCAGTTGCAAACCCTGAGCATGTAAGGGCTGGGTTTGCCGGGGGACTGTGGCCAGCTTCTGCTGCAGGTCTGAACTACCTGCAGGCCATGCCAAACAAGAAGTCTCCTGCCTACCTGCCGGGGTTTGCACATGGCTGCTTTAGTTAGGACCTCTTCTGAGATGAAACTGCCTTCAGAACACAACCTTTTCACACTCTCAAGGGACTCAGGCCACCCAGAGGAAGCAGGACCTAGAGATGCCCTGAGCTCAACCCCTCCTGGCTTCAGAACACGTCTGCTCGGACCCCGCTGTCCTCGGAGGCCGACCAACGCTCCCACATCCTCCCCTGTGGGCAGGAAATTGCTGCTGCTCACAGCCCAGGGACAGAGGGAAGGGGAGGGGGCCTCAGCCACTGGACTTCTGCTTCGCAGGGGACACATGAAGGAGCCACAGAACCAGTGACCCCTCCTTGGAGATGTGCCAGGCGCTCAGGATGGACAGAACCAGTGATGCCCGAAAACGTTCCGTGGCCCCATCCTTAGTGGCCGCAGACCAAGGAACCCACGCTCGGTTCCTATGCAGCCAGGCGCCCCCTGCCGCCACCCACCACTCTTAGTATTGGGCTCCCGGTCCCTGCACCCCACCCCCTGCCGGGGTTTCACTGCTCCTGTGAACGTAACTGTCACATGCTTCTCCTGTGGACCAGTGGGACGTCCCGAGGCTGGCTGTATGGGAAGAGTGGGGCTTGCTGCTCTGTCCATAACCCTGTTTCCAGCAGCGGCCCTGGTTTCTACCAGGCTGATCCCCTCTCCCCAGTCACCCTGTCAGAGCAGGACCGCTGGTCAGAGCCACGCCATGCAGCCCCTTCCCTTCCTGTCCCAGGGTGTCCTTGGCAGTGGGGTGGGAGCTGGGCTGGTTCGGTCCAAGGCACTCTCCATTGTCCTGCTGGGCCCTGGGGGACAAAGCTCTCCTCTGCGGGACTTGGGCGCTGGCACACAGGGCTGGAGAGGGGAGCAAGGCCAAGGGATGAACCCAGGATGTGGCCATGAGCAAGTCGATGTCATGGTTGTCAGCTTAAGCATAAAAATACTCTCTCTGGGCTCAAAGCACCTTGAGCTGGTTTTTCCACCACTCTACCTTCACAGAGCCACAGCCAAGGGGCCTTGCAGGGGGCATGTCCTTGCTGTCCCCAGGATCCTCACTGGCTTCAGAGGGGCCGTCTGCCTCTCAGTGATCAGCCTTCCTTCTGCTGGAAGGGGCAGCCATCTGTGCAGAGGCTGGTGGGGCTGCTTGCCTCCTTCTGGCTTCTCAAGGCCTTGTGTCCTCCAGAAACCTGGGCTCACCCTGAAGGCTTCTTTTCCTCCTCCCTGAGTCCAGTCGGTCATCGTGTCTCATCACTTCCACCTGCAGACAGCTCACGGCTCCACCCGCTACTCTCCTCTGTCCCCCCACCTGAGCTCCCGCCGCTCTGCCCTGGCCTCCTCCAAGCCTTTCCCCACCTAGGGTCCCAAGGGCAGGTCACCGAGTCCACCCTCCCCGCCGACATCCCTTAAATCCTTTGCGTGCTTATCTCACACACGACATTCGAGCCAGAGCAGCCACCGTAGGGCTCCGGAGGGGACCCAGCTTTTTTCTGCTTTGACCTGTACTGGTTCCTATTGCTGCTTTTTACAAATTACTACATAATTAGTAGCTTAAGAACACAAAGGTACTATGATTCTGCAGGTCAAAACCCCGCATGAGGGACTCACCAGGCCTCACCAACTTCAAGGTGCTCCAGGGGTGTGATTCTTTCTGAGGGCCATGTAGGAACGGGTTTGTCTTTCAAACTTCCAGAAGCTGCCTGCTCCAGTTCTCGTGACTCCTTCCTCCATCTTCCAGCATCACATCTCTCTGACTGCAGGTGGGGAAGGCTCTCCACCTGTGAAGACTGGTGTGATTAGATTGGGTCCATCTGAATAATCCAGGCCCTTTCAAGGTGCATAACCTTGATCTGTAATGTCTGTCCTTTTTGTCATGTGAGGCAAGATGTTCGCCAGTTCTAGGGGTTGGAGTGTGAACACCTGTGAGGGCATTATATTCTGCCGACCACAGGCCCTTTGCATGCACTGTCTGCTGTCATGCTCTTCCACCAGCCAATTCAATCAGGCCAAACGTCAAATTCTCAGAGAGGCCTTGTTAAAAGTCCCCTTTAAGTTGGACGCATGGTTACCGTGGCGCTTGTTTCTTTCCCTCATACACTTCTAACAGTCTGTATTATGTGAATTTGCCTAATTGCTAGTTCAGCGCCTCTCCTCTGGACGACAAGCTCTAGAACAGAAACGGTGCTGATTTGCTGCCCTGCCACTGACCTTGTGGATTGCCAGGCAGGTGCTCTGTAAACCCCGACTGCATGGATGAACGAGTGAAAGGCCCTGAACTTAAAGCTCAGCCCATCTTCTTCAGACCAGCCCCAACCTGAGGAGTCCCAGTTTCAACTTCTGGGACCCAATACCCTGTCACCCAGCTGCAGTACCATCCCTGCCTTGCGTCCCCGTTGTGATGCCCTTTCCCCCCTGGCGCTCTGAGCCTGAGCCCCTACCTGGATCCCCTGCCCTGCTCTGCTCTTGTGCACAGGAAGCCTGGACTAGGGTCTCTCTTGCATCCCTACTGCGAGGGGACCCGTCCCCTGGGTGCACTTGCGGGGTTGTTAATCACCCACGTGATCATCGACCCCTTGTATTTTCCGTTCCAGGAGGACTCTTTGCTTTCCTTTGGTAACTGGGGTATCCCTGAGACCTTCAGCTCCCCGACACGCAAAACCTGCCAGTGAGTGATCGGATGCCCGAGCAACCGTTTCCTGTCTGCACCTCCCAGGATGCCTGTGATCACCGCCCTCCTCCATGAGGGGCTTCGTGCTGCCTGCAGCTCTGCTGACCCACTGCAGACCCTCCGGGGCCATGTCCACACTCCTACGCTGCCAGAATCCTATCTTCAGTGCCAGTGCTGGGGTCAATGTCTCAGAAGTAGGCGCCGCTTCTGAGAATGTAGGACTGAGTCCAACAATATTTACTGAGCACCTACTCTGTGCTGCCTCTCCTGCTGAGGTCTGCTCCTACACAAGCAATGACAAAATCCACCCTGGGAATCTCAACAAACAGCAAGGAGACAAAAACTGCCCTGTGACAAGGGTCCTAACTCCACTGCTACTGCTGGGGGCGGGGGTTACCGAGGAGGAGAAGGCCGAGGGTCTCCAGTCCTCTCTGCCACCAGTCATCCCCCTAAGGGGGAAACTCAGGAGCAGGCTGCCCCTCCCTGACTTGTGGGGTGGCAGGGGGAGGGCGCTTGACCCCAGGAAAAGGTTTGGACCTAAAACAAGGAGTGTAAGCAAGATTCCATCTCTGATTTAAATGTAGTTCGTGTCTAACTCCGGCAAGACAGGGAGACGCCGACGTCGGAAAGTCCCCAAGAATGGTAAGTCTCTCTGCACCCAAGCACGGTCTCCCAGGCAAGGATGTGCCCAGCTACCCTCGAGGAAGCCTGCAAGGAGGTAGCCACACAGCCCCTGGAGCGGGGCCACCACTGTCCAGCCAGGAGGGAGCGTCACAGTTCCTCCCTCAGAGGCCAGAGGGCTCAGAGGGGAAAATTGCAAAACAGTAGTAACAAGATTTTCAAGACGGAAAATGCAACCCTGGAGCTGATTGATGGGCACCAGCAAGGCTGTGAAGTTCCAGCATTTTCCACCCAAGCTGGGGAGATCCTGGGGCAACCAGGGGGCCAGCAGCAGGTAACAGAATTCATCTTAGCCAGCCCATTGGTCTTGGTTCCCAGGATCCCACCAGAGCCAACGGGAAGACACTGTGGGGCTCTGAACATTTCCCCAACTTCCTTTCAGCCGGACATTAGTCCTGGACTCTGGGCCTTGGTTCTGGTTCACACGGAGCTTTGCTAAAGCAACGTGATCTGCCAAACCATTCTGGCTGTGTTTTGCTGGAAGCCAGAGACAAGACAAAGAACACTATAAAAAATAACAAGCAGAGCAGAATGCCCTGCTCCCTGAGGTGACACCAGCTATTTTCCCATGAAAATAAAAAGAGCATGGAATAATTAAGAAGGGGGTGGTGAGAATTTAAAAAGCCCCTCTGTAAACACAGGAGCAACTTCAATCACTCCTAAAATGCCCAAGAACAATTCTTGTATTATTCTGAGGTGCTTTAAATTTCTCAGAAATTGAGAGAATTTAAAAGAGAACAAACGTTGCTGTTTGGGGTTTTTTAACCAGCATCTTGTAATGTTCTGTGAGTCTCAAAACAAGTATTTAGAATGTCCTCTCCCTCTATTCTGATGTGAAGGGGACTCCGCAGGGCCTCCATCCTAATCCGGGTCAGCACAGAGTGGATTAAGGCTAAAAAGAACGACAAAGGCCCAAGTGCTACCAATTATATCTCAGCACAAAGCAGGGCCTCCTTGGGCCTCAACACAGAGAAGGCAACCAAGTTCACTGTCAACCAGGGTGTTCCCTTAGAAGGCCAGGGAGACACCTCGCATGTGCGATTACTCAACACTTCTTTAAAACTGTAAACACTTGCTCACATGTGGAGGAGTTTAGAGCCGCACGAGCTTGGAAAGCCCACCTGGCAGGCGGCTCGCCTCTGTTTCTCTGCAGTCCAGAGCCCGGGGTTCCCCAGAGCCAAACACCAGTGGCGGAGACATCACTGCGGGGCGGGGAGGGGCGGGCCCAGTGGGGCGGGGCTCTGTTTTTACCAGAGTCTCCCCTTTCCTCTTCTCTGGTTTGCTTACCTCACGTGGCTCCCCCCAACCCCAGCATCCAGGAGCTCACCCACCTGGAAGTGCCCTCTGGCACTTTCTCCAGCTTTGATGGGTGGGTGGTACTAAGGACTTGGACATTTCCAAGTAAACCCATTAGAGGAAAGTTGCCCAGGTTGGTTTTCAACAGCAGACTGTGTGGCCTCAAAGAGGACCCACCATACGCACAAAAATTACCTCTCCCAAGACGCCCAACCAAAGAACGTAGGCAAGCCCAGAACCCCAGCCTGTAAGTGCAGGATCCGACTGGAAAGAGAACAAGATCCCTTCTCCCCCACGCGTCGGCCATCCATGCCCGTGTGTGTGAATCACACGTCCAACGTTGGAAAAGGCCCATCAGACAGCTCACTGCCAAGCCCAGGACACCGCTGGCCCTCCTCTCCCCACGGATTTTACAAGGCTCCAGTGAGGACCTGAGTGTTTTGCTTTTCTGATCTAATTTGCACTGTGAGGCCAGTGGAGGAGGGAACAGAGACAGTTCCCTGGCCCCTCAGGTGCACACACGTTCTGGACTCTGCAGAGACCTTTCAGAGAAAGAGGGCTCTAAATTCTGAGGAAATCCGCCCAGCCGGGGAAAGATGGCAATAAATCCGTGAGAAATTTAATTTTCACTTTAAGAGGAAATTTTACCATCACCAAATTCTGCAAATTTTGGATTTGGGGATTGGTAAAGAGGTTTCAACATGAAATGATGTCTAAAGGTTGTTTATTTTAAAGGACGTAATACATAATAAAATGAAATAATCCTCCCACCCAATGAGAGTGCTTTTTTCCTCCAGCAGACCTCTTCCAGGTCCAGTAATTTCACTGTTAATGGGCAGAGGAGAAGCAATCAGCTAGGTAACGGGCACCCCTCGCGCTGAAGTCACTTAATTAGCACCAGTAAATGAGAGCAGCCCAGGTGCCCGGCGCCACTGCTGTGCCCAAAACATCTCCCACGTCGGTCAGCAGTTAGAGCCAGGGATGGGGAGCTCAGAGCCCTCGGAGAGGAATCCTCCCAGCCAAGGACACGGCGGGCCCGCAGTCCAGCTGTGCAACAGGCAGACCAACGTCAGAGTCCCCAAACCTCCAGGAAGTCATGGAACTCGAGAAGGCGAGAAGAGTGACAGAGCCACATTTCACTCACGAGATGCAGTCCTTTCCAACCAGGGGACGTTATCTGGGCTCTGAAGCCATGTTATCTAGGGTTGAGTCCCAGCTAGAGGCGTCAAGCAAGTTACCAGATCTTTTGTCAGTTTTCTCACCTGAAGAACAGTGATAACAACATGTTCTGCCTGAGGTTTAAGTGAGTTAATACCTGTAAACCAGCTGGAAGGCACATGGGAAGCCTTACTGTTTCTTACTGTGTGTGTTGGTTATTTCTGTTTCACTCTATTTATATCACTTAAGTTTTACACCATCAATCAATCATGGTTGCTCCTGATCCTAAGCAGTAGAATCAGCAGAGTTGCGATGGGAGTAGTGATGATGATGATGATGGTGATGATGATGATGATGATAAATGGCTTCCACTTAGTGCTTAGCATGTGCTAGGTTTTGATCTAGAGACTCTATGTTAGGGATGCCCTATGGACCAAATCCACTCACCATCTGTGTTTTGTAAATAAAGTTTTATTGGAACACACCATGCCCATTCAGTAATGTGTCCTCTCCAGCTGTTGTTGCTATAAGGAACTGAGTAACTGTGACAAAGTCCAGATGGACTGCAAAACCTAGGACTCACTATCTGGCCCTTTAGAGAGAGTGCTTGCCAACATCTGCAGTGCGTATCCAGACGTCGTTAATTCTCCTGGTAACCTGTGGGATAGGTTTTGTCCCCCTGTTCCGGGTAAGGTGGTAGGACTCAGGAAGGCCAGGGGTAGGCCTACAGCCCCTGGCTTTGTCTGGCCCCTGCTTGACTCCACGTGCACCCCGTCCAGCTCTGCTCTGCCGCCTCTAGGAGCCCAGGGTGTGGTTTCCAGTGCCGCGACCGTCACTTTCCTCCAGTGCAGATGGGGTGGGGACACCCTGCTAAAGTGCTGTTCTCCCCCTGAGAGAGGGACCCCTCTGCGAGGTCAGGTGACTCCGGGCAGCAAGGCTCTGAGTCAGTCCCCATCACACACACCAGTTCCTGGGGCCGACCCGTGGTGGCTGGTTTGTGGAGGCACAATGATGGGTGGCAGAAGCAGGGGCCCTGCCTGTCTGTCCCCTGGCTTGGCTGGGGACAGGTTCAGAGCTCTAATAGGGAATCAGCATGGAGTTAGGCCTCAGAGATGGTTGGTAATACCTGTTTACCCAGTGGTGTGGCAATTACCCAGAGATCGTCAAATTCCAGATGTGTTCAGAAAGCTCTTGCTACCAGATGGGGCGCGTGTTCAGACAGTCTCCTCGTTGGAAAAGTGCCCCAGCTTAGGAGGTATCTGAAGACAAAGGAATCACCTCAGTTGACCTTGGAAGCTCGCTCATGTCAGGGACACTGGCTGCCCTGGTCACAGGCACAGCGGGAAGGCACAGCACTAGGCTTGGGAGTGGGGACATTCCCACACCCTAGCTGGGTGGGCTCAGGAACCCTGCCCTTCTCCACAGAGAGAAAGTGACCTAGACGATTCTCAAGTTCCGTGCTTTAAAATTCTATCCTACTTGTTGCTGGAAGGCTGTTCTAGACAGTGGTAATCCAGTGAGCATGTGGCCTCCTGGGTGGTGACATCTGAATACTTAGCTTGGCCCTGCTGTGTGATTTCAGCCAGGTTAACTACTCTGTGCCTCTTTTCCACACTTGCAGTAATGGTGAGAATTTTAGGGCCCACCTCTGCCTTTTTAATCCCACCCTGGGTATTAAAGAAACAGGCCCAGTAAAGCATCCACACACCATCCTGGCCATCGCTGAGAAATCAGCTTGTAAGGACATCATTCGCAGCCGCATGGAGTCAGAATCGAGGTCACCGAAGGATCCTGATCCTGATACAGAAGCTTTCCGTACCTTCTGATCCTGACCCGTGAGGCTCTCCTTGCTGAGACTTCTAGGCTTCTGGCCTAGAATCATAGGGTTTTTTCTCCTTTCCTCTTCATTTCTGCTACGGAGCTCTGTGACCTGCAGGTGGTGTCTAGACTTGTGGCCGGTCCCGATTTGAGGAGTTGACCTCAGAGAGGCAGCGGTCCTTCCAGGTGCGAAGCGCAGGCACCAGATTTGGGTTCTCTGTGCTCCTGCTACCTGGAAGGACCCCTCCCTCCTGGAGCTCTGAGCCCACCTCATTCAGCAGAGGCTGAGGGGACGTCCTCTGCTCTGCGTTGCTTCTGGGAGCAGCGCAAGCCCCATCACGCAGGGTCTCATTCTGCGGAGGGTAAGGATGGCATGTGCAGGAATAGGGAAGAGAAACAGTAAGCCAACAGGCGTTCCACCACCAGTAAGTCATATAAAGGACACAGATGGGGTGAGGGCACCCTCTATGTGGGGAACCTGGGCAAGATCTCTGTGATCACCCCAGATAGCAGAAAGCCAAACGAAGCGAGAGTGTAAGCCCAGCAGATACCGGGGGGGAAGACAGCCCAGGCAACAGCATGAGCCAAGGTTGTGCTTGGGGTTTGGAGAAATATTAAGGGACAGGGTGAGGCACAGAGGGGCGAGGGCAGGGTAGCAGGGGAAGAGGTCAGAGAGCTGGTGAGGACCCAGGTTGGGACCAGGTTGGGTGGGGACCTGGAAGCCACCACGAGACACACTTTGAGGGAGAGGAGAAGCCGCCAGAAGTCACTGGGAAAACGAAGACCAGAGACTCTGGTAACTGAGCCCAAAGATTCTAAAGTCCAACTGGAATTCAAAATCCAGTTCTGTGGCTACCTCCCTGCCCCGAAACACGCAGCAGCAGCTCAGCTGGGGCTCGCCGTGAGCTCCTTCCAGCCTCAGCCGAGCCGATTCTCCCCAGACCCTCCTTCCACCCCACGTGAGCTCAGAGCCCGGCTGATCCTTCCAATGCCCGCTTCTGCCTGCAGACCCTGTGCCAAGGTCAAGTGCCGTAGGCATGCAACCCTGATGTGTTTCTGAACCACTTGACACACATAAAACCTGGCAAGCTTTTTATCACATCCGGACTTTTCTCTGTGTCCCTGATGAGGGCTCTGTGTGTTGTGCACCTAACCACATTTCCCAAGCCCCAGGGGTCCTTTACTGTGTGGTTTTTGCATAGTGCCCTGATCTTAGGAAAGCCGCATGTCACCGCGGAGCTGACTGCAGAGCCTGTGTCAGGAGCTCCGGTGAGAAGAGAAGCCAGTCGCGTCCAGCTGGGACAGGTGCTGTAGTCCCTCGCTGTCCTTATCACTGTCAGGATGTTAAGGGGCCACTCTGGCAGCTGGGCCGCCAGTCCCTGCAAGCAGGCAGGAGGGCGGCTCCAGAGCACACAGACACTGTGCTGCAAAACTCCAGATGAGCAGGAGGGCGGCTGGAAGCAGACAGGCACAGGAGACGCAGCGGGATTCTACTGGGAAGGTTTATTTGGCCAAATCTGCGGTGGGTTCGGGACGGGGTGGGAGGGAAATGACAACTCCTGGGAGTTTGGCCTGGGCTTGATGGCAATGGCCGTGCCACCCACCGGATGGGGAGACCGCAGGACAGGCAGGATGTGGCCCCAGCAGGATGGGCCTGTGCACAGCGGGATGCCTGTCAGCCGCACGCAGCCATCTCCTCTGCTCCTTGCCTCTCAGGTCCTTGCCGGCTGTCTCCGGCTGCCGGTCCCCCTGGCATTCATTCCTCCCGTCAACCTTCAGTGGGTTTGGACCGCATTCCTTGCTAAATTATAAGCTCCATGAGGAAGTCGTGAGTCATATTTGCCCTTTGTCCCTAGAGCACATAGTAAATGCTCAGTAAATATTTCCTAAAATGAATGGGTAAAGAGAGGCGCCGTCTCTCCTCAGGATCACCCGACGCACCCACCCCTCAAGAATGGGTGCATTCAGTCAATGGCTGAGCCGCCAGCAATCAAGGATCCAGAGCTGGGGTGGGAAGGAAGCTGGCCAGAGTCCGTGTGCCTCGTGCAGATGCTTCTGACATTTTGGATGGAATCTTTCAGGACACTGAGCATCCTAGACCCCAAAAAGCGGTGCCCAGCTGGCCCCCGCCCCTGGCAGAGGACCCCTGTTCCAGCATCTGAACTCTGGTACCGCCATTTCTTGAAAATGCAGGACAATCTGAAAAAGACAGTCCCCACAGGCAGAGCCAAGGGCTTTGCCTGCTGCAAAAATCCTGTGGGTTTTCCTAATACAAGTACTTAGGAAGGCGGGGTAAATGCTCATGGAAATTCAGTCTCGTGTCCAGATTTGCTGGAGACTCGCAGGACGTTAGCATCCTGGGAAACGCTCAGGCCCAGGCAGACCCAGCGGCTGGCCAACCTCAGAGCCGACACGACACTGTGAGTTCTGGGAGCTGACACGGCGGAAGAGCTCAGGGTGCAGCTCCGGCCACTGCAGCCGTGAGTAGGGCTGGACCCTCAGAGGGGCATGCACATCTTCCCACTCACCAGCGGGTCTTCCTGTGAGAGCCACTGCCCACTGGCCACATCAACATCCAATGAAAACCAAAGTAGCAGGATTTTATAGCGTTCAGTCTCCTTCGGAGTTCATCCATGCTGCCCTCGCCCTGGCTGGCTCCTGGCTGCTCGAGGAGAGAAGAGCACGTGACAGAGGGCAGGGACTGCACCATGACAGGCTCACCGGGAGTCCCGGCATCTCCCCCCACGGTGTATTGTATCAGCTGTGAGGCGCACGTGGGTATGGCCAGAAGAATCTGGAAAAACATGACCTACCAATGACTAAAATTGGGGGGGGTGTTCATTTCTCTCCAATTGAGAAAAATAATTTTTTTCTGCTTGCTACGTTGCCTACCAAGAAGGTCAAGAAGGCAGGGGACACTTTGCAATTAAAGCTATTTTCCTTTCCATTTGTTTTCGACGCAGGGATGAAGGGCACGGCCCGCTCTCGGGGCCTGGCACATCTGCTCTCAAGTTACCTTTAGCTTGGCTATTAAAGGGCAGGCGGAGGGCTGGCTGCGGCCACATGAAACGCGCCTCGGAGCTATCTCACCGCTGGCCGGGCTCAGAACAAGAAGGGCCTTTCATGGCGGGCACAGGGCCCGGGAGCACAGGGCTCAGATCATGGCCACTCAGGTGGAAAGGGAGAGCTGGCCCGCCACTTCCCCACTCCCTGAGGTCGCAGATGAATAGGGCCGAGGGAAGAGCGGAGCTACCATCACAAGGGACTCAGTGATGTGGGCAGGAGGTGTCTTGTTCAGAGATAAGCCTGGAGTCGGGAGGCTATGGGGTTCCCAGGGCCGCCGGTTGATATGGACAGGACAACGCAGCATTGTTGGGAACACGCAGTGCGCTCCCAGCGAGGCCAAGAGGAGCACGTGGTGCGGATGGGAGAGACGTCTGCGGAGGCCTGACCTCCGAGAAGCACTGGGCTTTAAATTCCAGCACGCACGCGGGCTTCAAATAATTTCCTATCCTCTACAACCTGAAAAATACTGTAATGGGCGCAACTTAAGGACAGACCCATCACCACTGAGACGTCCAGATTTGAGAGTCTTTATTTAGCCGGCCGCTGACTGTCTCACATGATGCTCCAAAAAATGGCTATTGGGAGAATAGCCCCAACCACAGGGTTGTAGGGGTTCTTATACCAAAAATCACATCAATCATCAGTGTCTGTGGCTATGATTCAAAATTACAAACTAACATCATGAGATCATCCGCAGAGGGGAAGTGGGTCAAAATGACCCTTTCCTAGGTACAAACTAAAGAATGGTTGCTAACATCCACACAATCACTGTTCACATGGTACGTTGTTTAGGAGCAATAGGAATCAAAAGAGAGCAATTTTTCTTTACATAGGAATTGTCATTCTGTATTGTTAAACATGTCACACTAAGTAACTGATGATGGGCACAGAGGTGGGGTGTTCCCATGGGAGAAGCTTATTTCCTACATAACATGGAGTCTCAGAGCAAAATGGAGTCTGTTTAGTCATTTCCCTTAGAGTCTGGCCTAGAACATTCTCATGGAGCCAGATCTGTCAGCCCATCACAATGCAAGCCAGGATTTGTGGAGGGGCTCTGACAGACGGGGAAAGAGGGCAGTAAGCACCATGGTTAAGGGCCCAGGCTCTAGAAACAGACTCCAACTCCTGCACGTAATAGGTGCTCAGTTAACAGTAGCCCTCTTATCACAGACTCTGACAGGAGCAATACTGAATTCACATCTTAAAAGGAGTGAGCATGGATGCAGGATGCCTTTCCATTAATACATATGTGTGGTCCGTTTCTTTCATCAATGTGGTGCTATAGTTTTCAACATACAGACCCTGTACCTCCTGCACTGAATTTATTCCTATTTATTTTTTTGGTTTTGATACTCTTTTAAATGAGATGCTATTTCTTGATTTCTGTTCAGTTTGTTGTTACTATATAGAAACACTGATTTTTTTAAAAACATCTTTATTAATGCATTATAGTAATTATACATAGTATTGGGGTTCATTTTAGCATAATTGTTATGGCTTGAATGTGAGGTGTCCCCCAAAAGCTCACATGTAAGACAATGCAAGAAGGTTTAGAGGAGAAATGATTGGGTTATAAGAACCTTAACCCAATCAGTGAATTAGTCCCCTGACAGAATTAATTGAGCAGTAAGAAACTGAAGGTGGGTAGGGTGTGGCTGGAGGAGGTGGGTCATTGGGGTATATATTTTGTATCTAGAGAGTGGAGTCTCTCTCTGCTCCCTGATCATCATGCGAGCTGCTTCCCTCTGCCGCAGTCTTCTGCCATGATGTTCTGCTTCATCTCAAGCCCTGAGGAGCAGAGTCAGCTGCCCGTGGACAGAGATCTCTGAAACTCTGAGCTCCCAAAGAGCCCTTTCCACCCCTAAAATTGTTTTTATCACATCTTTTAGTCACAGCAGCAAAAAGCTGATTAAAATAATAATCATACATGCATGGAATATGATTTGCTCCCCCTCAGACCCCACACTTCCTCTTCCCCTTCCTCTGTTCTCCTTCCTCTACTCTCCTGGTCTTATTTATTTATGTTTTTTAAGTTGGTGTTTTATAGATATACCTGACGGTAGAGCTCGCGGTAGTGACTCATTATGCGCACAGCACAATTGGGTCAATTTCCTCTGCAGTGCCTTCCTCTTCCGGTGCTTCTTCCCTCCCCTCTACCTTGTTCCTCAACTCCACTGATCTCCCTTCTATTGTCAAGGAACTTCTCCCCACAGTCTCCCCCCATTTTGCTCAAGCTTCTGCATATGAAAGAAAACATTCCACTCTTGACCTTCTGAGTCTGGCTTTTTTCACCTCGGCATGATGTTCTCCAGTCCCATCCATTACATGCAAATGCCATACTTTCATTCTTCTTTATGACTGAGTACAACTCCACCATGTATATACACCACATTTTCTTATCCATCGTCCTGAGATGGGCACCTGGGCTGGTTCCATACCTTGGCTACTGTGGATTGTATGTTGACTTTCTAGTCTGCAACCTTACTGAAGTCACTTATTTGTTCTAGAATAGGGTTTGTGTGCACACACGCATGTGCCTGTGTGGAGTCTTTAGGGTTTTCTGTATTTAAGATCATGACATCTGCAAACAGAAACAGTTTTACTTCTTCCTTTCCAGTTTGAATGCCCTCAATTCTTTTTCTTGCCCAGATGCTTGGGCTAGGACTTCCAGTGCCGTGGTCAGTAGAAGAGGCAATGGAGTATCCCTGGCTTGCCCTGATCTTGGTGGGAAAGCTTTCTGCTTTCTGCCATTGGTCAGCTGGGGGTTTGTCGTAGGCTGCTTATTTTGAGTCAAGGTACATTTTTTCTGTACCAAATTTGTTGAGAATTTTCACTATGAAAGACTGTTGCATTTTGTCAAATTCTCTTCCTGAACCCGTGATATGGTGCTGACTTTTATCCTTCCTCCTGCTGATGTGGAGGACTTCACTGATGGACCGGGAAGGGTCAAGCCATCCTTGCATCCCAGGGATAAGTCCTTCTTGATCATGGTGAACAATCCTTTTGCTGTCCTGTTGGGTTTGGCTTGCTAGTGTTTGGTGAAGGATGTCTGCCTCTGTGTTCACTGGGGACACTGGCCTGGGACTGTCTTTTCTCGTATTGTCCTCATCTGGATTTGGTGTCAGGGCAGCAATGACTGTGAAATGAGTGTGCAAGTAGTCGGCCCTCTTCAATTTTTCAGAGAAGCTTGAGGGTTGACATTGATTTGCCACTGAAACCATCAGCTCCTGGGGCTTTTTTGTTGGAAGATTTTTTTTTAAGCCACTAATTCAATCTCCTCACTCGTTATTGGTCTGTACAGATTCTCCATGTCTTCGTGAGCTGGTCTTTATAGGTTACCTATCTCTTGGTTTTATCCATCTTCTGGGTTATCCAACTTGTGGGCCTCTAACTGTTCACAGTCCTCTAATAGAGCTCCTTTCTATTGGTGTGGTCTTAGTTCCACTGTCTTTCATTTATAATCTATTTGAATTATCCTTATTTCATCCTTAGTCTAAATTTTTGTCAGCCCTGGCTATCTTTTCAAAAAATCAGTTCAGATTCATTGGTTGTTGCTATTATTTTCTAGTTACGATTGGGATGTGAGGTGTCCCCCAAAAGCTCACATGAGACAATGCAGGAAGGTTCAGAGAAGAAATGATTGAGTGGTAAGGGTCTTGACCCAATCAGTGAATTAATCACTGATGGGATTAATTGAAGTGGCAGGGTGTGGCTGGAGGAGATTGGAATTGGGGCATGGCTTTGGGGTATATATTTTGTATCTGGAGAGTGGAGTCTCTCTCTGCTTCCTGATGATGTGAGCTGCTTCCCTCTGCCACGCTTTCCAGCCATGATATTCTGATTCACCTCGAGCCCTGAGGAATGGAGCTGGCCTTCCACGGACTCAGACCTCTGAAACCATGAACCTTCAAATAAACCTTTCCTCCTCTATAATTGTGCTGGTCAGATCATTTAGTCATAGCAGAGAAAAAGCTGACTAAAACACATATGTTTATTTATTTCTACTCTGCTCTTGATTATTTCCTCCCTTTTGATGACTGTAGGCTGAGTTTGTTTCTTCTTCTATTTCCTTGAGTGTAAATATTAGATTATTTACTTGAGGTCTTGTTTTTCTTATTGTGGGTATCTATTACTGTATATTTTTCTCTTAGAATTGTTTTTTGTTTTAGTAAGTAAGTTTTGGTATGTAAGTTTAGTAAGCTTTAGTAGTAAGTTTTAGTATGTCACATTTCCATTTTCATTAATCTCAATGGAAAAATATCCTACATTCATATGTAACCACAAAAGATTACAAATAATCAAAGCAATCTTGAGCAAAAGAATAAAGCTGAAGGCATCACACTATCTGATTTCAGAATATATAAAAGGCTATAGTACTTAAAACAGCATGGTACTAGCATTAAAACGGACACACAGGTCAATGGAGCAGAATAGGGTGCCTTAGCCAGGTGTGAAGGTGCACACCTATAATCCAGCTACTCAGGAGGATGAGGCAGGGAAGATCATAAATTTGGAGGCAGCCTGACAGCCCATAATTAAGCTCTCCCATTTAGAAGAAATTGATTTAGACAAAGGGGGTGCCAAGAAGACAATGGGGAAAGACATCTCCTCAACAAATGGTGTTGGGAAAATAATATCCACATGCAAAAGAATGGAATTGGACCCTTACCACATACCATGTACAAAAATCAAGATTCACACATGAGATCTGAAAATGTAAACTCAAAGAAAACAAAGAAGGAAAAGTTCTTGACCTGGTCTGGGCAAGGATTTTTGGACAAGACCGCAAAACCCAGGCAACACACAGAAAAACAGACAAGTGAGACTGCATCAAACTAAAAAGATTCTGCACAATTGACAATCAATGAAGAGAAACCTACAGATGGGAAGAACTATTTGCAAACTATATTCCTAGTAAGGGATTAATATGCAAATATATCAGAAACTCAAAATAGTTTAATGATAACTAATATCACATACATATGTCTTCTTTTGAGAAATGTTTATTCAGATATTTTGCCCATACAATGGGATATTATTCAGCCTTAAATAAGAACGAAATCATGGCATTTGCAGGTAAATGGATGGAGCTGGAGGATATCGTGCTCAGTGAAATAAGCCAATCCCATAAAACCAAAGGCAAAATGTTTTCTCTGATAGGCAGATGCTAATTCACAATAAGGGAGGAAGCTAGAGAAAAATAGAGGTACTTTGGATTAGGCAGAGGGGAGTGATTATGGGGGGAGGAAAGATAATAGAATGAATCAGACTTTATCACCCTGTGTGCATATATGAGTACATGACTAGTGTAATATATACAACCAGAAGAATGAGAAGTTATACTCCATTTATGTAGGATGTGTCAAAATGCATTCTAATATCATGTATAACTAATCAGAACAAATAAAAAGCTTTAACTCACTAAAAAAAAGGAGACATACAGATGGCCAACAGGTACATGGAAAAATGTTCAGCATCATCAGTCGTCAGGGAAATGCAAATCAAAACCACAATGGAACACCATCTCATGCCTGATGGACCATTATTAAAAAGATAAAGATAACAAGTGTTGATGAGCTTGTAGGAAAGGAAATTCTTGTTGGAGGGAACGTGAATCACTATAGCCATTATGGAAAACATGATGGAAATTCCTCAGAAAATTAAAAATTGAGCTTCCGTGTAATTTAGAAATTCTATTTTGGGATATATATCCAAAGGAAATGAAACTAGTATGTTAAAGAGATATCTCCACCCTCATGTATTCTGTATTACTATTCACAATAGACAATATGTACAACCAACTGACACATCCATTGATGGATGAATAGGTAAAGGAAATGTGATACACACACATACACACACACACACATAATGGAACACGCGCGCGCGCACACACACACACACAATTGTCTTTTAAAAGAGAAAAATTCTATCACTTGTAACAAAATGAATAAACCTGGAAGACATTATGCTAACTGAAATAATCCAGACACAGAGAGACAACCCACATACCTGTTCTATATAACACAGTTGAACTCATAGAAGCAGAGAATAAGATGGTGGTTACCAATAACTGGGAGAAGGGGGAATGGAGAAATGTTGGTCAAAGAATACAGTGAAGTTAGGGTGAATGACTCTGGAAGGGGATTTTACAGCATGGGGACTATGGTTAGTAATCATGTATTGCACACGTCACTTGAAAATGCTGAGGGAGATCTTTGTGTTCTTGCCACACACACACGGACACCCACATACAAATGATAACTATGTGAAGTGACAGATGTGTTAGTTAACTTGGTTTAATCCTGTCACAATGTTTACATCCATCAAAACATCACGTTGTACACCATACCTATATGCAATTTTTATGTGTTGATTATACCTTAATTAGCTGAAAATAAAATAAAAGGAATAAGCAAATCATCCCAGTCCTGGAGCAGGGCTAAGCTGGCTGAAGTGTCAGCACTGTGACACTCGAGACTTAGCCCACAACTCTGCACTTCCCTAGAGCAGGGAGCACCACCCAGAGAGCCTCAGCCCCTAGTGACTGCCACAAACCAACCTGCCGCGTGGATTCTGCAGGCTGTGAACTTCTCTGGATCGATTGTATTCCTTGCCTGGGATAAGGGAAGTGGAGTCCTTCTCGAAGTCTCTATCTGATCAAAATCCCTGTGCCTGATGAGTTGAATACTAATTAGCTGCTTAAAAGCCAAGATTCTGCATTTTCAGTTCTTCAGAAATACATACCTGAATGTAAGACAACAATACTATAAGGCAGTTTTTCATTATCTTACTGAGAATATTAAATAAATATACAATATCACAATATATTTTATAATGTAGTTATAAATAGACACACACTATGTATTTTTATGTAAGTTGAAGTCACACTATTTAGAGAGGCAGATGATATATATTCAGATGTAGACTTGAGGGGAAGCCAGACATCCAGGATCCCGGGCAGTGGTGTACCATGTTGGATAGGGACGCCGGGCAGAGCTGGGGCTCTTCTGGGGCCTGCGTGGCAACATCCACGAGCTGATGTGTCGCAAGGAGGAGATCAAGGCCAACTACGACATGCTGGAGGGCCAAAAAGGAGTTAGGATGAACGAGCCACTGGGGGACTTAGAGGGCTATCCCTGGGCCGACGTGGACCTGTACCAGGTCTACACTGCAAGGCACAGCATCATCTGCCTGCAGAGTGACCACAAAGAGGTGATGAAGCAGGTGGAGGTGGCCCTGTACCAGCTGCACACTCGTGACAAGCAGAAGCAGGCGTGGGACTTGGCTGAGGCCCATGAAGAGGCCATGAGCTGCATGTTGAGCCACAGTGAGGGCCACAGCCTGCCACAGGCCTTGGCCAAAGTGAACAGCATCAGCCTTGGCTGTCCAGCCAGCATTGAGGGTCTGCAGGTAGATGGCGAGATCATGGAGTGCGGCTCTGTGAACACCCAGAACTTCCAGTCACTGCATAACATGGGGCAGTGTGGTGCAGCACAGCGAAGGGAGACCCCTGAATGTGACAGTGGTCCACAGAGGTGAGAGACACCTGCTCCATCTTCTTCCAAAACGCTGGGCCGGAAGGGCCTGCTGGGCTGCAACATCATTCCTCTGCAGAGATGACTGTCCCTGGGAAACAGCAACAGGAAAGCTTCGTCCTGTGCCCTGGATGTGGGTCTCGTGGGGATTTCCTCATTCTCTTCACTCCCCAAGTGTAAAGATCTGGAAGAGGCTGGAAGCCTGAACATCTGGGTGGTGGACACGCTGTGGCCTCCAATGTGACCTCTCTGGATTAAGGCATTGTTAAAACATGCTTTGTGCTTGGCATCTTTGGCACATTGGGCCCTGCCCTGAAATGGGAATTCTCTGGATTGTGGGCAAGCAGGCGGCAGTTATTCTGGCAGGTGCTGATGTGACTTTATTCCTTTAGGAATTTTGTTTTTCAAATAAACACCATTTTGCAGTTCTGATTTAAAAAAAAGTATACTTTAATACTTGGCTTATGAATGCAGCTTCATAGATGTATTTCAGATCTGATTGAAACCAGCGACGATTCACATTAACCATTTTGCTCACATTTTCCTGTACATCTTTGACCATCACTGTCTTTTGTCATCACGAGGGCCATTTTTGAGTCTCTGGACAGTTGTCTCCAAGCAGTCACTTTGGTTCTCCCTCAGGTCATTTGAACTATGCCTGTCCTTGAATCCAAAGTCACTAGCATGGCCTGAAACATCCCAATGACCAGGTATCACCTTCCTTCATCCCTCACTGTTCTCCTCCCCGGCTTACTCCACTCCAGGCAACACGGCCTCCTTGGAACTCCTCTGTCACTTCAAGCACACTCCCACTTCCTGTCCCCTCTGTTAGGGACACTATTAAATAAATACCACCTCATTAAAGAAATGATGTCAGTTTCCACAGTACCTACTATTTGACGGCTAAGCAAATATTGACTATAACATCACCCCAATCCGTACCAATTTCTTAATTAAGTGATTCTAGATGCTGTAATAGAAAACTTGGTCAATTAGCATACTAAAAGTCTATTTCACATTTTTGGAAATATCAGTGAGGCTTGGAAAGCTCTCATGGTTGTGTCTCCTCCATGTGGTGACTCAGGTATCCAGGCTGCTCCATCTTGGATTTGCTGTTTCCACTGTTGCTGCAAAGTGGGGTGGGAGAGTTGGCAAGATTGCTCAGGATGTCAACAAGAAAGGTGGCTTACATCACTCCACTTTTTTTTTTTTTTTTTGCCTACTCAGTCACAGAGATAGAAGTGCCTTTCCAGGGTGCTGGGAAAAGGAGTGTCCACTCTACCTGGTGTCTGTAAAACAGCACCACAGAGTTTCGTCTGGGTGGGGAACCTGCCATTGACCACTAGCTCAGAGCTTTTGGAAGAAATGACACTAATCCACAAAGCGTATAGAATGTCCCATATATAACAAGTAATAAATATTTGCTTATTAATAAATTCAGGTTTGTTGAGGGGGGAATATATCGGCCTAACCACTTGGCTCAAATTTCCAAATTATCAAAATACTTGAAGTATTCTTGTAAGTGTAGCATAAAATTAACACTAAAACAGCACTATTAAACCAGCAATCTGTCAACAACCAAATGGGGTGTGAAACTACCTCTTCCCTATTCTGTTCTCACATATAACCCTTTCTTTCACCTCTTCCCCAGAAGATTGCTCCTCCTCCCCTTGGAAAATCAGAAAAATATGGGAACCTTTGCAATTTCTAATTGTAGCTATCAGTTTCCTATTAGCAGAAGACACAAATTAGCAATATTTTAGGGGGAGGTCTCATAAAGAACCCCACAAGTTTTCAAGTAGTAGATAATTAAGAATTGATGACCCCCCAATTAAATTCCATAAGGATAAACCTTTTTTCAGAGACTTGCAATGGATGGGACTTAGGAAGGAGAGTTCCCTGACTCACTACAAAGACACTCTCTTTAAAAAATCCTAAAGGTGGCGAAGGAAGGAGGAAGAAACTCTGATCCAGGAGGCCTGCCCCCAAGAGGGGGCTACACCAGCAGGGGAGCGTAGAGAAGGCAGAGGATGGGGGCTGCCGGGGACCGGACTAGGGAAGCAGAGACCACCAGAGCCTGTGGCTATCTGGGATGATGGGGAGAGACAGTCACCCTGTGGGAGGATGACCCAGGGAGGCCACTCTTCAGTGGTCAGGAGAGGAGGCAAGGTCAGGGCGAGGTCAGGGAAGTCGACTGTTTGCTGACTCGGGGAGAGGGAATGAGCTTCGTGCGGAAGCCAGGGGAGATGGCAGGTGGAGAGGTAACGGGAAGCTGGGTCCTGGAGCACATGGGAGAGGGAGGAGGTGTGGGGGCCGGAGGGAAGGAGGGGCAGGCCTTGGAGGGGGCTGGAGGAAGGAAGCCACGGCATCACAGCTTGGTTTCCCTGCTTTAACCTCAAGACCCTTCTGCTAAACTGTGGATGGGGTGGGTAATGAAGAGAGCTAAGGCAGACCCTTTGAGGGTGACAAAGGGATCCAGAATGGTCTGTTAGGGTTCTCTTGCTGCGTAACAAATGACCACGAACTTAGCAGCTTAAAACAGCACACGCTGCGGTCTTCTTTCTGTGGGGCAGGGGTCTGAGAGGCTCCTCTGCTCTGCTCAAGGTCTCACCAGGCTGCCCACCAGGTGTCATTGGGTTGTGTTCTCATCCAGAGGCTAGTCTGAGGGACAGTCTGCCTCCAAGGTCATTCAGGAGATGGACAGAACTCACTGCCCTCAATGGCTGCAGGCTGGGCTTCTGCTGAATGCTGGCTGGAGGCCACCCACAGCTCACAGAGGTGGCCTGCAGTCCTTGTCACGGGGCTTCTTCAACAACACCTCTTACTTTAAGCCACAGGGAGAATGCTCCCCAGTATGCCAGGACGGATTCCCGCCCACGGTGACCCATTCCCAGAAGTGGTGCCAGTCACCCCTGCCCCATCTTGTTGGTCAGAAGCACGTGAGGGCCTGTCCGCAGTCTAGGGAAGGGCCCTGCACAGAGGACCCCAGGAGATGGAGTCACCGAGGGCCCAGCTGGGGTGTGTCTACACAGACGTCCCTCCATCCCTCCATTCAGTGGCAGAACCCAGTGTGTGACCAGAGCCTGTGGCCCTGCCTGGCTGTCCCCAGACAGCTCTCAGGTTCCCACCCCGTTGGCATGTTTGTTTAGAGGTTTTCCAGGCTGTTTTGCAATGTGAACAAAAGGAGGTGAAGACACTAATATTTACTCTGCCACTTACAGGTAGTGTCACGTGTTTCCTTGGCCCAGGTTTTCGATGACCGAGTTCCAAGTGCCTGCATGCCTTCGTGTCTCCACAGCCACGGGGCCATCGTGTGGTGACAGACAACAGATGCCTGCCTGACCTCACTGTCCAGGTCTCGCTCCTCACTGACAGGCAAGCCTCTCGCCCAGACCAACTCCCCAGGGCTCTGCCTTCCAGCCCAGCCCTCATCTTCCTGCTGGGGAACAATGGCCCATTGTCAGGCAGCAAATGGAGGCCGGGCTGCGTCTGCAAACTCTGTCCGGAGTGTGCACACAGACACTGGAGAGAGGACAAACAGATCCTGAGGACAATGGGCTCCGGCCGTGATCGCAGAGAGTGCGCGTGTTCGATTCCCACTTGTATCCCGGTACCCAAAGTGGGGCGGCGACGTGCCAAGAACGCACAAGGCGCCCACCGCCACATGTGTCCTGCCGACTGTTTAGGTTCTCTCTTAATCAGGCTGTAATTGCTGTCGGGAAATTAACACATCGGCACCTCTCTAAAAATCTTAAAGCTCTAATTATACTCAGAGTCTCAAAAGAGCCCCACGTGATACTAAAACAAAACTTCAAAACTGGATAATTTCTTCCCAGTTAGGTTTTGCTTCTGGTACGCGATTACGATTTTATCAGGGAGGTCCTGTGTGAAAACACAGTGCTACAAAATCCGAGGTCCCGGGAATTGTTTGAATCCCTATCTTCAAACACCTCACCTTGCAAGTTGCCGGCCCCTGTGGTTCCCTCCAGGGACAGGGAACTGGCCGCTTCCTGAAGAAGTTGGCTAATGAGCCCAGTTCTGCTCTGACACACTCCGCCCAGGGTCTAAGCGCCGTCTTTTGAGCTACCTGCTCTAAGCCCAGGTCTTCTTCCACTTGGCAGACTTTCAGATGCTTGGAGTTGGACTCTCTAAAGAGCAGCCGCAGGCATGGATATCATATTGAAAATGGGTTCCTGGAAAAGCCCCCCAAATGAAGGCATGTAATTTATCAAGGTTTCAGGGGGGACAAGTAAGGAGGTGCAGGAAGCAGAACAGAAAAAGAGAGGAAGCCAACCAAGGAGGCGACATCAGGCAAAGTCCCACGAAGCCCTAAGCTAAGTAAAGCTTGAGAGCTGTGACCATCTTGAGCCAAGGTTGTGGGCTTTCACCTCCAACCCTGCTGGTCACAGGTCAGGGCTGTCCTGGGCTGGAGGGGCCGAGTGAACTCCCTGACATTTCAACTCTGCACGAGGCAGCAGAGTTCTCCAGTGTCCCCTGGGAAGTTCCTCAAGGAGTTGCTCAGGGGCCTGCTCCTAAGGTGAAGCAGCTGGTGCCCGAGAAGGTGTGCCTGGGACCGTGAAGATGACTGAGGGGCATCTTTGCAGAGCATTCGCAGGCTGGTTATAAACTACAATAATTGGGAGCTACGGAGTGATCGTAGTGAGAACTCCAGAGACTTTCCAAAACTCAGCAGCAGGAAAGACACCTTCCAGGCAGGAGATGGGTGGGCACCACTCCGAAAAACTGGTCATTCAAACAGAAAAATCCAGAAGTGCTAAAGGTCGAGGGTTCCCAAATGAAGAAGCTAGATAAACCTATGGTGGGTGTACAAATAACACACACACACACACACACACACACATACACACACAAACATACACACCCTACTCAAATATAAACAATCAAGGGGCACCATAAATTTAAGGAACGCCTGTAAGCCAGAGATGAAAGCAAACAATTAAAAAGTAAGTGTGTGGGAAATCAAAGCAATGTTCAAAAATAAGAACCCTGTAATTGCCATCCCAAGGAATGTAAGAGAAATGATTTTACTCATGAAATAAGAATCAGAGGTGATAAAAAGGAGTGGTCATAAAATGAGAACAATGTAACATCTTAAAGTCAAAAAGCAGAAGAAATGGAAGGTTAAATAAAAGTTTTGGAAGATGAAGTTGAATAAGAAAGGACTAGAGAGAAGATAAAGAGAAAAGAAAATGAGAACGTTCTGGGAGCTCCAAGATTCCAAAATCAGATGGGGGAGAAAATTATTTTTAAAAATCTGAAGCCTCAGACTTCTCAGACTATTATATAGTGGAGCAAAACCTTTTAAAATGTGAGAAATGATTTTCAACCCAGAATTCCATTTCCAGGCTGACCAAGTTTAAAGGTTAAAAGAAAGGTTTTTTATAGAGATGAGTTTCAAAACTGTACGAGTCATCGAGAGCGGGTGGGGATCCAACCCTGGGGAAGGGGGTTCCTAGCAAACCCAGCAAATACTCCTGATGGGTGTCCAAGAGTGGAGAGCGAGTAAAGGAGGGACGTCTTCTCAAAATAGGAGAAAACTGGGCGATCACTGATGAGCTCTGAAACACTAAGAGGATGGTCACACTTCTGGGGACATGTCTGGGAACACATTCATGGTGACTCAAAACTAAGCAAACAGAGTAACTATTAGTTCTAAGGAAAGGAAGACCACTACAAGAAAACACATGCTCATGGTGTACTGTGTGGCGCAGTTCAGAATGCATACCATGGCAATGAATGTGTCACAGACCGAATAATCCAACTGAAAGATGATGGTGTAATTATAGGAGGGGCGTGAGCAGTGGAGATGTTGGGAGACGGCTTGAATAACTTCCATCTTCACATTACAGTAAGTCAACAGACCATCTCCAGAACTAAGAAGAAAAAGGAAAAAATCAAGAGATGGAAGCTTGTGCTGGTTTTCTATCAACAGCGTGCACATTCCAGAAACCTTGGGAGTAGATTAGAGGTCCAACGCAGGCCTCTCTGGGTGTCGGCCTCCTGTCGAAATCCAGGCTTCAGCAGAGCTGCCTTCCTCTCTGGAGGCTCAGGGGTGGTGGGGGACATGTCCTTGCTTTTTGATCTCCTGAGCTCAAGGCCTCCTGCTTCCATTTCCAAGACCAGCAATGGTGGCTTCCGCCCACTGCGTCCACCTTAAGATCCCCTGAGCTCACACGGGCCACCCAGATAATCCCGCATGACCCCTGGTGTGAAAGTCAACTGTGTGGCAACCTTGGTTCCCCTCCGCCAGGACCCTCACGTCCACAGGCTCTGGGAATCAGGACATGGGGTCTTTGGGAGCTAGTCTGCCAACCAGAGTGTGCGTGTGTGTTGAACAACACAAGAACGTGCATGTGTGTTGAGTGTGTGTTGGGAGGAAGCTGAAAAGAGAGCAGGAAAGGGTTCCCCTGGGAAGAGGGGCTGGGTAGGAGGAGCAGGGCGGAGCTGCTGGTTTTCCTTATAAACTCAGACTTCCCTTCACCATGAAAAACCTATGTCAATGTGTAACTTTCATTAAATTAACAATTAAATTACAAAACAAACCTGCCCTAGCCGGAAGGGATCTTAAACAGGGAAGAGAGGTGAGCAGATCTGCCTTTTTAGACAGTTCCCTCTGGAGTGGTGTGGATTCAGAGGCGAGGTCTACAACTCATCTCGTCCAGTAGCAATATGCCTGGGGAGGTTCCAGCAGATAAAAAGAGCCCACTTCCCTGATACCAGGTGTGATCAAAGCCTAACGGTGCAAATCTGAAAAGAGAAAAGAAGACACAACAAAGGTGGTGTATCCAGAGCCAGCATTCAGAAGCCTCCCTGGGCTTGGTGGCCATGCGGCGCAAATGACTTGCCCCTGCAATCCAGAACCCTCTAGCGAAGGTGGGCAGGCGTTCATTACCTCAGATACAGAGAAGAATCTGCATACGGAGTGCCCCACGGCTCTCAACTACACCCCTCCAGGTCTCCCAGGAGTTCCCTGACGGCCGCAGGACTAACAGAGAATTTTGTTCTCTTGGCCATTACCTTCTAAATATTTCTTAATTTAACATTAATGCAAAATTCAGAAGCAAGACAAGGACAATCACACCTGAAGAGTTAATGGTCCATGGAAACCAACACCGACTCCTTTCACTGGCACTTCACATTATTATATCATAGAGATTAATGGGCAGTGATTCATTCCACTGAGAAGGAAATAGTTCAAAGTAAAAATTGTTTCTGTTCAATTCCCAGCATTGACACTGTGTGTGTGTGTGTGTGTATGCAAATACGTTCACAGAATCCACAGAAGTAGGAGATGCGTGCATACAGATGTTCCGGCAGGAGCTAACCCAGGTGGGTGCTTGGGAGCTTGAGGTTCACAGGACAGTTTGGAGGTAAATTCCTCCAGTTTTACAGATGAAGAAACAGAAGCAAGGAAGCTCACTGATCTTGTGAACCATCGGCAAGGAACTGAGAGAGCTAGAGTGTGAACCACTGTCTCTGAATCCTGGATTTGTCCTCTTTTCTCCGTATCACACTGTCTTTGGGGTCAAAGGTTCAAATCTTTCACAGGGCAGGTTTCAGGAGCACCAGCCAGAGAAGAGCTCAGCCTATGAAGCAGAGCAAGCTTATCAGCAGAAAATGGGAAACCCTTGTATAGAGGCCTTGAAAACCTGAACAAAGCAACCACAGAGAAAGCCCTCAGAAAAGCAAATTAGCCACAATGAAGTGCTAAAAAAAAGTCCGGAGTTGACTCCAAAAACTCAAAATGAAGTTACCATCTGATCTAGCTCTGCCATTTCTGCTTCTCTAGGCAAAACAATGAAATTAGCCTCCCAAAGAGACACCTGTCGGCCGTTTTTATCACGGCACCATCCGCAACAGTGAAGAGGTGGAGACAGCCTAGCGGCCCATCAACGGATGAGTGGATAAAGAAAATGTGCTGTACACGGAGTATTATTCAGTCTTAGGAAGAATGAAGTCCTGCCATGTGCAGAAAAATGGATGGAAGTCAAGGACATTATGTTAAATAAAATGGCCACACACTGAAAGGCAAGTACCACGAATTCTCTCTCATATGTGGAAACTAAAAACTGTCAACCTGAAAATGAGCAGGGGCTGCCAGGGACTGGAGGGGAGCCAGCCAGGGGAGAGGCGGGCCACGGTGGAGGAAGGGAGCTGGAGAAGACCGAAGCCCGTTGTAGGCACATATAGGAATGTCACACTGAACCCCGTTAATATGTTCCGTTAATACATGTTGGTAAAAGGCAGAAATAAATAGAAACCAGAAGATGGCACGCCTCCACTCAAACGCTACGGTGGTTCCGTGTTTCTCGTAGGATAGAAGCTAAAGTCCTCGAGGCCGGGGTGATGGTACCCTCGCTCACCTCCCTGCCCTCCATAATCTGCTTCTTTCTCCCCCTCTTATTCCACCTTTCACATTGACCAACCTGCTTTTTCTCAAATAAGCCAGCCACACTCCTACCCTAGGGCCTCGATTGGCTAGATTATCTCCCCCGAGGTCCCTCCCTGGCCAAGTCCCCTCATTCTATCATTCTATCATTCTATCATCTCTGTCATCTTCTCAGTGAGGCCAGGGCAGGCCACGGGGATGCGAAGGTGCATCTCACCGAACGCTGCCCAGCTCCCTCACCCAGCGTGAATGGAGAAGCACAGGGCAGGGGTCTCTGCTGCTCACGGATGTATCCTAACCACCGAGAACTTCGGAGGTCCTTAAAAATATTTGCTAAATGAATGAAAGAAAGAAAGAAAGGAAGAATGAATGAATGAATGAATGAATGAATGAATGACAGAAGGTTTAGGAGGAATCCCAAAGTCGTGCAGACGAGTAGCAGAAGGGCAGCCTGTGAGCCACATGGCACACTGAGTAAACTGAACGAGGCCTCCACCCTCCTAACACACCACTGCTCTTATCCATAGGGCTGTCCTCCCTGACAGCCACGTCTCCTTCAGCAACAGCTCCCAGTTTCACTGGCCTCACTCACCATGTGGTCTGGAGGGAATTCAACATCCACCTGGGGGCCAGGTGGACACCTCAAGCCCCTTGGCACCTTGCATTTCCCTGGCCACTGTGACTGGTTCGGGAACAGGCATAGGAACAAGTTTGTGGGATTCAGTGTCACATCTGAATGAAAGGGCAGGACAACGGTGGTATCCCCACCTCAGGGCCAGCAGGATGTCATCTTGGAGAGAGAACATGGAGCTGGTGGGGATGACCAGATGGAATGAATCAGTTCCATGGAAGACGGAGCCAAGAAATGGGAGGAGACCTGAAGGCATCAGTGGCACCCTGAATTTAGCAGGCACCCCGACCTTTTAGGGGAGTAAATAGAAAAACTCTATATATGACCAAAGATGGCCTGAGTTGGGAAATCTGTCATTTTCAATTATAAAATCTCTGACACTAGAGCTGGGGAATGTTTATAGGGCTGTTTTCACTGGTGGATAAGCTGAAATTGGAGATCGCTCCACCCAGGTGACAGACCACACAAATCCCAGCCTTCTCCCCAGCCCACTCTCCACCTGAGCACGGACTAGAAAGTTCAGCCCACATCGGAAACCTGGGTGCTAACCTCTTCCTGCCCTCATTCCTTCTCCGCCTCTGTGTGTGCATACAGAAAACAAGAGTTACAAAGATGCAAAGAGGGATTTTTGAAGACCTTCTTTTTACCTGATACACAGTGATCATCACACATACAGCAGGCGCTCAATAAATACTTGCTGAGTGATCAAAGGGAGAGAAGAAAACCATTTGTGTGCACTGAGGGGTTTCTTCTCTTCCTTTTCATGCTGTGAACAACAAGCCAAAGCGACAGCGGATGTTACTCAACTCCAGTTGGTCCAGGCTATGTCTGCGGGAGCCAGTTCTGCCTCCCAAGTTGAAGAGGGTACACGGGGTACTTGGAGAGGGTGCAGGGATGAAACCGGGGTGGGCTGGGGAGTACAGCATGTCCACCCAGGCAAGAGAACCGACAGCACAGAGAACAACCAGAGAGACACTTCTGGTCCACAAATGTCCTGAGTCCAAGAGCTTAGAGAGGGTGCCTCCTAATAAGCTCTTATTTTACAGAAGAGGAAACTGAGGCGTCCAGAACCCAGGCAGCGAGGGGAAATGCCGAGACACGGTCTAGATGCTGCTTTCAAACTGTGGGTCCACGCCTACTAGCGGGTTGTGAAATTCATTCGCAGATTTGGTCAGTTTTGTTTTTAATGAACAAAGGATAAAATAGTACAGAAAAGGAAAAGTTCTGAGTGTGTTTTCTTTAACAGTAGGTATTACTGTATATGATTTTTATGTCAGTTTACATACACACACAGACAGGTTGTGTACCAGGTCAGGATGTAAAATGCATTGCACACTATGAATCCATTTTTAAACATTTCTGAGTCACAGATGGAGACAGAGCCCCACAGAGAAGACCCTCCTGGGCTCTGAGCTCCTGTTCCACAGCAGAGTGCAAGCGTGGTCCATCGCCAGAACCATCTAGGGAGATTTTTTAAAATACAGATTCCGGAGCCCCGCGTCCAGAGATTATGTAAGATTCTGCACAAATCATTCTGGAAAGACTTTTGTGTTTATAAAGGTTTCCAGGGATTTCTCACGCACAGACTAATTTTAGGACCAGACAACCCTTTGAAGGAGAAAATCGGCAGAGGCTCATCCCCATCAGGATTAAGCCACACGGTGCTGCAAGAGGCCTAGAGAAAGCTGGTACTAGAGCTTCTGCCCGTCCAAGGTTGAGGTTGGCGACCTGGCATCTCACAGGAGTCCCCATCTCTCCAGTGCCGGGACAAGCACTTGACACAACAGGTGCCAATAAAGCCTTGTGGAATGACAGTCTCCCTGAAAGAGACACCACATTGGTCGTGCAGCCCCCCATGGGAAGGAGACCGGGGGTTTGCAACGGAGCTTAATGAGATGATGCAAAGCCCCGCACTTGGCAACATGTCTGACAGACACATTGGCAGCATGAGAGAGCAGGACCCTGTTGTACTAGTGTGTCTGTCGTGGCTATTATTTTTGTGGTTTGCTTAGAGTCAGGGCTTGGTAAATATCAATTTGTTTTAAAATAATGCAGATGAGGTCTAAAAAAGATCAACATCAGTAGGATTGTTCAACTCTGTGCCCACAGGGGGAGGAAGCCTCTCTGGGAGTCTTAAATATTAGATGATCTGTCTGTCATGTGAGCATAGTCTTGACTTGAATTAGGGGGAAAGAGGCGGCAGGTACGGAACCCAGGCATGGATTCTAGAACCCCATGTGAGTGAAATTACCCAAGTGGCATCAGAGGGACCAGCAGAATGCTGCCCCAGGAATTTTTCTGAGAAAAATAAAAGTCACACAAAACTGCGCCTCCCTCGAGGGGGTTTTCTAAGCGGAGAGAAAGGCTGTACCATGCTACAGCGGGCGCCAGAGTCTCTTTTTTTATTCCAAAAGGGCTCCTGACATCAACACCAGCACTGAAAGACCAGCTGGCTGGTCATCACACCTACATTTAGATAGCTCTGCAGCCCCCCTTGGGTGTCTGCTCTGGTCATCACAGTGGGAAGTGCAGGACACCACAGAGCTAGTCACCTGGGTTCCTCGCCAGGCTTCTCCCAGCAAGTGGGCAGCATCTCCCTCCCACCAGCCGCCCACACACCGTGGGAGCAGCAGTCATCCTGGCTCCTCCAGTGGCCCAGCCTTGAACGGATGCCTCTTCCTTCCTATAGGCAGCTGATCACAGGTGTGCGTGTCTGCACTGGTAGAGACAGCACTTGATTTGAAATGCGTTTACATTTTCCCTCTTGATGGGGGTAAGGGGTGGGAGGTGAGTTTTTTGCACACCCTAAACAGTTCCCCATGACAACATAGCTTCGCTTTTCTGAAACCTTAAACCATGCTATTATAGAAAGTATGCTTGTTTGCTTGTTGGATTCTTGTGGGTGAAGTTAGAAACTTGTCCAACGGGGTTGTCACCTGCTAATTCTGAAGGTGTGGCAATTGGCTACTGTGTTAAACCAACAAAAAATAATAAAAATCCATGTGTATGCATGTGTTGGGTTTCTTTATTGAAATGTTTTTTTCACTGAATTTCACCTGAAGAAGCCAATGGAGAGAGGAGCGGTTTGCAAGCCACCATTTTATGAATGGTCACACATCTCAGGACACTGGGACCACACACTTTCTGTGACTGAGGACATACCATAAGATGCTCAGTGCCTTTTCCTGGTTGCCCACTGCAGTCTTTCCTGTTTGCTTTTTTCACATAGGTAAAAGGCTCTTTGGAATTCTGCCTCTTGTGTTTTTGTAAAATACAACTCCTCCCCAACCCAGCATCTTTTAACACACACTTACTCTCACGCAAACCCAACAGCTCAGTGCAGAGCCTGAGACTTACGCTTGACAGCTAAGACTGGGTTTGAGCCCCAGTTCTGCCCTTTAATAACCAAAAGGGTGTAAGGATATTTCTCAACCTTTTTGAGCTTCAGATTCCTCATTTTAAAAAGATCTTTAGAAATCCCTATGGCAGGGTACTGGGAGGATTAAATGAGATGTGGGAGGTAAGAAATAATTTCAAGCAGAGGCTTCCAAACCATTGCCAAGGAATTTGTAATTCTGTCTTGTTTGCATGCTTGCTTAATATTGTATGTTTTTTGTATTTATTACATAATTATAGTAAAATGCAATTATCTTGGTTGAGCACCAACTAACACAAGGAGATTATCACCATGGTCCAAGGGAATTTTACTGCTTCATTTTCTGGACATTTGTAAATTCTGCACTTGGGTAGTCAGGGCCAGTGGTGACAATACCCAACACCTGGATTGTACCTGTTGGGGCCTTCACAAGTCAAGTGGTCCCAACAGGGCATCCTTCACTTTAGAAAAGGTAGGAATAAGGTCAAAGGCCTCATGGTCTCAGGGTCCTCCAGTGGAATGAAGGGTACTTCAAGCTGTCCCACTAGGGTCTGGATCTTGACCATGACATGGCCCTCCATTTTGCTGCTCCAGGGGCTCCTTTTTGGCAGTTTTTATTATCTCTTGGAGTGGGGTAAACCCTGGGTAATGAACTCTCAACAGTCAAACTCACAACAGACTGGAAAGAACCAGTGCAATGAAGTATGGATTTGAAAGGAGAAATTGTAAGCTGTTAGCACAGTCGAGGCCCACACCAGCAGGCCAAGGCATGCCTTCCCTGAAATAAGGAAAACCACATTCTAACTTGGTGACTACTGAGTCAAAACAAGGGAACATGGCTGTTCTTAATGCTTATTTGTCACAGAGGACATTTTGAAACTTTCTTCCCCATTCTTAAGTGGTTAGAGAACTCTAGAGAACACTGTTGCTCAAATTGTTTGGCTAAATCCTCAGGACAATGTTGGGTACACAGGGAACATGTCCCTTATCTGTTCCCCCAAACATGTCCTTGGCCTCCACTCCATGCTAGGCACTGTGCCAAGTGTTTTAAAGACATTTCTAGTCAAGCCTTCCAGCGATGATATGAGGAAAGGTGAACTGCTATCACCACCTCACATAATCTGGTTTAAGAAGAGACGCTTGCCTGAGGACATGGTATCAAGTGTCAGAGCCAGGACTGAAGCTAGGGAAGACTGATTCTCATTCTCAACCTTGAACTTGTGCTGCTCATGTTGGACCAAAGGAAGACCACCTTTATCAGTCACGTTGACCCTGAATTTTGTTTCTGAAGCTCCCTTGGGTACCTGCAATCCAACCATCTATAACGGAACTGATTACAAAGATGCCTATTTTTTGCTTATTTAATTAATCTCTTAATTAAATATCTCTGTCCTCCATGTGTTTTCCCACAATAGACTCTCAGTCACAAACCATTATTTTTAAAATCATGTGATCCACATTTACTCCTTTACAGATACAGAAACCAGAGAGGCCAGGATACTTGCCCCAGGTTTTTCTTAACATAACACTTCAGAAATATCTGTCAAGAGCTACCAGGACAAAGCCTCCAGTCCAAGCCACTGGCAAAGACTAGCTCTCCAGCTCTTACCGTCATAGCTCTTTGCTGCAGCAGTTCCAAAAAAATTGTTTTTTTAACCAAGATGTAACCCTTTCTCCTGATAATGCAATGTAAATTGTGCCTTGGGTCCAATTGTTTGTCACCCCCTGTCATCAAGTTGGGATCTCCGTCCCTTGAGATATCTTGGTCTGTAATTGAATCTCTCTTGCCCAATGCTCTCTGCCACAAGCCTGTCCCAAAGGTCGGGTCCTAATGGACCACACTTAATACCATGTTGCAGCAAGCCTAGGAGGAGCCTGATGTCACAATCAACCCCTTAGAGATTTCTTAACCTACCCAATAACTGTGAAAATAGCTGTTGACTAGGTTAAGGAATTAAAGAATCCATGAATAGCATATCACTCCCATGACTGCTTGAAGGATCTGTGTTCAAAAGCTCTGTGGCCCAAGAAGTGGGCATGGCCACCAATCCTGGGGCAGGAGGACTGTGGTCCCCACTGCTTTGCCCCTCTGCCTGAGGAACTAGTGACCATGGGTGACGAACACTCATCCATTGAGCTGAGCCTCAGCTCTGCAGTGTGCCCCAGTGGCCATGTGTGACCAGCCTCTAGGCCTGATTTGGAGTAGTAAGATGGGATGGTTGAGGGACAAGCAGGAGACGCCAGGAAATTCCGCTCACCATGAAGACAAATAAATTCCTTGTCGTCTCATAGGAACTTGGTTCTCCTGCTTTGAGACGTCGTGTGGAACTTGATCTTGGTGGCGGACCTGTTTTTAACTTCACTGGTAAGTTTCATCAAGATGCACCCAGGAATAAAACAGGACCCTAAAGCAGCATCTGGAGGCAGAGAAGGTTCACCAGGGTGCCCTGCTGAGCTTCAGTGCTTCCTGAAAGTCCAGGGCAACTGCAAGTCCTCTAAGGTCTGAGCACTGGAAGAAGAGAGCAGCAAGGCCATCCAGTCTTCACGGAGTAGACTCCTATCACGTGGGAGTCCCTGAGGATGTAGAGGGACACACATAGCCCTCTCCCAGAACTCAGTCCAGGTGAAGGCCAGGTGCTCTTGGAGGGAGATTACTGCGTTAGACATAGTGTTTGTGTGCCACAGCGAAATATCTTTCCCCAGGAGAGCAAAAGGAAGTCACATCGCGATAGGAGGTAAGCCATGTATTGGTCTATGGCCCTGGACTCAGCGGTTGCCCTCATTCCACAGTTTAGAAGCTGTGTGAAGCTGAGCGTATTTTCTTTGGCTCCTCTAAAAATCTCAGCTTCCTCATCTATAAAATGGAGCTAATTCTAGCACTATCCCTGGGTTACTCCTGGTTTTTGATGATCTCTGAAAAGCACGACACTTAGCTCATGCAGCTCAGTAGACCTCAGCCATTGCTGTTTTTCAATTATTAACCTTTTATCCTAATTATCCACCCGAATGAATGAGGCATTCTACTGAAAGAAGGAAAGAGAGAGAGAGCAGGGAGGGAGGGAGACTATGTGCTTGCTCTTCAAATCGATTCAAAATAAAATAAAATAAAACCCGAGTAGAAGTAAAAAGCGTAATTGACTTGCAAAGGAAAGGCGTGACATGCCCGCCTCTTCCCTGCCCAGCAGCTCTCCTCAGTAACAGGCCTCGCCCGCCCTCCCTGGGCCTGTTTCCACCAACAGCCTCTTGCTTGTGCCCCCAGCAGAGGCCTCTTGGGCCCGTGCATCTATTTCTTGTTTCCTCTTCTGCTCTTCTTCCAAAGTCAGGAAAATGTTCGTAAAAGCGACAGCTGTTCTGCTCTGCACAAGCGCACAGCCTGGGGCAAGAATGCTAAGCTCCGCCACTCAATCAGCGACCTCACCCAAGGGCCACAGAGGCTCCTATAGGATAATTGATGTTTGTTCACGGGCAAGTCCAGATTTGAGCGCAGTTTTGAAAATCAAGCACCTCCTTCATGTCAGATTCCTTTCCGGAGCCCAAGATGCACAATCTTAAAAACCAAAGGCCGAATGTTTTCTCTGATAAGTGGATGCTGATCCATAAGGGGCAGGGTGGTCGGTAAGGGAAGAAGGGAGGAACTTTGGATCGTGTAGAGGGAAATGAGGGGAGGGAGGGGCGGGGAAGGAAAGTTGGTGGAGTGAGACAGACATCGTTACCCTGCGCACATGATGGATTACATGAAGGGTGCGATTCCACACCCTGTACAACCATAGAAATGAAGACCTGCACCCCATTTGTGCACAATGAATCCAAATGCAGTTGGTAAAAATAAAAATTGAAAAAAAGATGAACAGTTTTTCCTTTAGATCCCAGTGCAAAAGACCAGCAGGGAGCAAGTTATCTGCGGTCATTTCAGATAGCCACTGGTGCGCGCTGTAAAGCCAAGAGCATGGTGCGGGGGGCTTTGTGGTCAGGCACCTTCTCTGTCCCCTTAACGCTTTACACCGTCTCAGCCTGAGTCATGGCACAAGGGCTCCACAGCCTCTGTCCTCAGCAAACAAGTAAAATTTCAGTATCAAATAAATGTGCTCTATTTATTTCTCAGAAAACAGACCTCAATTGAGGGTGAGCCTTTATTAACCCTAATACCTTCTCCTACAGTACTAGACACTAGATATGTGTCATAAAAACACAGAAAAAAAAAATTTAAAGTCACGTAATTGTAATCTCAAGGTGACAGTTGATAGGTCACACTGCCTCGCTGGCCCAGGGACAATGCCTGGAGCCCTGGACTCATCTCCTGACCTGTCTCCCTTACTTCCACTGCTGCCTTCCCCAATGCACTGTGCACAAGGTAGCCCAAGTGACCTTTGAAAAGTGACTTCCCTACTTAAAGCTGTCCAGTAGCCCCTGTGGTTCTATCTAGAGACCAGGAGCCTAATCCAGCTCACGACCAAGACTGATATTCAAAATACGTAACACCCCAGGACCTGACCAGTCAAAACGCAAGGGAGCCAAGAACAACTTATATGAACACACAACACTGATATGAGTATATTTACTTTAAAATTTTCTACCTTTACTTTCAATCTGTGTATTAAATATCAGTAAGATTAATGTCTTTCTCGTAAAAATAAATGCAAATATACATTCCACTATTTCCTTTCCCAGGAATTTGGCATGTGCGCCCTGAACAAGAAACTTGGCATCCACAGATGAAGGGGCAAACAATGACCTTTTGTGAACATGGAACACACAACAGTGCATTGTTCATTTCCATGTTGCTATTACCGCCCACCCACGCCACATATGAGCCTAAAAATTTCATGCACACCAAATTTTAACAAGAGAAACAATATCATAAACTCAATGAGGGAAACTAGCTGTTTATAGTAACCTCCTGCAGGCATCCCTTTTGAAGAGTAAATAAATATTGTGTAATTAAATTAGTTCAATATGAATTCATCAGTTTTCCTAAGCTTCGACAATGAATTTCTTAAAACAATCTATCACTGCAAAAAAGGAGCCAATAACTAAGAGACTCAGAAAACCAAATTATATTTCCTGATCATTCACAATCTAATTATTTCACTATCACTGTAGAACTGGAAGGAACACGAACGCTTTGAGAGCACTTTCTCATTGTGATAGAAATAACTAGTGTGCTCCTTCACAAAGTTGTTGCAGACACAGGCAGGCCTGGTTGACAAGGACAGTGTTTCCAGAGTCTGCAGCATGGGTACAGCCAGGTGTGGACAGACTTATGCTGCTCACAGACATTGGCCCCAGAACCCCATTGGCGGCCTTTGGTTTGTGCTGTTTCTGTCTTTAAGAAAGCTCCGCCCAGACTCAGCCATCCCCTCTCCCAGACAACTGCACATCAGCACAGGCCCCTGTCAGAGTGTGCACACGCTCAAGTGTTCACAAGTGCGCACACACACTCACACACTCCAGCACAGACCACCTAAACACTGTCAACCTTCAAAGCCCATCCCAAATAGGACCTTTTCCAGGAGTCCTCCCTTGACCATCCCTACCGAGGCCAGCGCTTGTGAAGAACTACACACCTGAACTCACCTGTTTTCCTCTGAACCATACTTAAATACGAAGTGCTGCTCAGCTTTGCTCCTCCCACTGATTCTGATTCCAGACTTCTCCTTACATGCTTGCCGTCACTACTCTTTAAGTGGTTGATGCTCCATGAATCTTTGAGAATGAATAGAGAGACTTTGCAGCAAGTAACCTCCGGTGTCGGGCATCAGCCCAGGGGTGTTTTGTTGTTTCTGAAACTGTCATTGCTGGAGTGTAATGGGTCACCTAATCACTGACATGATCTCGGAGTCCTGGGATATCCTACAGAAGGCGTTTCAATGCCCACCTCTCCCTCTCCAGCTCATCATCATGACACCTTCCCACTGGGGCTTATGAAACTCTGCACTGTCGCCCAGTGGTCATATGAGAGCCCCAGCAAGGAGGACCGCATCAGACCAGAGGCCAGTCACTCTGGGGGAATCCCTCAGTCACTCCTCAGGAGCCCTTGTCCCTGGCTGCCATTTGTGGTGCTCTTCGGAGTCAGGTGGCTGGTAAAAGTCACAACGACCAGCTTAAAAAGGCTAAGTTCTAGGCCACTGACCACAGATACTGCACATCTGTCCATAGGGTAGTGAAATCTGTGTAAACCTCAATTTTAATGAGTTCATCCAAAGGAATAAGCTCACACCCATCCCACCCCATAACTAAAACTGTCATTCTCTGCATTCTTGAAAACTGGTATTATTATAGTCTTACCCATGGTAATTTGTGAATAAAAAGGACAACACTCCTCAAAACCTGAAACAGACAGATACTAGAAGGGAGAAGGGCTCTCGTTACCTGAGATGGGTCTTACTTGGTGGTTGGTTAGCTGCCACTTTTTAGCATCAGTGCTTCCAAGTGTTTAATTGTGAAAAGGAAATTAATTAATTCTAATAATTAATTAGAATGCGCTGACATTGCAGTTTCAGAATCACCTCCCAGGTAAGTTATGTTTTATTTGGCTTGTTATTGGTTCTTTCAAGCATTGTGATAATAAGAAACTTGAGGTGAGTTGAAATAAAGATACCTTAAAAGAAAAAAGTTGAAGTTTTCGTGTTGGGAATGCAGCTCAGGGGCAGAGTGCTTGCCCAGTCTGCAGAGGGGGAAATAAAAGTAGGGTTAACCCTCCACCTGAGAAATTTGAAAATTTGAATTTATTTTTTGTGTGGACTATGAATTTTACCTGGAGAAATGCTACTTTCTACTTTTTTTTTATAATTTTAATTAAAAATCATAAATCTACATAGGGCAATGTTGTTTGATTCATTTTGTTATTTTTTTCCCTTCCCCCCTCCCCTCCCACCCCTCTTTTCCCTCTATACATTCCTTTCTTCCTCATTCTGACCACCCTCCTTATCCCTAACCCTAAACCTAACCCTAACCCTAACACTAACCCCTCCTACCGCCCCCCCCCCCCCCGTATGTCCGGAATTATCAGTTCACGTTCTTCCATCTGTTGAGTTCTTTTCCTTTGCAGATATTGACAATCATCGTTTAGATCCAACAATTCAGCAGGGTTTGCAAAGTCGCCCTCTCTTCTCTAGTCAATACTTTTAAAGTGGTTAATGCTCCATGAATCTTTGAGAATGAATAGAGAGACTTTGCAGCAACTAACCTCCGATGTCTCGGGCATCAGCCCAGGGGGGTTTTGTTGTTTCTGAAACTGTCATTGCTGGAGTGTGTAATGGGTCACCTAATCACTGACATGATCTCCGAGTCCTGGGGTGTCCTACAGAAGGCATTTCAATGCCCACCTCTCCCTCTCCAGCTCATCATCATGACATCAATGATCTTGTTTGATCTATACCCCACATATATCCCTACCTAGTCACCAATTTATTTTGAAGCAAAGTTCAGACATCCCATCAATTCATCAATTGTCTCAAAAAAATATTCTAATATAAATATTATAAAAGATAATATTTAAGAATATCTGAAATATTACCATAACCAAAAAAATTAACAGTTATAATTCCTTTATATCCCTGAGTATATATTCAACATACCAGTGTTCATATTTCCTTGATCATCTCAAACATTTAAAAGCTGTTCAAATACAGGCTCACACAAGGTCATACAACTGGGATTGGTTGTTATTCTACAAAGTCTTTTTTTAATCTCTAGCTTCTTCCTCATTTTTCTTTCTCCTATCCTTGAAACTTTTTGTTGAGCTTGTTGAAGAAGCTAGGTCGTTTGTCCTACAAAAGTTCCTGCAGTCTGCACAGTGTGGATTGCATCCTGTGAAGCTCTCCTCTTCCTGGAGCCCGGCACGTCCCCTGGTCAGCTGTCTGGAGTCTCCATCAGATTTGGTTCTGATGTGCGGGGAGAACCTGGCCCCTTCATGGATAGAGTTGCATTCTTCCATCTGTTGAGTTCTTTCTCTTTGCAGATGTTGACAGTCATTGTTTAGATTCATCAGTTCAGCAGGGTTTGCAAAGTCGCCCTCTCCTCTAGTCTGTGGGGACAGACTAGAGGACAGCAAGGTTCTCTTGGGCTTCCTTACTCCCCCCATTCCTCCTCATTTGCTATGACACCTTTGTAAAGGGAAACTTCCTCTCTTCAACTCTTATTTTCTGAGGTTCCATTCATATAGAAAATACAGGACAAACGCTTTTTTGCTTTCTTTTATTTACCAATTTTCAAACTGAGTTCTTCTTTGGCATTCTCCAAAAACTGACCAAGGATTTTTTCTAGCACCATTTGGAACTCATGGATCCAAATGTATTTGATGTGTTTCAATCCATTTTAGTTATTATCTTTATTGGTGTTAAAATATTTGCCCTACGGGAGCTTCTGCAAGTTGGCTCCTGAATCTTTGACATGTCCCTTCTCATCTTTGATAGCTTCCTGGCTTTAGTTATGCCAACCTGCCCCAGGCTAACTTTGTTTATTTCCTCCCAGATGTGGAACCGGCCATCTTGCCAAGGAGGTGTGCTTCCTTCTGGAAGAACCGCCTGAGATGTTCTCACTGCCTCTGGCTTGCATGCTCGTTCTAGGACTTTTGAGTGGGTGGTTTGAAATTCTGTCTATCTGTCTGTCTGTCTATCTCTCTTATTCATGCTGATACTCCTAATTTGAGATCAAGACTAAGATTCTACTTTAATCCCTTGACCTTGCATGTGTGTTCACACTCATGCCAATGATTCCCTTCTTGATGCTTCTAGCAGAACTTCTCATCAGCTTTGTCCCACACCACACTTAAAACAATCTTAAAATACAATACGAATGCTAACACTGACAATAGGATTTACTGAAAATAGTCTAAGATTGTTTTTGGCAGTTCTTTTTGTCCCTAAATTGTGTGCTAACCAGGAATATATAGTCAGATTATCATATTTAAACCTCAATTGAAGGAGTTCCTCTCTTTTTGCTTATGCCAACAGCTCAGTTCGTGGTTAGGTATACTTGTTCCATTTTGTTTTCAACTTTTAGAGATAGACTTTTAAATTTAAATTTCATAATCCAGTTTTACTGTGATATAATAAAACATTTGCATGTTTCCAAAATTGAATTCGCAAGACAAAATATATATAACCAGACTATCTTTTAGTCGTTTCCACGATAGTCCTTCCCAGTCCCAAAAGTAGTCATATTTAAAATATATGGTGTTTTCTTCCATTGCTTTCTTAATACAGGCAAATTTATGTATCTTTCTATCTTTGTTCACTTGACAAGCCTTGGAAGTCACTCCACAGTTGTGCACGAGGATCCCCGCCCCCCTTCTATAAGGAACAGGACTAACAGTGAGGAGGGCACACTTGTCATTCAACCAGTTGCCTGCTGATAGGCCTGGGGTTGTTTCCAGGCGTTTGCACTGACAAACACGGCTGCGGCAGTATCCTCGCATATTTCATGTTTCTGCCAGGGTGTCTTAGAGGTCCTCAGAAGTAGAATTCCAGGCCCCGGGGTAAATGTGCATGTAATTTTGCTAGGGCCAAGCCTCCCCACGGACTGTACCACTTCATACTCCCCCCAGCGCAGAATAGAAGCGCCCATTCCCTACAGCTTTGTCAATAGAGGGTGTCGTCCACCTTTTGGATTTGGCATCTAATAGGTGAGAGATGATATCTTGGTGCAGGTTTTACATCATCATATTGTAAATAAAACTGAGCATCTTGTCATATTGTGAAGAGAGATTTAGAGTTCCTTTTCTCATATTTTGACTCCACTTTTCTGTCAAATTGTTGGAGATTTTCTCCTCTATTTTTCACAGCTTTTTTATACAAAGGGCTACTAACCCTTTGTCTCCGAAGGAAGGTGCAAATAGTCTTCCTATTTTCTGATTTTTTTTCTGATCTTACTCCTGGTAGTTGTTCTTATTTTTTGTTATTGATTTCTTTTTGTAAACAAAGATTTTTTATTTCAATGCAACCCAATTTATGAATTTTTTCCCTCATTGTACCTAGATTTGAGTCATAGGTCAGAAATTGACATTCTCTCCAAGGTTAGGATACAATTTGTCAATATTTTCTTTTAATATTTTTATAGCTTCAGTTTTTACATTTAAATATCTTGTATATTTGGGATTTAGCACAATATATGGTGTGAAGAAAGGATCCAATTTTTGTTTTTTCCGGTAGTTATCTACTTACCCCAAAACCACTTGTAGGGAAGTATGTGCCCCAACAAATTTCAGATACCACCTTACCCATCAACAGTTTCTGTAGGCAAATGAATGGGCTCCTGTATTCTTTACTCTGCTCTATTAGTCTGCAAGTTCACCAGACTGTGCCGACATCAGTCTGTTCTGACAATAGAGATTTTCTCGTATGTTTAATATCTGAGGTGCTCAATAAGATCTCATTGAAGGCAAGTGCCGTGAGGTCCTCTGCTGGAGGTGACCACGCAGCCTCAACACCCCACAGCAACACTGGGGACTCTACCACAATTTAATCCCAATCACTTCAGCATAACTGAAAACAAGACTGGCCTTCAAGTTCTTGAGAAATCTATTTTTTAAGAAAAAACTTTCAAAGGAAAAAAGAAAAATAATACCTTCACATCAATGTGCCTCCAATGAGGGTAAATGACTGGATTCCAGGAGGGTGGGAAAGGGAGTCTTTGAATGAGGTGCTCTTTTAAATGTTTTGAATTTGCACCTTGTGTGTGTATTAACTGTTTATTTAATTAATTGCTCAGTAAATTTCCTATCTTTCGTTAAAGCGACTGCATTTCAGCTTCTTCAGCTGGGGGGTTTCTTTCTCATATAAGCAATACATATGACAACTGGGACGTCTGGCACCTGGAGCAAGAGAGCACCTCAGGCTTCCGTGTTGGGCGGACTGTGGGCGATGAAGTCTGGGCCTCCGTATCTTGGCTTTTGCCCTGTTTTGTGTTTTTAAAGAACATACCGTCCTGGGAAAGCAGAGGAAAGAACAGTTCCTTTCTTTAGTAAATGATTTAAGTGTTGGAAACAGAGAAAAGAAAATACGGCACAGAAGAACACATTTTTCTCAGTTGTGACTATTCTACTGGAGAAGGCCATGCTAACCACCCAAACCTGGTTAAGTAGAACCTGTCGTGGTTCTACCAGGCTAATCTGGCACACGAGGTTGGAATGGCAGGTCTATGTCAAAGGAAGCCAAGAAAATCCAGGCTCGGCTTAAAGGCCAAATGGAAACGAGATGGCTCCAAAGTCCAAGCCATGCGAATACATATCCTGCCCAAAGCCGGACTCCCAGGTCTTCCTGTTACCAGCCTCCTGACAAAAAGAATATCTCAGAGGACAGGAGATGTGTCAGCGTTCCACCAATGGCCTATAGATGCTTGGCACTCTTTTCACCAGTGTGCCTTGAGACACAGTACTAAGGTGTTCAGTGTGGACCTGAGTGCAAATCTTGCCTCGGTGAGCTAACTGCATTACTAGGGTCTGTCAACAACCCAATCAGGACGATGACATTAAGAGGTCTAAAGAACGTGAGGCCTGAGCATGCTTAGAACAGCGCCCAGCATTAACTGTAATTAGCAAGAGAAAATGGGGTCCTCCTTTCCCTCCATTTAAGCATCATCTGGTTTGATGTCATGCTATAAGAAGATAAGCAAACCCTCTTCCCCATTATTCCTGCGTGGTTACAATTGATAGTTTTCAATTGAGAAGACATCTTTATCTGCGCACGGGTCAAAAAAAAAAAAAAAAAAAAAAACACAAAACAATAAAAATGGCAATTATGGGCTCAGTGCTAGAGTACTTGCCCTGCCTGTGTGAGAGCCTGAGTTCAATCCCAACATGGAGGAGGGGGAGCGGGAGGAGAAGAAGAGGAAGAGGAGGAGGAAATAAAAAGTGGCCATTATGCACCACACCATCCATCCATCCAAGAAGCCAAAGCCTTTCTTGCTTGCAGATGGCTGGGGCCCTGATATGTGCACTGGGAGTCATGCCCGCCTCCTAGGGTGACCTCCCTCCCATGCAGAGACATCACTTGCAAAGCCACCTCCAGAGAGGTACAGCTGCATTTGAACGAAGACCACACTCGCCCTCCCAGGCCTGGGGTCCCCTGCACCACGGCGTACTGGGGGTTGCATTGCAAAATCCAATTCTTGATTACTCGTAATTGAGTAGCAGAAAGATTATTATTCTTTGAGGAAACTTGATTTATCCTGGAAGCAGGTTTTTTTCATTTTAGGGAGGGGAGGGGACAAATTACATTAAAATCTGCTGGAAAATTTTGGTTGGAACAAGGCACAAAAATGTTCCTTGTAGGTTGCAAATGCCTCAGTTGTCATTCTTTAACAAAATAAGGGCTCTCTTTGTAAAAACAAACACGACCCAGGCATGTTCACTCTTTCTTTGGAATGTATCCGCTGTGCTAAATTAGATTTTTTTTTTCAAAAACCCTCACCAATGGCACTGAGGTTGTGTGTGGCTGTTGCTGACTCTACAGCAGAGGAATTAAGGGCTAAATTTGTTCTGCTGAGTCCCTGGGTCTCTGATTATCCAAAGGGCATGGAGATTCACTTTGGAAAATTCTGATGATTACATACAAGCTTTTTTTCAGGGACAGGTTAAAACACTTAAGAGACCCTCCAGGCATGTATCTTAACACTCTAGAGAAAAAAAAAAAAAAAAAAAAAAAAAACTGTGATGTCTCTTGGGAGCCCTAATGGCCTGAAGTAGGTAAATCGCCTCCCAAGGAAGCACTTGGTAAAATCAGTGCTTTAACCCTTGCGCCTCCTCCCGTTATCAAACCTGCACAAGAGAAGCTCCATCCTGGGTCTTCATAAACTGACGTGGTGTCGACACTGTCAAACGCCGATGGAGGACCCCAGCTCCAGAGCTGTGTCTTTTATCTCACTGTGGTTGACTCTTGTTTCCTGATTCCCTCGGGGCTGCAAAGGAGAGGAGAAGCTCAATGCTCAACACGGGTAAATCCGCCAGTTTAAACCTCCATGGAACCCACCGGGACCCTGAAACTCCTCATTTCCACTCCCACTGCCTGACACCCTTAGGGGAGCCCTAGCTCTGTCCCTAGGAGACTTGGCTTGTGCCCTGACTCTAGATCTCAGGACCCTCCTCTCTGAGGAAGCATAGGTTGTTCAGCCAGGGCTCTATGCGTCTTGGAAGGCTGCCCTGTAAAGCCCACTCCTCTGCCTCCATTTACCTCTCCATCAATTCCCTCTCCTCCTACTTCCCCAAACCTTCGCCTGATTAGCCTGATTCCTTATCCTGTGACCTAAGACTACAGAAGGCGGGCAGCTCCCACATCCCTGGATTCTGCCTGGTGATGCTTTGGTTCATGTGGTCGTGGCTGTTCTGTGTGTTTTCTTTCTTTTTGTCCTATTGCTTAGGAGGGGCACACTCACACCCCAATAATGAAAAGGAGGCAATGTGATCCTTGCTTCAGTGGCGGGTGCCCCATGCTGGGCTCAGCCACACAGGTGAATATAAAGTAACCCTGGATATCACCTAGTTTATTATGAAATGCAGCAGAAATAGATCCTATCCAAAAGATGTATCCTAACTTCACTCTGTTGATTCAGCCTCTCAAACATACGGGGAGAACAAGCAAGAGTGCACATTCAGATCACCACACTCCAGCAGACACACCACACAGGGACAAGACGCAGGGACAGGGCCAGGAGCTGGGGAGGGCTTCAGACTGATCAAGCTGTTGGAGGACATAAAATATGGCTAAAGGCAAGTTTTAGAAAGTCCAGTAGATACATCATGAGCAAGTCTGTGGCAAGGAATAACTGTCCATGACAACTTAGGAAAAGAAAATTAAAAATATATGTATTTTAGAACAGAGTCTTTGAAATGATAGAACACCAAAGACTCTAAAGAAATCTAGTGCGTATCGGTAAGAATAATTTTGAAGGAAAAACCCTGAGACTAATGGGCCTCCTGCTGGCCACACTTGCGTGGAGCCAGAGGGTGCTCCCCTCCGCTTCCGCTCTGGGCCCATTCCTCTGTCCTCTGTGGTCCTCAGCACTGCCCGGAAATCTCTGGTAGAAGCAATAGCGAACGTTTCTGAGCTGCCCCACGAATTCCACCCAGAACCCCACGTGCCCCTCACAATGCCCCTGTGAGGTAAGAATTCTCATCTCCCATTTCACGGAGAGGGAAACTGAGATTTGAGGAGTGTGCAGGTTGTACCCCAGGAAGTGGCAGAGCAGAGCTCAGTGGCAAAGCCATAGCCTGGTGTGGCCTCACACTCTGGCTAAAAAGATGCCGACTTTTTGAGGGTCTGTGGAAAGCTCCCACATGAGTCACATCAAGTAGCCACACACAATGTCCCCAGTGGTATCCAGCGTCACAATACCAAGAAACGTTCCTGGAGACACACAGGCTGGCTGCCCTTCATCCAGCAGGTTAGAGACACCGATGTGACCAGCCCATCCCTATGCAAAGTGAGGCCCGCGCACCAGAATGCAGGTCAAGCGCCCGCCTTGGGCAGTTCTGGAGTCGGATTCGGAAACGCTTTCATTCAGGAGTCCCGGGGAAGGCCGCGGTGAAGGTCATGGGGCTCCTCGTGGACGCCGGTCAAGGGCTGCCCTGTGCGGGATTTGTGTATCTGGTTCACAGTGCGAGGTCCTGGAACACTGTCGGTTTCCAGCACTGTGTCTTTTTGTGAACAGGTCTGTCTTTAAGCCAGTGACTATTTTGCTCCATTTAAAAGGGGAAAAGTAATCTTGAGCAGGGCAAAAACAAGGGCCGCACATCTGATTCGAATTACAGTCAGATAATCACCATTCATGACCAGTCCAAGCTGGAAGGAAAGCTTGAATTTCTCCTCAGAGACTTTTCCCGGCTTAACTGTTAACAAGGGCTACAATTGAGTGTGGCCTTTCGGCAAAACCAAAGGGGTTCAGCCTACTTAGGGCCTTTACTGACTTCTCCAGCCGGCTATGAAATTAGTCCTTCTGGAAGAAGATCATTTATGAGTTTCATTGGAAGTGGTAAAAATAGCCCTTCGACCCCTCCCCACACCCTCCGAAAATATTCTAAAGAAAGTTTGCTCAAACGCTTTTTCCAAGTGACCGCACTGAGCAGGACCCCTCGACGGCTCTCTGCTTGAGGAACACAGCAAATGGAAACATTTGTTCCCTGCAGATTTTCTTACCCATGGGGTTCCAAGAACACCAGGAGTTCCTCTTGACTTTTGGCAGTCATTTTGGCACCAAAAGGTACAAAGCAGAGAATATATCTGTGGCTCAAAAGTCCCAGTAGCACCTTACACTTCCTCAGCCTCGGTTGCTCTTCGGAACATTCTTCACCTTTCAGAGATGAGAAAGAATGGAAACCAAAGACGCGTCTCCCATGGACCGCTGGGAACGTCCTGAGACAATGCTGGCATATGTGGGCAGCCAGTGAGCGTCCTGCCTTCCACCCAAGTCGGGAGGAGACCTGCTGGATGACTTCCGGAAAAAATCCCAAAGCCCAGGCTGCACCTGACCACAGCGTCTGAATCTAGAGATGGCGTCGTGGTAAAGGAAGAGCTCCAGGCTCTGGAGTCAGAGAAGCCTGGGCATAACTCGTCTTTTCTGCTTACTGGTTTTTGGACAAGTTACTTTAACATCTCTGAGCTGAGATTTCCTCTTATTAAAAATAAATAATTAAAGATGCTCACTTTCTAAAGTAGTGAAAATGAGATTCAGTAACATTTGTAAACATAATAGCATGTAAGTGGCCCATCATTGTGTGATAGCTTAATGTTTTGAAACATTTCACATTTTCCCCCAGAATTTTGTACCCCATTCTCAATGTTTGCCTTTCCCTTCAAAAGCCTAGGTGATTGCAGACAAGAAAAAAAGATTGATGATAGGCATAAAGATTCAGGAGGGCAGCTCATGGGTAGGAGTATGCTCAGCTCTCCACACCCATGGGCTCCATGTGTACAGGTTCAAACAACTGCAGCTCGAACATATTCAGGAAAAAATTAAACCTTTACTGAGCAAATGCAGATTTTTCCTTGTCATTGTTCCTTAAACTATGCAGCCTAAGGATTACTGACCTTGTATTAGATCTTATAAGTAATCTAGAGATGATTTCAACCATAAGCTAGTTATTTGCAAATATTGTTTCATAAAAGGGACATGAACTTCCACAGATGTGGGTATCCACTGGGGACCCTGAACCAATCCCCTGCAGATACTGAGGGATGACTACACAACCCCCTTAGGAATAGAAAAGGGCTTGAGAAGTCCAGTGGAGTCAGATAGAATGGCAGACATCTGCAGGACTCATCAGCCGGGTAAAGCCCCTGACTGCCTTACATGACCCTCCCAGTCAGTCATAGATAATCCAAGACTGGGTAACACCATGACCCATTTCCTAGAAACGGCCCAAGAAAGAAAAGGGAGAAATGGCCATTTTGACAATATTAATTCTTCCTATCCAAGAACATGGGAGATCTTTCCATCTTCTAAGGTTTTCTTTAATTTCTTTCTTTAGTGTTCCGTAGTTCTCATTGTAGAGGTCTTTCACCTCTTTTGTGAGATTGATTCCCAAGTATTTTATTTTTTTCGAGGCTATTGTGAATGGGGTAGTTTTCCTAATTATTCTTTCCAAAGATTCATCACTTATGTAAAAAATGCATTAGGTTTATGTGCATTGATCTTATATCCCGCTACTTTACTGAATTCACTTATGAGTTCTAAAAGTTTTCTGGTGGAATTTCCTGGTTCCTCTAAGTATATAATCATATCATCAGCAAATAGCAGATCTTCAACTCTACTACAAAGCAATAGTAACAAAAACGGCATGGTATTGGTACCAAAATAGAAAGGTAGATCAATGGTACAGAATAGAGGACACGGACACAAACCCAAATAAATACAATTTTCTCATACTAGACAAAGGGGCCAAAAATATGCAATGGAGAAAAGATAAGCCTCTTCAACAAATGGTGCTGGGAGAATTGGAAATCCATATGCAACAGAATGAAACTAAACCCATATCTCTCACCATGCACGACACTAAACTCAAAATGGATTAAGGACCTCGGAATCAGACCAGAGACCCTGCAGATTATAGAAGAAAAAGTAGGTCCAGATCTTCAACATGTCAGCTTAGGACCAGACTTCCTCAACAGGACTCCCATAGCACAAGAAATAAAAGCAAGAATCAATAACTGGGATAGATTCAAACTAAAAAGCTTTCTCTCAGCAAAGGAAACTATCAGCAGTGCAAAGAAAGAGCCTACAGAGTGGGAGAAAATCTTTGCCAATCATACTTCAGATAGAGCACTAATCTCCAGAATCTATAAAGAACTCAAAAAACTCTACACCAAGAATACAAATAATCCAATCGACAAATGGGCTAAGGAAATGAATAGACACTTCACAGAAGAAGAGCTACAAGCAATCAACAAACATATGGAAAAATGTTCAACATCTCTAGTAATAAGAGAAATGCAAATCAAAACCACCCTAAGATTCCATCTCACCCCAATTAGAATGGTGATTATCAAGAATACGAGCAACAACAGGTGTTGGCGAGGATGTGGGGAGAAAGGTACACTAATACATTGCTGGTGGGGCTGCAAATTAGTGCAGCCACTCTGGAAAGCAGTGTGGAGATTCCTTAGAAAACTTGGAATGGAACCACTATTTGACCCAGCTATCCCACTCCTTGGCCTATACCCAAAGGACTTAAAATCAGCATACTACAGAGATACAGCCACATCAATGTTCATAGCTGCTCAATTCACAATAGCCAGATTGTGGAACCAATCTAGATGTCCTTCAATTGATGAATGGATAAAGAAACTGTGGTATATATATACAATGGAATATTACTCAGCCATAAAGAATGATAAAATTATGGCATTTGCAGGCAAATGGATGAAATTGTAGAATATCATGCTAAGTGAGATAAGCCAATCTCAAAAAACCAAAGGACGATTGATATCGCTAATAAGTGGATGATGACACATAATGGGGGGTGAGAGGGGTTAGTGTTAGGGTTAGAGTTAGGGTTAGGGAGTGGGGCAAGAATGGAGGAAGGAAGGACTGTATAGAGGGAAAAGAGGGGTGGGAGGGGTGAGGGGAAGGGAAAAAATAACAGAATGAATCAAACAACCTTACCCTATATAAATTTATGATTACACAAATGGTATGCCTTTACTCCATGTACAGAGAAACAACATGGATCCCATTTGTTTACAATAAAAAAATAAAAATTTTAAAAAAAATTTAAAAAAAGAATAGGGCGAAATGGAATTTCTAGTAAGTGGGGACTTAGCCTCAAGAAAGTTTTTTCCCCAAATGCTTTGGAGCATTTTGCAAAATGATCCCCATGCAGATGAAAGCAACGAGACAGTCACAGAACCTGAGGTGACCATGCAGTCGGGAGCCAGGGTTCCACTGACTGAATAAGGAAGAAATCACCAGGAACCAATGTAGAGAGAGGGCGTCAGGTGCAGAGTGTGCCCATCCACCCCTGGAGGATACCCCAGCCCCCCCCCCACCTCCTTAGACAAAGCCCAGAGTAAAGGAGCAGAGCCCAGACTGAGAAAAACAAAGCTCCACATCCCCCACCAGCTCTGGGACCTGAGCATCACACCTGCTGTTGATGTTGTTGGCTCATTTTGTTTTGTTTTGTTCCTCAACCAATTTTTGAGGTATAGTATCTACACTGTGTAACAGGGTCCAGGAGAGGAGATTTTCCTAATCTTTGCATAAGAACCAGGGAAAATAAAACGGGGAAGGTGAATTGTTACCACTACACAAAGGCTCATGTCTGCATTGAAACAAACCCAGTTAGCAGTATTGAAGGCTTTTTGTGGTCTCTGGTGGAAATGGGATCCAAGACAACATGCTAACTGAGCCTGACTCTAACAAGCCAACCCAACAGGATGCAGAATGGACATTTCATCAACCAAACTAGTAGTTCTAATTACAAAACTCCAATTTAGCCTTCTGATTCTTTTCCCTCAATTGATGTATTTGACCAAGCCAAGCAGTTCTAACCCACAGCCTTAGGCTCTCTGATTGACCAGACATTGGATATATCTCACCATAATGTATAAAATAAAGTTGCATACTAAAGTTAACAACTTCTGAAGTACAGCTATAACAATTATGTGATTATATGTTATTCTGGATTAACATGTGGCCCATAATCTTTTGATAGTACAAAGCTCAGCTGTGCCATGAGATCTAACGAGTTTCATTTAATAGAAAGAGCTATTTGGTAATGTAACATACCAGTTCGTTGTTCAAAACATTTATTGGGATTTAGCACTATGAAGATCACCAAGTGTTCCCCAGCTGCTAAATCTCACTTCATGTATTTTAAACAATCCACTATGCTGGCCATATCTGAAATGTGAAAAGACGTCATCTCCAATGCACATTTTTAAATGTTACTTCTGAAGCTACATCTGCTTCACATCGCTTGTTCAAAGTGTTCCATTTTCCTCCGGGTTACTTAATGGTCATATCAGAATGGACGAAAGTCAAGGGCTACATCCATTTTCTGAAATGTAGGCCTTAATATTGCACACTTACTAATCTTTAAAAGAGCAAAAGAGAACTCTGACACACTGGAAGACGTGTTAACCAGGCAACGAAGCTGTGAGGATTAACTAAATCAAATTTATAAAGTGCAATCAGGTTCTCAAATGAAAGAGGGGGTGCAGAGGACTTTTCAAAGCTCTATTATTACTCTAAAGTGACTGGGTCATCCACTGAACTTGGTGCAATTTTTCAAGCTGTTCTGAAATGACTAATAATGGCATGGAGAGTATAATACTCTGAAATGTGTTGAAACTCTGGGTAACATTCTCGGTTCAGTGTTTGAAACACGTGGTCAGCTGGAATACGTCACAGAGTCACAGCTCGGCTCTGTGTATTGACGTTTCACGGTCTCCCATCTCATTTCCTTCTGTGTTTGGAAATCACATCTCCTCCCTACATTTCAAACAGACCCTCCTCTTGCCAGCATATTTTATAAGCAAGAAAATTGAAGCAAATAATCAATAGGAACATAGTTCTATGAAACAAAGAGAACAGTATTGTAGTGGACATCCTTCTCTCCTAGACGTGGTTCTGTGTTTTGGTTAGCTGAATCAACTTGGCGCCCCAGGCCGCATGATTACTATCATGGGGGAGGAAAGGGGAATAATAATAATTTTTAAAAAGTTCTGCTTGTATCTGTGGTTCTTTCTGAGAGAAAAGGAATGGATTACATAAGCAGATGCTTGAGATAGCTATTGTTCTTTTTTGCAGCTACACAGCACGTGTGCACCAAGCTTAGGCCTCTTTGGAAGCAACAAAACTAAGTGGGTGTCAACATTTTGGAAAGGAAACGGCCACCTTCCAAGAAGTCAGCTAATTTGACCAATGTAAATAATGTGCTGCATAATTGCACTCTAAAAATAGCCCAGAATAACTGCAGACTGTGGTCAGCCACCCAAATATCATGGAATGCAGGCCCAATTTCTGTAGGCTGCATTTTAAATATGGCAGCTTAGAGAAGGATTTGAGACCCTTCAAGCAATAGTCAGATTTTCATTGGAATGAATGACATGAAACGGTTGCCATAAATCAATGGGTGATATTGGCTAAGAGGCAAAATGTTTTAATTAAAGAACAGTAAGAGGCAGTAACTGAGGAGAAATTTGCCTGTCTAGGAAAGAAGTTCAATACGCAGTGAAATAATGATTTTTTAAAAAAAATATTTAACTTCTTTAGAATCACTTACTATAAACTCCAGAGGAACATTGACCTCCATATATTTTACTTTAACCTCATTACCCACCTCCTTCACCCAGTTTTGTTCCTCATGATTTCTGGTGGGTCCCCCCAAATCCAGTGCACCATCAGAGAGCTGTACTCCGCTCCTAATATGGATGATTTTAACACCATTGATTCTGAGGACAACACTCAAAAAGAAGTGGCTGCAACTTTGGAAATGTGAGACCTTGTGAATGGGTACGATTTCAAGGAGATCAAAACTCTTGATGCATATGGTTTACAATCATATCTAATTTAGCAGTGAATAAAGGAAATGGTGATCTCTTTGTGAGGGGAAATTTCACCTCTTCCTTTGCTTGAACATGGACTCTCCTAGTAAAGTACGGTCTGTACACACACAGCAAACACACAGCCCACCTTCCGGCCAACCATAGTACACAGACAGCACTGTACTGCATCCTGCCACAGCCTGACCTCCACTATATTCCCCAAGCTGCTCAACCTGGTTAAAAGGGCTGGGTATTATAGAGAGTATGAGAAAGTGTGGGAGGGTATTCAACTACACATTTTAAAAACTAGTATCCATGCTTGGGAAGAAAACCAAGGTGATTCAAAAGTGTTAGCAGAGCTAAGGTGATATTATATAGAGAGTTTGTTACTAAACATTTCAAAAACAGAATCCCTTCTTAAAATTACGTCTTGCATGAAACCCCAGGATTTAACATGCTCAAAAACAATTACTCCAGTTAAACCTGGCACAATCAGGGGCAGCCTCTACCTTCAAATCATTGTCCCAAGTCACCTTACTTTGCCAAAGATCTGTTTCCCTAGTAAATAGGATAGCCTCTGAACTTACTTTATAGGTGAGCCAATGATATCCAATTAGCCTGGGTAATAATTAATGTTCTAAAGTGTTCTACCTCATGGAGTGCTGTAGCATTTAACAGCTTACATAGCACTTTAAATTTCCCCTTAGAGAAATGGCATTAGAAAGAATCTCCATGTTATTTCTCTTGTATAAAAAATTTCACACTCAATCATCTCCAGAGTAGGAGGGAGGACAATCAATTAAAACCCAAGATGGAGATTTCCTCCTAGATTCTAGCTTCTGACTCTGCATATGAATTGGACCATGCACCAAAATGAAATTTTTACAGCAGTGACAAGCTTTTCATTTGCTCCTAGCTGAATGTGCAAATCTCTGGCGCCAAGTATTTTGCTGGTGTCAATTAAGGCAAGCTTCTTGGCTTTCCATGGGGAAATTGAAATAATCTTATGCTCTCTTCAGAAATAACATGTAGTATTTTTGTTAGGACAACAATCAAATAAAGCTCTGACCAGCTGGTTGCTAGGGGAAAATATCCTTTGATGATCAAAAGGTGTCCTTCTTCAAGAGGTGCAGTGGAGATTATGGACATGAAGACTTTGATATTGACCCCTAATAAGCAGAATCCCCCTTGATTAACTAAGAAATGACTGCAGATACACCCCCTTGGAGCTCAGAGAAGGAACTAGTTAGTGACTTAATTTTTGGAAAGCTTTCTGTGGAGCACTGGAAGTGATTTCCCCCCTCCTTATATTGCAATACCATAAATACCTTTGGTAGTTTGGGGAAAGAAAGAGTGCTGAATCAGCCCAGGTCCAGTCGACACAACTATGGAAATGTCAACAAATACCCATGGAGAGGCAGCTAGAAATCAAGATGGGCTGTGCCTTGTGGCAGCAAGCACAATTCTTAGTTTTGCCCAAGATTCACCTCCTAGGGAGACTGTGTCTGGCAAAGGCACTTCCTGTTGCAGCCAAGGGTGGAGATATTGGTTGGTATCTCAGTGGGGTTTCACTTTGGACTGCTTTCAAAATGGGAGAAAGAAGAAAACAGCAAAATTGACCACGAAATTCCATTCAGATCAGTGCAATCAGGAAATCTGTTTTTCCCTTTAGCAATAAAGTTCCTTTTATAGTTTAGAGGGACTCAAGGACTCCCTTCAGATATTGAAGAAAAGACAAAACTTACCAGGAATAATGGAGGGAATGTATGTTGGGAGGCAAAACTCCTTGGGTCTTCATTGCAAGCATCGTACAGTGAATGACCAACTCAGCCTCACTCCGTGTCACAGGTGAGACATGGGCTGGGGGTGCTGAGGAGTCCATCCATATCCTCTGATCAGCTTGACTATGACAGATAAAATGGCAAGCGAGCTGATATGCACTGGCCTCCTAAGGAGGCTGCTTTGACCCATTAAACCTTCAGCCATAGACAGGAGACTTGCGGGGTGAGTCCAGAAGACATGAAGCCCAGCTTTCTTCCTATCTTCCTGGCTAGAGAATTTAAGAATGAAGGGATATAGGTATCTCTTTGAGTGGTCATAAATCTATGATAATATTTATGGTAGGACATTACAACTGTTTGCCTACGACATGTCTGCTTTCCTCAATAGGTGACATAGTTTTAAGGAAAGAGTGTCCATTCCAGCATCTAACACAGTTGCTGGCACGTGCTGGGATGCTGGGATTCAAAAAACGTTGATGTAAAAAGCAATGACTTCTGTCTAAATTAAGGCTCTTAAAGTCCCTGTACAGTCACCAAGTTAATCAGGAAAGGTGGAGAATACAGGACAGGTCTCATTTTCATCCTCTCCTACCACCCCCCGCGGCAACCTACATAAACAGAAACAGGTCTAGCCGAACTCTATCCCAGAATCGGGTCACCTGAGTTTTGTTTTATATCACTGTCCGATTGACCTGCCTGGCCACGTCCGGGCTTGAGTGGGACACACGATACTTCTTTGTGCTTGGAGGGTGGCTTCCGAGGACCACGACAGGCATTTTTAAGGAGAATTGTCTCCTTTGGGCCTGGGTAGCAGTGGGTTCTTTGTCAGAGGGCCCTTCAGATCCAAGCCCAGCCTTTGGAAGTCATGAAACCTCCAGCATCCACCGGTCTCTAAGGGTGACGCCTGAAGAACCCTCTGGAGCCGGTGTTGTCCAGGCTCATTCCTTTGTTAAGCATGTGTCTGGGGCGCAGGGTTTGGACAGACGGGTCTGGACAGCGCTCCTGCTCTGGGCAGCTCTTGGGGAACGGTTCCCAGCTTGGCTTCTCAGTGCTGCACAAAGACCACCTTTGTCTGCGTGGATGGCTGCCTCCCTGGCAGCTCTGCTGGCCCTCAGCTTGTTCTTGGCTCCTGGGCACCAGAGCATTCAGATTCATCACGTCCCAGCAGTCTGTCCAAAGTGGATTGGTTTCTTTGGGTTTGGTTTTTTGGCTTATGGAGAAAGACGAGGTTTTGCTTTGCACCCCCCCCCCCCAATTCCCAAAGGTCTCGGAAGACTGCTAGTGCTGCTCCTCAGAGAGGAAAAGCTGGCCATCGGAGACATCCACTTGGCCCACAAGGACAAGACTGGGCTCGGGCACAAGCCCCACCTGAGCGGGTCGGCAAGGCCCCCGTGCCCCTGCCTATCAGCAGATGCAGCCAGGCCTGGGGACGAGGCTGGGTCCAGCCTGACCTTCTAAGGGGCATAGACAGGAGCCACTGTGGGCTTGCATTGAGCGATCCAGAATCGAGGAACTTAAGGAATGGGCTTGGAATTGATTTCAGACATGAACCGTGACTGATTTTTTCAAATCCGGGTCACCGAAAAGAAAGAATATCAGTGCACAGGCGCCTGGGTGGAGGTGCGAGGAGGAGCAGAGTCTGCAGCCAGGCATCATGCATGCCCCCAGCCCCTCAGCGCGAGGGCTTTTCACAAAGTAGCAATAAAATAAACTTGTATTCAAAACGCATTGGATCAACTTCAAGTATTGTCCCCCGGGCTTCCCAGCGCGTCCCCCAGATCAATACATCAGAGTAATCCAGCTGTATTCATTTAAACACATCAACAGTGGCTTCCTGGAGCCAGTTTCCCGGGTCAAAAGTGATTTTCAAGACGTTTAGGGCAGGTTGTCATTGGAATACAGTTTTACAGGCCCAAATTACTAGCTACTAGGTCTGTGGAAAAGTGTTCCCCTTAAAGTAAACTTCCTTTCTTCCTTTAAGACCTCAGGGAAAAATAACAATTCAAAAGATTTTTTTTTTCCTAAGTTCTTTCTGCATTGGAGATTCTGACTACCAGAAAACACTCGCTGTGTGCAAAGCAGCAGGAGCACCAGGGAAAGGTGCCTTATCGCAACGCCATCTGACGAGCTCATTGCTGCAGGACCAAAGGCTGCTTTCCATTTCACCCAGGATCAGCACAGCCTATGTGGCAGGTGATAAAGGCTGGGGGACAATGAAGCTAACCTGACTTGGGGAACTAAAGATAAAGGCAGAGCCCCCCAGCAGTGTGCCCAGATTCTCCTGTGAAATACTGACAGCCCAGTTCAAAAGGCCTGTTCAGTATTCCATATCTGCCACTCTGTTGGAATTCCTCATCGGTCGCTGCACCTGAGGCCCTTGCCCAGAATCCCACCCCTCCCTCTCCTCACCCCACCTTCCGCCATTCTGCGAGGGGTTCTCAACACGCACCACTAAGACCCGCCTGGATTCCCAGCCCTGGCAGTGACCAGCATGTCCCTTGGGGTGAGTTGCTGGAACTCTCTGAGGCACCCCTGTAAAACGGGGCCATCAGCTCCTGTTTTGCAGGGAATGATAAGTATGGATAAGAATGGCACAAAGCCCTGAAGACTCCAGCGTGACACAGAAGCAAACAATCGCAACTTCTCCTCCAAACCTGGAACACAGATGTCTGCCCCTCGCCGAACCGTTAGCCCAGCCACTTACCGGGAGTTTCCACTCCTTCTGGGGGAACTTTGGTTTCTCTCTGCTGTGAGGCTTCGTGGGTGAGGACACGTTACCAGAACTCAAAAATACCCGTGAGCGAACTGACAAAAAGGGCCGTGTATAAAATTAGATAAAAACACACTGCGGCATCATCATCTGTATGTGACGGCACCATAATTAAATGAGAACAACGCGACGACTCTGAAAGTCATCTGTGAAGGGAAAGATGTTGCTATTACAAGGCAATTTTGTCAGAAAAAAGTGAAGACAGTGCAACACCCCAACCTTTGAACCATCCTCGGTTCAGACTAAGAAATCAGCACTCTGTTGCCTTAGTGCCCACGGCAGCCTGCTGACTCCAAAATAAACCTGCTGCACAGTTTTAATTTTTATCACAATAGCAAATTTGGTCCTGATTTTACTCCTTCTAGAACCAAGTATCCTTGGGTTTGAGGACCCACCTCCTCAATGGCTTGGCATGTCCATCGAGGTAAGAATCCTGATCCAGCACTTACGGGACTCCCAAGACGGGAATAGTCCAATGTCATTCAATCATAGAACCCGCCATGGCTGTACTGTGTCAGGATAATCTAAACGATTGTTTCTGAGAATCTTTTAAAAGTACAGTGTTATCATGTCACAGTAAGGACCTAACCTTTTTTTCAGGTCGTTCACTTGGTCCAAAGTGGACATATTGTGATCCCACTAGGAAGAGAATTGTGATCACAGTGTCCCAGGCTGGGCTTTCTGTGGGAGGAGCTCCCCAAGAACTCGGGGACTGACCCTGGCCAGGCTCCTTTGAGTCTAAGGTACACAGTAGCGTGATTTAGCAATCCTGCTTCTGGAACTCAGGACCCATGCAGTGAGGAGACCCTAATGTCAGCAGCTATAAAAACGCACTAAGGAGAAACGCGGCAGAGGGCAGAAGATAAAGCCCACGAGTCAGGTGCAAGAAACTGCCAGGCGAGACCCGACCCGAGCTCGGAGCCTGCCTGCCTGCCTGCGGGGAGTGTTGGTGTCTTTCAGCCCTGGGCCTTGGCAGGCTGGGGTCCAACTGCCTGGTTCGTCACTCGAAGGGCAGTGAATCCACCGCATGATTGCGTGGAAGGAATGGAGCTGCGACGTCAGGACTGCCCTGGACACTCCGGCTCCCCTGGCACCATGGGAGCACGCTGGTTCCTCTGTCCCCCCACCTGTGAAATGAGGATGAGGAGGAGAGAGGGAAGTGGGGAGCAGCCCCTGCCAGGGGGTTCCGCATACTGCTCTCCTTCCAGGCAGGTGCTGGCCAGCCCTGGGGCCTGCCCCAGCACCCCACACCCTGCTCCATCTTTGCCGCCTCGCCTCACAGCCTAGGTGGGGGAGGGAGCAGCAGCCCCGGAGGCCTTCCCAGGCACCACCAAGCCTGGCTGCCTGGCCTGGAACAGCCATGCTCTCTCGCTGGCCCCTCCTCCTGCTCTTTTCTTTTAAGTGAAAACCATATTCACTTTCAAGATCTCTTCATAAATGACGATGAGAATAAAGGACTGGAAAGAATGGGGTCACGTGATGCGCTTTAATTAAAAAACAAGTCTCCCTCGTCAAGGCTTTGCCTTTTCCACCAGCTGCCGTGTGTTTAAGTACATATAAATTCAAGTTGAAGCTGAAGACATAAACCTTCAAAAGAAAAGAGAAGCAGCATGCCCGCCAAATCATCCTCTGTCTTGGATCCAGAATCCTGTTGAACTGATTCCTACGCAGTCAATCCTGGAGGGAGGAGGGAGATTGAATTCAGTTTCCACAAGGACTCTGATGTGCAGAGATGAGGCATCATCTGCCCAAGTTTATCTACAAATCAGGCTTTCAAACAAGAAAGTGACACATTGATTCATTGAATCTTTTTTTCTAGATTCCACATATGAGGAAAAAAACATGCAACGCTTGTCTTTCTGAGTCTGGTTTATTTCCCTTAACGTGATATTCTCCAGTTGCATCCATTTTCCTGAAAATGACAGGATTTCATTCTTCTTTATAGCTGAGTAAAACTCCATTGTGCATAGAGACCACATTTTCGTAACCATTCATCTGCTGACAGGCACCTAGACTGGTTCCATAACTTGACTATTGTGAATTGTGCCATGGTAAACATGGAAATCTCTACAGCACGCTGACTTTAGATATAAATCACGAAATAGCTGAATCATATTGTAGTTCCATTTTCGGTTTTCTGAGGTCCCCCCTAGACTGCTTCCCGTAGCAGTTGTATTCATTTGCGTTCTCACCAACAGCGCGTAAGGGGTTCTTTTTTCCCCGCATCCTCACCAGCATTCAACATTCATATTCTTTTAGTGCCTTATAATTATACAAAACAGCAGGAATCTTGGTGACCTGTTCATCCCTCCACATGACATAATTTGGCCAATCTCATTCCCTAGTTCTTATTTGTATTCTTGATGATTGCCATTCTGACCAGGGTGAGGTGGAGTTTGATTTGCATTTCTCTGATGGTTAAAGATTATAGGACATTTTTTTTTCACATAACTATTGGCCCTTTGTACTTCTTTTGAGAAGCATGTATTCCATTCACTCTCTCATTTACTGACCAGGTTATTCGTGTTTGGGGGTGTTAAGATTTTTGCACTCTTTATATATTCTGGGATATTAATCCTCTGTCCCAAGAGTTGCTGGCAAAGATTTTCCTCCCATTCTTTAGGTCGGTCTTCACTCTGTTAATTGTTCCCTTTACTGTGCAGAAGCTATTTAATTTGATGTCATCCCACTTGCTCTCACCTCCTGAGCTCCTGGAGGCCCACTCAGGAAGTCATTACCTGTACTTAGATCTTGTAGTGTTTCCCTGTGGTTTCTTTTAGCAGTTTCAAAGTTTCAGATCTTATACTTAGGTCGTTGGTCCATTTTCAATTGATTTTGGTACAAGGTGAGAAATAGGGATCTAGTTTCAACCTTCTCCATATGGATAAACAGTTTCCCAGCACCACTTGCTAAAGAGGATGTCTTTTCTCCAACATGTTCTTCCAACAGCCTTTGTCAAAAATCAAATGGCTGTCACGGCATAGGCTTATTTCTATGCCCACTCTTCTATTCTAGTGGTTTATTAGATTTTTATCAAGTGGACTGCCAAAGATATGTTCTACCAAAATGGCGAGGCCAAGCCAGTGTTCTCTGACATGTTTGTAACCCACCCCAGGAGAGAGATGCCTGTCGGGCCAGACAGGTGATGCAGTCAGCTTCACAGAACATTTAGGGGTGGTTCCATGTTGGGAGGAAGGGGAGGTGCTCAGGAGGAGCATTGCCAAGAACATTTCCAAGTCAGGAGACCGCTGTGTGGAGGCTGGAGGAGAGCCCAGCATACGCTCACCTTTGAGGGTCTGGTCCACCTTCCTTCATGGTGTCCTCCGATAGACTGGCTTAGATGGAGGATGTAGTGAGTGTGGATGGATGGGAAAATGAGTGATGGCTGATATCTCCACACACATAGTAACCCCGCCGCTCAGGGAAGATGGGAGGAGAGCTCTAACTCCAGCTGGGGAGGTGCCCCTCCCAGGGGCCAGGAAGACCTGAGTCCTTGACTGTCTCCATACTGCTGATGGCGTCTCTACAACTGGCCCGGGAGGCTTGCTCCTCCTAATCGGACTGTACCCACCATTCCATGGAAGGACCCCAGTGAATCCCAGTGGATAGTCCCAGATCTCATGTGAGTTCATCATTCTGTGACAGTCGACAACCTGGGGCCAGAGGCTTTCGGACTCTCTTCAATCTAATTGGAAGACACTGTTCTGCGGTGAGCCTCACCTTGCCTCTGATCATGAATTCTGTCTCCTTCTAGTCCCAGCCTGGAAGTCCTGACCACCATCTCCTCTGTGCAAAGCTCCCACCTGCCCAGAGCATCTTCGCCTGTGAGTTGAAACTGCCGGCTTTACAAATTCCCTCAACCGGGAGAATTTGCAGGGCTACATTCACTTCGCACCCTCATCTGCCCTCAGCCCTCTGATTTTCACCCTGTTAGCCCTCAGTGACCAAGAGAGGACACTTCAGACTCCCCAGCTGGCTCACAGACCCTTCACGTTCTCACGACCTTGCCTCACGTCACACCTCTCTGACCAGTTCTCCTGCTTCCATTAAACCCACCTACCTTCATGGGCTCTGCATCTCTCTGTTTTCTGGAATTGCTTTGTCCCCTCACAAAGCCACGACACTGCACACAGACTATAGTGTGCAGGCTCCCTGACGCACATACCCAGAGCCTTGTGCAGTGCACAACCTGCACAGTAATGCCCCCACTCATGGCAGCTTGCCCGGGTACATTCTTCCCTGTGCCTCGAATGCCTTCAGGTCTCCTGCCCCTTCTCCCAACTCCCCCAGTGAGTTATTGGCTTCTCTTCCCACAGTCGCTCAGCAGCTTGCACATCCTCAGTGACGGCACATTCTACCCTAATGACTATTTTACTCGCATCTCATCTGCTAACTAGACTGAGAGCAGAGGCATGTGCTCCTCAATTTTTTTTTTTTTAATCCCAAGTGCCCAGCACAATACCTGGACAGCATTCATGAATACATAAAGAGCATTCATGAAATATCTGTAGTAAATGAGCAATTTATCTAACAAGCCTGAACAAATGCTCACTTATCATCTTATCCAGAGAACCATCAATCCCAATTAAGTATTTTGTATAAATAAAGGGTCTTTCAGATAGACTCTCTCACCTACAAGTTTGGAAGAGTCTGAAAGTTGTTTACACTCATTTATTTAGTCAATAAGTACTTACTGAGCACCACCCAAGCCCCAGGTGCTGTGCTAAGTCTGGGGATAAAGTAGAGGACATGGCAAAGTTCAGCCTTGCATGAGTGGTGGAGGAGAGGGAGGGGGAAACAGAGATCAAGAATCTTCTAGTATGTGAGAGAATGATGAATACTAAGGAGAAAGCTTGAGTCAAGCTGAGGTACCGAGAGTACCAAGATGTCTGTGGGAGAGGAGGGACCTTGCCATTTTAGGTGTGATGGCCTGGGACCAGGAAAGGCTTCAGAGACCAGAACACAGGGAAGAAATGAGTTATTTTACAAATACTTTTGTGCCCCAAACCTGTGCCAAATAATCAGATCTTTTCTCTGCTCTGTGAAATATCTTTCATTTCTTCCTCCACATTCACAGGTGGTCACTGTGGCCAACCCAGAGCATTCTGAGGAGGCCAGAGGGGGACAGAGAAGAGAGGGCACTTCCGGGAGGACCGAAAAGTGTCCGGGCTCTGGTTTCTAATGGGGAGAAAGAAGGCAGAACACCGGGAGGAACAGATCTTACTTTGTTTCATGCTTTAAAACATGTATTGGGGTCAGGGAAGCAGATGGGGATCGGTGAGCACTGAGGAGGTGCCTGGGTCCTTTAGACACTCTGAGAAGGGTTCCTCATCTGTAAAATGAAGGTTTTTAACACCAGTCCTGCCTCTCATCGCCAGGCCCACCTGCTGAGAATGAAGTCTGTTTTAAGGGTTAAGGAATAAGGCTGCTGGCATGCTCCTCTCCCCACAAGGGGTGTGGAGGTTTCTTGACCTGTCCTGGCCTCCATATTTCTTGCCAGTGACCTCACATCGCCATTGCTTCACCTTAAATGCTGCTTTCCCTGTTAATCCTTACCTTCTGTGGGAGGCAGGCCTACTTAAAGGTCAGCAATCTGAGGCCCAGACCAGGAGAATGACAAGCTCACAGACCAACCCATAACCAAGCAGGAACTCCATTCCAGGTTTTTGATTCCTCTCTCCCCCATGACTGCCTTCTCAGCTAGAATCAACCTGCCTCCTGTGAACACAAAGACTCCACAGGGCCCAGAGTCTGGATCTATAAGTAAATCCATGAGAATGGTGCTTCCCAGACACCTTTGATAACGCTGGGCTCATCCAGGAGGTTGATCACTCTAATACAACACTTAGATTTGATCTGAAACCAAGGCTTAACTTAACCAGTTTGGACAAAGCACATTTTCAAGACCTAAAGACTTGCCGAATATGAACCTAACTGCTAGGGAGTTTAAAAAAAAAAAAAAAAAACAAAAAAAAAAAAACAAGTATTTCCAGTATTTCAACTTTCCTGAATCTGATAAAACTCTAATTGAAGCAGTAATTTGGGCAGATAGGCGGTTGGCTTCTTCCCCCTAAGTGCTTCTGGCACTAAGCACTAGGGAATGATTCGAATGTAGTGAGAGGCTAATAATTAAAGGATTTAATTAAGCATCGTCTGGGAACATGTCTAGGAGCTCAGTGTGCGCTGGCAGCTCCTAGCAATCCGGGTGGTTGTGAGGGGAGAGGCAAGCATTGTTGAGCCAGAGGAACTAGTTATTTGAGGAAGATTTTCTAGTCGAAGGGTAAAAAGAGTCACATGTTAACCATTGATTACACACATCTGGAGCGAGAGTTTCAATGAAGATGGTGAAGACAGAGGTCTGTGATTGCTTAGCATCTAGTTATTCACTGTTATAAACTCAGCATCTTCACCCAGCAGATGGAGGACAAGACGGGCTTCGCACTGCTCCCCATTTCTAGACCCACCACCGTGTAGGTGCTCACTGTAGGTACAGGATTCAAGTAGTAAATGAGCAACTAAACACTAAAAAGCATCTCAAAACACATCAAGTTATCATGTAATGTGGAGCTGAAGGCAGAACGGACACAGGATGCCAAATCTGTACCCTAGCGTGATCCAACTATGTAAATGAACTTGGAAAAAAAGAATCCGAAAGAAAATGTGAGTAGTGGTTATTTCTGGTGGGTGAGATCACACAAGTTTTGTTGTTCTGTTGAGTTTTTAAAAATTTTTTGTTCCTTGAAATATATATTTGGATACACAATATATATATATATGCACCATATATATGTATATGCCATATATATATTATATACATGTATATGTAGAGAGAGAGAGTTGAGATATATCAAAGGGAAAGCAAATGCTGCTATTTTCAGTGAGACATCAGACTCAAAGGTGGAAGAGATGTGAGAGCTGCTCCATTCCCTTCTGTCATTCAGTCAGTCAACAACCCACCATCAGACGCTTACACCTGCTCTCTGTGCCTGGCACCCTGGGAGGTCTGCTCCTCGTCTTTGCCACATGCCACACTCTTGAAAACTTTGCTTCCATCTCGGTTGGTTAACCCCTGTGAGCTTCCTGTGTGGGAGGAACTCCCACCGTCCTAATTTACAAACGAACATTTGCTGGGATCACCCTCCCATAAGCAGGACTGGAACTTAGGTGTCCAGCCCAGAGACAGAGCTCTTAACTGCTCCACCAGAGGCCTGTCCTGGAGGCCGGGCCCAGCAGACCCCTCCCGGGCAGCCACCCCCCACTTCCACACTTGGTCTTCCCTCCCCTTCTGCCCCAGAACCACACAGAAGCAGGGATCTTCGTCCACTGGGTGGCTGTGTCCTCCCCTGGCCTGCCACCTTCCAGACACATGTTCCTGGGCCCTTTAACTCTCTTTCCTATGACCCTGTAACCACTCCTCTCCTCTGATCTGCTCCTATTTACCACTGTCCTTGGAACTTGGCTCCGCGGCAGAGCCCGACTGTGCCTGACCATGCACTTGACAATGCCCTCTGCTGCGCTGTCGGGTCTGACCAGCTTGGGAGGGCCACTCCTCCTGAGCTGGACACTGGATTTCTATTATCACAAGGGCAGATGGAAAGGAACAACACAGAGTCTGGCCATCAAACCATGGATATGGAATGAGAGAATGACAGTCTCCAAAGTGAGTGGAGCTGCTACGGCCATAGCGACTGAGTGGGTGATGGATGGACAGAAACACCAACCATCCACCACAGGCAAGAAAGGAACTTGGCTGTACAGAGGACCTGCTATATGGTCAAGGCATTGGCCATCCTCCCAGAAGAGAATAACAGTCCCTGAAACGGCACCCCGATGGGTGACCGCTTCGTAATCCAGCCCCTGGCTAAGAGAAGCAAAAATCAAGGCAAGTAGAAGGGGACCTTCTGCGATGGGATTAAGAAGAGATGCAAAGAGAGCCGGGCACGGTGGCACAGGCCTGTGATCCCAGGGTCTGGGGAGGCTGAGGCAGGAGGATCAAGAGTTCAAAACTAGCCTCAGCAACTTAGAGAGGCACTAAGCAACTCAGTGAGACGCTGTCTCTAAATAAAATACAAAAAAGGGCTGGGGATGTGGCTCAGTGGTTAAGTGCCCCTGAGTTTAATCCCAGTACCCCCCCAAAAAAATTTCTTAGGGCTGGGAATATAGCTCAGTTGGTAGAGGGCTTGTCTAGCATGCACAAGGCCCTGGGTCCAGTCCTCAGCCCCACAAATAAAAGAGGTGGGGGAGGAGAGGAGGAGGAGGAGGAGGAGAAGGGGGAGAGGGGGAGGAGGAGGAGGAGGAGGAGAAGGGGGAGAGGGGGAGGAGGGGGAGGAGGAGGAGGAGACTGTAGGGACCATGCTGAAGGGCACCTTGGGAGCTTGTATCAGCCTCTGCGCCCTCTGATGCTGGGAAACTGCGGTTCCCAGGATGGCGAGCCCCGTGCTGTCAAGCCGAGTTTGCCAGTGAGACCCGCGGGTGGGTGGGAGCGGAGGCCGTTCTCTGTGAGCACCAGGAGTCCACGGTAGCTTCTCAGCCACCGCCTATGAGTCACTCATTTTGCGGCGGCAGACGGAGCCAGCTGGAGGGAGTTGCTTCAGAAGTCTTCGAGAAGGACCAGTTTCCTTGGGAACTGCTGAGAACACGAGGTCTTCCGCCTCCTCCTCCCCAGCCGTGTGGCTCCAGCTCCTCTACATCTGCAGACGCCCCCGGAGCACTCAAATCAACCCCAATCCTGGGCTAAGGTCCTGAGTTCCCAGAATACTTAGATTGGCTCCATGTTCAAAACCAAATTCATGCTGATGCAGAGTCCTTGTGTGACAAGGACCCTGCCCCGAGAGGAGGACTGAAGTCTCTGAATGCCCAGCAGATGTGCAGGGCTGCCCTGGCTTAACTTTAAGCTCTACAGACTTTTACTTCCTCCTGACTCTTCAGTCCCATACCATTGAACTTGAAGGAGGGATGAATACGTGGCTTCATTCAGAAAGTCGACTTTTAAAGTTACCAATGAGGCTGCCACACTCGGGAGCAGTAAGAGTGGGGTCTGCTCTCCGTGCCAGCAGGGCTGGGGTCTCCCACCAAGTGCACACATGAGAACAGAGAAATTTCCTACAAAGTTTTGGCCTGTGAGCCTTTATTTATTTAATTAAATTCATTCCCCAGGAACTAAGGTAGTCTACAGAGCCTCAGATGTGGGCAGAAACGATTAGCAATGATTAAGGGCGCAATAATGTCGTTGTCATTTTAAAACTATTACCCAGGTCTATATGCCAAGAGACCCAGGGTAAATAGAGAAACATGGGCAGCAGGGCTGTCTGGGTAGGCTCCCTCCTCATCTCTCCTGTCAACAAAAGTCTGAACGGTGATGTTCCAACCTCTTAATAAAAATGCTGCAGCTCAAAAATAACTTGGTACAGAAGCAGGAAATTCTAAATAATTTAATTCGATTACAGCCTTGCCATCTTTAAATTCCATGAATACTCTCAGGAGACTGCAGCATACGGTGAGAGGTGTGTGGGCTTCGTGGCTACACAGGTCCAGGTTAACGTCCTGGCTTCCCACCACATTTAACTTTTGAGCCTCAGTTTTCTTCATATGGAAAATGGGAACAGCTAGTGAAGTAAGTGCAGTTATTTTTACCCATAAGAAAACTTCCTGAGAATAGTGGTGGTATCAGGAGGTAACTATGTGTGTGGGGGAGATGCTTCACACTTTTCCAAGTTTCCTCAGCACCCTCCTGCCCCAAAGCAGGATCTGAGTAAAAGCTATGAGCAGCTGTTGAAATGTCATTCGATGTTGCAATTCGAAGTGGAAATGAAATTCAGAAGAAACTCCCAGCCCCTTCCTAGTCCAGGGCAGCCCTTTCTTTATAAATACCACTTCCCAGAAAATCAGTCGGAGACTAATCTCGCTAAACATTTTTACATTGTCCTTGCACAATGGTACAGTCTGACTCCCAAAGCTGTGTTCCTCAAGCTCTTTTTTTTGATATTACTCCCTACAAAGAGCTTTTAATTCACTTAGCATGATATTCTCCAATTCCATCCATTTATTTGCAAATGCCATAATATTATTCTTCTTTATGACTGAATAATATTCCATTGTGTATATATACCACAGTTTCTTTATCCATTCATCTGTTGAAGGGCATCTCAGTTGATTCCACAATCTAGCTATTGTGAATTGAGCTGCTATGAACACTGATGTGGCTGTGTTACTGTAGTATGCTAATTTTAAGTCCTTTGGCTACAAACCGAGGAGTGGGGTAATTGGGTCAAAAGGTGGGTCCATTCCAAGTTTTCTGAGGATAATGGGGATTAGGGGTGAGGAGTGAGAGAAGAATGGAGGAACTTTAGATTATGTAGAAGGAAATGAGAGGGAGGGGGGTATGAAAGATGGTAGAATAAAACAGACATCATTACCCTATGTACATGTTTGATTACACAAATGGTATGAATCTACATCGTGCAAAACCATAGAAACGAAATGATGTACCCCATTTGTGAACAGTGAATCAAAATGCAGTCTGTAAAAATTTTAAAAATAATTTTAAAAGTTTTTAAGACCTTTTTCTCAACCACCTCCCACTAAATTTTTATTCCACAGATACACTGTACTTCTATGCTTGTGTGCTGAATGTACATCTGTGATTTATACATTAAAGGAATAGATACGTTTTATCCTTCAGGAACACTCTGTGCTTCCCCGAGGATAATACACCCCTGCTGAGACACACTCCAGAGCAGAACAAATCCCAGGAGCTCAAAGACCTTGGAGCCCAGACGTCCATGCCACGGTGAGATGGGACAGAGGGGAAGGGGGAGAAGCAAAGCTAAGCATTAAGTGACACCCATCGGAAAGTACTTACCAGATGCCAACTGAGCTGGGCACGCAGGAATACTCCAGGAGGCAGAAACCATCACAGACTTTAAGGGGCAGACTCTGAGTGGACCATCTGGACAGCCAAGAAGCGAACACAGGCTGATTAGGGGACAGTGAGCCGCACAGGGCGAGGCCTGAAGTGCCAAGGGAGGGCGAGGCTGGCCCACCGTGGGAGGAGGGAGAGGTGCTCCAGGGGCAGGTGGCGCCACAATGACTTCGGAGACGGGGTTTTGATGCATCCTTTCAGAAAGCAATTATTTAGTGCCTGACACGTGGAGTGCAGAGCTAGGAACTGGGCTTCTAAAGACGACAGAGACCCCACGACATGCTGAATCTGGCCGAAGAGCTAAGCACAGGAAAGCTCTGCACAGTGGATGGGGGTGCAGGAAGGGGCGCTGCAGGCAGAGGAACTGTGGCTTCAGATCCCCGCCGGGCCCCGGGAGCCTCACCCCTCACCAGGCAGAAAGTGCTCTCCCCGTAGGGTTTTTGGGGTGGGTCCTAGAGTGGCAGGCATGGAAGACCGTTAGCCATGCTAGTGAGTTCCTGGGTGGGGAAGGAGAGCGGGAGGAGGCTGGGCACGACATGGGATGGCAATGCAGATCTGCCCGTGGAGGAGGCCAGGAGGGGGCCGCGGGGCCCTGGGGCCTTGGCCTGCTGACAGCGCTAGGAAAGCTGCAGGCAGCCACAGGGCACGCTGGCAACAAAGTTGCCAGCAGGGGAAACCCACATCTCTCAGCCTCAGAATTCCTGCTGAGCTTGGTGACTGGCAGGGAGCAGCCACATGCGTACAGCCTGCAGCAGAAGCCATCAGCAGTCAGCCCTGAGGTGGGAGAGCTCACGCCACGGCTGTGACAGGCAGGGAGTAAGAGACAACGCACAGCTGCTCGCTGTGTCCAGCATGAAGTTGTCAATGGAAAGGTGCTAGTTTGATTATTGGGAGCAGAATGCTGAGGGAATACCACACGCAGGTGTGTGCACTCACGTCTCCTAGGAGGACGTGGGAGGGATTCTCTGAGGACGTGCGGTGAAGCAGGGCCTGGCCTACAGCTAAGGTTCCTTCCAGGGATGGAGGGGACTTCTGGCCAGGCAGGAAAAACTGCCTGAGAGGTGGGTGGAGGACAGGCCGGGCCTCCCAGGCTGCCGGCAGACAAAGCCCTCCTGCAGTCTCCATGAGGAAGGGCCGTGAGGTTTCCCCTACACCCCCAAGCTGCTTTGCTGTGCCAACATCAAGAACAGAGCCCAGGGCTGGGAACAACCATGGCCACCCAGCAGGAGCCCTGCAAGGAGACTGCTCCCTGACTCTGTGTGTGTGCAATAAGGAGGTGACACTTTCCAGGCTGAGACTTGGTACCTGAAGCTCCCGGCCACCTGGCCACCTCAGACTGGCCTTATCTAAAGTCAGCCCACCTATTAGGGTAGCGGGCTCTGCAGGCCGGGGTCTGGCTGGCCCCACCAACGCCCCCCAGGAGTGCCCAGACACAAACCCACCTATTCCTAAGTGTCTTCAACCCCAGAAAGATGGGTCACCACCGGCATTTTAAACCTGCCCTGTGACACAGAAGTGCTGGAGAGGTTCTGAGGGGATCGGGGCTAGGGGCTAGCCTCGTCTTCGCTTTACAATCAGCCTCAGACAAACTTGAATCTCTCAGAAGCACCAGCTATAGGAAGAGGATATACTTTGGTGCTGTCCCTGCTTTCCATTAACTGCATTGCGAGCCCAGCTTGTACTCCAGCAACGGAGCCACGCAGGGCCACTCAGCCTGCCATCTGAAGGTGACATGTCATAGCACTAGTTGTGGAGGAGTGTAAGCATGGGGTCATGGCTGGTAGTGATAGAGCCCAGTCTGAGGACTATGTGCTATGACATGTCAACTTCAGACTTCCTGCCTTTGTTCTGCCCATTTCTCCCTCTGGATGGAAGTCCTCACCATGCTAGCGAGGCTGCTGGTGACTCCCCCTTACCCTCACATCGTCTGTCCTCCTCCTGGAGGTCTTCCTGTCCCCAGACTGGGCTCCATCACCACCAGGCATGACCCCATGCTTACGCTCCTCCACAACTAGTGCTATGACAGGTCACCTTCAGACGACCAGCTCCTTGAGGACAGGGTCCACGTGGCCATTGTCTTTGTGCAGCTGGCACCTAACCTCCACGAGCCTGGACAGGATGCACCTTGGGTAGTAGTTTCTAAACTAAATGAAGCGCTGTAAGTCGCGGGTTGCTGAGTGCAGCAGGTGTGGACGAGGGTGGCGTGAGATGACATCGTTTTTTTTTTTTTTTTTTTTTTTTTTTTTTTTGCGGTACAGGGATCAAACTCAGGGCCTTGTGCTTGCGAGGCAAACACTCTACCAGCTGAGCTATCTCCCCAGCCCGATGACATCGTTTTAAGAGGGTTTAGGTGTCTTCCCAAAGCCCCAGCTGTGAGCAGGAACACAAGAAAAGCTAAAGAGAGCCAAGGATCCCGTCTCTACTGAGTGGAAAAGCAGAGGTTCACCTGGAGAGCGCCGACTGACAGTGCCACCGGGCTGTGATTGGCTTAGCTAGCCACCTGCATTCCACTTCCTCTCTGGGCACCACCCGTAGGTGAAGCTGTGCCCAGACTTTCTGTGAGTGGTGGCTTCACCCTGCATGTCTAAGATCATGGCGTCTTTAAGACCTTGGTTCCAAAGAAGGTAATGATAGCCATTTGAATGCCGGCCTATGATCGAGTCCACACGCCAGTCTGAGGACCTAGTATTTTAATGGTTCTCAGTTTAGGACACTTGACCAGCATGGTCCAGTTTGGGGAATGAACTACTGAAAGAATCTGAAAGCCTCTTTTTAACACTCAGGTTCCTCCTGTGTTGACCTTTATCCTCACCCAGATGAAGGGGCCCAGGATCACCTGCAGCGATGCCACCTAACAGGAACTTAGACTCAGAGGGCGTGGCGTTCGAGGTCTTCTAATTCAGTGGACTCACGGGAGAGGAAACTCAGGCCCAGAAATGAGCGGCAGAGGCCCTCAGGAGGCAATGAGCGGCAGGTACTGGGATGGACTCGGGAGTCGGGTTGAATTGTGTCCTTAAGAAGATACAGTCAAGTCCTGACCCCTCTCCCTGTGAACTCGACGTTACTTTGGAATGGAGTCTTCACAGACATAACTACTTAGGAAGAGGTCCTACTGGTGCCCTTATGAGAAGAGAGAAATGTGGATACAAAGACGCACAGGGGGAAAGACATGAGAAGACGGAGGCAGGTGTGGGAGTTAGGCCAAGGTAAGTCAGGATGGCCAGCAACCGGCCCAAGCAAGGGAGGTATGGGGCAGATCTGCCTCCGAGTCCAGCCCTGCCAACACCTTTGTCTCGGCTTTCTGCCCCTGAACTGTGGGAGAGTTGGTTTTGGCTGTCCTAAGCCACCCAGGTTGTGCTACTTTGTTACCAGTGCCCTAGGACACTGATACCAATGCCAATGTGGATCTCTGCCTTCGAGTTCCCAGAATTAGAATCTGAAGGTAGAAAACATATTTCCGACCCAGAGCTCGTTCTGCCTCATCAGGAAAAAGAGGACATGTGAGTGACCACTCTGGACTCTGGTTCTGATGAGCACACAGATCTACAGCAAGGAAACATCCCCTCTTCAGACACTGGAAGAGGGACTTGGCTAATTTGGATCGGTCCTCAAGACCCAGGTGTTCCCAGCAAGGTACTGCCAGCCTGGTGGAACACACTCCAGTCAAGTGACAGCGTTTGTCCTCACAAAGAACTCAGAGAGACATACGTTCACCCAATTTCCCAACCCCAATGATAAGTGGTCTTGGTGGACAGTTTAATTCTGTGAATTTCCAAGGCTATGTTGGGGTCACGTGGCTCACTACACAAACACTCTTGGAACTGGTGAAAAACCCAGAACGATCCAAGAATATCAGCATCCAGACTGCTGAGATGCCGCTAAATGGAGTTTGCAGTCACTGAGGTTTGAAATAATTGTCTTCTCCTGAATCAGATAATCGCTGCCACCCTAGCAGTTCCAAGACCCAGGGCAGATGAGATGCTGGGAGGCCCCTGGAGCCAGGCTTCCCCAGCCACACTCGGGGCTCCCCCAGATGGGAGAAGTCAGGGAGGAATCCCCAGTGGTGTTTCACATTTCCCAAAGTTGTGGTCCAAGTTTATTTTCCATCTCACGACTGTTCCGGATGAACCAACATGTGTGAGGGTTTGTTCGAGCTGTTTGGGACTCTTTTGTGAAACCATCAAAACGATGACCTCATTTGGAGCCATCTGCTGGCATGCAGGATTGGCACAAGCCACTGCTGACTTGCGTCGCTGGAGCAATCAATTCAAGATGGCCACCCTGTGAGCGGTTTGCTAAACGATACTGAGGCAGATGACGGAAGGCTCCACCTCTTCCCTAAGCTACCAAACATGTCAGTGCTCACGTGGCCCCCATCAAAGGTGGCCTGCCAACCACGGCAAAGGAAAGACATCTGTTGACCCAGTAACACAGCCCTACAGGTCCTGGGGTGGAAGGTGCTCTCCCCACTGTGTTCCCACCTGAGCATGAACTTGCAAACCAAAAGGAACACGATTTAATCAGAAAAAAACATTGTCTTTGGAGCAGAAAACACTTGGGCACCATCAGCGTGTGGACAGCCACAGATGACCGTTATCGGTTGCCACCTGGCTGCACCAGGGCTCTCTCAGGAAACTGTGGGAAAGAATCATCAGGGCACAACTCTGGCTTGGTTTGTGATCCTCAGAAGAGAATGAACTGGGACATTCTATCAAGGCAGGAAGCCCGGAGGTATTCCAGAATTGTGACCCAGGTTGCTGAGCACAGCAATTTCTATCCTTTGCAATCAGAGAGCAGGTGTGTTTTTAAACGCTCATGAAAAGAAGACTCCTCATTTTTTATTGCAAGTTTCCCCTCGTTTCTCTGGGAAACAAAAGAAAGCAACTTAAGAAACATGCAGAAAAACTGCTTTTGACCCAATTCGTTGTTGTTGCCAACTTGCTTCCTGAAGTCGCTAATGGGGTGAGCTCAGCAGAGCCTCCCAGCCTGCCAGGGAACAGGGTTGAGAGCACTTGTACACTCCCTCTGCTGAAGGACGAGTCCATGACACTTTTCTCAGGTTTCCTTTTGTTTATGATATCCAGGCCATGAGCTGGTGTCGGGGTGGGAGCAGCCTCATCTCACATGTGAAAACCAGCAACCACACATTTCTCACAACTCTGAGCAGTTACAGACCTCTCATGGGGGTGTCAGGTCTGCTGTGAGCCTGGAATTGCAGCCCAAAGGGGCCTCATTATGCAAAGCTTGATTCAAGGGGGGAGTGGGAATTTGTAAGGTCACCGTGATGATATCAACATGGAACAGAGCAAGAGTGGGACCACATCTCGATGCATAGGACACAGTGAAGACAAAGTTGTTGGGGCCAGAGAAGTGAGCTAGGGAGGGAGGGAGAGACAAGAAGACTGCCATCGGCCTAGAGCCAGCATCAGGCTGATAGCAGGGCCCAGAGACTTTCAGGAAGGAGTGAGTTTTGCATGACTCCCTTTGGCATTGACAAGACATCCACATGCAAAGCAAGCCTTCTAATCATAACACATGGCAGGGTGGGGCTTATGAAAGACAGCACACTAGTAAAATTACCCCTAACACACACCCCCAGCCTCAGAAGAGCTATAAACTTTTGAGAGAATCCCATCCACAGTACAATGCCATGAAACATTCATTTATTCCTAAAAACAGGTCATGGATTCTCCTCCAATAAAACATAATCAAACTAGGAATTTATCTAGTCACAAACACCTCTGCCTTGTAAAATCCAAACCTGGACCACATGTTTGCAGAGACATTAGGCATTTTATAAAGAACATTGTAATTAGTGCTCATCCAAGAAAAAAAAAAAAAAAAAAAAAAAACCAGGGAAGAGTGGCAGCTTCCTGCTGGACACAGTCTGATACATGACTTTGGGAACCTCTTCTTTACTTTTTCTTTGGGCTATTGTCATTTACCCACATCGTGATCTAAAATATCCAATATGATGACTTTGCTGAAACTATCAAATGTAGCTATTTTAAAGTATAAAAACTCACTCCAGTTTTATGATATGTGGATTTTTATAACTTACTTTAAAACTCACTTTTTATTCATGCTTCACTTAATAAATCTTATAGCCAAGAGCAATAAAGCAATGATCTGACCCAATAATTAACTATAATGCACTGAAATTCATGGTTTGAACAAGCACAAATGGAAATTTTAGTACATTTAGCTATATCACAAGAATATACTGAAGGCCTAAATCATCTTATTATCTTGTATAATGATTGCTAAAATTTACCATTTAAGTGAATGTGTCTTATATTTAAATACCCATAATCATCATCATTATTATTGCTAGTTTTAAAACTCAGCTAAAGCAATTTCAAGCAAAACGATGAATGCAAAGAGTTCTTTCTGCTATAAGATGGCATTTTGATGTTTTTTTTTTTTTCTTCTTCGTCTTCTGTTGGTTACATGTGGAAACAGGGTAAGCCATAGCAGCAACTCAGTCCACCCTTCTAATCCACTATGGTCTAGGTCAGGGCTTTCCAAGGGCCTGGTCCAAATCCAAGATAACTCTGACCTGTCCCCTTCATCGGGGCTGAGCCATGAGTGTCTTGTTGGATGATGTCATTTCAGGCCCACACTGACTTTCCTATTTGAGTTAAGTCCTCATCTTCCAGGGAACTGGAACCCCCAAATTCAAAGACAGGATCAGCTGAACTCAGGTGAGAAGGAGCAATGTTCTACTTGATATTCCTTTACCTCATGCCTACCCCACCCTGCAAATCAAACTGCAATTTTTGGCTAGTATTCGTTGGTCCCTGGGATACAAATTGTACTGGGGAAAAAGCAAAAAAGTAGAAGACTTCAAATGTGATACAAATTTGCCACAGATATTTTTATGTTCAGAGATGTCTCAATTCAGATTCTTATGTCTGTTCCCTCCAAGGCTATCACCATCTAAACAAATTCCTTTATCTACTTACTGTTCCAGGGAAACAAGGGTGGAGTAATCAATTGCACCAGTTCTGGAAACAGAATTTAATTCTTAGTTTCCCACAATTGAAATGCTGGCAAATTTCCTTTCCTCCCTTATGTCTCAGTTTCCTCATCTGCAAAATGCAGATTACATAGTACCTGCTTCGAAGATTTATAGACCAATACAACATGCAAAGTTATTTGCAGCCCCAGGCACCTTTGGAATTTGTCCTGCCTGATATGTACTTGAGCTGATCTCCCCAATGACTGAATTCCTCATGTCTCAGCTTCAATACTGACTCTGTAGAAAGGGATTCCCACTCACCCAATCTGTGTCAAACATCCTGTTTACTTCTTTCACTGTAATTAACACATTCTAAATTATCCAGTTTATCTGTTAACTTACTTATTGTCTACTTCCCCTGGGTCCCTTCAATCTCTCCCCTAACACACACACACACACATACACACACATCTCTTCCTTTTGGGCCTCGGGACAGAGCAAGATCTCAATAACTATCTGCCATTGAATGAATAAATGCAGGTAAAGTGCTAGACATCTATTAGGCTCTCAAAAATTATCAATATGATAAATGAATAAAAAGAATTTGAGAGGTTTCTAATACAATTACACACCCGGTTTGGCATTTGAGAAGAGGCAGAGGAAAACTCAGAGACCCTTGAGCCAGACAGACCTGAGCCCAGATGCAGGCTCTGCAGGATGACCTTGGGCTAGTCATTTATCCAAGTCCTCCTTCTGGAAAGATGGGCTAATGCCACCTTGTCCTTGGACTGATATGAAGTTTAATAGAGAAAAACATAAACTGCCCAACAGAACTGGCTACAGAATTTGTAAGACCTTCTGAGACATAAAAATGTAAGAACCTTGTTCCCAGATTACGGAGAACTTCAGGTTGTGACAATAAAGTATTACACCAAGCTCAGGCCCTTCCAGGTTGTGACCATGAAGTTGGCTTTGCTGCCCAGCCTAGTGTCTGGCCACAGTAAAGTTCTAACAAATGAGTGTCTTTCTTTTTTTCTCTCCTTTTCTCATTAAAAATCTGATGTAATGAAACAAGACAGATTGCAGCTATTGGCTGCACAAAAGGATCCTGAGCAATGGAATTTCTGGCCATGCTAACCATTTGGGCTAATTATCCACTTTGTGAATTATTCAGATACTTTGTCTGTCTCTCCTGGATTCCTTTGAGTTATGTCTCGGCCCACTGATAATTCCAAAATAGACCTTTCCATTTTCCATTTGTTTCTTGTACCTTGATAAATGATCATTGAAACAAAACATTGAAACTATAGACTTGCATGATTGAACTGACAAAACCTATACTGTCTTTATCCCCAATAAACTTGCTCATTCAATGTGCATTTATTGATCACCTCCAATGGGCCAGACCCATTACTACATTTTAGGCAGGTGAGATAGACAGACAGTCCCTGAGACAAGGAGCTGGTATTAGTCAGGACTCTTGTGGTTGCCAGAGAGAAGCCCAGCTCAATTTATTTACACAAAGGAGGAATCTATTGGCTCGCTTGATTATAAAGTCCTGGACTCCAGCTCAGGCATAGCCAGAACCAGAAATACAAATATTTTGATCAGTGCTGAGCTATTACTATTTACAGAGGTGGAATGCCAAGAGGGACAAGGCCTTCTCATCTATCCCGTCTGCAGCCAGAGGGCAGACTGGATGTCACAACTGTCAACTGCCCTATCTACAGGGGATGAGAAAGCAAATAACCAAGGGATGAGGACCACAGAACACCACTTTGTAACAGAGGTCCACTCAAGTTTCCAACAAGATAACCCTGAGAGTCAGCACCCTATGAAACATACATTTCTGAAATTCCCTGGCCCTCCCAACAAAGATTCCAAGGTTGGAGATAGGGAGGGAAGGAGAATCTAGGAGAATACAAGTGATTTCAAAATAAAACCTTCCTTCCATGATATTCTGAATACAGAGACTTTGTCTCCATGATTTCAAACATCTGGAATGAAAACAGAAAACATGTCAGGCAACGGCCTAAATGTTTCCACATATCCAGATGGTTGGCATGGCTCAGTCATCGCCGCAGTGTGTAGGAGTCCCCTTCAGCAGCAGAACTGAAATCCCTTCCCGAACCAGGTTCAGAGAGTTGTTCTCTGGGGATAGAGATACCTTATCATGTGCTGTTTCTTGCAGAAGTGAGTTAGCCTCCCCTAATTAGAGGGCCAAGTCTAAGAGGGAAAATGAGCACAGAAAAAGTTGAAAGTAACATCAGTTCTGAAAGTAAAAGTGACATTTCATTTCTCTAGTCTATCTGAAATCCACTTTAGAAGTAGATTTGGTTTTGGTTTTGGTTTTAAATCATGGTAGCTCCTTCTGGTCTTGGTGATTAAAAAATTTTTTGCTTACATGGTGGATGTTGTAATAGAGAGAATCTACACGACAGTCCAATAATGAGCCTGCTTTACTACCTGTATAGCCCAAGTGTTAGATGAGAAGAGATCTCGGTCTGTTCTAACTCCAGCATGATCATGCTGAACAAGTGTTTAGAGAAGCCATAACTCCAGCATCTCAGTTTTTAATAACACTGTGCAGTTTTATAAAGCTGCTTTCACACAAGGCTCCTTGATCCCATATTAAGGCTGTGAGCTGTATGTTCCGTCAAGCTTGTTCCCTCTGTAGAGTGTGATGTGACACAGTTCATCAGTGGTGGGGATACCCCCACACCAGGTCTTCTGGCTGTCAGCCCCTTCTGCCATGCTGCAAGCTCTGTCCTTCAACTGCAGTTGAAATGCAGTGAAGATGCAGTGAAATGCATCTCCAATCTTCAAAGGCAGGTTCACGTTCCCATGGATGTCATTAATATCACCGTTTGGGACACACCTTCATAGATCCCATGTACCACATAATAGTTCCGCTAGTCTCCTATGATTTCACATTTCTAAATGAACTGACTCTAAAGTTGAAGGCTTCGATATGCCCACTTAAACACTACTCAGTGATTCCTGGGTCAAAGCAGGGAGAGTACAAAATTAATTAGCCAAGAACATCTTTGGGGCCAGAAATGTGTATGTTGGGGGTTACTCAGAAAAATGATAAGGGCTGTTGAAAGAGCATAAGATCCATGTTAAAGATGCTCCTTGTGGCTCAAGCAGAGACAATTTGAGCCACAAAGCAAATAATGATAGCATTAGACTATAGTTCATCAAATAAAATAAATATCCTTAAATCCATGCTGACTTAGCTATGTTAATAAATACAATAGTAATGTAGTACAACTGTTCTTTCTTAGAGTTTGGATTAATAAATGAAGACAGGAAAAAGAAAATTGGGGACTTCATGGTCACAGCAGGAAATAACCACATAATATTTGCAGGCCTTAGACATTTAGAGATGCTAAAATTAGTGGGTAAAAAGTTAGAGGAGAAATGGAATTATCTTAGCAGGAAAGTTCTTCCCCAGGATCTTTATTAACTACAAAGGAAATGATAGTGACTCTGCAGTAGAGAAAACCGGCATGTGAAACCATGTGATCAAGGTCAACATCACAGTAACACATAGTGACAAGTTCATGACATTGCACATGAAGAAAGACACAGCACCATTTCTGTCTTGCCAAATTTGCATGACCTCATTGCCATCATGGGAGAACATCAGACAAACACAACTTGAGGGGTAATCTACTTTTAAAATGCTAATCAATAATCTTCAAAAGTGTCAAGGTCATGAAGGCAGACAAAACATTATAGGTCGTAGGTAACTAGGGAGAAGTAACTAATTGCAGCGTGCAATCCTGGGTGTTAGCAGAAAAACGGTGATGCTGAAATACAGAATCTGTTATTTTTTTGTTCCAATCATTAGATAATAGGCAGATAGCATGCTAACTTTAGGAGAAACTGGATGAGGGATATATTGAAACTCTGTCCTATCTTCGTAATTTTTCAGAACATCTAAAATTAGTTTCAAAACTTTTTGAAAACACCTCAGAAGCCATTTTGACAGTTTTCTGAGCTTCTCAAAATGCAAGTTAACTTGCCTGAGAGGCAGTCAGTAATTCTCCATCTTGGCTCTTGCTCCAAAGGGTGTCTCTAGAGAATGAGACCCATGAGACACCCTCAGACCACATTTTGACCTTGCCAGTTTTCTGACAATCCAGCTATTGGAAACCGGTCTGTATTCTGGACACCCCATCAATTGCACATACTGTATGAACTTAATGCTTCCTTGGAGACAATGCAAGCACTGTCTTACACTGAAAGCAGAAAGAGTGAGCCAAATGGTCCCAATGACATCCAATAACAAAAACATCTTCTTAATTTTAATCACATTTATCCTGATTCATTTCACACAACTTCGAGAGCAAAGCAATCAGGATTCTACTGCCATAAGCCCTGTTCTTAGTTCCTGCCTCCAACTGTGGCCACCCAGCAGTTCCACTGCCCTTGCTCTCTGTCCTCATCTTAATGGGTGGAGAGAGGGCACATGCTATCACTTAACATTTTCTGCATTGTTGTGGGTTGTTGGCTTTTGTAAAAAACACACAAATCTAACTCCATCGTGCATTTCCCGAGGGTGTGAACTGACAGCAAACTTCAGTTCCAAGCCACATACAGAAACCGATAACTTTATGGCACCTTCCAATCGCACACAAAGCCACATAGCTGCAGAGCCAAGTACCACTGCCTGGAAAGGAACTGACCTCCTACAGCTGGTGAGCTTGATTACAAAAGAGAGGTGTTTCCCCATGCGCTGTTCTCCTCTGCAGTTACAGGGAACTCAATGGGCAGAGGAGGGGCTTCCCTGAATTTCTACCCACCTTCTGTCATGATCAACCAGTGTCTAGTGGATTCCTGTTTCACTGGGCTTTAGAGGAGATCCTTGACCTCAAGGACCTTATAGTGTGGTTGGTATCCACTGCCAATTTATTATTGAATATTCCCGACAACTGAAATTCAGGGTAAGAGCTAAATAATCAGAAAAACTTCAAGCCAGAGGAGGGCCTTTCATTCATTCAGGCAACAAATAGGTACTAAGTTCAGCTCTTGCGCTGGACGCAGTCCAAAGTATTTCAGCAGGAAATAGTCAAAACAAAAACAAACAAATGAGTAGTTCAGGTAGTATAGCATAAATTAAGAAAAATAAAACTAAATTGAAAAATGTTAAGATTGATGGAATGAATTCAGTTGCTCTGCAGACTTAAGCATGGAACATCCAGCCAAGCAAACCCAACATCACTGCAATTTATGTTCAGGCTTACAGAAGGACACTCCCTAGATCCCCAAATCCCAAACCTATTTAAAGGCTCTGCATCCTTGTAGACACTGTGTTTCAGCCCTACACAGGAGCAGGACTTGAACCCAATAATGTGCAATTAGGCCTCAGCTCTGTCAGTTTTCTTGTAAGACCTCAGGACTCAAGGACTGACATTATTTTCCCCGTGGTTTCCAGAAAGAGGAAGCTGTGTCAAAGATGAAAAGCACCATTTTTCAGGGATCATAAGCCTCCCACTTCACTTCCTTGACAAATAAGTCTAAACCTAGTCATTCATTCACGATTGTTGAATCATGATTGAGTACCATACTTGTGCACTTAGCACCTAGGATGGAGCCTGGTGCACAGTAGGTATTCAATAAAGTTTGTCAAACTAAGTTATTACACGCAGCTTTAGTCTTGACCCCATTTAAAATAATGTAGAGTATAAAAATGTGATGGGATTTTTTTTACATATCTTTTATACATTTATAGATCCATCCATAATGTGGCAAAGAGTTTTAAAAATAGAAAGTATAACCTAGGGGCAAAGTCTTGTGTCATTATTATTCATGGAAGTCGTAAGGCACTGCATCTTGCCGCCAAGAGAGTTAATGAAAGTGTCCACTGCAGAGAAAATGATCAAGGACACACCCAGAAGCCCATGCTCCAAATGCTACAATTCACATTATCAATTAATGTCTTTAGAAATGACCATCAAAGCAAGACTTCCTTGGAAGATGAAATCATGCCATGTCTGTGGTTTAGTTAGGAAGATCTCCCTCACTGAAGGTACTCCCCTAGCCACACCGCTGTGGTACTTGACACTGATCACTGGTGAATCCATCTGGGAAACCAGGGTGCTCTGTCCTTCGGGGGTATGATGGGAATTAGCAAGCTGGGCTCGATGAGCCCTGCCCATAGAAACAGCAAAGTATTTCCCCCATTGCACAAAGCTGCCTCCCCCAAGACTTCTTGTCAGAAAAGGATGCTTCTATGCCCATATTTGCTCGTGCCAAAAAACTAAGAACAAAGCATGATTCTTTTACCTCTCCTGGTTTCTACAACATATATCTTGAATCCATCTCTTCATTTCCATCTCACTGCCACCATCCTACACCAGGCTACCATCTTGTCTAGTCTGAGACAACTGTGATAGTCCCTCTTCCCTCCCCTTGCCAGGGATCAGTGAGCCATGAGCATGCGATGCCATTCAGGTCAATGATATGCACTGAGAGCTTCAAGGACAGCTTCCAAGCTCCCAAGAAGAGACATTTTGGAAGCAATGACCTTTGATTCCATTGGACTTTGTCATTTCTGGATATGGCACCTAGAATCATGACAATTGTCTTATCTGCTCTGCTTGTGAAAAGTTGTCCTGGAGATAAAGCCAACACTCCAAGACAGGGACAAAAAGAGCTGGGGTCCTAATGACACAAACAATCCAATTAACTACCTTGAGCGACCTTACACCTGGACTTCTTAAGAAACAACATAATGACTGTCCCTATTGTCTAAGTCGGTCTTGTCTGGGAATTTCAGACACTTGCCACCCAGTGCATGCTGACTGATTCAGCCTCAGGAGAAATGCCTGTCTCCTATACTTTTGGTCATCTCCAAACCATTCCTCGTGCATGAAGCCATTGCCATTCTTTCAAAAGAATAAATCTGAACCTAATTGTCCTTAAAAAGCTCCTCAGGGACTTCCCTTTTCACTTATAAAATGTGAAATTTCTTAATGTGGTCTACCAATTTATATCAGTTATCCAATGCTGTGTAACAAATTACCTCCCCCCAAACTTAGCAGCTTAAAAGCATCATCATTTATTATCTCACATTTTGTGGGTCAAGAATTCAGCAGTGGTTTAGCTGGGTGGTGTGGGCTTGGGGTCTGTTGTCTGGAACTTGGCTGGGGCTGGAGTATCTGCTTCCAGCATGGTGCCCTCAGATGGCAGCTGGAGCCAGGTAGACCTCTTCATAGGGTTGCTTGAGTGTCTTTACAACATGGTAGTCGCTCCTTTCAGAGAAAATGTTCCAGAAGAGAGCAAGGAGAGACCACAGTCCATTTTCTGTCTTACTTTGGAACATCACATACTATAACTTCCACCACACCCTAATGATTCATTGTAGGATGCACTCAAAGGGAGCAGAATTAGGATTTGCCTTTTAAAGCAATAAGTGCCAAAGACTGAGCTACACAGACCTTGTAAGATCTGGCCCAGGCTTGCCTTTAGCTGAGCTCCCTGGACCCCATTTTTTCCTGCCCCCAGGCCACTGGTTCCCTTGAGACCAGCCACATCAAGCACTTGTCCCCCTCAAGCCTTTTGCATATGCTGTTCCCTCTGCTTGCAATATTTTTCTCCAATTCCTTGCTTATATGGACACTGCAATCTCCAGATCTCAGTTCCAATGTCCTCTCCGCAGAGACACCTGTACAGATCAACCAAGTTAAGTGAATCGGTTGTTTTCTTTCACTGCTTCCTGCATTTTCCCTCACACCACCTGCCCCTGTTTTCATTGTTTGCTTCTTACTTTACTTTTGAAAGATGCAGGGGAGGAGATGGTGCGTTTCCTTCCCCACACTCTCCCCAGAGCCTAGGAAAGCATGTAGCTCAGACCCCGGCGGCACTTGCTGAGTGTGTGAACGAGCAAGGAGACCATCCCTGAGGACACACAAATGCTCCAGTTGCACCTGGGCACATGGCACCTCCGGGAAGGATGTCCTTCACCCACAGGGAGCAGAAGTGGAACGGACAGAAATGGGTCAATGTGGAATCTCACTCTGTTCTGAAGCAGAAAAGCAGAGCCGAATCAGCAAGAGGTCAGAAGTGGGTCTCACCGCACAGAGGGGGTAAGAGTCCCAGATGTAGGGAGGTGGCGCCAGCCTTGGAACGGGTTCTTGACGTGGCAGGACTTTCACCTGCTCCACCTTCCCTGTCAGTCCTGTCCCTCTGCCCCCACTTGGAGACCATGACTCCACACAATGGAGCAGGGCCAGGGGTGGAAGTGGATAAGCCATGGCACTCTGCCACAGGCCCTGGAATCAAAGGTTGAAGCGGGCAGTGTGAGGGAGGGTTGAGGGAGCAGCACTTGGAAGAAGGGGTTGCCTTTCATGAAACGACTTTGGCAGGAGAGAATCTGCAGACTTCTTTAAGTGATCAAGGGCTCCATTATCCGCCCTGGTGTCAGAGGAGCTGAGCTTTCTCCTGGTTCCCACAGGATTATGCTACGGAAACTTCTGCAGATGCAGAGACCTGGGGGCAGCAAGGACTAACTCAGGATGCTCCTTCTGAGCCCAAAGGAGAATCTCACAGTCCAGGAGCCACAGAAGGAACCAAGTTGGGCCAGTGTTCCTAGTCCATCAGCAAACACTGGACTGGAGAGATTGCTCCTCCCCCCAGGAGGCCAATGGTCAAAGGCATCACGGAGCCCAGTAAGGGACATTCATGGTACCTGGAATAAAGCATACTTGAAAAGGTTTACTTTTAAAAATAGAAGAATATTGTAGGTTCTAAGTCAAATTGAAGGCACTGGATCTCCGAGGGTTTTCAGATTATTAATGGCCAGAGTGGTAAACAGTCAGATCTGGGGTTGCTGCACAGATCAGACTGGGGAAAGCCAGGTAAAGATGAGGGTCAGAGAAGGGATGGTCCCCCAACACAACAGCACCCAACACTGGCTGTTTAAAACAAATACTTTAAAATATCCTCCTTTTAACATGAATGAATTGCATAGCTTCTATACATAACTACACAATTTCAAAAACATCAATCAATATAAGCCATAACCCTAACTGTAATAGTAGGAGAAATTAAAAGTTACATAATTGTGATAAAATAATCTGTATTTCAATATGTTGGTGCTGAGAACATCTACTTTCAAGATAAATGAATAGCAGAGGTTTACCCACCATGATTATGGATGTACTGTCAGAGAAGTAATTGTGATGCCTTTCCTTCGTATCGACATTTAAAACAGTAGCTCAACAGGTGTGTTTCTTAAGCGCACGTTGGGTCACCTGAATGCCACAGCCATAAAAGTAGACTCATGCAGGATGTTGTCTTGGAGACTCACCTGCCCTATGCAGTGTAGTTGTAGAGGACTTGAATTTCAGAAAGTGTGAATAACTGTCAGGAGGATTCTGATCAAGACAAATGACCATCATCCTTCATTGTATTTGCCTAGCTGCATTCCTTGAAGTTGAAGAATATATTTTAAATCACATTCGAAATAAAAATTTTTGCATAAAATGAAGTCTGGTTCTAAGTTTTCACCTCCATAATGTCCAGCATGTTGTGGGACAAGATTCCATGATGAGGGATCACCCTGCTTCAGGGCCACGTGGCACCCCCAAGTCCCTCACTATCATTGTGATAAACAAAATTCCCCCTGGGCAGCAGCGCAGCCCCTGTTGAGGACCACTGGGGAGGACTGAGTCTACTGCTCTGAGACAGGGTCTAGTATTATGGAACCAGAGGCTTCGGACTTTATCTTCAGAAATGTACGAAGCACCTACTATGTGCCAGGCTCCACTCTGGGCAGTAAATGTGGGTCAAATGGTAATTCGAGATATAGAGATCTATCTATAAGGAGAAAATGATTAGACCGACAGTCTGGCACTATGCCTTTAAAAAGGCCACCCCTCCTGCATAGTCAGCTCAATACCCAATAAGCACACACCTTCTATACCCCACCTTCAGTCCTCACTCCAAGCCAATCCACCCCATACCATCACCCCTCTGTCTTCCCACATTCCTAAACCCTGACCTCTGCTTGAACTTCAAGCCTCACACTCGTCCCTTGGTCTGATGTCAATGTCTCTCCATGCTCAGAGTGGACTCAGGTCCAGCCACCAGTGTTTAAAACCCATCCTGGTCCAGCCTCTCCCTGGGAGCCTGGAGACACCCGCCAGGTCTTCACCTGCCCTGAAAAAACACAGTAACCAGATAGAAGTGATGCATCGGCCCACACCCCGACGTCGAGAGTCTGTCTCCAGGGTCAGTAGCTCAGGCAGGTGTGCGTCCCTCAGGGAAACCATTCATGAGACCGTTTCAGTTTAAAGATAAGCTGTCCATTCCTGTGGGGACATGAAAAGTCACCCTGAAATTGTTCCCTTGAGAAGTGGAATCCAAGATAGCCTGGGACTAGGGTCTCTGTGTCCCACCCACCCATTTACCCAAACGTAGGGTCTGGACCCCCTCTGAGGGTTGTGATGACACTGCCGGTCAAGGTCAAGGGCTCCAACCATGAAAGCCAGACAGTGGCAGAGCCAGGACTTTCAGGAGGGAAACGGAAATGACTGAAGGGTCGGCCCTTAATTCCTCGATGGCCACTTCTACGGTGACACTCCTTGAAGCCACTCCACAGCCATGCCTCCAGAGGACAACTCCAGGCTCCTCAGCAGGGCAGTCTCCCCTGCCAGATGGGGACAAGAACAAGTTGCAGGTCCTGCTGAGGCAGGAGGGTATGAGCAGGAGCAGGGAACTCTTCTGATAGAGCCACCATCTCTTTAGCTCCAGATGGGGATTGGGGTCGTCTCGATAGGGTTTTCAGGACCTGGCAGCAGCTGAGTCTGCAGCATTCGGGTGGAAGCCAGGCTGGGAGGAAGGCCCAAACACAAGGCCCAGCAGGGGGACTCTCACACCTGAGAGGGCAGGAGCAGAGGGTCAAGCCTGCTGCCTAAACACCAGGTGGGCAGCTCTGGGCACAGGTAAAGACCACTGGTGTGGGAAGAGGCAGGGGTAGGTGGATTCTGTCTGGACATTACATAGCCTCAGGAATAACGGACCTCAGCTTCCCTCCTTACACACTCCATCCTTCCACACTCACTCCCAGGTCATGACTTCGTGAGCCCTGTACTTAGGGGACAGAAATCAAAGCACCTCTCTATGGTGGAAATAAACTTTCCCAAATCTCATAACATCACCGGCTAATTATCACCCACCTCTATGATTAAGAATGCATTTGCCAACATCTTTCACTAAACTAGGAAGATGCTTTATATACTAGGAAATCGACATACAACTCTCATTTTTTATAGTCACTGTTCTGAAATAAGAAAGAATAATTTGATGTTTCTAATGAATGGTTATTGGCTTCCCTGAGTTACTCAAAAAATAAAAAAAAAAAGATGTGGCTGCAGTATCCTTGAGTGTCGGGAAGTTAAACTCCAGGCAGAAATCTACTGCCAAAGAGTAGAAATGAGAGGTAGCTTCCAAACGTCCTCGGACTCCCTGGCTACTCTTCACAACGCCTACAAAAAGAAACAAGCCTCTGGGAACATGTGTGATTGGGGACGACCCATGCATTTTCCACAGTTTGTGTGTAATATGCCTGCTTCCTCCTATTTTTTCATTTTTTTAAATTTCAGTCTTCAAAGCATGCATTTTCTTGGGACTCTGCCTATGTTTGTAGCTTGCTCCGCTGGGAGACAGTGTGGTGGTGGCATTTTAGACAGGCAATGGAGGTGGGCAACAGGGTGCTATAGGCCTTCTTGGAGGTGGAAATATTTTATTACTCACATCATCTTTTATGCAAAGAGAATGTCACAGTCAAGGGGAAGGGTTAGACAGAACTTGCTTCTGTTGTGTTTAGGGCCCTAGAAATAGCCAGATTCTACCCTCTGAGAAGCCTTCCTTCCCATGGCCCCTCCTGATCCCCTTCCATTGACCCCACTCCCCAACCAGTCCCTCCCCATCATTCCTTCTCCTGAACACCCCCTGCCATGCTTCCCTAAAGGCCTCCCACTGCCCCATGGTCCTCTCTCTAACAGACTCCCTATTCATCAGCCTCTTCTCAGAGCCCCCCCTTCTCCCCTCTTACCCTCCTCTACACTCTCAGCACTTCTCCATCAGTGCCTCCTCTTCACCCATCCCCTCCCCACCAGCCCCCATCCCATGTTCTCCCTGCTGTCTTCCCTTCTGTCCTGTTGGGCCCCTTCCCTGTCAGTCTCCCTCCTTGAAGGCTGACTGAGTGATCAAGGAGCAAGGGCAGAAGAAGGATTCAGAGACTCTTCATTGTGCACTGCAAGATCACCTTGCAGAAACTAGACAAGAAGGTATGAGTAGCTGAGGCAGAGTCCAAGTGCGTCTCCCATTCCCCTGATCCCTCACCCCCATTCCCCTGATCCCTGGCCCTCAGAAACTTATCTTCTGGCCAATCACATGGAAGAAGGGGGAAATCTGGAGATGAGATCCTGATAGAGATGCTACCAGCTATTCACATGGAAGATGTAGAAGGGAAGGAATTTATGGATCTACTCAGCCATATAGGGGTGAGCAGAGCCAGAGCTGGGTTAAGAGATAAGGCTCAGGGTCTCTGTTGCTGAAGACAATCCCAAAGAATTGAACATCTCAACATTAAGGACAGTTTCCAGTTTTTAAGCATACATGCATAGATTGAAGCACCGTTTCTTGGACAGTCCTGGAGGTTCTAACCCTGGGGTACTCCCTGGAGAGTGAGTCCCTTGGTCTGAGGTGGAATCTGAACCTTAAACAATTCTTAGCAAACACACTAGGTGATTCTGCAAGAAAATTTGAGGACAACTATCCCTTTTGGACAATGTGGTACCTATCCTACTAACCCTTAACTCTTACCCATCTTAATTATTAATGTAGTAACTGCTTAATTTGATGCTAATTTCATGCCCAGACTTTATTAAAACTAATCTAAATGGCTCAATCCTTCAGGTTCTGCCCTCAGATGGAGAAAAAGCAACTGGAGATGGTCTTATTGGTTTGTTTTTGTTAAAATCATGCAGTCATCATGGGTAGTTTTCTTTTTCACATTCTATGAGACAAGTCAATAAATATTTGAGTCACTGCTATCGTTTTGACATGCTTCGTTCCCCAAAGGTTCATGTGTCGAAAGTGAGGTCCCCAATGTGAGGCATTGAAGGTGGTGGAACTTTTAAGAAGGAGACCTAGCAAGTAACGGGGTCATGACCTCTGTTTTAGTCGGCTTGTTCCCTGCTATGACCAAAAGACCTAACAGGTCTTGTCAGCAGAGTTGACAAGAATGCTTAGTTTATTTGGGGGCCCACAGTTTCAGAGGTTTCAGTCCATAGATGGTCAGCTCCATTCATTGGGACCTGAGGTGAGGCAGAACATCATGGCCAAAGTGTTTGGTAGAGGAAAGCAGCTGGTAACATGGCACCAGGAAACAGAGAGAGAGAGGGAGAGAGAGAGAGAGAGAGAGAGCGAGAGCTTAATGCCCCTCTGTGACCACCTCCTCCGGCCACACCACACCTCCCTTCGGTTAACCCCTATCAGGATTCACTGACCAGATAAGGGCTCGCCTAACCCAATCATCTCACCTGTAAACCTTCTTGCATGGCCTCACACGTGAGTTTTGGGGACACCTCTCATCTAAACCACAACAACCTCCCTCAGGAAGGGATTAATGCTGGCTTTATGGAGTGGGTTGTTAGGCCTGGGAGCGGGTCAGGTCTCCCAAGCACGTTTGATATAAAGAGCCAGCCTGGCCACCCCCGTGGTCTTTGCTTCCTCTCTTGCCATCTGACTTCTTTCTCCCTCACTCTTACCATGATGCCATCTGTCATATTGTAACACAGCTAGAAGGTGCTCATCAGACACCAGTCAGACGAGGTTACTGGACTTTTAACCTCCAAAACTGTGAGCTAAAGTAACCTCTTTTCATTATAAAGCACCCAACCTCATGTGGTAGCAAGAAGAAATGTCCCCGGACACTTTCTACAGTGGCAATGATGCTCCTTTTTGATCTGTGAGCACTCACTAGGGACGCTCCCCTGGCAGCCCCTGGTTCACTTTTCCAGCACTGCCATTCAGTGGGGAAAGCAAGAGCGCTATGTGATCAGGACTGGCTTGGACATCTCTCACATCCCACTGGGTGTGGCAAAGAGGCCCCACTGTATCCAGTGGGATAGAACCGCATGAGTCTATCTTCTGCCTAGCAGAAGTTATTTCCAGTTACTTTGAAGATGAACTTTTCAGGGCGAACTGCTAAAGCATCTGTATTCCTACTGGACAATTCTAAAACAACTGAACAGCAAGTGCAAGAGGACCGTGAAGAGATTCTCCAGAAAGGGGAGAATCATAAGGGCCAAATGAACACAGACGTTCTCTGTGGATTGGAAATCTCTATCAAGTCCTTAACAAACAAGGAAGAACTTTTTGGGGTCTCAGGTATCCTCTGTCTGTAGGAATTTGGGACCTGTTGAAGTATAACCAGACTATCAATTTTTAAAATCATCCAAGTCACAGAAAAAGAAAAAATTAACTAAACCATTAAAAAAAAAATCCCCTAAGACAATAGCTCTTTATCAAGCCAATGACTGTTGACCTTCATGCAAACACACACAAGTCCAGGGGGTTCTGGGGAAGCAGGGTCTCCTGGCCGGGCCTCTGACTCTGCACACAGTGACCCCTGCACCCTCGCCAGCTGGCCCATAAAAGGGAATCAGAATCGGGCAGAGACTCCAGGCGGCAACCAGGTTTCTTTGTGTCTCAGGGCTCCACCCCGTTGTCTCCTGACTCACCCCAACTCCATGGAGCTAAGAACTCTGTTCTGTAACTCATAACCCCATAACTGGGAGGTGCCCTGTGACCTCCTATCTGGTGGCTCATTTGAACCCCCTACCCCCACCCACCCGATGGGACCCACCTTCCCACAGGGCACCTTTGGCCCTCCTTCCGGCAAGGAGACTTGATCCCCATTCTCCAGCCACCACCATGGGGGCAGGAGGGAGGAGGGGCTCCACACAGCGACTCCCGTGACTTCAGACCTCAAGTTCAGAAAGTTCCTTATTGCAGCTCACCTTAATCCCTTAACCCCCCACCTTAATCCTCCTGGACCCTGCCCCTCTAGGTGCCTGCCACCTGTCAAGGAGAATATTTGTTCCCTTCTATTTGTCTTTTCACCCTGATTTGGTGTGTGGCCTTTTCCTTGTTATTAAATAACCAGGATATGTGTTTATTTTGCTCAGGCTGAAGAGTGTTACACGCATAACAAAACAATAAAACACCAAAGAGCACCTGTTACCTGCTGTGTCCAACTGTGCTTAACTATATTGCCCACGTATTTCAAGGAATGATAACCCCATGCAGATACAGCAGCATCTGGCTTTTGACCCATGTCTCCCTTTATGGAACCCTCTCTGGGGCTTTTCCACTGGTTTCCTCCGTCGTTGCCACAAAAGTCTCTCTGCATCCCTCCATATTTCCCTTCTATATTTACCTCTTCATCAATGCATTGTATTGGAAAAGTTAGTGCCTCAAAAGCCCTTATAGAATAAACCAGGTAGGGGTCCAAATCTCCATTTTGCAAACAAGAAGAGCAAGTCTTATTCTAAATTCTGAAGATCAAAAAATGGGTCTCAGGAAGAAGTAGTTGATAGTATTTAGACCCAGGAATTTCCCAACAATACCATGTTGCCCTAGTGGTCAGACCTGTGGGAGGTGTCCTGGGCACCTACCTTGGTTTGAAAGCTCTTGGCAGATGACTCACATTCTACTCCAAGAGAACTCTAAACAAGACAGTCACAAAAGAAAAATCCAAGGAAGGGGAATAACAGGCAGGATCCCCACGAGCTACACTGAGTCTGATGTGCCAGGACCAAGCAGAATTTTCTAAATGACATGTTCCTGATAAGGCCCAAGGACCAGACTGAAAGCTGTTCCCAGTTGAATACAGTTGCTCCAAAATCATACTGAAGCTGGGGGACATAGCTGACACAGACCAGAGCTCCAACTTCAACAGAAAAATGTCCCCCACCCCCGCAAAAGAGAATTTGTCAGACAGGAAGCAGACAAGAGAGCGCTGTGAGGATGATAACGTGGCCTCTCGAGCTTCACAACGTGGTTTCCGTGCATTGTGAGCCCTAGGTAGACACACAACTTCGGTTTTAAGGAAAGAACAAGCATATATAATGTGAGCGCTGTTTACTGGCAAAATTGTTTTGTTTGTGTGTCTGTTTTAGCAGGACTGGGGATTGAACCCAGGGGCACTCCACCCCTGAGCTGCAACTCCGCCCTGTTCATTTTTTTTTTAGTTTTGAGGCAGGGCCTCACTACGTTGCTGAGGCTGGCCTTGCACTTGCCATCCTTCTGCCTCAGCATCCTGAATAGCTAAAATTACACCCAGTAAAATTGTTAATTTTTAAATGTCCCACCCTGACTCCCACCGCTTTTCCCTGTTTGTGTAGATGGAGGGGACAGGTAAGATGGAGACGTGCACAGCACAGACCTTTATTGAGTCGAAAAGCAACCTCCAGCTAGATCCACCCTGAAGCACTCTAAAAGGTAACTAGAAAAATCTGAAAGGCATAAACACCAGGATTGCTCACCTCCTGTTCTTTCGGTGCCCAAGTCTTTTGGTCAGGAAAGAGCCCACAGCACAGAAGTCCCGAGACTCTCTCCTCCAGTTGCCCGAAAGAACAATGGCCTCCTTCCCTTGGTGCTTTGCTAAGTTTCAAGAGATGGACCTGGAAAGAATGTGGAAAGAGCAGAGCTGGGGTTCTCCCTGTGCCCACTCACCCCCGGGGCGAGAGCTTCAACCCTGAGCGCACGCTTTCCAGCACTGGAGGGAGTCACTACACACAGGGGTCTCTACATGCGGGGGTCCCTGACGCTTGTTATCCAGAAACAAACTTGGACAGGTTCCATTCATCTCTCCAACAGGCAGAGCAAGGTGCCCCAGGTCTGTGGGTCCCTCCGTGACCTGCCTCTCAGCAGGGTCCTGGTGGACGGCACAGTTCTCACAACTGCACTGCCTGCTGGGGTGATGGAGGAAGGGTGGGTGATGCCTGGCTCGTGCTTGACCTCTTGGTAGCTACGGAGAACACCCCTGCTCAGGTGCACCTTCGTTTCTGTTGGGTCTCAGGACAATGACCTCAGCACATGAGTCACCTGAGGATATGTCCCCACACCTCACCACAGTCAAAGTATAGGGTTTAGCACAAGTTCCAGACAGAATTCCAGCTTCACTCGACCAAAGATGTGCTGGTCAAACAGACCTGGGGTGAACCTGTCCCAGTCGCCGTCACTAAACCGTGACCAAACACAACTGGAAAAGCTGGACTGAGAAATCAGAGGAATAGAACATCTCTGTGCCTCTGCCTCCTGCTGGCCCAGGGCACACATGGGCTGCCGTGCACCTGGTCTTCCTGATCCAGGGCCAGCTGGGAGACCCCTCCGCTAGAGCCGGAATTGACCAACCTTTCCTGTGAAGGTCAGAGAGTAAATATTTCCAGTCTTAAGCCTCCTCCAATCTCTGTCTCTACAACCCAACTCTGTCGCAGTGCAAGAGCAGAGCCGTAGACAGCGTGGACGCGCAATGGGCAGGGCTGCATTCCAGGGAAACCTCACTGCCAAAAACTGGCCCTGGGCTGCTGTTTGCCAAGTCCTGCAACTTGGCAAGGCCCACCTGTCCCATGTCCTACTGCTGCAATCTGTCCCCTAGGCCAGTGACAACATGGTGGCCTTACGTTCCTGCGCTAGGGCCACAATCTGTTTTCCCTCCCAGGTGCTACAGGTCCGTTTACTAATTCCTGCTGACTGTTTAGTCTGTCTCAGAGGAAGTACTCCCAAACTGGCAATTCTAGACACCTGAGACTCTGAGGAGGCCGAGAGCCAAGACCTGCATTTGTATCTGAACGTCTTTTTCTCCCATGGGATAAGGCCTGGTCATCTTCCCTGTGACAGCTTTCCATCCTTTCTTCCCCTGTTCTTCCCTTTAATAAATGAAAATGTCATTTTCTCTTTTAATGCCCTTTGAAACTAAAACTAAATCAAGTATCTGACCTGCAGGGATAATGATACTTAGTTTTTCTCTTTTTTCTTTTTTTCTTTTTTTTTTTTTTTTTTTTTTTTTTTTTTGCGGTACTGGGGATCAAACCCAGGGCCCTGTGCTTTTAAGGCAAGCACTTTACCAACTGAGCTATCTCCCCAGCCCCATGATACTTAGTTCTTAATAACACACACCCATTCCCCAACACTACCACCCCAAACCTTGACACTTGACATTGTCTTCCAGGGAGATAGAGTCCCCACCCCCGCCTCCTAAAACCACACTACTAGAATCGCAGTTCTAAGTCGTTGATATGCTATTGGCAGGATCCCAGAGTCTTAAATAATCATTGAATTTTAGCAGGGGAAGCAATCCCAAATGCACAAAATGGAACACCACCCACCATGGATGAAGTCCACAGTTTCTTCTTAAAGAACTTTGTGGATCAAAAGGTGCAGACCCGAGGGAGCAGTGGTTATCCAGGGCCGTGGGGTGCCTGCTGTATTTTGGGGGGTGACTTCACCATTAAGATGATGGCTTCATGCAACAGAGGAGGACAGAGTGGCAAGCATTCTGGATAATCGGAACAACAGCTGTCCTTGCGGTTGGGGAGCTGTGGTTCACTCTTAATCAAAAGGCATTTGGCCTATAGGAAAGGGGTCCTATAAATCACAGGAAGTTTCAAGAAGTCAACAAAAGGATTCAGGCAGGAGGCAGCCAGAAAGAGGGAAATCTGATCTTCATCCACTTTATTAAGTTAGCATTTTTTCTACCAGCATTTGTCTTCTCTCCTCTAAAATTCCTCCATTGACTCTCAGGATAAAGAAGCAAATCTATCGTTGGCAAGACCTAGAATGGGCGGGCCACGATATTGCTTCTCACTCAAATATCAGCTTCAAGACAAAATATAATAACCCCCAAATTAGCTCCTCCTCGTGAGCAATAAATTATAAATGAGTTGAAGTTCACAGCCAGAGAACTTGAGATATCCCTGATACAGGCTCAAAAAAATCACATCTCAGTTTACAACCCAAAATCCAGGTCTGGCTTTTTGCTCAGTCTTAGGGTTTAATGGTAGTACACGTTCAGAGATGCCTCCTAATACCGCGGGGAACATTCCATGCCCCCCTAAAACACAGTCGCCCAGAGCTTTGTTCCTGCTTTGAAGAAGAGCGGGCTGATTGGGGTTTTAATGTCAACTATTGGCACTGATGGTATCCATGAAAACACTGGACATCATCACCCTGAGCTTCGAGAATTCCTAGAGTGGGAGAATTCCTCCACAATTTAGGACACTTGTGGATCGTAGGCACTGCTCAAAAATATGCAAAGATCCTCTCCCTTTGAGGTGAACTGCATGACAGCTACAAAGGAGTTTGAAATGATCAGAAAATCAGAGGTTCTGCAACTCTGGTCGACTTGCTTCACTTCAAATGTTCAAAGGAACTGGGTTTGGGGACATGGAATCAGATCACAAAGAACTGGAAGATTCAGCTCTAAGAAGAGAGTTGGACTAGTTTCATTGCTTTCTTCCTTTGCTGTGCTTCTGTGGCTTGTCACCTGGCCGGCTGGAGACGAAAACCTGCGATGATCTGGCCAATGCAGGTGCAAACATAGGCGAGGCCCTTTTTAGCCACTCCTTGTAAACAGAGTTGACATGTGGGCAAATAGGCAGCAGACTAGTTGCTCAAGGTCAGGTGATGGTTGCCTGGGTTTTATAGCCTGGGGATGAACTGTCTGGCCAGCAAGAGACCCACAGGCTTGGAGCCAGCCTCTGTCCTGGGGCTGGCTGTGACTTGCTGCCTGGGAGCTGGTTTGGACTGTAAAGGAATCATGGGAGGGAATAATGCAATTGATATATAATCCATGACCAGCCTAATTCTAAAAGAGGTTTTGAGGCCTATAAGCACACAATCACATACACTAAAAGGAATTGCTAGCTACCACCAGAGACCTATTTTAGCAAATAAAGTCTTACTGAAACCCAACTGCATCCATTTCCATACTGTCTACAGCTGTTTGGGCTCTGAAAGGGAAGTATGGAGTAGTCATAATGACCTCATGACCTGACAGGCCTGAACTATTTACCACCCACACCTGTACTAAAAACTTTAGGGACATGCAATCAACTACACTGCAATTTCATCTCCAGTCAGAATGGCAGCTATCAAGAACACAAACAACAGTACCAAGCTGGAGAGGGTGAGGAGGAAAAGGAAACTTTCACACTGTTGGTGGGATTGTAAATTAGTACCACCACTATGGAAATCAGTATAGAGGCGCCTCCAAAGACTAGGCATGGGACCACCATAGGACCCAGCCATATCACTCCTCGGTATTTATCCTAAAGAACTGAAGTCGTCTTACTGCAGTGATACATGCACACCCGTGTATATAGCAGTACAATTCACAAGAGCCAAACTATGGAACCAGCCTAGGTGTCCATCAATGGATGAATGGATAAAGAACACGTCCTATATATACACAATGAAGTTTTAACAAGCCACAAAGAAGAATGAAATTATGTCATTTGCAGCAAAATGGATGGAACTTGGAAACATTATGTTAAGCATAATAAACCAAACTCAGAAGGTCACGTTTTCTGTCATATGTGGAAGCCACAGAGGAAGAAAGAAATGTCAGGAGAGGAGGGGGGACAGGGACCTCATGAAAATCAAAGGGAGATCAGTAGAGGAGAGAGGTGGGAGGGGGAGGGGGCTGGATGGGGGAGTGATATTGGACAAATTATATTGTTATATTGTGTGCATGTATGAATATGTCACAAAAATTCCATCATCATGGATAACTATAAGGCACCAATAAAAAATGCACAAAGAAAAAAAATTTAAAATAAATCAAAAAAAATTTTTTAACAATGTAACTGGGAAAGATGTAGATAAAATGCTGACATTGGCTTTGATCCCAAGGTAGTTACTATATATGAACTTACAAACTAAAGCAAAAATTGGATTTACCTAAACAGACAATAGTGAAATGGTTGAAGAAACATGGTCAACATTTGATAGACTAAAATGTAGCCATCAAAAGTTACATTTCGGAATGACTTTAATAGTACGTGGAAAGACGATATTTTGTTAAGTGAAAACTGCAGAATATAAAATACCAATTAATTTCAAAGAAAAATTACCAGAATTTCAGCATTTGGCATCTGGAAATTTGGATGGTATTTGTTTTCTTCATTATCCTTTTTAGGGTTTTTAAAAGTCGTTTCTTTCTTTTTTTTTTTTTTAATTTAATTATTTTTAAAATTTTTTACGGACTGCATTTTGATCCATTGTACACAAATGAGGAACATCATTTCGTTTCTATGGTTGTGCACAATGTAGATTATGTAGAGGGAAATGAGAGGGAGGGGTGGTAAGAAAAAGGGCAGAATGAGACAGACATCCTTAAAAACCATTTCTATAACAAATAGCACGAGACTAAGATTATTATTTTACAAATAAGAATTAAATGACGAGTTTGTAGACTCTATATTCTGGTGGGAGAAATTGTTCTTGGTATAAAATGTTTGTTTGGCTATGTTCCTGGAGGCCAGAGGAAGCAAGGAAGAGAGGGGAGAAGAAGTGGTAAGAAGGGAGGAAGGGAAAGAGAGGAGGAGAGAGGGGAAGGAGGGAGAGGAAAAGGAAAGAGAGAAGAGGGAGAGAGGGAAGCAGGCAGAGGTGATGTGAAGCCATTTACTAAAGAGCATTTCCGTTTCCAAAACAGAAGTGTTTTCCTGGCAGAAAGAGTTCAGGGGCCCAGCTTCCGTACACACGAGCAGATCATCCGTGAGGACCAGCCTCCTCAGGTTGGAGATGCTCTCATGGACCCTGCAGGCTCTTCAGAAGGGTGAGGAAGAACAGTCCCTCTTCAGGTTTGGGGGGAAAAATCAGTTAGCCCCCAAACCTCCTAGAAGTACTAACTGAACCTTTGTGAACAAAATAATAAATAAATGAACCCGAATATTTGGTAGCATGATATTGAAAACAATGCTGGTATCTCTGTTTGAATTCATGGCAGATTTTGCTCGCTGTGTTTGTAATTGTGAAGAGCTGCCTAACAGCAAATCAGAGCTAGAAGACATGACAGACTCAGGGTGAATGTCATTGTAGATGTGCTGCTTTTCCCAGACCAGACACGGAAGGCTGTCGAGCCTGGGGTGGGAGCACCTTTCCAAGGACATGTATCACCCCTTCTATTTATTCCTGTAAAAAGCTTTCCACTAAAGATGCAGGAAACAAAGCAAAGGTTATTAAACTGTACAAAACAAATTCAAATATAAAGAAAAGAGAAAGACAAAAATGTACTTTCTAAAAGCCTGGCGACTTTCTTTATTCCCTCCATCGTGAAAGCTGAGAAGCCCAGGGATGTGTCTCCCGGACATCACGAGAAATCCCACAGAGTTAGAATCCAAACCCTTTGAAATTAAATTGAGGAATGAAGTTTGCTGCCAAAAGCAGAAAGTAGGACAAATTTAGGGACAGTCATATGTCACTGAGTTTGCACAACCCGTGGAGGAGAGAGACTTTGAACCCAGAAAAGAATTACCCAGAATGAAGAGCAGAAGGAAGATGGACATGAAGCATTTCATCCGCAGTCACACACGCAAGAGCTCACGGGAGGACTGGTCCCCCAGCCGCTAGACCAAGTGCAGAATAATCCTGTTACCAACAGGTCAGGAAGCCGCCTGGTTCTGATTTAGATGAAAAGAGCAGCTGAGCACCCGTCTCCAGTAGTCCACCAGTGAGCAATTGACCAAAAAATAACCTTGATGTAAAATAAAAATATACTTGCTGCAAACCTCTTTTATGCATTGCAAGGAAGTGTGCTGCGGAAGAGAGGGAGTCGAGCCTCTTTCTCTCAAAAACGCGAAGCTATGCTCAAGGCAAAGTGGACCCTCTTTTAGAGAGGCGTCACAGACTTCTAATAGGGGAGAACTATAGGGTCAGCAGTCTGGTTTGAACAGAGAAACTTCTCAAAACTCTCTCTGCACAGCACACATACTGTTCTTTTGTCATTAGTTTTTGTCATGAGTAAATGAAGATGTTCTAATTCATTTTCTATGTAGGATGGAGGAAATGATAAGTTTCCAGATTAAGGAATAATACTATTTTTACTTGGGATAGCTCTGGGAAGAGAATGATAAGGATGCTGACCATCAAAGCCACTCAGAGTCACCACCATGAAGAGCAGAACTGCTCACTGTGGATACAGTCACTGGAATGCGTTCTGAGAAACGCATCGTCCGACGGCATCGTGGGGTGAACTTACCAGAGGGTGCTCACACAAGCCCGAGATGGTGCGGCTACTCCATGCCCAGGGCCCAGGGGGTGTGCACCCAGGCATGAGTACACGTGACGAATGACACAAGAGTAAATCAAGTCCAAGAGAAAATCAAGTCCATCCAGAGACATGTCAACAGGAGATGCAAGAGGCTGGGCCAGCCTAGCATGGCATCCGGTTTTCTCAGTGGAAGAAGTACACAGTGCAGAGTAGCACGGAGAACACATAAGCCAGCCACACAGTCGCTACTGTCGTCAGCAATACTGCGTAGTGCCCGCAACCACACTTCTAAACTTTTACACGCTGGGCAGCATTATGTTTGTCCACACCATCATCACCTCAGACGCAGGTGCCTTTGCTTGACTGTGATGTGGTGACACCTACAACGTCACTCACTGATGGAAACTTTTTGACGCCACTGTAACCCTATGAGACAACTCTCATGTGTGGGCCCGTCATCCACCAAAGCTTTATTACGTGGTGCCCAACTACTGTATTTCTTCAAATATAAGTGCATGAAATGAAAGATGCATTTTTAGGTGTACAGAAGGAAGACAAGGAGACAGTTACAGTTGGTTACAACACTATTGACTGAAATAGTGATTTCAAAAATATGAAAGGAGAAAAAAATGCATCTTAAAATCGGTTAAATATGCTTGGTTTTCAAAGGGCTGATATTTAGAGCCATCTACACTTTACTAGTCCCTTGGGAAGCTACATGGGTTGGAAATGTATCTGAGATGTGTCAGAACAAGAGATGGCTTATTCAGTTATTTACCGGCGACTCCTTTTGACAGCCAGGCCAAAGGGGGAATGGCCATCTGCTGCCTCAATGGGTCAGCAACAGAACGGATACGTGGTAATTAAACATTCTGATTAATAAAGAATCGTATTTACCATATCAATGGTATCATTTTTGAACAATTAAAACAAAACATTTAACACCAAGATATTAAACACTATTTACTCATTCGTGGTACCCTTAGTATCTCAAAGTCATAATTAAGAGCATTATTGTCCACCACACAATGGACATGAGAAATTCCCAAATAACAGTTAATTCTATTAGCAGATAATCTAGGGCCCACTCCCCTTCTAAAAGGTTTTCATCATAAAATAGGAGTTACTCAAATTAGCAGAGCCAGGCCCCTTCCTCTCAGGATTATAGTCAAGAGCAGCCCCAAGATACCTGGGGAGGGACCATCTCAGGGGCAGGAAGAAAGTCCTCAATACGTGGGTGTTGCCTGAGGGATAACGGTCATTTCTAGATCCATTTTCACAGGGGTGCCTGGCCAGCCCAGAGAAGACATGGAAGATGGTGTCCACAGCTCCACTTTATTTCCATTGACATGGCTTTATTTCAGCTGCAACACCCCACGATCTTGCCAAATCCACAGACTCCCAAACAAGACATGGCCCTCGTCTTGTATTTGAAGCTGAGAGTAGTCTTATCTATGTCTTTAAAGACAAGCTCTTAGGAGCTCAGATTGAGATGTGAGGACCTGCTAACTCTTGGAGTTGAAACAACACCACTCCCGATCTCTGTGCCATGACCACGTGGCTTACTGCTGTGTTGCCAGTGGCAAGATCAAGTAGATGCTCATGATATTTGCTGAAGAATGAGTGAGCCCCATACATTCTGTTATTTGGTCCATTACATAAGTTTGCTCAAGGTTCTTGGGGACCTTGACTCTATCATCAAGAAGGAATCCCTCCACAGTCCTTCTGTCTAAGCACCCGGGGGGTCACCAAACCACACCCTGCAGGCCAAGGGGCAGCCCACCACACTCTTCTGTACAGGTCCATGGGCTAAGAATGATTTTGTAGTTTATTAACTGATTGGGGTAAATTCCAACAAATAATATCTCATGATAAGTGAAAATTGATTCCGATATTCAAATTTTGTGTCCCAAGTAAGTCTGTTGGAAACCAGTCACACTGTGTGCTCACATGTTGTCTATGGCTGCTTCTGGACTGTAGCAACTGTAGAGTTAAATGTTGCAACAGAAACCATACAACCTGCCAAGCCTAAAAGACCAACTATGGGACCCTCTACGCAGTAAGTTTGCACCAACGTAGCCTATGGGTGCCCTCAATGCCCTCTGATCCATTAGTTAAAATGTGGAGAACAGAGATGGCAAGGCTGCATCTGAACTCCAAGAGGGCTCAGTCCTAATTCCATCCCTGGACTCCTTCACTCCGCAAAGGGTCTCAGGTGGTACATAGCTCCCACTTCCCATCAGGCCTTCAGAGAACCCCGGGAGGCATATGAAACCCAGAAGGCACAGATGGTGACAGGTTGGGAATTCCCTCAGCATCTCAGCCTTCAGCCTGGTGGTTCTCCAGTGTAGGGCGCAGGGCCGGGAGACATTCACTCTCAGGCAGGTGAGGCGGAAGTAAGAACATCAACTTGCAGGAACACCACCCAATTCCAACAGTCACTTCAACTGAGTAACGGGGTTCTGGGCCTTGGAGAAGGGGTCTGCAAGGAGGAGTCTCACTGGTTTCTGTCTTGCATATGGGTTCCCCATCCCGCCTCCCCCAGACCTCCTGGTTACTCTCCTTCCCTAGGGTGCCCCTTGCTGGAACCCAAACATAAGAACAATTTCTGAGGCTAAATGACTTGACAAATTCACGTCAGTCTTCAATTAAAAACCCCCTCTGGTTCCAAGGACAAGGGGGAACCTTCGGCTCAGCTCCAGAGAGGAGAGGAATTAACTCTCTGAATGAATTATCTTTCATTCTCTCTATGTAACATATCATTTTGTTTCCATAAAGTTCTGGGCCGTTGCCTTCTGAAAAATTCATGGAGCCACAAGAAAAAGAGAGGAAATGATTACAAAGAATGTTCTCTCAATGGCCACTAATTCGTTGAAACCCCTTCAAAAGCGCTCGGCAGTGGTGCCTTGACTCTCTGCGTGCCCCCGCCTTTCCATTCATCCTCTGACAACCGTGAAGCCCAGGAGAAACTGAGGAAGGGCCCAGGGACGCGTGTGCAGGTGGGTGCTGGGCCTGGAGAGCAGACAACAGGACCCAAGGGGGGAAAAATCCAGGAAGGACATTTGCCCTGAAAATGGACTTACCCAGGAATAGCCACAGCATGCTGCAAAAGGCGCTTGCTGCCAGACGTTCAGACCACAGAATCAAAGCAGGAAGAGTGAGCCAGGGGGAAGCAGGAGGCAGGCGCAGGCAACCCTTGTCCCCCCTGGAGCAGTGGGCGAGGAGTTGCCTGAGGCAGTAAGAGGCCGCTTCCCCCGCGGAAGCCCTCCGGAGCCCTCCGCAGCTCAGTCTCCCCCTTGGCAAACTTCCTGTGGCACCGGACCCCCCTCCCCAACGCACACACACAAGAATCTCCAACTGCTTCGACCAGCGAGCTCCGTCTCGACTGATCCCTGCAGTGTCCCCAGGCTGGAGTTGCTATGGGTGGGTGTTTTAGATTCCTCAGGCAAAGCCCAGAGCACCTGATGAGCATATGCTATTATCCAAAGAAGGAAAAATCGGAAAATGGCCTCTTCTTCTTCCTCTGATAAAACTGAAGTGGCATTTTCTGAAGGTGAAGTGCCCTCCGAACAAGACAGACAGAGCACCTACCCTTCTTGCTCTTGTGTGATGACTTTTACAAAGCTTTGGCCTAAAATGGAGCTTCTTTCTCTGATGATTACAGAAGTGATTGACAGCTGTTGACCCCCTGAGCCAATGAGAATATTCACGTTGCAGAAGGAAGGAGAAGGCTGACTCCCCCAGCGGAGCTCACCTTGGCCTGTAAATCATATCAGGGCCGGTACCACAGCAGGCTTGCCTGTGGCAGAAGAGAGATAGGGACGAATTCTTCAGCCACCGTGCTATCCCTCCCTGCAACCAGTGACCTCATCTCAGTAATGTCAGCATTCCCAGACGCTGAGGGTCTTTTGTCCAGACAAGTCGCCTAGTAGCATTTAATCTTCTTTCTTCTATCGTAACATAAAAAATAACAAGAACAAAACCCACTTGCAGGTGATTTCGCATGAAGAAGTTCGGAAGCCATCATATACCACAACAGATAGTAGTGATACGTTATTTATTTTATTAAATGTTCATTATTTGTTCTTATTTTGGGTTGGTTGGCAAATGCAGCATGTGTTTATTAAAGTTAAAAGACAGCAAAAACTTCCAATTCTGATGGAATATAGATTGCAGCGGATACCTTATAAGTGTCCCCCAGAAAATTCAAATGAAATATGAAGCCATCTGCTTAAAGGTCTCAGAGGAACGCCACAGCAGCCAGGCCTGGAGGAGAGACGCCCAGAGAAAAGGGAAGCCCTCTGAGGTGAGCTCAGAGTTCTGCCTCTCTTTTCTCCCTGCAACATTTACCAGTTTGGGGCCCGGGGCCAGAAGTTGAAAAGCAAAGAGGAAAGAGAGGAGGACCCAGAGGTGGACAAGCCAGCAGGCAATAGCACAGGCTGGGGAGGCAGGACTTGGAGATCAGGGTTGTCAATACACCAGGGTTGAAGGTGGTGGTGGCAAGATGTCAGGGAGAAGCAAGGTGTGATGGTTTCTCTTAGAGGTACTTGCTGGTTAAGTTGCAAAGAACAATAATCTAAGACGCCAAGAAGAAAGGGGCTTCAGAGCAGGACAGAAAGAGTAGGGAACACTTTGTACACTGATTGGAGACCCTCAGAGGGATGGGAGGACACCAGGGGAGAATTAGTCCCTGATTAGGCTGAAATAGTCTGCCCTTCTATTGCTTGCCTAGAGACAGGAGGGATTCTCCCCGGGGGGAAGGTACATGCAAGACCCTGCAAGCTCACACAGAAATGCCTAGCACACGATTAAATATCACTTCAGCACATTATAAACCCAGTGGATACCAGAACAGAACCAAGACAAAAATTTACAGTAAAAACAGAATTCTAGCTGACCCAGATGTTAGAATTGCCAGACACAGACTTTCAAATAACTAAACTAATAGATTCAAGAACAAATAAGAGACTGTGCAGACATACTTGGAAAAGCAGACATTCCAGACATAAGGAAGTGGAATTCTAGAAAAATTGAAATACTTAAAACTAAGACCTTAATAGTTGGTCTTCAGAGAAGAGGAGACACAGCTTGGAAGAGAAAACTAGGGGCTGGAGATGACAGTGGGAAAGAGGGAGACCTCAGCGCAGAGAGGAGTCGGAAAGCAAGAAGACCAGAGCAAGGCGTATGGGACACAAGGGAACGTCCTAAAAGACGTGTAACCGTGTTTCCACAACAGGAGGAAGAGGGAATGGTCAGAATCAATGTTTAAAGAGAGAAAATTGGCTGAGAATTCTCCCAAACTGAAAAATCACACATCCAGCCACATTACTCAGAAATGTCAGGAACCCAAGCAGAGAATGCAAAGAAAAAACCACATCTGGGCACAAGACATTAGATAACCAAAACCAAATGCAAACTCATGAAGAAAATCTTTAAAGCCATGACGCAAAACAGAGAAAAAAAAAAGGAAAAAGAACACATTACCTTTCAAGGAGGGAAAAGAAAAGAAAAGCCAGTAAAGACACATAGCAGACTTCCTAGGATAATTCAGGAAATCCAGAAGGCATGGAATGAACGTTCGGTGTGTTCCAAGAAGTTGCCAAACCAGAATTTCCTCTGTGGCAAAAATAATAATAATAATTATAACAATAATAATAATACATATGCATACATGTCATATGTATGTGTATGTATTTAAAAATAAATATAACAAAATATACAGTGTAAGTATATTTTTAGAGTATTGGTATAATACTCCTGTACTTAAGATACAATGCACTGGAGCCGGATAGACAAAGAGACCAAAGGAGCAGAATAGGCATCATCCAGACACACAGACGTGGTCACTTGGTCTATGACGGAAGTACAGTGGAAAAGTCAGTTTTCAAGAAACTGCTAGCTGGAAATTCATGTGGGGAAACAATGGACTTCACACCCCAAATGAAATTTAATTTCAGATGGGCCTATATTCAACGTGAAAGACAAACAAAAGCAAAATTCCTGGATAGAAAACAGTGTAATCTTATGATCTGGGGATAGCAAACATTTCTTAAATAGGATATAAAAAGTACCACCATAAAGGAAAGATTGATAAATTGGATTTCATTAAATAAAATGAATAGTTTCCTTCATCAAAACAAAACATCAGGTCAAAACAAAACATCAGGTAAAAGGGCAAAACATTAGAAGACATTTGCAATATGTACATGTCACAAAGGGCTTGTATTCAGAATATGTAAAGAGCTCTCACAAAGCAACAAGAAACAGACTTGGGACCCCAATTTTTGAATGGACAAAAGACACAACAGGCACTCACAAAAGGTAAGTAAGCATATACGAAGTGCTTTACTACTACTGATGGTCAGGGAAACGCAAATTAAAGCCATAACAAAATGTCATTTACACACAACATAAGAGCTAAACAGTAAAATTGATCATTCCAAGCACTGATGAAGTTGTGGGCACTGCTGATACTATTTCACCATAAAGGAAACTCTTCCACAGCATCCACTAAATCTAAAGATACAGACAGCAAATGAGCCAGCAGTTTTATTTCCAGGTGCACACACAAAAGAATTGCACTGTGTACTCTGAAGACATAAACAAGAATATTAACAGAAGTACTGTTTACAAAAGTCAAAAGCTGCAAACTACACAGATGACTATTAGTACTAGAAAGACACATTGCAACCCAATGAAATGTCATGCCATGAAATGCTGTAAAACAATAAAAGCAATACACTGCTGCCATACACACACAGAAGCAGCTCAGACACAATGTTAAGCAAAAGTAGAGAAAGATGAAAGAGTACCTACTATATGACTTCCTTTATATTAAAAATTTTTACATAGATGACACTAACTTTACCTACCAATCCAGAGGTCGGGCTGCCTCATTACCTTGAAAGAAGCAGCTATTGACTTGAAGGGGCATTTTTTAAAATCTGCTGGAATTTAATTTGCTTCATTTCAATCCCTAATGCCTCCTCTTTCCCTCTCCATGCATGTATGATTATGGAAAAATGAACCAAGCTCTTATGTATAACTATAATGCACTAATAAAAGCATTTTTTTAAAAAAGTAGAAACACATGGAAAAATCTGCTGGAATTCTGTAAAGGCTCTATATCTTAATCTGGGTGGTGATTAAACAGGTGTGTACATTTATAAAATGAATTAAGCTATAAACTTAAGATGTGTGTCCTTTATTGTATATAACTTATACTTCAATAAAAAAAGATATAAAAACCGAAAACAAAACTGAAGGTAAAACAAAGACATTTCTAAAATAACAAAAATTAAGAGCATTCGTCACCATAGACCTAAAAGCAAGGAGATGCTAAATGAAATTGTGTTTGTTCTGTTTTTGCCTTCAGGCAGAACATCAATGATCCCAACTGAAAATCAAGTAATACGGGAAGCAAGAGAAATGAAAATGGTGACTATATGGGTAAACCTAAATAACTAACATCTCCTGGGAATTAACACATATGTAGAGTCAGAATGTATGATAATAGTTCAAAGGAACATAAGGATGAGAGAGTCAAAAAAGTTCAAATATTCTAGCATTGTCTGAAGGAGGGAAAGTGTTTATCTGAATTGGATCCTGTTGAGTCAAAGATGCATGTTGTAGTATACAGGTACATTAGTCACCAAGAAGAAAACGAAGAATACACAAGCAATGCTAATTGAGAAGGAAATGGTGTGTGAGTTTACTTTAAAATTTGTAAAAACGTAAAATGGGCAAAGTACAAAACAAATGGCAAAGACATAAAGGTATAGAGAGAAATCCAAATGTATCAATAATTACATTAAATGTAAATGGTCCAGATTTTTTCATTAAAAGACACTTTCTCACAAACACACGAATGTGAGATAAATCTTAAACACAATGATACAGAAAAATATCTAGTAAATTCTGGGAAAAATATACTAAATACAGCATGTAAAAGTCAAAGGAACTAGGAATACTAATATTACACAAGGTGATACATACATACAGCATATCTGGATAATAATTGACATATATAGAAGACTGAATCTTAAAATGGAACACTATACTACAATGAAAAGATAATGCTACACTCAATTGCATGAATGAATTTCACCATCAGAAAGAAACCATACACCAAAAATGTATACCGTATGAATCCAATTATAGAAAGTTCAAAAACAAGTACAATTAATTTATGCTATTGATGCTAATAGAAATCAGGGTAATAGACCTTTAGAGAGTCTGCAGGAGGGAAATTCTGGTGGGTTGTTAATATTTGTTGATCTGGGTGCTAGTTATACCTTGGTTGGTTATGTGGGTGTGTTCCTTTTGTGAAAGTTTATCAAACTATGTACTTAGGATCTGTCTGTTTTTTCTATATCAATAAAAAGCTTATAGATAAACACTCAAAGAAATAGAAAAAAATAACCATTGTTCCATGAAATAACAATGCTTATAATCTGTGAGGACAGTAAGGGTGTTCATCATAATTTCTCACATATTTGCAAACCAGCCTTCAAGTGAGCATGGATTATTTTGATTCCTTTATGTTACAGTACACATTTTATAGCCCATAACCAGAGTTAAATAATTTATGCCTGTTTTAATTTTTAAGTTAAAGTTTTAAAGGTTGCGAGGAGATTCAGTCTAATGAATTCATCTGAGATATGTTAAGATAGCTGAGGTTTAGAGAGTGCTTTGCAGATGGAAGAAATTTGATTCAAAAACTAAGTAACTTGGGGCATCTGAACTTTTATTCCACAAGTTGTTTCTTCTCAAAAAATATATGTATTTGGAAGAAAAAAATCACCAGAAGAGAGAAAGACTTAACCTAAAGTCCTTGATTCTCGCCTATGTCCCACATGGGTGAGGGAATATGGGTACTTGTTGGAAGTGTGAGCTGGCTTCAAAATAAAAGCTATGAAAGTAGCATTGTGAAATAAACACAGAAAGCCAGGGTTAGTTCCGAAGCAGGGGCATGGCGGATTGAGTCCACCAGTTGGGTCTGACATCTAACAAATAAAAAGCCTGTGCTTGCTTTATTTATATCAGTACAGACCAAAGGGGATCCGTAGGAAGCTTCTTCATGAAAAACTGGATAGGGTGGGAATGCCCAGGTTGTTTGGGTGCTGGCAGGTTTCGCCCATCTCTGGTGGATCTCCCGTAGCTGTGTTTGAACTTGGAGCTGTGAGCGAGATCAGGGCACCAGCATGATCTGGGCTTTCTCAAACCAGGGGATTTCACCCAGGAGTTCCCAGAAAAGCAGTTTCCCCTGCCTTAATGGCCCAACCAATGTCCATAGTTCACAAAGGGCTCCAACGCTTAGTAACTAGTCATGGATTTCTAGCCAGAAGCTAAGAGGGAAATCTTACCGATTCGAGGTTACAGTCTGGGCCACATCGATGCATATGTATCACTATGCACCATATGAAAATAGACCCATGTACCCTAAGTATTTAATCCAACTCCCTGTGTACATATCCATGACCAAAATGGGCACCAAAGCCAAGGTCGGCATAGCGCTAAAATCATGAATATTGGAGGCTGAACCCTAGAGTTGAGTCCAGCAGCTCTGCCTCCAGGAGCCTATGGAGCAAGCTACCTCACCACGCTGGGCCTCGTAACCTCCATGTGTCAACAAGACAAGCACTGACTTCACAAAGTGTCAACCACTCCATCAGCCTTTACCTGCGTCCCATCTCAGGAAACAATAGATCCATCCGACGTCTGCCAACCAGTTCCACATCCTGAGCCGGCTTGTTTGGGGCTCAGAATGATGAGCGTAAAAAATCCAAGGCAACAGAAGGGATTTCTGAGTTAAGAATGGATCTCTATGCAGCAGGACTTCGAAGTCCCTGGATCTTACTGGGTGCCCACTAAGAACATTCAGAATCTTCACGCATCCCTATGGCACTCAAAGAATCAACTAACTCAACAGAACACCAAATGCCCACCGTACTGGCCAGCAGAGGGAGCGGCCAAGAATGCAGGAGTCTCCTCGTTATCCGAGACTGCAAGAGTCACGACAGGGTTGTTTAAGACGCACACATTAAAGAAAGTTCCCATTGCCCGTGAACCTACTAGAACTAGGTCAGACAGCCCACGGTCACGTGCTAACCACATCAGTGAGGGCTCAGCTCGCGACTGAACCATCTCTTCTCGCCACAGGATCTGCCTTCAAGAATACTCAAAACATAAGTCTTCTTTTTTTTTCTTTTAATTTGTTTTTAAACTGACACGTAACCATAATACATATGGATGGAAGTCTAGTTTGATGTTTGGATTCACATGTTATGGTAAAATAATCAAATCAAGGTATTTAGCGGATCCATCGCCTCAGACATTCATCATTTCTTTGTGGAGAGAACAGTCAAAACATCCTTTCTTCTGGCATTGTTGAAATACGTAATGCAATAGTGTTACCCACGGGCACCCACCAGACACCTGGGACTCATGGCTCCCTCCAACGTGGTCTTGTTGGCCTCATCCCCCTCTGTCCTGGCCCTGCCCTCCCCAGCCTCTGTAACTGCTCCTCTATCGACTCCTCTCAGATCCACGACTTTGGATCCCACGTAGGAGTGAATCATTAAATGCCTTTGCTTATAAGACAATCCCCTGCTGCCAACAACTGTTAGCGTATGTGCTACCATGCTGCGCTTTGGACATCACGGACTTGTGTTTTCAGTTACCTCGCAGTATCGCTTTCAATGACGACAGTGAGATAAGGTGGTTCATTAGCATTGTTAACACCTGACATGTTTTAGAAGCCCCAACTCTCCGGTCTCTTCTCATTATCTTCAACTAGCAAATCACTAAATCCTACGAAGGGCCGATTTTTCAGGAATTACGTTAAATCATCTGAACTCAGATGTTGTGCACATAGACTTTCAGGGACCAGGTAAACCTTAGGCTACCCTTAGTAAGCATGCAAGGCAATTATTTTTACCTAATTCTTGAACTATATTTATATATTTTCAAAGCAAGAATCATCTCCCATTTTAGAGTTGTAAATTATTCCATAGTGATTTTAAGAATTATAGTTTAAGAATACAAGTTTGTTTGCTTTTGTTTTGTTTTCTCTTTTTGGTACCAGGGATTGAGTCCAGGGGCACTTAACCACTGAGCCACATCCCAGCCCTTTTTATATTTTGAGACAGGGTCTCGCTGAGTTGCTCAGGACCTCACTAAGTTGCTGAGGTTGGCTTTGAACTCCTGATCCTCCTGCCCCAACCCAAGTCACTGGGGTTACAGGCACATGCCACCACCGCACCCAGCAAGAATAAAAGTTTTTGAGATAGTTCTGTGAACTTACGTGTTTAATGTTTTGTTAAACAGAGGATCCAAACTAAAAGACAAGAACTTAATCACACTGGCATGAAAAGGAAATTACCATCAATTCCACTTTACAGTTTGAGAAACTGAGTCTCTGAGCTTAAGTCACAGAGCCAGGAGTGGCAGTCAAGATCTGAACCCAGGCAGCCTGCCCCCCGAGCCTGCACCTACTGACCAATGTGTTCTACTGGGAAGACAAATGTAAAATAGTAGCGAATTGTGCTAAGGGCCACAAAGCAAAAATTGAGTAGATATGGTTAAGATCTAACAGTTACTCTTACTATTGTCTCTTGGAACCCTAGGTAGGGAGGGTGAAAAGAGATGGCATCTTTTTCCTGAAGAATGGGACAGATGCAACTGTGGGAAGAGTAAGGTCATTCCAAGCAGAGGGGCAGCAAGTGCAAAGGCCCTGAGGCCAGTATGACTGTAGCACAAAATGCATGGCTCAGATCTGGTTGAGGAGGCAGTCATAGCCACCATGCATGTGGTCTTATAGGCTTGTGAAGGAGGAGACTATTTCATATCTGGCATGGTGCCTGACACATAGTAGGCCCTCACTAAAAGGCGAATGAATCCTTCAGCTGAGCTACATTTGAACTTGTCTGTGGGCTGAGTCATGTTGGTGGGGGAAGTGTTAGGCAGCGCTTCTCAGGACCAGACACCAGCTTGGCTTTGATTAGCCCACCCCTCTGGGGGAGCCATCCTCATGTGAACCAGGATCAACACTGACAGCCCCACAGACGCAACATCTGGTTTACTTCCAGCTCAGAACGGGAACTTTCCATTGCCTCTGGTCACCAGAATCAACCAGTCCCCAAGGACCTCGACAAACCAGGCATGCTAATTGGATCAAGTCAGAAATCAAGGTTTCCATTAAATCAGGCCCCTCTTCTTCATGACAGCCCCCAATGGGCACGTCCGCAGGTGCAGTTAGCCTTAGGGTCAAGCACCCATGGGATTAAATTTCTTATTTCCAGAGCCAGTCTGGGGTCCAGCTGGAATTCGCTCGGATACCTGCCATAGTCTACGCTGGACGCTCCCTGGCCTCCTGCGTGCAGATGTGGTACACAGCCCGCCCTGGCTGGAACAAAGCAATGTCGAACTCACCTGGCTGTTGGGGCCCTTCAAACAGTCTCTGCTGGCAGTGACCCTGAGTCAGCCTTGGACAGAGCCGTGCACACCCCTGACCTCAAGCACCACGCCACCCCTCCTGGTAAAGCCTTTGATCAGGGCTTTGTGACTCCTTTGGAATTTTCTTTCTCCTGTTCCTGGTCTCCCTCAAAGTGTCTGAAACATCCCAGATCTGGGCAAACAAATCATCTGGGTCCCCAGCAATAGGCATAATGTGACCAGTCACAGAACAGCCCTGCCTCTTTCTGCCACCACCTCCGCTGTCACCTCCCATTAACATCCCACCGTAACACGTTGGTGGTGGCTTTGGGGTCCCACGAACAGGCTCCATGAGAGAACTCAACACCTTCTTTCACGGCCCTGTTCGCTCCTTGTTATAGGAGCAGAGGGTGCGGGGAGCGGGGAGGCCACCGTCCTGATTTATGAGACTTGTCTCTGACTGATTGTGAACTGCTGGCGCACTTACACAGTAAAACCAAACTCACACAAACGACCTCGGAGCACGTGGAAGATCTTCGCACACACCTCCCGGTTGTCCCCAGAGAGAGGAGCCAAGCCCACCCGAGGTGCTGGGGACGTCGGCAAGCTGGTGTTGGGCCAGCTTCACAGGGCAAGACACGTCCGTGTGGCAGGCTGTGTTGAACCCAGATGGACCTTGCAATTGGCCCGGCCTCTGGAAAGCGAGTCTGCCCGGAGTTTCTGGTACTCTCAAAGCACGTCTTGTCTTTGCTTTTTTCCAGAGATCCAAGGTACTTTAGTGTAGTCTGGTGCTATTATATATTTTTTTGTTTTTCAGCAACTAGGTTGCTCATAGATTTTCTTTCAGCCTCTGCCTTCCTCCATTTGCCTCATATTTTACTCACAGAACTGAGCTGTTGAAAGATTTGTGGAGCAATATCTACATGTTATTTTAAACCAGTTGGGCAGGTAAATCCTTTGTTGAATCTTTGTTCTTCTCAGGAATTAGGTAAATTGGGCTCAGAAACAACACTTCAGCACCAAAGGGGCGGGGGGACCTTAGAACATCTTTTAAAACACAGTTAGTTCTGACATAGAGAATTTATTGCTTTGATTAGAAGTGCCGTTTGGGTGACTCAGCCACAGTCTTTGCTTCCATCCAGAACGGGCAGAGCTCTGTACCTGTGGCCCTTCACTGATTTCCATAACTGATGTCAGAGAACTGCATTTCATCGCTAGGTACTTTAACTCTTTAAACAGCCGTTCCTTCGTTTCCTTGTGTTAAGAGAAGGACTTGTTACCCTTTTTACTGCAATGAGGGAACATTTCTGGTCCCCTAAAAACCCTTAATGACTTAATAGCGTTAAAAACACACCCTACTGAGTCTTTAATTATATGGAGTGACTGTTGTGTGGAATTAGCTAAATTGCAACTCCAGCAGAGTGACCTGGCTCACCAGGCTGGTCAGCCTCAAGCACTGGACAGCATCCCCAACCATAGATGATGGATGGAAGTTTATTAATACAGAACAGCTGACTGGGAAGGGGGCCTGCTTTTTATATTTATTTTGTGTCCTCGATGTATAATGATACCTGATCCCTTCTCGGCCTGATTATAGAAGGAAGGATCCATTTTTCCTTGGTAACATCAGATTTGCACATGGAATGTATTTGGCCTCCTTTAACATTTACTCACACTGGGCTCGAACCTGCTAATAAGCCCCATGCTGGTGTAATTAGTAGCCAAACCTAGGGCTCCAAAGGGAAAAAAAAAAAAAATGTGAGAAGACAATTTTTAATTCAGATTTCCCTCCCTGGAGTGTTTCTGTAAATGAAAGAAACCCCCAAATAGAAACATGAAGCCATTACAAATGTATTTAAAAGAAAAAAATGTTGCACACTTGAACTAGGTATAGAAGAGCTTTAACCCCAAATAAGACCATGCATGAGAAAGGATGGCCAAGACTGCCTGGACTGTCATAAGTCTAACAAACCAGGGATATATGACTCGAAGTTGTGAAGCACAGAATTACCTGGGTTACTGGGATTTTTAAAAAGATTCAAAGATCATTAAGTCTACTGGTATTTAGGGATTCGCTTTTTCTCCAAAGCTTGTCAGAGAGGTTCTCATTTAAATACCCTATAGCTGACCCTCCCGTGCAATGTCATTTCCTTTAAAGGACATCTGAACAATCACCCATGTAAACATGCCCAGGACCCACAACTCCGTATGTCAAATGAGAAGAATGGCCAAGGGCAGCTGATCCCTGTCGGGGGAGAACTTGACTCACCCAGTGAGTCCCACACTTCAGTTACCTTATCAGCACCCTCACCCAAACAGGAGAATCAAGCACCGAAGGTCAAGGTCATTGCCGTCCACATGAGGTAGAACCCAGATACTTCCCTGGTCCTGGTACATCAAAAGAATGCTAAACCAGGGTCTTTGTATGTGAAATACAGACGTGATTAATTAATTACACTAATATCCCAAATTTTTTAAAAGTTCACTTGCCTCAATTATGTGGCGTTCCCAAGAAAGTTTAGGTGGAACTGTGGGGATTTTATTTGGATATTTTACTCCCTTTGCATTCAGAGGAGCAGGAAGCATGCAGACCCCAGCAAGGCCCTCCCTCTCTTATCTCGAATTTATTTTCTTAAGTGCTCTAACAAGAGTCGTGAGTGTGAACATCTATCTTAACACGCACATGCCTTATTTTCACTAGGAAGTGTTTGCCCTCCAAATACTGATGGGCTGAAGTCGCTTTTATTTATTTTCTGTCGGCCCGTCACATTGCACCACAAGGAGACGGCATGGTTTCTGAGCTTGGGGACATGAAGGAAGCAGCGGGTTATTTTGATGATGTGTCTGTGAGTGACACAGTCCAGGACGGCTCCAGGCGAAGGACCCTGAGGTGGAGACGCATCCAGCTCCAGGGTAGGTGGCCACCAGCCTCCTCCTGTGGGACGAGTTAGACGCACCTGGACTGGTGGCGAGTTGTGTGAGGTCCCCTGCAGGATTACAGGCTGGGATCGTGATGCGCCTGACGTAGCTAACGACACCAGTGGCTTCAGGGAATCAAAAACAGAATGAGAGACAGTGGAAGAACAGACTCTGCCCGTTCGCTCACGCAGCCTAGTCCTTATCAGGGCTGACCATGCACCAGACAGGGTGGCGGGTCCTGAAGTCCCCTGTGCTCAGACTTCAGGGTGAAGAATCACCTAGAAGTTCCGTGAAAAGGGCCGATTGTCTCAATCCAGAAATCAGGATCCACGGGCAGAGGCCCCAGGCGGCCCCCGTGAGGCAGCTGCCAGACCACACACTGGAACACACAAGGCTTCAGAGATGAAAGATGAGTGTGCTTTTATTTGTTTATGTCTGTCTTCCTGCTCTAGACTGTAAGATCCTGAGGCCAGGGGCTGGCAGATTTTTCTGTAAGGATGCAGGTAGTAAATAGGGTGGGCTCTGTGGACCCAGAGACCACATATCTGCCATCATAGTAGGGACGCCACCATGCACACACATGGGCACATGGGGTCCCTGCTCTGCGCCTGGGGCCGGGGTTTGCCAAGCCTGCCCTTGCCGGGGGGTCTGGTCTTCTTCGCCTTGGTGCCCCTCCCCAGCACAGTGCCTGGCAGATGATGTGGGAGTGAGGAACAGTGAGCCCTCATTCTTCCCTCAGGGACACAAGTCTGGAAGAGAAGACAAGCAGCTCTACAGCACCCAGAGAGAGCCAGTGAAGACAGAGGACACCAGTGAGCCGACTTTCAGATAGACCATGAATGAATCATGTCCTCGAAATGTGTTTGCCCCTTGCCTGAAGTTCAGATTTAACAGCACCTCCTACATAGTCTCTGACCAGGAACCAGGAGACGTTCCCAGCGAGGCTGATTCTGAGCTGAACAAGGAGGGGGCACGTGCTGGTGAAGAAGGAGGGCAAAGTATTAGAAAGATACAGTGCAACATAGGCCAGAGTGGGATCCTGAGAGCCACTTCCTATCCGGAGCAGAGGTGTGGCTGCAGAGGGTGGAAGGGCCAGAGGTAGGCTGGACTGGGGGCCAGGCTGTGACCCGGACAGAGGTCAGACTCGATCCTGCAGCCCACCGGGAGGGGACCAAGGTCTCTTAGCAGACCCTTGGGGTGTAACTGAGAGAGTAAATCCTAGTCTCATTTTAACCTAGTTTCTCTCTCTCAGACCTCATACTTGGATTTTCTTCATTATGAATTTGCAGATTGAAACACGTGCTCTTCACATTCATATGCATAGAGAGACTCACATACACACATCCATAAACCCACTCTATACACACATCCCACACTGCACATATTCACAAACACACTACACACATTCATCACACACAATAATCACTTCTTTTGTGGGCTTTCCAATCATGAAAAAGTATTCAGTAAGAAGTTGGAAATATGTTTCTGAAATAGAAGAGAGAGAAACTAGGGAGCCGTTACTGGAGACAAAGTTCCCCAAGTCCTATGCGTGGACAAGACCAGGAAATGCTGGAGAGAAAGCAGGGGCTCTTCCCCGGGAAGAGCCTCAGCATCTATGGGGTGCAGGGGAGGGGGTGAGCAGAAGAGATTGAGACAGGGTGGTTAATAAAAAGAAATGGCGACAATCTTGACCAGGAGCTTTACCAGGAGGACAGCATGGCGGTAAAGAGGAAGAACAAGAAGACTGAATGAGGGTGTTGTTTCTGGTTGTGCAGTGACCACACTGTCCAGCCAGGGTCTGCCCAATGGCGAGCACTGGAGACACACTGAGCTGTCTCTTTGCAGCCCTGTTCTGTTCAACACTTTTGATTAATGCTACAAATGAGGCTGCTACTTCAGCTAGCCAACAAATATTCCTTGAGCACATCTCTGTGCCAGGCATGTTCCAGACAAGAGCTCAGAAGCAGAGGATGAGATCAAGTTAGAAGGGGCTGAGATTAATTCTGATGAGGGAGCTCAAAGCATCTCGAGCTTTGATAAATAGACTGAGGGCAAAGTTAGCACATTGGCAAGCCAACTGATTGCTTTTGTGGGCCACTGAATTAGCAAATGATAGTAAATGCTCACCCTGAGTTCTTCCAGGAAACTGCCATTCTGAAGTAGAAGAAAATCTGAATAAGTAATTATTTCCAACAAGTAGTTTAGTAACTCTTAAGAACCAAAATAATTCACGCTTTGCTAACATCGCTGCCACAATGAGCTCTTTTAGGAAATGCTTTATGGAAACTGTAATCTGATTTGTAACTAATATATCAATCAGCTAGCAATAAATTTTGTTTCTGTGCTGTGGATGCAGTTGCTTTCTTTGCATATTAGGCATTCTCTTTGCAACATTATTTACAGCACTACTTTGTTGATCAAGTATCCAGAAAGCCAACATGGTTCAGATCCTGACTTGGCTGATTACCAAGCCAAAACTCGGGGAGAATTGCTCCATTTTCAAGTCTCAGTTTCTGACATGGTAAAATGGGCATAATAGTATCTGTCTCAAAGTTAGACTGAGTAATCTAGTAACTGGTACTCAATCGGTGTCAAATGCCATTCACTAGAACAAGTGTCTCTGTCTTGCCCCTGGGTACCAGGTGAGGTTTTTCCTGATGCTCCAAAGACAGGGTTCTGGGCAGTAAAGGAAAAATGAGATAGATGAAGAGGGGCATTCTGTCACCATGACCTGACCACAAACAGCAGCTCGAGAGGCCGGTATGAGAAGCTGGAGCCCTGGCTGGATGGGCTGTCTTCCTCCCCCGTACCTGGGAAGCCACATGGAGCATGGTCCAGCCCTGCGAAGCAAGGCATAGACTTCTTACAAGGCGCCATGACATGCTGAGAGTTTTATATTACCCCAATACCTATCTGAGCAGGGAAGGGGAGGCTAGAAGACAAAGTGGCCCTAATCCAACCCCTAACCAGCGCCTGCCATGACTGACTACAGGTCTGGTCACCTTTGCCATGGCTGTCCCTAGTTAGCTCTAGATGCCTTGGAACAGAAGAAATAAATTCCAGCAGTCATGCTCTACAGCTTTCCACATTTGGGGGAGTCTCTGGCTGGAGAGGGGGGACAAAGGGCTACCAGTAAAAAGTTGGGAACACAATCTAAAATCATCATTGCTTTGATTTAGTTTTAGTCATGATAAATTGTTTTTTATTTCAATCGGTGATAAAAGAGGACATGAGATTTTTCCTTAGTGAAGGAGACACTGGTTTTAAAAGGCAGAGGAAGCATTGCACTCAATTAAGGACTCCTTGGGGGCAAAAGGTGAGTCCTTATTGTGACCACAGGAAGGCCTGGTGTTCCTTACACACCGGGTGAATGAATGAATCAGCGAAGGAATAAGTAAATGTAGCACAAAGAGCTCCAATTCCCTGAGTGCTCAGGAATCCAGGCACAGAGAAGGGGACACATGAGAGGTGGCCTTCCGTCTCTGTTTGCCTGAGAGTGTAACATGTGGGGGGGAGACAGGAGGAAGAAGATGCAACCAGCTTCTTCACTGACTACGAAAGAGCACCTGGAAGAGAGTTTGTCCCCACTGCAGAGGATGTCACAGAGCCACACCATGGCGCCCACATCTTGACAAACAACGGCCAAGGCAGAGGAATGGGCTGTGGGGAGTATGGAGGAAACAGTGTCCCCTCTGTCGTCCAGGGGCAGGGAGAACACTAGGGCGGCAAATGTCCTGGGTAGAAACGAGCCCAGGACAGACAGAAGGTGAAGCCTGCGGCCCCTTGGAGATGCCCAGCCTCTGGGAGCACAGCACTCCTCAATTTTGCAGTACCAGAATTTAAAACAAGCTCCTCCTCTCAGAGAGCAGGGCCCTGGGCAAAACCAACAGAGACAGGCGTCAACACCGGTGTGGAAACACCACTTGAGAAAGGGCACGCACAATCCCGGGACTGGAGTCCCTGCGGTCCTAGGTTTGACCAGATGGGAATCCCCCAGTCTGCTGCTCGAGTCCTCTGCTTGGAAATCCCAGCTCAGCCAGGACCCCACCCGTCGATTGCTGAACAGTGTGGACTGTTCTAGCGTGAGCTCCGGTGCGCCATTTGGAGGGGCTGGAGTAGAAGGCACCAGTGGAGGAACTGAAAATGGCATTGGAAAAGTTGCCCAGGCCGTGAGGTGGAGGCTTCAGGGAGGCAAGCAACGCGCAGGTAGTTACCTGGCAACAGAGCAGCTGGGGTGCACGTGCTGACAGGAGCGGCGCACGGAGACACACGTGGGAAGAACAGGCGGGAAGAGCCGTGCAAACCAGCTGCCTAGTGACATCTGAGGAACTGTTTAAAACAGATCTCCAGCTCGTCACCGGGAAAGGTTTGCTACCCTTGGCGCTCGGGACACTCAGGAGTGGCTTAAGCACTGTGGGTTGCTTCTCGGGTGGCCAGTTCTCTGCCTACCATGAGGAGCATTGGGCTGGGGAGAGCTGGGCAGCAGGAGGTTGGACAGGGCACTCACTGAGCTGGGGCCCTCATCTCTCCATTGTGATACCGTTCGAGACCATCCTTCTGAATGCCCTACAATCCAAAGCTATACCGAGCACCTGAGTTTCGTGGTGAATTTTTTTTTTTTTTTTGTGCTAAGTCTTCAAGATCCAGTGTGCATTTTAACTTGAACTGCATATTTTAACTGGATTAGCCATGATCCAAGTGCCTAGCACGGGCAGTGGGGTGGTGTAGCTAAACCATTTTTTACTCCAATATTCAAGTAAGTTCCCATTTCTTCAGTTAGTGCCACATTGAAGTAGATGGATGGGCATTTAGACAGGAGACGGAAAACTCACTTCAAGCATCAGAACTACTCACTGAACAAGATGTGACTTCTAGAGGTGGCTCCAGACATGCCGGTGGGTGGCAGAGTCCCGGTGGCCGTGGCGAACACATTAGGGTCCCTGAGGTTTAATGGTCAGCTTCCTCAGCCTGTGGGTCATTTTTCAAGCCCTCCTCTATGGTAGAATCTAGAAATTACAGGGCTGCCTGCCAAGTTCAAATCCTGACATAGAGTTCTGCAACCTTTGATGCATTCCTTGATTTCCTATTACTGCTTCCTCATCTGCAAAATAAAGGCTCTAATAGCTCTCCGTTCACAGGGTGGTTTTTGAAATTTAAATAACTATAACAAAACACAAGAAAGAAAGCAAACTTAATTCACTCTTCCATTCTTCATTCTGAGGAGCATGGGCTAGAGAAATGAATATTTACTGTAATGAGAGGGCTGACCAGGGTTGGCCCCGTCTGGATATGCTAAGGAATGAAGAAGTCCAGGTCCCAAGACTTCTCTCCTCACCCTGCCCAACCCTCACCTTGAACCTCTGAAACAAGCCCAGTGGACAACCCCCCATTTAGCCTGTCACTCCTTAAGCCTGTCACTGAAAAGTAGAGAAGGGATGTCAGCTAGAGTCACGAGAACATTAGTGTGAGGGTGTTTCCTCCACTTTTTCCTGCTTGCAGAAGTCCCAGGAGTCAGTGGGGCTCACCCAGCAGAGGGGGGCGCTCAGACACAGGGAGGGGTCAACTGGCCATGCACTCCTTCATGGTCGCAGGCGGCCCCCAGGGTGCTTGGACAGGTCGACTCTAGATTCCAGACAGGAGTGATTCCAGGCCCCATAGCTGAGAGGTGAAGAACCACTCCCACGCTGGTAAGGTTCCAAACGGGCTCGAGGTTACGGAGCCTTTGAGTGACATCCTAATCTGTGTGTCAGCACGTTTCCCTTCCAGGAAAGGTAAGGGCTTAAAGAGTAATTCCTCACCAAAACCACGTTTTCTAAACCACCCCCAAAAGAAGAAAGGTGACCTGGGGCGAAAGCATTTTATGAAACATTGGACAAAGAAAGGAAGGGCAGAAGTCCAGGCCTGCAGGATCTCGCCTACCAGCGACGTGCTGAGCAGCGCGGGAAGAAGCTGCGGTTGTGCGACCCGCTGCGTGTGGTTTTCATTGGCTGCTCCACGCCTCTCCTCCAGGTAGGGAGCTCGCTTCGTGTTTCTTGTGATTCCAGGGCACCCTGTTGGAGCAGTGCCAAAGAACAAGGCGCCAAACCAGAACATTCTGCTGGACGAGAGATGCTGGATCTGCTCTCTGCCCTCCACTCCTCTGGGGACAGCAGAGCAGGAAACTTCAGCTCTGGTGCAGAGATATAACCCCCCCAGGTTGGTCCCGCTGTGTCCAGACCTCCATCATTAAATGCCAATAGCATTCCCTCCGGTTGTGGCAACCAAAACTGTCTCCAGACTTTGCCAGTCATGCCCTGGGGGTGGGGGGCAACCGGTCTGTGCCCTAGACTATGGAGCAGCCTGCCAACCTGCCCGACTTCTGGACCAAAATGGTCAAGGAGAATTCCCTGCTTTCCAAACCAGAGAGGCAAATCCTCATCTAAAGACTGCCTCTCCCCTAGCTCTTCTTTTTCAGTTCCTACAAAAGGACAGTTGGATTTAGTAAAGCAATGGAGAACATAAAACAGCCTGGTGATGGAGTTTCTAGGCCAGATTTGGCCTTCCTGGCTTCAAAGATCACGAAACCTCTCATTTGTTCTCCACAAAGCAGCAATTTCTCACAAGGATACGTTCCTTTGACTCTCTTTTAAAAGTCAAGTACAACTTGGTAACCACAGAGTACAGAAAATACAGGCTTTCTGCAAGAAGCAATTATTCAAAACCCAAAGACTAAAAAGAAAAAAAAATGAGCATGTCAAATCATGTCAGTCACATCACATGAGACAACTGGATTTCTCCATTTATGGGCAACGGAACAGCCGGGTTTGTTTTTTCTTGCTGACTTTGATTATTTCTTAGAGATATAGCCCAAGCTGTCTGAAACTGTTGACACTAGGTTACTGACCTTTTAATTTAAAAACAAGAAGGTCCAGGCTTGGTATTTGGGTTTTTGCTTCAAATGCTCAGCAATCATTACATCCATAATTAGACCTTGTGCTGGAATGTTCCAAAGCCTCATGGATGACTCGCAGGGTCTGTTGAAGCCACAGAAAAGCTGAGCACTTCAGCAATGGTAAGATCTTTCTGGGCTGGCACAGGAAAACTCAGCTCATGGGATATAAATCAGCAACCCTACACTCTAATTTCCACCCTTCACATGTAGTGTGATTATACAACCGAGCTGTACTAGAGTCAAGTCAAAACCCGAGGTCTGCTTGCCAAGGGGAAGCCAAACCTTCAATTCTGTGGTTAATGCCACCTAGGGATATAATTACACCAGCTAATATCATCTTTCTACTTTAAAAAAAAAAAAAAAAAGAGGAAAACTATCTTCATGGCCAACATTCATATGAATTAATCATTTTACATTCAATACCAAGGTTAAGAACAAATTCCTAAGCTATTCATATTTTGAAGTTTTAAAGTGAAAAATTAAGCATCTGATAGCAACATTAACATGCTTATAGCATATCTTCTCCAACTTATTACATGTTCCTCTCAGAAATGTTCTCAAAACACTGCCGCCCATGTTATTAAAGGGATTTTGCTTAAAATAAACCATTGTATTAGAGCTATCACATTTGAAGCAGATCTAGGGAGAATTCAAGCATTTGGTAACTGTTGGTTCTCCTCTTGGGGTCTCAAGGAATCAGCGTTAGGATATTCAGCTAAAGGCAGGCACAAAAATTATTTTTGTAAGAAGGCTCCACGGGATATTTATTGAGAAGGAAAGGTTTATGGGTGTGGTATTTGTTTTCCAATTGAAAAACTAATTCCTAAAAAGTAAATCAGGCCTTCAAGAATTCTAGGAAGAGCTGTACCTGAATCACATCAAAATCTGCAGAGCATAACGTCCTCCAACCATTTCACAATTATGCTAATACAATACCAAAGGAAGAGAGAACTGAAATGAACGGTTGATTATGAAAATCATCCAGGTTGAAACTTCCTAGTCAAAGGATCTCCTCGGCAGCACCTCACGCTGACTTACTGCCCTCACCCACCTCCACACGCGAGTCACGTGAGCGCATGGGCAGCTTCTTAAAAGCTGAACAGGAGTTACTATGTGACTCAGTAATTCCACCCCCACATGTGTCCCAGGGAAATGAAAACAGCCACCTGAGACTTACATAGCAAAATTCATTGCGGTATTATTCATGCTAGCCCAAAAGTGCAGCCCAAAAGTTCATCAACCAACAAATGAATGAATACCATGTGGCACTTTGTAGCACAGTGGAATATTATCTAACTTAAAAAGGAGCAAAGGCCTGATGCATGCTACATCATGGATAAACTTTAAAAGCATAATACTAAGTGAATGAAAGATGCCAGCACAAAAGGCCACCTACTATATGGTCCCATTTATAGGACACATCCAAAAGAATATAGATTTGAATTTAAATAATTTTCCCTGAACCTAATTAACTGTCTCCTTCATCATTCTTAAGTTTAGTACCATGCCTAAAAGCAATTTTTAAATTTACTTCTTAAGGTATATTTCTTCCTTGTTCCAAGATGAGAACTACAAACATACTTACCAGAATCCACCCAGCAAAACAAAACTATGCCACCTTAATATACAATGAGAAACTCCAAATATTGCAACAAAAATACAAAGAACTCTTTTTAAAGAGGTATTAGTACCATTAACTTCTGTCTTCTAAAGTGTTTGCTCCATTTCTAATCACCGTTCTTTAAACATCTCACCTTGGACTCTTTGGTTAAGAAGCAATGAGACGTTAAGCATTTCAAAGTCTCCCAGGATTATCAAGGAACCAAAAATAAATCCCAAATTGCCTTTTAAGTGTGAAATGTGGGTTTTTTTCCACTCTCAGTTGAAAAATGGCTGCCGAGATTGTACTCAGATTTTCCAAGCTATAAATCTCTCTCAAGCAAGGACCAGGCAAGGACATTTTTAGCCTCAAAGAATATTTTTGTCAGAAAGATATGACTAAAGGAATTGAGGAGCTGGTATGGCTCTCTGTGCATCGCCTGGCATGGTAACCAGGGTGGTAACACAAGGTCATTACCAAAGAATCAAAACGATGAAAGTAACAACAGCAAAAATTTAGAAAAATGCATGCAATCCAATCAAATCCAATGAAAACAGTATCCACCAAGAGCCACAAAAATATTCATGTCCTTTGGTTCAGTGACCCCATTTTTAGAAATTTATCCTAAAGAAAAACAAACCACAGCAGCGTGATTTATAACAGGAAAAGATTGCAGTCCACCTCAACTCGAAACAATAGGAATTGGTTAATTAAATTATGGCACATCCTTTGATGGAATGTTATGTCTCCATAAAGATGAACTATAGAAGACATGGAAATGAACTTATGATATATGATATAACTTTAGATATAATGGGGAAAGGATAAAATATATGTACCCTACAATAATTATGCAAGCAAATGCATCTATATGGAAAAGAACTAGAAGAGACTACATAAAAGTATAAATCATTGTGTTTGGATGGTGGGCCTTAGTTTTTTCCCCATGTTCTCGAATTGCTGAAATGTTATCATGGTCTTTAGAAAAAATTAAGTCCAGCATACAAGTTTTATGGGAAGCAATTCCATTAATCAAGGTGTACTGTCACTACTGACTACACTTTTACTTGGCTATTTATGTCAAAGTAATGGCCATCAGAGACCCCTCAGTCAAGAATCAGGGAAAGAAAACCCTGGACTCAGCTATGAGTCCAGCTGTGAATCCATCATAAACTCAGCAGTGAGAATAATTCTCTGGTCAACAGAAGTAACAGAAGAGGCTCCTTCTGCTTTCTGAATGCCGCACATGTACCTCTTACTTTTCCCACTAAATTTCCATTCCATCTCTTGGGAGAAAATGGCAGGTGGAAGAAGATCAGAGCCCCTTCTTTTGTCTACTGAGCCCCTCTTGTACCTCACCTATCCACCCAGCTGATGGCTCTTCTTCAAGGGGAGTAAGCCCACTCTGGCAAGTTGGGCCAGGCAGCCCACCACTCAGAACCATAGAGTCTATGATGGGCAACTCCATGGGTCAAATTGACTAGGCCATGCTACCCACATATTTGGTCAAACATTATTCTAGATGTTTCTATGAAGGTATTTTTTAGATAAGATTAACACATCAATAGACTTTCAGGAGATTATCCTCCACAATATTGGTGGGCCTATCCAAAGAGTTGGAGGTCTCAATGGAAAGAAGATTGATGCCTTGGAAAAGAAAGACGTCAGCCAGCAGATGGCCTTGAACTTGAACCAAGACATCAGCTCTTCCCTGGTCTCCAGCTTGCTGGTCCACCTTGCAGATGGTGGACTTGCCAGTCTCCATAATTGCATAATCCAATTAAAACAAACTTCTGTACATACATATATACATAGTACATATATAATATATACACAGTTGATATTGCACGTGCACGCGCACACACACAAAGTCCACATCCTTTCAGTTTTGTTTCGCTAGAGACCCCTGGCCAGTAGAGCCCTGTGTCCTGAAGGACCGCATGTGCTGTCACTTGGCACAGAAGAGGCATTCAAAAGACATTTGAGGGATGAGGAAGAGGAGAGTGAGCTGCCTTGGGCCCCAGAACGGAGCCCTCTCAGGCCAGCTGTTCATTTGCCTCTGGGACACTCAAGTGAATTAAAACAGGGGCAAATGATCAAAGTTACTAACTCAGAGCTCCTGCCTCTGTAGACCTTCATGTCTCATAGCGTTTCACGTTCGTTAAAGAATCACATTTACCACTCCACTCCCCGAGCCTGGTTCACCTGCCTCTGAAACCAGCAGGGACACACCTGAGGCCATCTTCGTCGAGGCCGGTCACAGCTTTCACGTCTACCAGTGCTGATTCAATATGAAGTCACAGCAATTACAGGACTCGGCGTGCTTCTCCAGCCTCACCTTCCAGGTGAACATCTATGGCAAGACGCCCACTCTTTCCCTAACTTAGGATGAATACTTAGTGCAACAGAGGACGACCCCCTCTCTTCTCAATATCCTTTCCGATGAACCCTGTGTCTCAGTGACATGTTAAGGACTTCTCACATTTCGAGACATGTAGTTGCTCATGTTGGTATTTAATCTAATTTTAGTATTTAATTTTCTGCCCCTAGGTTTTGACGATTCTAATCCTACAGTTCAGTCCAAGTTACACATTTTTGGAATTTTAAAAATTGCCCTTATAAAGTTTTTCTTTTAGTGGTGAAAACCAAAGTTCTGGTTTTAACACAACCTTTTACATAACTGGTTTAAATTAGCAGAGTGTACCAGAAGCACGTTGATTTACAGTTTTAACATGTTTTTACAGAAAAGGATGATTTCTTACTTACATGAGTAATTTGCCTAATTGTTTTATTGTCCTAAAGCCAGCTTTCCCTGGGGCACGCACACCCCAGACTGCAGCGGGATGTCGAAAAGCACCCGGAGGCCCCACTCAAGGCCTCCTTCGTGGGTAAAAAACAGAATAAAAATCTGCATTTTTCATTCTCTTCATTTCCCCTCAGTGAAGACTATTCTGAAGCTCAGTCTTAAGGAAAAGAGACAAGAATCAGTCTCCTTTGGAGGACTTGCTCTATCATGGAGTAAATGAGAGCCAGTCTCACCTAAGGTCATGTGACATTTATGCTTTAAGGAAGACAGTCTGCGGATTAATAACAACACAAAAAACCAGTGCCCTTACTTCCCAGGAACACAAATTCTACCATGAAGACGTCATTGCAAAAGGCCAAATAAATATCTGCTTCCATCCCTAACCCCCGTGGGGTAGCTTGAACTAGGTCTCTGGACTCCCTGAGGCCACATCCTCCACTAGATCAGGGGTTCTTCATTCTAACTAGAGTCATGGGATTGTAATGTCCAGGAGGACTTTCACAAAGCAGGATTGCTGAGCCCCACCCCAGACTAGTTAAATCAGAATTGACAGGGTGGAGCCTGCGTCCTTTCCAGCAAATCAGGTAGAATGCTCAGGTGCACAGGCCAGGGGCTTTCTAAAGAACGCCTTGAGATAAATGTATAGAATTCATTGAATTCTAAAACGTTGGGTATCTGGAAATGGGACCAAAATGTGGGTTGCTTTGTGTATCAAATAATTTCTATTGGGGGTCACTGTGAGATGAGCAGCAGCTGACCTTTGCTTCATGATGTCAGTATTTGCATTATATTCATCACAGCGTCTAAGTCCTGTGGCTCCCAGCTTAACTAAAATATTGTTACGCCACCCAACTTGGGTACAGCAAACTGGTTTTAGGTTTTAATGGAATTGATGTAAAATGAAATCCCATAAATAAAGATGCATTTGTGTTTGGTTTCTGGGGAAAAAAAAAAGTGCCTTAAGAATCAGTTGAAATAACCCCCCCCTCTGAAAACTGCCCCCAACATATTCCAGGCCCCACACTTCGCTGCCCAGGTAACTGAGAGACACTGGGCTCCAGGGTCCTCCACTGCACCCTCTAGTACTTTTCTAAAATGACAAGCCTTGCAAAGAATTCCCCAGAGGTTCACGTGTGCAGCAGTTGAATCTATGCTGTGTTGAGGGTTTTTTCTCCTAAAAACACATGTGTCCTCCTGTTTCACAGTCTCGCTTGGCACCAAGTACCCAGTTCATGTGCCCATCAGATTAGCTCGAATTACATGCTTTCACTGCTCCACAAGCTAATGCAAGAGACCTACAATTACCTGTGGGCTGGTTTAAGCCCTAAATGGAACTAATGTCTGCCCCGACCAAATGCCTCAGGACACGCTCTTTTATTTTTTTCCCTGTAAATTGCTATTTTTATAGGCTGTTTTCCAGAAGCTGAACCCCCAAACAAGTTGGAACTGCAGGCCTACTAGATTCTGCTCATGACTGTGATTGTTGAGCCTTTACCACTTGCACTATGTCCGACACCTTAGCAAAATGCACAGCACTGCCCCCCCAGCAAAAGACAGAATTGCTACTCCCAATGCAAGCTCATTCGAGCTCATACACTAGCAGAAGTGAGAGGACACCAGCAACACCCTGCCTTCATGGCTGGCTCCACGTGTCAGGGCCTCCGAAGGCACCATATCGCCTGTTTGCATCTGCAGAGTGAACAACTCGCTCACGTCTAAGGAAAATGAAATCTATTTGGCACTCAAGTTGAAAATACCAGGGACGTTAGAAAATTCCAGCGCCACTTCTCAAACGATGACAGGGTACACAAATTTGTTCTGGCTGGTGAAATCGTGCAAACTTCACAAAGAGAAGAAGATGAATGGATAATAAGCATGATTCTTGCTTATGGGCCCCCATGGAAAAGTAGCATGATATCAGGATTACATTACCTTTCATTTCTATCAGCAACGAGTTCCACTGTGTCAGTCCCTGGGAGGGACAATCAGATAAAACCCTACCGAGTGCCTGTGGAATTTGCTGTTCCTGGCGTCAGCACTGAAAGAGCAGGAGGGGATCCAGCAGAGCCACTGTGCCTTCAAGGCGGGAGGGAAGGAGGGCGGGGCAACCTGTGTCTTCCACGGAGCTGCAGGTATTGTGTGACCACAGGTCACATTCCCTCACGGCTGTCCTAAGAGCCAGAGGAGGCAGCTCTCACTGACGGAAACTGGAAGTGGGAAATAGGGTCCTGAGCTTAGGTCTTCGCTTGCCTGACTCCGAATCCATGTCTTCTAAATGGCTGGGATGGTAACCTCCCTGAGAGTCAGATTCTTGGCCTGACATCCTTAATAGTCAAGTCAGACTGCCATTTCCTTGGGCTGGACTTTGTTATCAAACCATTCAGAGTGGAGGCATGGCCAATGGTGGATTATACAGAAAGTCAAAAAATGTTCACTGGATTCTAAGAAGATGAGCATCTTCATGCTACCTGAAAAATATCCATTTCCCTCTCACTTTAGGATTGAAATATACCTGAAATGGCCATTCCCAACCTCTGGGGACCTCCGAGTCCACTTGTTCAGGAAGCACATCCTAAACAGAGAGGTGGTCTCCGCCACGTGGCTATGACAGTTCTCATATGGGCAGATGAGATCCTAACGGTAACAAGCAGATTCATCTAAAAGCATTTCTTAATTTAAAATAGCTTCTTGGCATTATGTGTTTCATTAACATTTGATATTAAATATACAACTGCAATCTGTGAGCACCTGCACAACTTTTTGAAATCAGGAACAGATCTGCCACATTTGGAATGACTGAGCTAGGGGTTCATCAGATTTCATTACTGTCTAAAGTTACTTTCAGATCCCCATAAATATCCCTTTGAAAGTCTGAGAAACAAAAAGATGCTGTAACTTTTTTATTCCTGCTCCACACATTGGGAGTGACAGCCCATGATGAGAGTCATCCTGATGCCGTTGGGAACAGCATCTAGAAATCACAGCGACCCGCCCAGTGGCGGGGGTCCTTGGGTTCCTGAGCTGGGGCCTGCTCTCCTGCAGCCCCCCACCCACTTCCTCACAGGACCTCCGGTGTCATTTCCACAGGACCAAGTTCCCCTTTGCGTAAGTGACAGCTAAGAAGGCAGATCTCGGAGTCAGGCTGAATTCGAACTCCAGCTCTCCCCACAAGCCACAGTCCTCTTGCCCTCTCTCAACCTCAGGATGCTCATGGGAAAAATGGGTTCCCAGTGAGGTGGGCCATGGAGGCCTTCACCTGTGGTCAGTGTCTGCCCTTCATCCTGGCTGTTTCTTCTTACACGCCCTCCTGACAGTTCATCCAGCTCTCCTTGACAGACCCTTTTGGAAACATCTCCAAGCCAGGCACTGACCACAGCATGGTTCTGGTCCCGCCTCTTCCAAAAACTTGCCACATCTTTATTTATTTATTTATTTTGAATCCTCTACATTTTCAAGCTTAGCTACATATTTGCTCACAACACAATGCTTTAGTTTTCTGGATCTTCATTTATAAGCCTTGGTCATTCATGTCCAGGTATAGAGTAGAGAACATGTTCCCAAGTTGCCTGCGAAGACCCAGTTAACCACAGCCTGAATGTGTGCCCACATGCCCACACGCGCACACACACACACACACACACACACACAGGTACACATCGGAGGCCTGTCAGCAGGTAATTATCTTCCATGCTGATGGCTCTGAATTTCTGGGTGCCTTCCAGCTACCTTCGCTCTTCAAACTTCCCTTCCTGTCCCCCCAGCTGCTCCTGACTCCGGGGCCCCAGGGCACAGACCAGCTCAGCCTTTCTGTCATGCCTCTTCTTGCCCCGGAACGATGTGCTGCCCTGAGCTAAACAATTTCCAGAACAAACACGTAAGATGATTTACAGCCGACCCAGCGCAGGAGCAGAGAGCTCTCTTTCTGTAAAGTCAGTCCAACTGCTCTTATTAATTAGCATTTTATTGGCCAAACAGTGCTTGCCCAGACACACCGGGGCTATTTTTACCCAGGCTGTCACTTTGCAGGTGTGGCTGGCAGTGGAGACTGGGCCTGTGTGGAGCCATCCAGCCCGGGGATGGAGAGGACACACAGGTGTGGGCTTGGTGAGCTCAGACACCTGTGCGAGGCTCCCTGCCGCTTTCTCTGAGCTGTCCTCCACACAGCGCATGGGTGAAAACCGCTGGGGCTTTGGAAGCAGCCGGCAGGAGAGTGAGTTCAGGCAGCCTGGATTCCTCAGCAGCAGGGACTGTTGCGATGTGCACATCCTGAGGAACAACAACAACAGAAAGAGAACCAGAGGGGCTAAGTGGTTCTGCAGAGCTGGCCTGACACCGCAGCTCTCCAGTGGGGCCGGGGGTCACTGCTCCTGCTGCTGGTCAAACCGTGTCAAGGGTTCCTTCCCTGGCCTTATTGTTCTGCAGTCTTTCTGTATTTGCATGATGGCTAAATGCCTCCCAATTTGACCTTGTTAAGGAAAATTGCTCTCATTTGGCACAATGGGGACAATAAGCAATTTGAAAAGCAAGGTGTGAGGGCGTTGTAACCATTCTGAAATAGTCAGTAGACCAAAAATCATTCCAAGACTTTTGTGTGTGGCTCTCGCTCTCCACCTCTCCTCCTCCTGTTCCTCAACCAACCAACCAAAAGAACACTGCTCTCTGTTTTTTCTTCATGATTGCAGAAAACCCTCCTCAAAGTGTGTTCAGGATGAATACACCCCTGTGGCTACTTGCAAGAGAAACAAACCCCAGCATGAAAATACCGAGGCTTTCCTCTTTTCTTATGTAAATAAATCTCCAGATGGCTCATTTGTAGGACTGTGTTTACTAATTCTTGTTTTCTTTCTAGACAATCTGTTCCCAGAAACCATTTTATCATTGAAACTTGAGGTAATGCTTACAATTCCATCCAGTGAAAAGCCCATCAGAAGACTCGCTCCACCTGGGGTTCAGCTTGGTGGTACCAAGGCCACACACACACACACACACACCGCATCGGAAGAGCTGGCAATTCTGTTGTTGTCATTGTTGCTGGACAGAGATATTTATAGTGAGAGTCAGAATGATCAATTTCAGAGTTATTGGAATATCAGTGCTAGACGGGGCCATGTGCTGGCTGCTCTCGTTGAGGAGTGTAAAGTCGTGCCTTGAACTTCTCTCCCCTCGCTGGGGTTTAGCGCTCACAGCATACATCACCAATCGCTCATGGCTTCCTTTTCACTGGAGCTCAGAAGTGATCTCAGATGTTTTCAACAGCTGAAGTCATTCACTATCAATCACAGTTGGCATGAGCAATCACAGTGGACAGGTAAGTTGACACCCTTTGCCATCCCTAAGCCCTTGCTTTGCTGACCAGGTGAGGCTGTGGACATAGAAACGATAACACGCAATGTCTCTCAGGTAGTTAAGAGCATTAATTCTCAGACGAGGAAATTCAAACAGGGGATTTTGATGCTGGAGGAACTCAAAGGATCTCAACCACTGGGCCACATCCCCAGTCCTTTTTGTATTTTTGTTAGAGACAGGGTCTCACTGAGTTGCTTAGGGCCTCGTTAAGTTGCTGAGGATGGCCTCAAACTTCCAATCCTCCTTCTTCAGCCTCCCGAGTGGCTGGGATTATAGGCGTGCAGCACCAGGCCCAGCTCAAGCCCTCCCTTTCCCGACCTCAACTGTGATTATTTCCTTCATCTACGAGGACAGGTGACGCATCACAGTAGCATTAGAGTATCTGACTTTGTTGACAACTAGAAATCACAGGTTTCATGTGATATCCAGTTGTGTACTTCCCAAAAGTCCCTTCTGCTCATTGCTGATTCTAGACATTGCAGTTATTGAGCCTATGATGAAATCTTATCTTTTAATGTATTATGAGGCACATCTATTACTGTATCCAAATTTTTTAAAACTATTGTGATAATTATACCTCAATGTGTTTCCTTTGTAGTTCTATACTTTCACATATTTAAGGCGTTGTTCTAAGAAGGGATCCAAAACATCATCAGACTTCAATAGTGACCGTGGCACAAAACCTGAATGCTCACCCTCATGTTACTAACACTCAAAAAGGGCCTCACCATAAGACCCCCGCCATCTTGGATGGGCTCAATATTTACCCCCATATCTAATAAGTGCTTTTTAAATTAAAAATTATTCATGTTGAGTGGCCAGGGGAGACTGAGACATACAGTTACAAGTTTCCAAGTTTCTCTTCCCAAGTGAGAATGATCCAGTCCAATAGCAGAAACTAAGCTCTTGGTCCTGTGTTCCCCATGGTCTCAGGGACACTGCAGCAGATGTCACCATCAACACTCTAGGTGGCGCGGTGACGAGCCTTGACTTCTACCAGACTGCAGGGCCCAGCTAGAGAGGGCGCCACGCTGGGCCTTGGGATGATTCTCCCCATCAGCCCTCTGTCCCCAGATTCAATTCCCGCCGTAGCCACACATGACCCTCTGCAGACCCTCTACTTCAGAGTCACAACCAAGCCCAGCCACCTGGGAGTGTCATCAACTGCCACGGGGTAGATGAAGTGGGGGCTCATTAATCAGATTCAGTGAAAACACACCCTGCTTGATCTCACTGTGCCAACACTGCTACAGCACCCAGGAAGCTCAGGTCTGGCCCATGCAAGACCAGAGCCCCCAATGAAAGGAAATCTTGGTTTTGGAAAGTGAAATAATGAGACAGTAGCACCCCAGGGGGCAGGAAAGACCTGGAAAGGGCAGCTCTGGTCTCCCCTCAGTGCTTCAATGTGCAGGAGCCCTGGACGAGGAGTCAGAGACCCAAGTGCCAGGCACTGGACCCCAGGTCCCCTGTGCCATAGGAGGTGGCTCCTCTGCTGGGACCTCATTTTCCCCCACTGTGACATTAAGGATCAGCCACAAGAGCCCTTTCTCCTGGACACCACTGCTCTGCCCAGGTCCTTCATAGTTACCGACTCGGCACCCAGCTGGCCCAGCTCAAGGGGAGGCAAGGCCTGAGAGAGGGCTCCTGCCTGACCCCTTCTCTTTGGGGCTGCCAGGTTCTCCCAGCTCCCCTCCCGCGTGCTCTCCCTCCCGCTTCCCGTCACATCTTGCCGGTTCATTCTGCTTTGGGTTTCAGCAATTTAAAATTCCCTGGCTTGGAGTCAGCTCTTCTATCAGAACCAACGTGGCTCCAGACTGTTCTACCCCGTTCGATGCAGGAAATGAAACAAAGCCGGGCTTGTTCCCAGTTTGATAGGCTGCAAGTTGAGGGAATGGGGGCTTCAAATCTTTTCACGATTTTGTTTTGGCACCAGAGCGTCTGTGTTTAATTCTGCGTCTCCTGCCAGACTTGGGAAGCTGAAGTGATAATATCAACATGCGCAGAGACCCAGAGCGCCACCCGCCAGCGTCTCCGACCCAGGCCGGGCGGCGGGGGGATGGGGATTGCGTCAATGCACAAGGATGCGCATGCGCAGAGACCACGCTCGCAAAGAGAGGCACATCCGTCAGTCACCTGAACACACCCACACGTGGACGTGGACGCACAGGCACACGCACACACATGCACATACGGCCACGTATGCTCATTACACCCATCACTCACATTCTCACATTCTAATTTACACACACATACGTGCACACACGATCACACATTCCCACTCAACCACCCACACAGAGGCACAGCCATGCACACACGCACAGGCGCACCCATACGCACAGGCATGCACATACACGTATGCACAGGCATGCACGCTCATGCACACCTCATGCTCATGGCACCAGCAAAGGAGCACGGGATTGTCACAGGTGAGCGGTCACAATTGACCCCAAGCCCAGGACCTGAGAGGAGGTAGTTCTCATCACCAGGCCTCTCTGGGAGGGTCCATCCTGAAGTTCAACCAACTAAACCTCCAGTTTCTATGGAGACATTTACTTTTCTGGTTTCTGCAGTTCAGCAGACCCGTCCCCTGGCAGATGGGATGCAGGAGCAAGCAGTGGTCAATCTTCAGCAACTGAGAAACATAATATTTTTGGATTATTCTCTGTACATAACCGAGTGGTCATTAGTTTTTTAAAAAATAATGCATGAGATAGCATCAGCTGTCCTGAATACAGCAGATGCCCAGCATCCCTACCAGGCCACCCCGCCTGTCTAATTGCCCACTCCTCTTCCTTAGTCAGGTATTCCTGCGGGCCATCCAGGAGCCAGAGACACCCCAGGCCCTAGAGCAGCTGGGAAACCAGTCCTTGTCCTGGATCCTGCAGTCAAGGCAGGAGCAGACACTGGACCAAAAATCACAGAGAGGGATGCAAAGTGACACCGGGGGAGGAGCCTCGATTCCCTGGCAAGGGAAAGTAGGGAGCAAGACGCTTTCACACAGGGGCAGAAAGGCCGGGGACCCGGAGAGGTGGACACGAGGAGCCTGCCACACACCTGGCCCACATGGGGACTCTGACATTAGTGCTGTTGCTGTTGTTATGTGATGCTGGAGAGCCCAGAATCCAGGAGAGAAGGCAACAATCTAAAACCTCAGGAAAACTGCCCCGCTCGCACATGTGTGTGCAGCTGGAGAGGTTCTCCATGCCTTCAGCAAGAGAGACGGATTTAGGAGAAACAGGCTATTGAGAAAAATAAATAAGATAATGGATGTGTGACGCCAGCAGGGTGCCTGGCACTCAGAAGTTGCCTAATGAGAGCGGCTGGCGCTGTGCTTATTATTTAGTATCCAAGTTATGCTCCACTCCAGGTCTCCAGCAAAGAGGGGTGTATCCCTCAGAAAGAAAAGAACTTGCCCTGAAGGTGGGAGGGGACCAAACACCCCACAGGGGGTTGCAGGGACAGGAGCCAAGCGGGCTGGGTGGGAGTTCACCACTGAAAGATCTGGCCAGGGGTGAGCCAGAACAGATTGGAATCCCCTCTGCTGACCGACCCTTCAAAAAGCGCCACATGAAGATACAGGAAAGAGAACGTTATGGCGGACTGTCGCAGAATGTTGATGAAATGGGGTAGAATCAAGCCTGCTGTCTTTTCTGAACAAAATCCACTACCAACAGTCCACACTTCCCCCCGAGCTGCTACACCATAAGTACAGGGAGAAAGGGGCAGCCACCAGCCCCAAGTGTCCTGTGATCACCATAAGGGACTCACTGAACTTGACTAATAGGTTTCATGGGACATCCACCCTGACCTGCTCCCAGTTCCTTACCCTGAAATCCAGTCCAAATGATCCTGGGCAGCAGGAGAGCAAGGTCTTCAACATTTATCTGTTTATCCACACCAGACAATGGTAGAATCCACTGATTCCAGATTCTGACAAACCCTTGTTTAAATTCTGCTCTGGCAGTGACAAGCAGGGACCTTGGGCAAGTCTATCATCCCTGATGCCTCAGTTTCCTTACCTTCATAATGGGGAGAATAGCCATGCACTGGGGTGCATGCCTGTAATCCCTATACCTCAGGAGGCTAAGGCAGGAGGATGGCAAGTTCAAGGCCTACCTCGGCAACTTAGGGAGACCCTGTCTCAAAATAAAAAAGGCTGGGTATGTAGCTTAGTGATAGAGCACCCTCTGGGTTCAATGCCTGGTACCAAAATAAAATAGAGACAGGAGAATAATAAGACCTACTCTGGGATGCTACATGAGAATCAGATGACACAATGCCTATAAATAGTGTACCATTCAACATGGTAACTGTTAGCTTCCAGTTATTCCTTTATACTCCGCCTTTTTTCCAGAATAGGTATAGGATAGAGGTGTATGTGTGTCTGTGTTGAATAGGTTGGTGGGTGGAAGGAAAAAGGGATGGACACAAAAGCTGTCACAGGCATCTTGTGAAGATGCGGGCATCTCATGGGCCACCAACACAGCCTGGTGAGCTGTTCCAGCAGCCACCCTCCATCGTTTGTAGGTTCAGGAGATACCAGTTGTTCAGCAGAAGTAGCACATTTCATACTGGTAAGATCACTCAGAAGTTTCTCCCCAGGACATACTACTTTTTTAATTATAAGCGTATTCCAGTCAATGCCTTATGATCAAAATGGAATTCCAACCTATCTCTTATGATGGTGATTTAAAGCTTCTTAATCACTGTAAATTATTTTGACACCCAAGTGAAAAGTCTTCTGTAATGCTTTTAGAATCCCACTTTTATTTTACATTAATTAAAAGGCCACTAGCCATAACGTCTTAATAAAATCAAATTCCCAAAAGGAGTGCCCAGCTGACAGGTTGGAGCTCAGGGTGAGTTAGAGGACCCCGAGAAAAACACATAATGAAATTTCAACCACGAAAATGCAATCAGCATGACCTTGATCAAGAATGGGCATCCCTCAGGAAGAGAACTGATACTTGCAGTAATAAATTTGATGATCATCATTATTACCACTCTAGCAGTTTATGGCTATTATGGCTATGTAGCAAAAGACTTTCAGACCAAACAGCCTCACAGACATACTGTAACGTTGCGTGGCACTCCTTGATTATCCTGTAAATATCGGACCCAGGATATGCACTGGAGGGAGGGAAGTTGACCCTGGTAGTGTCAGAGTGGAAGAAAGTGACGCTAAGACCAGAAACAATCCCTGGACAGTGACCAGAAAGGCGAGGGGAAAGACTGACTTCCCAAGAAAAGGCAAATGTCAATCACTGTGCAGTTTCTTTAATCCCATAGCCTTGGGGATCACTAGATGTCCTATTCACAACACCCAGTCCTGTAAATCAGGCACTGCTGAAGAAGGAGCTGTCTTCTCGAGCAGCTGTGTCTCCGAGGTTATGCCTTGACATCCTGACCAAATCCACGGAGCTGAGAGGGACCCTGCAGTCACGTGCACACATTCCAGTACATCTGCTCAAATCTGGGGTGTTCTCCTAGGAGGGCTCTGCTGTGGTTGGACACCATTTGTCCCCCACGGGTTCATGGGCTGCAAGCTTGGTCCCCAGCGTCCTTATTGGGAAGTGTTAAAACTGTAAAAGGAGGGGCTTATTGGGAGGTGATCAGGTCACGGAGCACTGCCTTGGACACTAACATGGGACCCTGAGTTAGTGCTCTTGAGAACAAGCTTGGCCATCCCCAGCCTCTGTGGCTTCCTATCCACCGGTGTGACCTCCCCTGCCCTCCTGCCCTTAGGTTGCTATCAACCTGAGGTCCTCATCACAACCTGCTGCTGGTGTTGTGCCCTTGAACCTCCAGAGCTGTGGGCTAAATAGATCTCTTTTCTGTAAAGAGTTATCCAAACTGCGTCATAACAGAAAATGGACTAATGCAGGCTTCAACAATTCACTCAGCTGCCTCCATAACTCCGTTGGACCATTCAGTGGAACCCAGGTATTTTTAATCTATACTTCATGAACTAAAAAACTATGGTTAAACATCTTAAACACCTCTTGCTTCTAGCCCATTTCCATCAGAAATCCAAATATTTGCTGAAACAGAGGCTGTAATTAATAAAGCTATTAGCCCAGATTCTGGCCCCAGCTGTAAACACTAGAGACTTAGTTATCACTAGACAGAGCTCTTCAGGTGTGGGGAAATGGCTCCGATTGTCTTGGTAGCATAAAGTTCCCAGGAAGTTCTGTTCTAAAATAATAATTGTTATTATTGTTGTTGTTGTTTAGTTTCCATTCCCAAGTAAGGACTTTCTCCATGCTAGAGATGCTGTTGTCCCAAGACAAGTCTTCCATTCTAACAGCTTAATGACCTCCATTGCAGCCCACAAAGGTCCCCAGGAAATTTATCTTTAGGACCATCTCTAGATTGATAGAGAGGGAAAGGAAGGATTTGGATATCCCTCAACTCTACAACTTCATGTAGAATAAATCTGAATGAAATGAATATTGAGTCCAATTCTAGTTGAAGAAGAAACAGTCCCAGCCACTAACTTTGGGAGAAGGAAGGATATTTAAAGATCCTGATTTCATCTGTGAAAGTGCCTGGACACATTAACATCACCCTTCCAAGCCACTGAAATCTCTTCAATCAGGGTCCCCCACACTGCACAGCTTCTCCATGACGTGAGACCTCAAGAGAACACTGAGACCATCCATTTTTGAGAGTTCCATCCACTTAGGTGGGCAAAGATCCCCCAACAGTCTGCCTCCAAGCTTGCCAGCTGAACAGGCAACAATGAAAATGAGGAGCAGATGGGACAGCAGAAGTGATGACAGGCCAGCCCTGCCAAGGCACTTGGGCCCCGCCAAGTCACTTGAGAGGGGCCCCTATGGTCATGTGACCAATGTTTTCATAAATCCATTGAACTTATCCATCTAAATGGTGGCTGTTCTCAAGAGATCACCTTAAAAGGAAGTGTAATTGCTCTTTTCCTCAAAATCACTTAGAAATCTCCCCATGGTAGACAGTTCCAAAGTCACTTGGTAGAAGGGAAACTTGAGGATTAGGTGAGAGGATTAAATGAGGTTGATCTAAAGCACTTCTACCTTGGTGCAGGTATGTGGTAGGAACTTAGGAGATGTTGGTTTTTATCATAAGTAATACCCTTCTGACCTCCTAGGATGTGGTTGAATACAAGGAAGTATGAGCCCCAACAAGTAGAGGCTGTCTCCCAGATTACTTCCCATCTTATTCCCATGAGGCATGGGGAGTACATGATGCAAATCAAGGAAGAAAACCTAAGTCATGGGTTAAATAATGCTACCGTGGTGCAGGATTCCATCAAGGCAAGCTTGGATCCATATCTTCAGAAGCACAATGCAAGTTATTAATTTTATTCTGAAATCTACCCTGCTCTAGGGGTAAAGGTAATCATCCCACCTCTATTTCTTTGTTCCTCCAAAGCAGGAGGCCAGGTCACTGTGGCACAGATAATACCATGTGCACACGAAGCCTGACCCCTCCTCCTGGCCATACAGGAAGAAAGATGCATTCCCAACATCTTTGAAGTTTGACTGAGACCATGTGATTCCTAGGGCCATCTTCTTTGTGTGCATGTGCACATACCCGTTCTCTTTCTCTCTCTCTCTCTCTCTCTGTCTCTCTCTCTCTCTCTTCCTCTCCTTCTTCCAGGTCATAAGCATAGACTTGGAGGTGAAACCAAGGAGAGAAGAAACCAAGTCACAACTCAGTGAGGAGGCTCCCTACACCCCCATAGAACTGCCCAACCAGGGACATCTACCTTGGACTATCTGTGAGCCAGTCATAGAATTTTATTGTGTTCCCTGAGATTTAGGGGATTGTTATTAAAGTGGCTACTATGAAGCATACTGATTAATACAGTCCTTCCCACTTAAGATTTGGGAAACTCCCTCTTTGAGAGAAGCCATCTCAGATAGGTCAGAACCAGGAGAAAAGTGGATCAGCTAAGACCTGGGTAGGACACTCGAGATTTAGTCCCATCTCAAGCAGTTTGGAGCCCTAAGTTCCAATCTAAGAAGTCCCTGCTCTGTGGGGAAGGGCTGCATGCATTGACAATGCTGAGGAACTTTGTAGATTATCTATTTACTGCTTCCCAACTGGTTTTGCAGATGGTTGAGATAAAGACAACCATCAAAGGAACTTAATTCAAGGGCTAGGATAAAAGTGAGATGGAGAGACTGGAGCCCAGAGAAAGCTCAAGTGACTTACCTCAGGCACCACCAGTTAGCGCAAAGGCCAGGACCCTCACCTTCCAAGTCCAGTCAGCCGGCCCTCTGCCTTTCTAGTCTAAAGAACTGACGCCTGGATTCTTAAGTGAGAGAGAGGGTAGATTGAGGTCTATTTATTTCTACAGCAGGTTTCAAGTGGCTCCAGGGATCCTTCATGAACTATGCCTTTGAAAAACCATTGAATTGGTTTTGTTGGGTCTTGATTTAAACCAACCAACCAAACAAACAAACAAACAAACAAACAAAAAAATCACTAAACAAAGAGATGAGAGAAACAAAGGGTTCTTCTTCAAAGAAGCCATTGCCTCGCTTCTGGGTGGACAGAGAATTTCCCTGCTGAAAGGGCCTTGATTTGACAGAGAACAAATAAGAACCATCTTGGGAAAAGGAAGATGTTCTCTTTCATCATCGCCAAAGCCGGTCCAAAGCCCGGGTAAAGTGAGAAAGACGTTTTCCAAACCGTCTCCACCAGAACGAGCTTCTACTAAGTAATGCATCGTTAAGTAAGAAGGTGTTTTTCAGCTGCGTATTCACAAGTAATTAATTAGTGATCAATGTGGATGTTTGGCCCCAGGTCCTGGTGCAGAAGAGGCTCCTTGCTAAATGAAGGGGCACTGACCATAAACAAAAGGCAAAAGACAACCCGAGTGCACATCCCCGGGAACAGGGAAACATGTTGATCGGAGGGAGGCAGGAGAGAGCCTGCCTCTGTGCTGTCTGCTGGGTGACCCCAGAATCCAATCCAACCAGAGGCGAGGTCTTTCAGCTGGAGATCATAAACCTCTAAAACTCAGTCCCCTCTGCACGACTCACACCTGAGGGTGTAAGGAGTTGAATGGTGGTCCCCAAAAGATATGTTCACATCCCTAACCCCAGAACCTGTCAATATGGCCCGGGTGGAAAAGGGATCTTTGTAGATGGAATTTGCTTTAGGATCTCAAGATGGGATCAGGCTAGATGACATAGATGGCCCCTAAATCCACCGACAGATGTCCTTATAGAAGATGAGAGAGAAGAGGGTAAGCCAGGTGAAGACAGAGACGGTGGGCAGAGAGACACAGGCGCAGGGCAGGCGATGCCTGAGCCACGGGAAGCTGGAAGAGGGAGGAAGACTCCTCCCTAGAGCCTTCTGCAGGACAGCATCCCTCCTAAGTCTTGGATGCTGGACTTGCGGCCTCTGGAACTGAGAGAGGACATTGCTGTTGTTTTCAGCCACCAGGTTTGTGATATTGTGCCACAGCAGCCCTGGGAAACTGACCCGGGGACCACGAGGTAAGGAGACTTACCCAGTATCTGTGAACACCTCAGATCAAGCAGGGAGGCCTCTCTCTGTCCCTTAAAGTAATGAGGAGACACTCAACATGGACATTTAGTTATTCATTCAACAAACATTTGCTAATTGAGATGTCTTGCTACCCTCAACTTGCTCATAGTTTAAAGAGAAAGGCAGGACTGGGAAAACTAAGAAAAGCCCTGTGAGAGCCACCAGAGGGAATACAATGGACAGGAGGCCGGTGTGGGGGCTGAGCCTCCTAAGACACCTCCAAAGGAGGAGCATGAGTTTCTAACCCAAGAATACCAGGGTTGTGAGCAAAATGCCCCCCTATACGTTCCTCCCCTTCTCTTCCGTTCCTAATTCTGGGCAGGCAAGGAGGGGAGGCGGGAGGCAGAGAGGATGGAGAATTGGTCTCCGTGGAGGGACAAGGCTCGGATTCCCTCCGAACCCCGTCCCAAGCCTATGGTTGGGACCACAACCACCATTGACGAGGTAGCTGCACAGTCATGCCCGCTACCCAGGGAAACATCACTGGTGCCACCCAGAGCAGGCACACGCGTGCGATCTTTCCTGGGCTGTGCCCAGCACGGCCCTCAGTCCACTATGAGGACAAAACGGGGGGAAAATCCTCCAGAAAACCCACACTTTCCACTTGGTTTTGCTCAGATTGGAAAATGAAAGGCGAGTTATAATCTGCTGAAAATAAACTTTGGGGAGAATTTGCAGATTCCGTGCAGGGAAGATCAAATGTTGCAATTGAAGGGAATGAGGATGTTTAATCTAACCGGAAAAGAAGTCTCCACGCTGCAGAACAATCAGAACCCACCGCGTCTGTGCTTTTGTGACAGGAAACCACCAACTTGAACACTAGAGACGTTCATTCAGAAATCCAAAGTCTTGGTTTTCCATGGCTCCGGTCCTTAAAAAATAACAGCAGGGGCCAGACCCGCAGGAGCGGAGGTCGTGGGGCTGAGAGCGAGAGGATGTGGATGTGGGGTGGGCAGATGCCCACAGGACCTCCAGAGTCAAGTTCAAGCAGGGCTCAGGGTCACTGACCCCCAAATGAAATCGCAAAACTGGTCAGCAGCCTCTGACTAAAACCAGTTCTGGGAAAGAGATGACATCCCTGGAAATGTTTATAGCACGTACTAGCTCCATTCTTTTCTGCTCTCCAAGGAGGACTGAATCCATTTTGCTCAACACAGCATTTTTAGACAATGTGGGTTTTATGGTTTTTGTGAAACAGAGGAAGGAATGAATTGCAAAACCAAATATAACTAGAAATGTCTTTGTAATTTTAAAATAAAATAAATGAAAACAGTTGAGACCAAGTATCGCCCTCCAAGAATGGAAACCCAAACACAATCTCTTTCTGCTAAAATATAGGGGAAGGAGCAGAAATAAATCCAAATGGATTGAGATCCAAAACTGAAACCCAATAAACTCAATGGCAGAAATTAAATACAAATTATAAAAATCTTACCAACCCTAGAGGCTAAGAGTAACATACACAAAGAAATCTATTGTCCTTTCAAATTTTCATGGGCTAGCATCTAATGTAGATTTTTAAAGCTTCCCATTGCTTTGGGAATAGAGATGTTTATATTGTGATAAGTATTTCTATCTAAGAAATCCTGTCTTTAGTAGCAAAAGAACCCAGGAACTGCAATTGCTTTGTAAATGCCCTAGCAAGGCAAATCTTAGAGCTCTCTAACTTATTTTTCTTCCAGAGCAAGTGTGGATACAAAATCAGGGTATTCTATATCAATGTCCAGAAGGAAAATGGTTGAGTCAACATTGAATGGCCACTTAAGAGAATAATATGCAGCCCTTTAGAGAAGGATAAGACCCCTGTACTGCCACAGACTGCTCATGGATAATGCTCTGGGAAAACCACGGTTAAAAACTCATATACCATCAGCAATACCAAAATGTGAACACAAACTGTCTTTGGGTGCCAGGATTAGGCATGATTTTTTTTTCCTTTCTTTTTCAAATGTAATATGATTATAATGAAGAAAAATGATGGATGACAGATGCTTTTAGAAGCTTCTGGAAAACATACGATCCTATATTATTTTACTCCATGTTGTCCTCCCAGTAGGACTGCCAGGCAAGAAGCTGCAACAGAATGGAAGCCGAGATTCATTTCTTACCCTGGACTTTGTTCTGCCTAGGACCCTGGGGTGCAAGTTTGGAAAATTAAGAGCCTGTTTTGGACACTTGAGGTCCAAGGTGCCTGTGAAGTATACAAGTGGCAATGGTAATTAAGGGGTTGAGCCCATAAATCTTCAAAGAAGATTCTTTTTATGTACTTTAAACTTTACAATGGGGACTATCTGGGGGAAATATTTTCAATCTTCAGTTAATGGTTCTTTTGACCCATTTTAATATGAAAAGACATTGAAATTGTTTTGTTTTGTATTAGGGATTGAACCCAGAGGCACTTCACCACTAAGCAATATCCCCGGCCCTTTTCCGTTTTCTTTTCAAATAGAGTCTCGCTAAGCGACTGAGGTTGGCGTTGAACTTGCGATCTTCCTCCCCAGCCTCCCAAATTGCTAGAATTACAGGCACACACCTGACCACTTTTTATGTAGGAAATAGTCATACAATAAAATAACTTGGCCAGCTTTTCGGATCTAAGTTTCAATGCATTTTGAATCTGTCCTTAAGTTTCCATCCAACTGAAATTCTGCCATTTTAAGTCAAATACAAATAAATACTGAAATAGAATTTTTGCTTGCTGGTAAGAGAAACCAACAACACAAATGGCTTCCATCCATCCTTTTAGCCCATATGCAGAGTCTCAAGAAAGATAATCCTGACAGGCTTTGCTTTGTCGTGTGCTCGTGTCTTGACCAAGATAGGACAGGGCACCCTGACTGATAATCTCACCAAGACCGAACGTAAGGTAGAAGGAGTGACACCCAACCGGAGAAAAGGGACAGACGCCGGCAGGGAGATGACCCATGCCCCATTCCCTGCTGGCCCAGGTGCGGTGTTCCGCGCTGGCCTAGAGTTTCATACAGGTGCGGTGCGAATGAGATCAAGAGAACCACCGCCACATGTCGAGGGAGACCCCTGCAGCTCAGGGTGCTGTGCATGGCACTGTTACAGGGACAGGCCGCCTGACAGAGACCTTGAGTGCACACACTACACACAAAACCCAGGGCTTGGGATTTTAGAAAATTAAACAAGAAATTAATAACAAAGACAGCGACTTTGCAGTTATGTTTAATAAATGCAAAACCCAAGGAGCCAAATAGTGGTGGTGGGGGGGACAATTCTTTTGAGTGAAATGCTTGAAGAGTTAAATTAACAACAGAGGCCCCATTGTACCATGAGATGTTTTATTGACTTGTTTTCTAACTTACTTTTGAACACAATGAAAGTTGTGTGTTTTCAAATAAAACAAATATATTTTTTTTTCCTTTCTCAATACTACATAGAAACCTCCAGGGCAAAGTAAAATAAAACCTCATTATTTTCAGATTCCACTCATTCCAGAATTATAATAATTTGGCTTGGGCCGCACTGAAGCCTGCCTTTGTACTCTCTCTGAGTCATGGTTTTACTAAACAAATCACTGATACAAACAAGATTGCTGGGAGTCAAGTTTAAGCTGCTCCAGGGAGCCTCCGGGCACAGCTCACACGCAAGTGCCTGCGGCTCCTTACGGAGCCTCTTAATCACCATTAAAGCAAATGGAAGGACTTGGTAGCAGCTGGTTCACATTTCTAGAGGCCCCTGTATTTCTTTAAAAACTCGTCTATAATTCAAATCTTCCACTTATTACAATGTGTTTTCATTCTGTAAATTCAATCAAATGTTTGACCAAGTGGTTTAATGTAAAAAGATAGCGATTACAGAACCCATTTGCCCATCAGCCTTAGAGTAAAGCCATGGCGGCTGCTTTTCCTTCAAAGTGAGGCAGCACTGAGAATGGTGTGTACACATGCCAGCAAGCGTATCTAAATGAGCACATGTCCCGGATGGACCGTAAAGTAACATTATCCTCTTAGAAATGTGATAAATTGTTTACAATATTCTCTAATCTCTAATCTCATTCAAACATCATGGAACATACATGGAGACCCTTGTGTCAAAGACAGGAAGTGCTCAGCAAATGGTCCACGTGCTCTCTGGTATTTCTCAGCCTCCCTTGAGGGACAGGCACTGTGAGCAGAAGTACCAAGTGGCACTTCCTACCAGGACAGGTAAAAGGCAGTGTGGGTCCTCCACCTGCCCCATTCCCTAACATGGTGACTGCAAGCCCCCCGGTGAGATGGCAGGAATCACATGGAGAGCACTGGATCCCTGAGTCACCAGATGGAAGAGAGACTCTGGAGAGCTCCAGCCTGAGACGCTCCAGAATTAATAAATTGTGCTCAAGGGAAAAATTAGGTGCTGTGAATAAGCCACTGATTTGGCATCATATTGGCTACTACAGCATGACTTAGCCTATTCTGATAATGCTCTACCTATTAGTGGTGCTGCCTCACAGATAAGAAAGCTGAGGCGGAAAGAGAATACCTGGGCAGACTGAAAATCACACTGGTAGTAAGCGGCAGGAATATGATTTATACCTTTTGATTCCAGTGTGCTTTCCCCCAAGATCCAAACGTTAAGATGTTACTTGAATGCAAAAATTAATGACCAACTGCTATTCAATGACAAACTGTAAGACTAATATGCTCTGCCCGAGGGACACTTCATCCCCAATCTGTTTAATCCAGGCTCTTCACCCCCTTCACTTCAGGCACGGGAGACCAGAGAGTCGTGTGCACCAACAAGGCCTAGACCATGCCGCAGACCTCTGAAAACACTTCATCCTTTTTTGTAAAGGCTTCTTCATAAAATCAAAAGAGTATTGTTAGGGGCAAGTGGTGAGAACAGACTTGGGAACCAGAAAAATGTAAATATAAGTCCAATTTTTCATCCTGCCAAATTCAAACAAACATCATTTTAATGACCTGGCAGTCCCCAAAAGTCAGCAGCCACCAGTTAAATAAAAAGCCCATTCACTTAGGAGCAGAAGTGTCAACAGGAGCATTTAACGTAAGTCAGGTGTCCGCAGCAGAGCGACCCTGTGTATGGTGACAGGCACATGTGGGCTAGGTTAGCCAAACAGCATCACCCGAGTAAATGCAAAGAACACACAGGAGGCCCCGTCTCAGGGGCAGATCCTCATGTAAATTTGGGGAACTTAGTCTGGATTTTCAAAGGCTGTCAAATGTCTCCTCCATCAGTGTTTGCGGGTTATGAAAGTACCAACTACTGACTTTTCTTGTAAGAAATACAAATTGGTACCACCTATCTAGAATAAATCAGCATATGCCTCATAAAAACACAAAGCTCACAGAAGAAAACTTAGGAACACATCTGTATGACCTTGGACAAGACAGAGATCATTTAGGGAGGACAAAGAAAGCCAGGAACATCGAAGAAAAAAACATTATTGAACAAAGTCAAAATTTAACATTTTTGCTGAACAATAGACACTGTTAAAATGAATAGGCAAGTCACAGACCAGAAGAGATGATTTGCAACCTGGATATCCACAAAAGTACCTGATTATGGAAAACGTAAAGAATGCATATAACTCAAGGGCAAAAAGACAACTCAGTAAAAGATAAGGAAAAGGTTTGAACAGACATTTTACCAAAGGAAATATTCAAACAGCCAATCAGCATCTGAAGGAGTGCTCAGCGTCACCAGTCATCAGCTAAAACCACAACAGAGTCCTGTTTCATACCCCCAGAATGGTGTCACCAGGTCTGGTGAGGCTGTGGAGCAATGGAACCCTCATACAGGGATGGGGAGGGTATGACACGTGACAAGCCTGTCTGCTACACAGCTGGGGCTTCCCCAAACTTTTGGATTTCAGAGCATTTCAGATTTCAAATTTGGGGATTTCAGATTTCAGACTTGGGGATCAGAGATGCTTAACCAGTGAAGTCTATGCAAATGCTCCAAAATATGAAAAACTCCAAAATCTGAAACACTTCTAATCCCAAGTGTTTCTGATAAGGATGCTCAACCTGTATAGCTAGAGACATCTATCCTATGACCCATCAGCCTCCTAGGCATTAGGAAATGAAAACATGTCCAAAGACTTGTTCATAGCAGCTTTATTCAACAGCGCAAACTGGAAACTTCCCAAGAGCAAATTAACAGGAAAAAGGATCAGTGAATTGTGGTAGAGTCAGACAATAGAATACCACATGGAAGCAAGGTTCAAAGGGCAGAGACATGAAACAGTAAGGATTTCCAAGACATGCTGAGTGTTGAGTGAAATCATCATAAGGAATCTACCCAGACACGAAGTAGCGTATGCCAGACGATCCCATCTATATGGAGTTTCTAACATGGAAAAATTAATGTATGGTGATAGAAATCAAATCAGGGATTGCTTCCAGAGTGGAGAGGGGGTAGCTGGGAAGGGCACAGGATGCTTCCTGGAATGGTGAAAATATCCTCTATCTTCCTGGGGTGTGGGTAACACAGGGATATGCATTTGTCGATATGAATCAAACAAAAACAAAATCTGCATGTTTCACTATATGGAAATTATACTCCAGTTTTTTTTTTTGAAAAATCTTTTTTTTTTTTTTTTTTTTACAGACATTTTACCAAAGGAAATATTCAAACGGCACTCAGATGAAGGAGTGCTCAGCGTCACCAGTCATCAGCTAAAACCACAACGGAGCCCTGTTTCATACCCCCAGAACGGTGACACCAGGTCTGGTGAGGGTGTGGAGCAATGGAACCCTCATGCAGGGATGGGGAGGGTGCATTGAAAAAAATCTTTTCTCTATTAGGCCAAGACTAAGGGCTCAGCTCATATAAACACCAGAAGACAGCAGGATCCCACCTAGAAGCAAAGGCCTCCTTCCCACCCAGGTGGCTGGACATTCATTTTCAACTAATCTGCAGTCTTAGGCCAAGGTAGGAGATGACTGCATGATGCAACCCATGGGTCACAATGGACTGCATGTCCTTGTGGCATTTGGTGAGATGAAGGCCAATGCCAGATGCCCCTGTGCAGGCACATCTTCAGATCTGGCACAGTCCCTCTCCTACTGCAGTCTTGTGTCTGTGCAGGGTCAGACAGGGTTCAGCTGATAGTGCCCGGCCATGACCTCGCCACAACCTTCTTCCCAGAAGCTTCCCTGATGCCTGGGGGTGGAACCCAACAGATTCACCTGCATTTAAGGAGTGCAGGTGAAAGAGAGCCCTCGGGGCCACCTTGGCCAGTACCAGGTAGGGGCTGGGAGGCTGATGGATTCCTCTGCAATGCTGTGCAGGCCTCTCTCTTCCTAAGGCTGCTCAGAAGATCCCTGGGGATAGAATACCAGTCCCAGCATGGTGGTCAAGGCAGTAACACATCCTAGACTGACTCGCCCTTCTTCCCTTTTCCATGCTCCCCGTCCCTCCCTGCTGTCCCCTGGGACCACTTTTCAAATAAACCATCTGCACATGGTTCTTTGTCTCAAGCTCTGCTTTCAGAAGAACTGGCTAAGAGAGGTTTGTGAATCTATGTGTATAGAAATACACATGGACATGCACAAATGCTTCTCCAGGTACTGAGACCTTGTATAACACAGACCCCACTCAACTGGCTGCTCGCCTGGATGCTGTCCCTTGTATAAACCCAAGAGAGACTGATGACCTCCTGCTAACAAAGTCAGCTCTTGCTAAGACACACACCTTGATGGGAAACAGCAAGAATCATTACCTCCTGCCCACTCCAGAACTCTTGCTTTGGTAAACAATGAACCGTGGCTGGACTGAATTCAAGACCAGGATGATGGATTGATAGGGGAGCCAACACTGCCTCCAGGGAAGCACCTATCCTGTCAAAGAAAAACTCGAAAACTTGTGCTTTTAGCTTTTGAATGCTACTTCGTACTCAGTGAATCATGATGAAGAATCAAAGCTGTACTGAAGGAACCCTAACATGTGCCAGGCATGTTCTGTTTCGTAGCATCTTGGCGTGGTTTAGAGGTGGGTGTACTCAGAAGCTCATGTGAGAGACAATGCAAGAGGGCTCAGAGGTACACGAGAGCCATAACCTATCCAGTACATTAGTGCAATGATAGGAAGTACCTGGCTGGAAGCCATAGGCAGGCAGGGCTGGAGGAGGTGGGTCACTGGGGGGCATGACTCTGGGGTATATACTTTGTACCTGGTGAGTAGAGTCTCTCTCTGCTGGCTGGTGCCAAGTCTTGAGCATGCCCTTCCACCATGAAGCTCTGCCTCACTTTGGTGCCAGAGCAATGGAATCAGTGGTCTATGGACTAAGTCCTCTGAAACCCTGAGCCCCAAAATAAACTTTTCTCCTCTGCATTGTTCTCTTCAGATCTTTTGGTCACAGTGGTAAAAAATCTGACTAAAACACACCTCTCGTTGGGCACCACAGTCCAGCTGATCCTGCACCACCTGGTGCTCTGGACCAGGAGAGTCTGCACTCCAGTGTCGGGTTCTCCTGCGTTCATCTGCTGTGTACCCTGTGTGCACCACGTGGCTCCAAGCAAGAAACGTTGCCCTTTTTGTTTCTGTCTGTCTCTCCTGGGCAGCAGTAATTCACTTTTAAAATTCTTTCTTTTCTTTTCTTTTTTTTTTTTTTTCAGCTTAAGAAGAAACTAGTTAGTGAAAGACATAGTGTAAATATGACCAAATCCCTTCAGACGAGATAGTTCATTACAACCAAAGGGCTTGTTACAACAGGTTTTCAGGAGAACTGCTTCATGTGTGTATTATAAGACTTTACAAAGCCTTTGCCAGCACTTAGCCAGAGTGGCAGGGTGGTGTGTCGGCTTTCCTCTGCGGGGAAGATTGGAGAGGATGGTAATGGGACGTGAAGACAATTACCTAGAATCACGTTGATGAAACCTGGAAAAATAAATGAGGAGCTATTAAATCAGCCAGAATTGGAGCCAGGCTCTAACCGTGTGCGGAGACAGACAGGCCTGGGCCCTGCGGAGGCATGTGGAGATCAAGGCCGTGGAGAGTTCATCAGCCTCCGTCCTGATTGCTGCTGCTCTCTGTTCCACACAGTTGTCGCCTCGGACACAGGCAGTCAGAGGCAGAGAGCCCTGCAGAAATGCAGCTTATATTTTAGAATCCCTGTGAGTCAGAGGGACATGAAATGCATTCTGACCGATCCTGCTTTCTCTAGTTTCTAGATTAACCCAAAAGAGATTCTGGGTTACACTGACAAAGAGGATGCAACTTCTACTTGGAGGAATGTCTACCATTAAGTGCACCAATAACCGTGTGTGACATAAGCTGCTCAAAGTTGAACAGTGAGGAACACCCCGCGTGTCACTGCCCACTGTCTGCTCCTCCACACCCGCGTGTCACTGCCCACTGTCTGCTCCTCCACACCCTCCGGCCACCACCGAAGATACGTGCTCCAGTATTCCTGAGTGTCTTGCTCTTCCTGTAACACGCCAGCTGGTCTCCAGTCTCTGGGCTTTTGCTCATCCTGCCCCTGTCCCTTGTCTCTCCCTCCTTCATGTCACAGCTCATGGACCAGCTTCTCGAGGAAATTCCCACCCTGATTTTTCCATTTCTTCTTTGCTATTCCCACTGTGGCTAGTTCATCCTCCCATCTAACCTCCCAGAACGCTACAAAGCAAACCCCCTGGGAGACGGAAGCTTTGTTGGACTCATTTCTGTACCTCCCCTGCTTAGCCCAATATCGAACTCAAGGCAGTTTGATTTCTTTCCTCGAGAAAGTGAGAAAATATTAAAGGGTTGCTGCCTTGAAACACTTGGAAGGATTCAGGGCTTCATTCAGCTAGAGACTCCAGAACATTGCACCCAACGCCCTCAGTGCCAGTGACCTCTTAACACCATGAAGAAACATGTTCTGCAAAGTCTCGAGATCCACGTGGAGTCCTGTCCACACAGGCTTAATCCAGAGGTGGTCCTGTGTGGGTTTCCTGGTTAAAATGCATACTGGGTTTCTAGAAGGAATGCTCAGCCTGACAAATGAATGAGGAAGATGGGGGGGGGGGGCAGATTTGCATGGTAAACAACAAAGGCTCTTAAAGTCTGGACCTCTCCCACTTGTGAGAATATTCCTCCTGGAGAACCCTTGAGAGAACACACCCCGAGATCCTGAGCATGCCCTCTCTTGGAATCTGAAGGGCAGTGTTGGAAACCATGAAGTTGCTAATGACTCACGGATCCAGAGACCCCTTCCTGTCTTCATCACCAAATCATGAATACACAGCAAGGCTCATTCAAAGACTGAACATCTACCTCTGAAATCTGAACGCACCAGGCCTCTTCAGTACTGCCCTGGCCAGATGAACGTCCCAAGGCAAGGGGGACAGCTCCTGAGCAGGCCACGGAACTCAGGCCGCATACCCCACAGGGGGGAGAAGGCTAAATCAGCCGGAAAAAGGTGGAGCTAGGCAGTTCTGTGTGCACGGGTGTAGACAAGCGTGGATAATTGTAACCCCCACTGCAGCTGGACTGACCACGAGCCTGTCACCTCACATCGAGCTTGTAACTGAGAAACCACAGTGTTCCTTTTGAGCAGAGTTATGAGGAAGCACAGGGAGCCCATGGCGGCGTCACGGGTGAGCCCATTTAGAACAGGTGGAGGGCAGCAAGGAGGATTGTCACACGCAGTTTCCTGCAGAGATGGGAAGGGAAGCCAGAAGGCCAGCTCCACAGCAGTCCTGACGATAAAGGGGACAGCAGAGGCAGGGACGAAACGGAGCTGGAAAGGGAACAAGGGAGGGAAGCCAAGGACGCGGATGACTTGGGCACAAGTGCCCACACTGGCAAGTCCCTGAGGCCAAAGAGGTAGCTCTGAAAGGAGGACAGAGCCTAGTTTCTGTTTTGCTTGCAGAGGAAAAGTTCCCCCCAACTAAATCTGATTCTCCTTTCCTTTCCAATCTCTAAGCCCCGGGCAGTGACATGTGCAATGTTATCTGGAGATTGATCCAATATTTAACCACAACCTGAGAACACGATTTGTATTCCTGACACCCGCTGACATGTTTTGGATCATTAAGATAATGAATCATTTACATTCTGTGGATTCCTTTAAAACTTCTCCAAAGAAGTAAGTTGTGAGTGCAGCCCCCCACTTTGGGATACACAGATGGGCTCCTGTTTCTAATTGTCCCCAGTGACTCCCCAGCTTCAATTTGGAAAGATCATCAAGTGGTCAAATTCTGTTGCTTTCACCGTGACATGATTGTCCTATTTATTCCCACTTAGAACCCCAGTAAGTGAAAATCCCATCAGGTCTCACCCTGATCATAAATACATTTGGGGGCAATTATGAATTGAGGGGATTCAAAACCTGGAGCACTGGTTTACTTTACATGACCCAAGGACCTCCATTTACAGCTTTCTCCAGGTGTGTAGAAGATTTGGGTGCCAGTTTCTCCAAATGAGGTCAGATATTAAGTGCCTGCTAATGTCGGACACTAGAAAACTCAGATGACAGGAGGGAAGTTAAAGTCCCAAGAATGTGTTGGGTGGGATCAGTCGGTCCACGGGAACAGGAGAAATTTCTGTTGATGAGGGACGGGTCAAGGGTTGAGACAGAATAACGAGGTAAGAAGAAACTGGGAGGAGAGATCCCAGGATGGAAGAAATCATCTGAGAGAAGGTGGAGTCGTGCAGTTCAACAAGCAGGAGTGCGGGCCAGCTCTAAGGCCAGGATCCTGCACAGGAAAGCCAGGAGACTGACCCCGGGCTTCTTCCTTTCCTGAGCACGCCTGTTCAGCCCCTAGAGAATTCCACTCCTTGGGGACACTTCCCTCATGCTACCGTAGAGATGAGCAAGCAAATAGCAGCCAATTGTACAGAGATTGCGCTATATGAATAAAGCCAGGCTCATTTGTATTTACATTTAAGACAAAAAAAAAAAAAAAAAATGACTGTAGTTCCCCTTTATCTGTAGGGGATATATCCCAACAACCGCAGCGAATGCCTGAAAGCGAGAGCGGTTTCAAACCTTACCTACACTGTGCGTTTCCCATGCACAAAGTTCAATTTATAAATTAGGCACAGTAAGAAACTAACAATAAAATAAGTACAACATACTATAATAAAGGTCACGTGAAAGTGGTCTTTCTCTCTTAAAACATCTTATTGGACTGCAGATTTGAGCTACTTTTGTATACCGTTTGTTTTCTAAAGTTGAGAACTTTCATGTTTTCTCTTAAAGGAAGCACTTTGCGGCTTCCCCTGTCGTAGCTGAATTGTCAGCCTCACTCATCTTGCACTTTGGACCATTATTAAGTCAGGAAAGGGTTACTGGAACTCAACCACTGTGGCACAATGATAGTGGTTCTGACAACCTACGCGGCTTCTCAGTGATTACAGGCAGGCAGCATATACTGGGTGGATACTCTGGACAAAAGGGCAATTCAAATCCTGGGCAAAACAGAGAGGGACAGTGTGAGACTTCATTATGCAACTCAGAATAACATGCCATTTAAAACGTATGAAATGTTTATTTCTGGAATTTTCCATTTACTCTTTCCAGGTCGTGATACCTCAGGTAGCTAAAACCATAGGAAATGAAACTGAGGATAAAGGTGAACTATTTGTATTTTTCATAGGATGGTTTCTCCTCTAAAATGCACAAGTAAAAAATTATGTCCAGCATGAAATTTTGGCCTCCTTCCCTTTGACCTTAACTGATAAGGCCCTTTGTGCCTTTTATTTTATCTCCGTGATGCTCAAAATGTGCCCCTGGACTAGCAGCATCAGCATCACCAGAGGACTGGTCAGAAATGCACATTCTCAGGGCCACCCCTACCCACTGCCTAACTGAATCAGAATTCCTCGGAACCAAGTGCACGACACAAGCTTTCATAAATTCTCTCCACAAGTCTGATGCTCACAGAGAGCACAAGGGCCATTTCTGTAGACTAACTCCCTTCTCTGGTGTTTCACCATAAGCTCGCTCCACTGCAGAGGGCCAAAGGCGGAGGCAGCTCCCTGCTTGGCTCTCGGCTGTTTTCCCTCTGGTCTGTTTACAGCCTCTGTTCTTCCCATGCACTTGAGGGGCATGTGTTGCACTGGGAACACTCTTTCCCTACAGACAGTGTGAACATCTTGTGCTGAGTTTTTAAAAACACTTTTTTAGCCCTTTCAGGTAAGGATCCCCCGCGTGGCCTGTAACACCCAGAACTTCGGTGAAGGTTCTGACTGCTTTGCAGACAGGAAGCGACTGCAGCATTAACACTATCCAGAAGTGAGTGGTGATAAACTCTGGCACGGCTACAAAAAGAAAAACCCAGGCTCGGAGACGCGGAAAGCCCAAGAATACATTCTGCAGTGGAGAGGAAAAACCCACGCAAACTCAAAACAAAACCGGTTCAAATAAGCCTCGCTCCTTGCCATCTATAAACAGAGTTCCAGGGAGAATCTTTTGGCCCCAACAAGAACCATGGAATGAGATAAGATGTTTTCTTCTTTAATTTAATGTGTGAGCTGCACGGCTCCCCATTATCACGGCATTTCAAACATCCATTAATGATTTAATTGACGAAGTCCTTCTCTGCCCATGTTGGTTTATCTGGGCGGCGCTTCCTGTAATTATCTGACATGTCTGGCAGCTTAATGAAGGCTGTATGTCAGCAAACACTATTTCTTAAAAATGGGAGGGTAAACTTACAAGGAGTCAAGGTTCCATTAGACGCCGAGAGGCCACTCGTGCCCTAACTTGACTTGGATGTCTAACACAGCTGCTACAAGAGTCCACGTGGCTCGGGGCCACCGAGCTGTTAAATCATGTTCACGGAGGACATTCTTCTGGCTGGAAATACAACCCGGTTAATGAATTTACCTTCCTTACGTCCCAGGTACCGCTTGGCATACCCGACGTGAAAATCTTTTGTGCTCAATATTTTAAAAATCTCTATCATATTGAATTCCTGCAGGGAGTCAGCGCTGGGTTTTGTTTCTTAAAACGACATGCTCACTTCCAGTCTGTTGTGACATATCCGAACTGTTAGACCTGGCGGTGTTTTCCAGGAGCAATCGCTGGAACGCTCTCTAACCTAACCGAACCCCTTTTAGCCATTTCAGGGGAATCGGCATGTTTGTGTTGGCTGGAGGGGTTCCAAGGCCTACAGACCTGGCCCGCTCAAGCCCGCAGGCAGCCGGGGAAGGCATTAGCCCTCACCTGGCTCTCCTGCAAGCTTCATGGCCAAGAGCAATGCCAGGGAGTTCAAGTGATTACTTGCTTTAGGGAAACAAAAGCCAACAGCCCAAGAATCAACGTCCCCAAGGAAAGGTCAATAGTCCTCGGTGCTGTAATGGATGTAACAAATATTTAAATAAGGATAATATAAAAATGTGTTCAGTCATTTTGATTTATTTCCAATTACTTGGCTTTCACGCCATGGAGTGGTTCACAAATTCAAACCTGATTTCTGCTGACTTGTCGAGCCATACTGCTTTTATTGTCCTTGCTTCTTCTTGCCTTCAATCATATTTCACAGTCCCTTCAGAAAGGACCACAGAATGCAGCACCAGAGGTAGGCTCCATCTATCAGCTGCCTACATGTTATGTGGTTTTATAAAGCGGGGAAGCCGAGCCACGCTCTGGACAGTGCAGGGTGGAAGTCGAGGCTCTAAATGGACAGGTCCAAAGCCAGTGAGTGGCCGGGTCCGGGTCAGTCCCAACCCTAGGAGTTTCTTCCCTTGCCAAGGCATGGGAAGGGAAGAAGATGAGAACCCCTTGAAATTAGAATCGTAACGTGCCTCAACAGGAGGGACCCAGGACATTGTGTCAGCCTCAGGAAGTGGGTTGCCAGGGATGCTCAGCAAACCATAATGTGAGTCAAAACGCAGGAGGAAGGGCGTGGCCTGGCAAGCTGTTCTCCCTCACTCAGCTGAAGAGCATGCATTCAAATTTAATCCTAAGTGAACCCAAAGGGCAGCCACGCTCTGCAGTGGCCCCTGCTGGGCAAAATCCCAATGCCTTCTCTGGGGAGAGTGGAGTAGTGGGCGGGGAGGGGACACATGTGGGAGACCAGCTGCACAGACTGGTGTTGGTACCTACCTCCGCATCCAACCCACACACCCTTTCTCAAGACACCAATGGGCATGTGTGCGTCTCTCCTGACAGATCATTGTGAAAAAATCCCCATGGGTGTGCCAGCACTACTTCAAGACCATTGGCTGCCTCCTTGCTGCCGTGCCAGTTGGTCTCTTAATGAGGCCCAAAAATGACAGTCTTTACCAGCTCTTCTCTCAACTCAAAGAATTACATTTATTGGGCATGTACCATGCACCAGGAAGGACAGAAGTACATCTTCTCGCTGATTCTTGCAACAGCCATCAGATGAGTCTTAAGAATGATCTAGAAGATATGATTATATTTGCACTGAATCACTATTTTATCTTGTTTTTTTTTAACTTTAAATTTCAATCCAATGCAGGTTCCACAATAGTGGTGAGCTTGCCTCCCTTGCTGAGAATTCTATTCCCAGCACCTAAAATCATATACACATATTTAGTGTTTACTAAATCCTCATCTCAGGTAAGGAAGTGAGTTAATTTATTAGAAGGAAAGTTGTCTTTCAAACACAGGTATATTTTGTAAATATAATTAGATGCAAAAGATGTCCTCGTGATAAAGGTAACTGGAAAATGTCATGTTCCCGTGGTCTCATCCAAGGCCCATACAGCACAGGTGAGCTTCCTAGGAACCCTATGACCCCTGACACAAAATATAACACAAAATAACAAAATACGGAGCTTTTAATCGGTAGAACATTCTATCTCAAGAATATATTTCTACTACTCTGGAGACTGGAAACTTGTTGAGAAATAGCATCTACTGCTACTGACCTTACCTGAACCATGGCAGGTAAGTCCATACCAAACCTAGAGGAAGAACACTGGGTTCTTCAGGCAGACCAGAGTTGGTGACAAACTTCATGTCACCCACACCACCAAATGAGTTATTAGGAATTTTTCTAAATACCTAAAGTGACAGACTTCCATGGTAGTATTGTTGTTAGACATGTGGATGTAACAGAAACCAATCAGGGAGAGGAAAAAGACCACTCGGGGAACTGTTAACAGGCTTTGGGTTCGGGAACATTTATTGAACAAAGGATATTGTCCAGATGCTCGGGGTCTTCACAGAACTAGGCAATAACTGGAACTGAAACCCGAATGGGCTCACTATAAAACAGAGACTCCCCCCCCAGGGCCCAGTGGAGGTGGGGAAATATTACGTCCACAAGTTTCTGAAAATGGGACTGTCGCACCAGGCTGGCTGTGACCTCAGCCAAGGCAGGAGTTAAATGAACCGGCCCAGCTCAGCCCCAGAATGATTCATCTTTTACTTTAGGAGAGGGTAAAGGCCACCTCAGAAGAGAAAGTCACCAGCATTCAAGTAACCTGCTTTGTACCATGTTACAAATAAAATTTAAGGAATGTAACAGACTCTTAATGAAAAAAATAAATCCTCAGAAGTTATTATCCAGGAAACCTGGACATTGTCCGAGGACCTCATTGCCAGTGACAACTCAGCATTTGCCTGGTGGGATTGCCAGGGGGTCGGATATCAGCCCATAAAGTTGCTACTATAATTGATGCAGCTTGACGGGAGGGGGCGTGTCAGTGGGCAAAGGGAGGTGGGGTGGGGATGCCGGCTCCAGAACCTTGATTCTGAAAACAGGTCTCCGTGGAATTTTTCCGCAGGCTACAAAGGGGGGGCCAAGTCAAACCAGGTGCCGGGAACAGGTGATGAGCTCCAGACTGGACTCCTCCAAGTTCAGGATGTGACTGACTTGTTTCCCCCAAATTATAGCAACTGGAAATTTACTTCTTTCTTTCTTTCAATGATGACTTCAAAGTTTAGAAATTCCCATTTGAAGTCGTCCATGTTGGACAGCAAACAAGAAATAAAGAAAATACACAAGGACAGAAATATATAAACAAGGAGTCCTTTCACCCTGCTTTCTGCTTTTCACAGGCAGATGGTTGGGTTATGTGATACCTGGGTTCATGGTCTAGCGTCCTCCTCAGTCCAGGCAAATCTTGCATTATTTTAATTATGTATTACCTTTCCCCCTCCCTAATCTTCTACTCCTTTTTTCCTCTCCATATAAGCCACAGTTCTAATGCATTAAAATGTATCCTCAAATCGGTAGGTCTCTCTATAAAATGTTTAATTGTTTTGCATGTGTATCTGTATTTTAATTTTACATCAATGGCATTTGGGCTAAGAACCACATTTTTCCCTTTTTTAAATTCAATGCCAAGTTTTAAAGATCCTTCCCATTGCTGAGAGTACATCAACTGTAGCCTCCGTCTACTTAGCAGTACTTCATGATACCCAGTCTCTACCTATACTAAACAACTCCTCTCTAATGGAAATGCAGATTGACTCCATTTCCCCAAGACACAAACAGCGAGCTGCAAGCATCTGCACCCATGTCTTCCTCTGGATTCATGCAAGAAATTTTTTCTGAGATTGCCCACAGTGGAATTCTGATTAAGCCCTGGCCCCACCCCTCTCCAGGATGCCTGACCAGTTCCCCTCCCCACCAGAAGGATGCAAGGCTGCCTATTATCCCCTCGCTGCCGACCCAGGAGCATCAACTGGATACAATTTTGCCAATTAAAATGGGCATAGAATGTTATCAGACTCTATTTTAATTTGCATTTCTCTGCTTACTACTGAGCTTGAGCATCTCTTTATATTTGTTAGTCACACATTTTCCTTCTGCGAACAGTTGTTCATATCCTTTGTCCATAATTTTCTAGAGCTTTCTCTCTTTTTTACTGGCAGAAATCCTTGCATCCTAATTACTGGTCTTTCATTGGTCGGGGACATTGTGCACATATTTTCTTAATCTCTCATCTCTCTGTTAACTTTGTCTCTGTTGTCCTTTTTAAAACATGTCCTTTTCTGTTATGTATGAATAGTTTATTCTTTTGGGGTGATGTTGAAGAAGTCCATCTTTTGGGCTGGGTCCAATATGTTCTCCACTGGAAGTCTAGATTTACTGTACACACTGTGGTTTTCCATCCATCCTGGTCTACCCTCTATATGATGTGAGGCAGGGCTGTAGCCTTGTTTTTCTCTATATGGTCTCTGTTTTCTCTACACTATTAAGTAATTTTTTTCTATTGCCCATTGACCTCTATCATATCCAATTGCTCTGTCTGAAGGAATCAGTCTCTGAGTCAAGAGTCACTTTCTCTGTTTTTGTAACAGTAGCACACTGTTTTATTCCTGTTGTTTTGTCTTAGGTAGGTCTTAAAATCTGATAATGAAAGGTTGCCTTTTTCTTCTTCTTGTACAAAGTGACTTAGCTATTCATGGACCTGTACTCTTTTGTATATAGAGTGACTTTGTCACATTCCTATAAAAAAGAGAAAAGAAGTCCACTGGAATTCAATTTGGATGGAATTGACGTTTTTAAAATGTCAAAGCATTCCTTTTGAAAGCATGGAGGAACTCTCCATTGATTCATAAATTCTTAAACTGTTACCAATTACATATATTCATTGTTAATTCCTAATTTTATGTTTTTAAATATTTTTTAGTTGTCAATGGACCTTTATTTATTTAATATGTGGTGCTGAGAATCAAACTCAGTGCCTCACACATTTGAGCCAAGCACTCTACCACTAAACCACAAACCCAGCCCAGTTTTACAATTTTTGTTGCCATGAGGAAGCTGTCTTATTTTCTATCATTTTTTAATTTTTTTTATTTGTTCTTTTTAGATATATATGACAGCACACCATATTTTTTCATTGGCTTCTGGAAGGATGGAGAGTTTGGGCTGAATTTTCTGAGTCGATCTGTGTCTTGGAGATTTCCTGAGCTCCTTTCGTTTAGGCTTCTGACAGTTCTGTTGGATTGGTATCTAGAGCCTATCATCAGCCAAGTGTCTCGTGTAACACCCCCCACCATCACTGAACCATGCTTGGTTTTGTCTTCATCTCAGAGTCATTCAGGCCCTGGATGGCATGCCCAGCGTGAGTTCCTAGTCGCAAAGGGGATGAATCCAAAGGCCACGTGTGTCATCTGCTATAGGTTAGAGGCAAAAATCATCACCCCAGCAAGGTGATGCCCTCCTCAACATGGTTTGCCATGAGTTTTTATCATGAGTGGACTTTGAACCTTATAAAAATGCTCTTTTATGTCTTTTGAAATGATCAAGGGATTTGCTCCTTTGGATTAATGTAGCAATTCACTTTTGAGGTTAAACATCTTTGCTTTTTAAGTTCCAGAAACTCTTCATAATCATCTCTTACTTTTACCCACTTATACTTGTTTAGCTACTACTTCATTTTGCCTTTTTTAAGGTTTATGTTCAAAAAGCAAAAGGCCCTTTGCACTGTTCTCAATAGACATGGAATCAGGAATATCCTAGTCTCACCGGTCAAAACAAATAAATAAATAGAAGGAAGACCAGTGGACTAGAGGAAGGGGATTGGGCAGGGAGGAGGGGAGGGAAAGGGGAGGAACTAGTGATGGAAAGAGAAAATTATGTTACATGGATTTATGGATATGCCACATGAGCCAACAGTATGCATAGCTGTAATGCACAAATAAAAATATAAAGAAGAACACACTGGTCTCATAAAGTGATTTCTAATGCCTTTACCATTTTTCTATTTCCTAGAGTTGTCTGTTTCTTAAAACTTTGGTAGAACTCACTTATAAAACACTGGATCTGGGATTTTAATGAGAAAAAGACCTTGATTACCATTTTAATTTTATTACTACTTGCTGATCTATTTACTTTTTCCAATTTTTCTTTCACCAACTCCGGTATTTTATATTTTTCCAGAAATTAGTTTTCACAGAAAAATTTCTATGGAAGTTTCCATTTCATGTAGTTTTTAAATCTACTGATAAGTTTTTCATAATATTCTTTCATAGTATTTTTCTTAGCTATGTCTAGTTTATTTCCTTCTTTTTCATTCTCTGTTTTTATTATTTACTTTTTCTCTCTTTATCCTGATCATTCCTTCCAAGAGGAAACTGCTTGTCTTATAGGGTCTTATAGTTGTTTTCATGCAGTACTGAATTTAAGTTTTGTTAACCTTCTGTTATTTTTAATATGCCTTAGATTCCTATCATAAATTTATTGTCTCTCTCCTTCTTGTTTCTTTGGGCTCATTTCTTTTCTAATTCTTCCACATGAACCCTTAATTTGTTTTAAGTCTTTCTATACCATCCCACCAAGTTCTATTTTAGCTGTATAAACAAATTCTAATAGGTGATTTCTAGAATTTTTCTCTTTTGTTCTTTGTATTTTTATACTTTCCTTTATGGTTCCTGTTTTAACCTAGATTATTTAGGTTCCAGATACTGGGTTAATTTTATGATCTTTCCTCTGACATAGATTTCTCATTTTATTGCAGTTTTCTTAGAGAACACTTTCTGCATTAAACATGATTCTTCAGAATATAATGGTAGCCTAATAGATTTTGGCAAACAATCTATTCTTCAAAAAAGCTACCTTTCCTGTTTGTTGGATCTAGAATTCCATACATATCTTAAGAGTTTCTCAATTTGCTACATTATTCAGGTCTATCTTATCTTTACCCACCTTTGGTCTACTTAACCCATCAGTTTGAAAGAACTGTTCAAAAATTACTATCCAACAACAAATCCCATCAGCAAGTACAGCTACAATGCACTAATAAAAAAAAAGTGAGGAAAAAAATAAATAAAATTACCAGTCCCAACTGTGGACTTATTTCTTCCCAGAATTCTGTTGACTGTCATTGGATAAGTTTTTTATTTGTATTTGTTCTAATTAGTCACTCCATATAATTTTGAATGCAACATCATCAGGAGCACTTGTGTTCATTATGATGACATATTACCCGAGGGTCACACTCATAAATGTGTCACGTTCCTTCGTGGCTTTCATCTTTGACTTGATTTCCTCAGATACGAAAATTGCCATTCCAGCTATCTTTTGGTTCCCATTGCCTAGTACATGACAATTCTTATCAGTCTCACTAGATTCTGAATCACTATGCTCTTCCTGACAAAATACCACTGGAGGTGAGTTCAGTATCGAATCCCCACGCTTGACTTTTTGATTGTACTGTAGTTATAGTTATCTTAGGATTTTCTTCTGCCATCTTTTTTTTAACCTATTTTTTTCCCACTCACTATACTTACTTGAGTTTTTTCTTCTCCTTTCCTGCTCTCCATTATGTTGATCAAACTCTTTGCCTTGTTGACACATTTACATTCTGCTTTTATTTTCTGAGAGTTGCTCTGGACTTACGAAGATCCATAATTACATTTCCCTCCCCACCATGTCTTAAACTCATCCATAACTGCACCTTGTACTGAAAGAAGCAGAGCCTCAGCCTGCCTCACCCACCTCTGTCCCTGCTGTCCTCCCTTGGTGCCCCATCTCCAGGTTCATTATAGCTCAGATTCAGTTCCTGATTATTATGCACATCACTGATGGGGACAGCACATCAGTTTCTCTTCTGGAGGTTGAGAACTTCAAAGATGCTTCTCTGGGCCCTTCCTTCTTTATTCAATAAACTTGGACTCGTGTGTAGTAGAACATAAGCTTTCTCCTTGAAGAGCGAAGAATAACTGTTGACTCACAGGCAATTAACAAAAACAAACTTGACCACATGAATGAACATCCATCTCCTCATCACAAACAACACCAGCCTTAGAGATCTTGTGGGTGAGAAGGGAATGTTTCACCATGCCCAGGAGATGAGTGATCCCACTTTGTGGCTTGATGAGAACAGAGGATGCTGATGGCCATAAGTTCCAGCCACACTCTCCTGAACAGCTAGCACCTATGTTCACAGAGGGTCCAAGGAGAAGGTGCATAGCCAGCAAGCAGGCATAAACCAAAGCCTGCCCTTTGTATCATTTCATATGTGTGCGCGACCATGCAGAGAGGCCTTGGTGGTAGCTAGATGTGAGCTTCTACCCATGCGTACTCACATGCACACACACTCTAAACAATATTTAGTTCCTGATTCATTTTCCATCATAAGTTAGAGTTGTTGCTTATACTGCCATTAATGAATAAGAGCTATTCTTCTCAAGGAGAACCAACATTAAAGTACTTATAATGGACCCCTTTTCTAAGGCTCCCATGCAGATCTTTGTATTAACCAACCTGTTTAGCCCAGTACTTTCCTTCCACAGATTCTTGAAAATCTTCTTAAATTGTCACATAACTGAATGTCTTCTAGCATCACAAGGCTTCGGATAGAAATGGGATGATATTAAATTAATGCCTAGAATCTGCAAGCTCAAACTTCCCTGCTCATCTGCACAAGCTCAGCCCCCCCTTCTACCTTCCCCAGTTACTTCCAAGATGCCACGGGTGCGTCTCACCTGCTTCCCCACTGCAGCCTCTCTACAGGAGCCAGCTGCCCGGTGCTGAAGGCACCTCATGTCTGTTCCTTCAGAGTCACAATGATATCGCACCCACCTCAGTGAGACTTCCCTGGACACTAGGGGAAGAAAGAGGAGGCTCCCCATCTTCACTCTGGGGTGCTCCATCATCGAGACCCCTGCCAACACCCCTGCTCCTGCTCCACTACTTCTGTCTGGAATCTGTGCTTTCCCAAGACAAGTCTTTCAGCTCTTCATTTGCAGCTTACTCTCTCACCAGCACTCCTGGTCCAACTCCCCGGCCTTCTCCAATAAAGACAAATACCAAGTCATTACAGACAGGAAGCCATGGAAGGAGATGTGGGAGGGGCATGGTGCCAACACAGCCAAGCCCTGAACCTTGGTGTAGGGCTGGTGGGAAGATCTCCTGTACTAATGATTCTCTTTGCAACTTCCTTTCCTGAAAAAGACTATGGATATTTTGATATTCATTTTTTTCAACAAATATTTCGAAGATCTGTCATTAGGTGGAAAGGCATCCCATAAATTACCTATATATTGTTTCTTTACCAACATCCTACCCTTAGAGTACCATTTTTTTGTATTTTAAGACTGTGATGGTTGTTAGGCAGTTCACAAACACCCCAGCTCACTTTCTCCCAGGTACATGGTAGGATTGTCCTTCCCTATCCTCATGAAGTTCAGCGTAGCCTGTGACTTGGTTTGGCCAATAAAAGTTACAAGAAAATGAAGTACGTTACTTCCAGAAATTTATGATTGCCAGTGTAAGACATGGAGCACTATGAAGACTGTGATATGCCACCAGAGAGCCAGAGCAACCTGAGTTTCCAAGAAACTATAAAGAGCAGTCATTTCTGATCCTACAGTACACATAGCACGAATGAGAAGTAAATCTTTGATGTTCTTCGTCACTGAGACTGAGAGAATGTTTGTTACCACAGCATAACCTTGCCAGTCCTGACCAAGATTATGGAAGAAGTATAAAGAAGACTTCTTTAGGATGTGTAAACACAGGACTGATGCCTTGTATAACTCCAGGTGGCTGAATCTATGGGACTAGCATGCATGGACCACAGTTATTCACTCTGTTCTGTGTCAATGGAATTAGGCAGCACTTTGAACCTAAATCAATTATTTCCTGAATCCGTGAGTTTAACCCCTGAATGGGGGCATTCTTACTGGAATATAATAGCCTCATGCTTTTAGGAAAAAAAAATCTTTGCTTAGTCTGTGTATACTTTTTGAAGCTCTTTCTTTGCAGTGCCATCTGAATAGCATGATTTACCACAAGGGTGCAGTTCTCAACCAAGGGATGGGGGCAGGAGGAATTTTGCCCTCCAGAGGACATTTGGAAATTTCTAGAGGTGTGTTTGGTGGTCTTCCCAGAGGTAGGGTGCTACTGGTATGTAGTACACGGAGCTCAGGGATGCTGGTAAGCCTCCTCCAGAGGTGGACCCATGACAATGAATCATCCTGCTCGACATGTCAACTGGGTCACCATTGAGAAGAGTGGCCTGGAGGGAGGACTGAGGGACGTGCAGTCATCATCCTTGGGTGTGTCCTTCTCATTGGAGGCCGACCAAATGCACTGCTTACTGAGAACAGAAAGGAGGAAGCACTCAAAGCGCATGAAGCTCCAGCAGTTGGAGTGGAACTTCCAGTCCTTCAGGGTGGGCTGTGCTTCTAACTTCCTTCCCCAGGGCACATGAGAGGGAGGAAGGAGCAGCCACTCTGCAGTGGAAAACCCTGGCAAACGGGACCAGACCCATGGTCAAGGTCGATGTCCTCAGTGATAACACGCGGCTGGAGAGTGCCCTGATCTGATGGGACAAGAGTGGCAGCTCACTTCCCCAAAGCCCACAGCCCCAGTCTGACCAAGAAAAAAAAAAAATCAGAAAAATTCCAGTTGAAGAATAATCCACAAAATACCTGACCAACACTCCTTAAAACTGTCAAAGTCGTCAAAATTGAGGAAAGTCTGAGAAACTGCTAGGGCCCACGTGAACCTAAGGAACATGTTGTGGGATTCTGGATGGAATTCCAGAAAAGGGAAAGGGTGATAGGTGTAACCAAGGACATCTGATCGAAGGACAGATGGTTAATAAGGCAGCAGTATTGATTCACTCATTGCAACGAGGGTACCACCCCGATGCAAGACGTTCACATCAGGGGAAACCAGGTATGGGGTATAGAAAAACTCTTATTTTTGCAATGTCTTTGGTTAAATCTATAAATATTCTAAGATGAAATGTTTAATTTCTTTTTCTTAAAGATGGAATGAGGGATGTAGGAGAACTACAAAGAATTTTCTAGCAGTTGCAAAGGCCAGGAGTGGAATTGCTCATAAAGTGATGTGGCTTACATCATGAACTTACATTCATCAAGTTTGACTCACAGCAGTTCCATCTGAAGACGAGCGGCTAAAGCTGTCATTGCCTCAACCATGATTTTTAAAACTCATGTTATGAGGCAGGACTCAAAATAAACATGGACTGCAGCAAGATTGCCACCCACTCCAACATGTAGGATGTGACTGGACAAGGCCAGACAGTGTCTGCTGCACTGTTAGCAGTGGTTTTCAAACCCTGTTGTCTCGGCCTGTGACCTACAAATGCTGGTCTAGAGCTGTTTACATTTTTCCAGCTATTTTTAACACTGTAATAAAAAGCAACACAATGCCACAACTGTTCTCCATAACCCAACACACGGGGGATCAATGACACATGACCGCACACATGGTTCTGAGAACAAAGCCACCGCCGTCCCTGAATACCCCTCGAATGTCTCATAAAGTGGCCTCAGTCGGAGGCCTGGAGCTTTGTGCCCCTCTTTTGCACACACAGCTACCTCTGTGTATGCTCTTGCACACAGCTGTGCAAGTAGAGACCCACACAGGGACACATAGAGATGATTTTCCCTCGCACTGCTTCATCACAGGCAAAACTAGAGGGGAAAAAAGAGTTCTGGGATCAAGCCCCTGACTGACGCAGAGCCCTTACGATGCTGCCTACAGGCAGGTACTCAATGAATGATGTTGGCTGCGTTTGTTTATCCCCCCCCCCATTACACTATCTCAGCCCGTCCCCCTCACCAACCTTCACCAACCTTGCAAGAAGACTCAATCCACAAGCCCTCGATGCCCCTCACGCTGCCTACTCTTCCTGTCTCTGCCTGAACACACCCTCTGATCTTCAAGATCCTGTTGGCACGAAGTCACCTCCATCCATAAACCTGTCCCATCCAACACCCCGGCAAAGAGAGAGCTCTCTGTCCATGCAAGTCCCCCCCAGGCTAGAATCACACCTCTTCCACCCTCATAAAGCCATGAGCAATCATTGTTTGTTTGTTTAACTAATGTATTTTTATTGGAGCAAAATTAACATAAAATAAAATTAACCATTTTGAATGTATCATTTCATAGGACCAGTTCTAGAATCTTCATCACTCCAAGAGGAAACCCTGTGCCCATGAGGCGGCGACTCCCATTCCCACCTGCCCAGCTCCTGACGCCACTATTCTCTGTCTCTATGGATTTGCTCTTCTTAACTGGAAGCATTCAATACGTAGTCTTTTGTGTCTGGCTTCTTTCGCCTCAAGTGTTTTCAAGGTCCATCCACATTGCAGTATATCTTGGTACTTCATTCCTTTTTATGGCCACATAACATTCTATTATATGGGTACACCATATTTTTTTTTTATTTGTCTATTGATGGACATTCAGGATGTTTAGATCTTGCAGCTATTGTAAATAATGCTGCTATGAATATTAGTGTGTGTTTTTGTTTAAGCACATGTTTTCAATTCTTTAGGGTATATACCAAGGAGAGGAATTGCTAGGTTATATGGTAATTCTGTGTTTAACTTTCCAAAGAATCTCCAAAGGGTTTCCCACAGTGGCTGCACTATTTCATATTCCTACCAGCAGTACATGAGGGTTTTAATGTCTCTAAATCAAGCCAGCATGCTATTTTCCATTTTTTCATTACTATTATTGTTTTTGCTATTGTTAAATCTATCCTAACGGGTATGAAGTGGTTTCCCATTGTGGTTTTGATTTACATTTCTTTGATGACTAAAGATGTTGAACATTTTTGAGTATGGGTGCTGGCCATTTGTGTCTCTTTTTCAGAAAAATTGTTGGCTATTGGTTTGTTGGTTTGTTTGATCAGTCTTGCCCCCCAGTACCAGCTCAACCACAGAGGACGGCCTTCAGTGTGAAGGGCAGTCCCAAGTTCACAGCTGACACTCTCGGGGGGACATTCATCCTGTTTTAAAAATGGGCTGAATTAAGGAGTGACCTTGAAACTTGAGTAGAGAAAGGCCCAAGGGTTCTGCTGATGACACAAACCACAGGAAGCAGGGCGGGAAGGACCCACAGGTGTGGGGGTGGGGCTTCAGCTGGGCCTGGAGTGAGCAGAATTGGATTGTGCGTTCTTGTCTCTCCTTTCTGTTTCCATTGATTTGTTTGTTCATTGATGTAATAAATAGAGTCTGAGCAATTACATTGTACCAGGAGCCTGGGTTGAGATGGCATGGTCAGCCCTGGCGACCTCACAGGTGCCTCAGGTGAGCTTCCCACACTGCCCACCAGGTCCCACCTGGTGCCAACCCATGGCTGCTCAGAGCCAAATGATGTTTCTTTCTCTCGCGGGAACTATTTGTCATCCCAAACTTTCCCATCATCAGAGATGGGAAAGGAGAACAAGATGAGGGTCTCGAAGGACTCTCTGCACTACGAGGCTCAGAGCAACGTCAGATTTAAACCCACTATAGTTCATTCTCATGCCCGCCTCCTGCCTCTGCTTACCATCTGCTCCCCACCATCTTCCAAACCCTCTCCCCAAGAGTTGGAGCAGAAACAGTTGCCCTGGCTTTTTTCTTTTATTATTTAATTAAATAGTCATAGGGATTTTTTTTTCTTAAAATAAAAAAAAAAGGATTGAAATTCGAATTTCCTAAGTATCAATACAGTACTCAATGGTGAGCTTCAGTTTGTGATTGTCACTAAAGCTATCAGACATACTTGCACACACTCAAAGAGGAAGCATGCTCTCATTTATTCATCTCAAAAAATGGTGAGGGGGGCTGGGACCGTAGCTCAGTGGCAGAGCACTTGCCTAGCATGTGTGAGGCACTGGGTTTGATCCTTAGCACCAAAAATACAATAAAATAAAGACATTCTGTCCATATGCAACTACAAAAGAATTTTTTATTAAAAAAAACTGTGAGGTGTACAGGACCACTCCCAGCTTACAGATGAGTAAACTGAGACACAAGGAAATGAGATGACCTGGCCAAGTTCATGCCATTCATAAGTGACAGAACCAAGGCTTCGTCTTGGCCATTTTACTTGTGATGCTTCTGAAACATCTACTTACCCACAAGAGGGTTACAGACACGATGCGTAGACCAGATTTTGTGCTATTAATGAGACAGAGCTGCTTGGCAATCCTGCTTCCTAACAGGTCAGTAATAGTTAAAGTTTGACGGGCAGAGCTCCCTGCCTTAGTTTCCAATTCTCTTAACATTTTTCATATTTAATTTTTGGACGCCAAATTTCTTGGCAAGTGATTCAAACAAAATCTCCGACTCAAGTTATACCCTTGATGAAATGTCTGTTTTTCCCAAAATAGTCAACGGGCAAACTGTTACACATCCTGCCCCATGACCAGGGGCACAGCTGGCAAAAAGCACTGCACAAAGTTTTTCTCTTTGCTGAGATGGTGTCGTGCTCCATCCTCACGGAGCGCTCTTAATAACTCAGTCACGCGCTCCTCGGGGGCCGAGGCTTCCACAGCGCCGACTCCAAGCACGCTGGTGTGCTTGCAATATGACTGGCAAGGCCAGGACCTTAAAAAAGGAACTCGTTCTTCAAATTAAATGTGCACCGTTCATCTGTGAACCTCGTGCTTGAGTTGCCATTTAAAATGCTCTCTCCTTTTCTCTCTTCCTCCCTCTTCCCTAACCCTCTCATTTCCTCACTTTTTCTTTTTCTTCCTCTTCCTCCCTCCTTTCTCTCTCTCCTCTCTCTCTCTCTCCTCTCTCTCTTCTCTCTCTATTCTCTCTCTCCTCTCTCTCTCCTCTCTCTTTCTCTCCTCTCTCTCTTCTCTCTCTCTCTCCTCTCTCTCTCTCTCTCTCTCTCTCTCTCTCTCTCTCTCTCTCTCTCTCCTCTCTCTCTTCTCTCTCCCCCCTCTCTCTCTCTCACAAACTCTCACGCACGCACGCACACATGCACACACAATGCCGGCTGGATAATTTCCAAGTGTCTAACACACTCCACTGAAGCAGGCTGCCCTGGACCACACACACAAGAGCGAATGGCCTAAATAAGTCAGACGCATAAGCAACAGTCACTCGGGTGCAAAGAATGTTTAAACTTTAGGGAAAAAACAATAAATGAAAGCAGTCTTTCTTCTCAAGTGATTCCTTCTTGAAGCTTCTGCTCTGAATTAAGAAGAGGTTGGGTCGGGGTGCTGTACATATCTGGGGCCCACCCTGAACTCTCTCTTCTCCAGGACAAGTGGCTCCATAGGGAGGGACAGCCCTGGGAAACAGCCTGCACTCTGGGACAAAGTGAGAGCCAGAGCGTGGGCTGCACTGTCCTCTGGTTTTCCAGGCAGACTCTGAGTCCTTTGAGACAGACAAACTTCTAAAGTGGAAGGTCATTCTCGCAAGTTTCCAAAACTGCCCTGACCTGCTGGCCTTACCTGCCAATAACAGACACAGGACACAGCAAAGAGTTTGCATTTGAAAGCACAAAGAGAACTTCAGAGTGGGGTCACCCACCCCACTCTCCCCAATGCGAAACCCAAACTCACCACTGTGCTCCACTATGTGGCCAGGGGCCTATGGAGCTCGCCAAGTCTCCTTGCCCCCAGCACAGCAGCCACCCTTGATTCTGGGTATCCACTGCTCCAGCTGCTCCTGCAAATGGCCCTTCTCCCACCTGGGCCCTCTGCCCGCGACTCTTCCTCAAGATCAACATGGGGCTGGTTCCTTCTCTGTCAGTCTCAGTTTAAACATCACCTACTCTAAAGGTTTCCCAATTTCTGGGATAGTCGAGACTGTGTGTCTCAACTCTTGTTCCCAAAGTGATTATGCACCCAGAGCCAGGAGACTTTGCAGCATCTCTCACTTTGCAAGGCAACTTCCAAGGACATTGTCACATAACTTGCTTTGACCAGAGACACGTGGGTGTCAGAACAGGAGGCCAGGCCTGAGCTGACATTCCAAGAGCTATTACGTGTTTCTACCCACCTTCTTGCACAGCTGAGGTCCAGCGTGAGAAGCACATGTTCCCGTCATTATCCAGCACCGTTGATCAAGTGCACATGAGGAACCTGCAGATTAGTAAGAAACTCCCAAATAAGTCTTCGTTGTCATAAGCCACGGAGATCTTAATGTTGCCTGCCACACAGCAAAAAGCTAATACCCTATGCCATCTAAAGAAGCCCATTCCAATTACAGTGTATCACTTTTCCTATTATATCATTTATATCCCTAACATGTATTTTCTGATTTATTTGCTCATTTCCTTCTACAGTAATGCAAGTTCCATGAGGGCACTACATCCCCACCCCTGCAACGAAGACTGGTTCATAGTAGGTACTCAATAAATATTTGTTAAATGAATGAAAGAGATTCCAATTCTTGTCCTTGGGAGGATTTGCATATGTTTTCAGTCTGAAGACCTAAACCCTCTGAGTTCTAAAGCAAAAGTATTATTCTCTTATTGTTGAGTTTTAAAAAATCAACAAACAAACAACATAATATCAATATTTGAGGCAAACTTCATCAGAACTCTGAAGTTCTAAGAAACTGGCATGACTAGTTCTGTGCTGGTCCCTATAATGGGAAAAGTAACTGATCTTACTGTGATACCAGGTTCAAGATCACCAAGATGATGATGGTGGTGGTGGAGAGGTGGTAGTGATGTTGGAGGTGGTGGCCATAGTGATGATGGAGAAGGTCATGCTGGTGGCAATGATGGAGACGATGGGGAAGGTGGTGGTGGTGATGATGATGATAGAGATAGTGATCTTGATGGTGGAGGTGGTACTATGGTGGTGCTGATGATGATGGAGTTGGTGGTGGTGGTGATGATGGTGGAGGTGGTGATGGTGGTAAGGTTGATAATGATGGAGACAGTGATCATGATGGAGGGGGCTGATGGCGGTGATGATGGTGATGGTGATGATGATGGTGGAGGAGATCCTGGTGGTGGGGGTGATGATGGTGGTAGTGATGGCGATGTCCGTTTAGACCAGTTACTCCAACCAGTTACCTGGGACTGACACTACCATGCCTTCCAAAACATGCCAGGAAAACTGGGATCCCCTGTCTGCTCTACTCAACGGGAATGCAATAGGGGCAGTGGGCTGAATATAGACAGGGTCCCTGTGCTCAGAGAGGCTAGTGCAGAGAGATAAACAATCACGAGAACAAACATTTTAAACTGTAACTATGAGAGGGCTACAGAGTGACAGTGCAGTGTCATGAGAACCTGGAGGAGAAGCTCCTCCCCAGGAAAGCCAGGCCTGAGCAGCAATAACGAATGAGAACCACGCGAGAGCAATGTGACCCCAAAACAAGGAGCCAAAGTGGCTGCAGAGAGAGGGAACCGGGTGCAGCGTGAGGCGTGATGAGCTACAAGACGATCAGCCTGGCTGGAGCAGAGAGAGCGCAAGGGAGCATGGCAGAGGCTGCAGAAGAGAGAGGGGCAGGGCTGGACGGGCATGTGGCCAGGTCAAGGAAGTCCCTTTGCACTCTAAGCAAGAGCGCTTGGGCAGATCTAGGTCCTGCAGTGACGTGTGCAGATCCACCCTCTGAAAGGAGCCGCTGGCACCGGGCCAGGAGCCACGGAAGATCAGCGTGGCCTCAGGTGGTCCCGGAGGAGGCATTTCAGGGATTCAGGGGCTACCGTGCGCCGGCTTCAGTCCACGGAGAGCTAAAGAAAATGTCATCGGCCAATTCCCAGCTTCCTGGATCACAGGAATGAGCGGAAGGAATGGTTGTGCTGTTTCCTGAGAGAGAAAGTGCCAGGCGGAAGCAGGTTTGGGGGCGAAGATCCAGTTGGACACTTTTGAGTTGGGATGGAGGAGACGATTCCAGCAGACGCCGGACACCCGGGTGAGAGGCGCAGCCTGATGGGGCCAGGTTGGCCTGTGACCCGCAGGCACGCTGGGCATGAGATGCTCCGGGAAGAGGGCACTGAGCCGGCCTGGGAGGGCGCAGCGCCGCGTTCCAACCTCAGCGTCTCCTGGCTCAGCAGATGAGCCTCGGAAGGACCGGAGGAGTCCCGGGGGGGAGAGGAGGGATCTGCGAGGGCTGGAGCCTGGGCCTCCAGGGGAGGGAGGGAGGCATCATCACTTCCCCAGGGGCCCCAGGCCCCGCCCACTGTATCCCACCGCACTGGAGAAGCCGCTTCACTTGTTCCGAGTGATAAGAATACAGGTAAGAAATCTTTCGGGTGCGGCAGGAGCTGGGAAGGAAACCCGTTCCTCAGGACCAGGCCCGACCTGCTGTGACACCTTCCCACCTGCCACGTTGGGAAGGCTCCAGAACCCAAACTGCCCTTCCCTACTGTGACACTTAGTGTCCAGGGACAGTGGCTAACGTCTGGACAAGGAATCAAGTCACCCTGGGACGTCAAGTGCCCTGCCCTAGGCAAACCCTCCAGTCAGGAGGTGTCGGTGACAATGTACCACTGTAAAGTGACCCCCTCACGACCTGAGTCTGGGGAGGAGGAAGAGACGGGAGGAAGATGGTGGGTGGAATATGCTGCAGATTGCAGCCGTGAAGACCACGTTCATGTCCCATGCAGGTCACTGGACATATGTGCAGCTCGGCCAGCCCCTTAGCTGCTCTTCAGGAACTTGGGGACAGAACAGGCGAGAGCCATTGCTTTAGAGGGTTGAGGGTCAGTGTGGGAATGACCTGGAGCCACAGTCGTGAAAGCACTGGGGCCCGGGGTGGGGCCCAGCCCTGGCCCCAGGCTGTCACAGCAACCAGAGAGGCCCCCACAGTTCCCATCTGTGCCAGTGCAGTGGAGCGCAGCGCACGCAGACTCCTGGACGGGCTGGGCAGACATTCTCACTAGCCACTCATCCAAACGAGGTAAGTCACCTGTTACTCTACCTTGGGGACAGGAGGAGGAAACCAACAGCTAGGTGATGCTGGGAAAGAGCAAGGGCCATGGAGCCAGGAGAACAGGCTCTGACCTGTTCTGCTTTCAGGTGCTATGAAACTGAGTGGTGCACTTGACTGCTGTGACCTTCTGTGTCCTTGAAAGTAAACTGGGAATAACTTAATAGGTCACGTAGCTCCATCTTGGCCACTCTTTGTCCATAACCTTATCAGTCCCTGAAGTTACCTTCCTCATATCGCTTTATTATTAATTGTCTCTTCCGAGTAGACCGCAAGCTCCAAGAAGGCAGCCTTGTTCACAGATTATTTCCGGAGCCCGGCGCATAGCAGCTGCCCGGTGAGCATGTGCGGGATGAATGAACGAGGAGACTCGGCCCCGTGACAGCATGGTCCTACTTCACAGCTGGAATCTGGGGCCCAGAGAAGCCAAAGGATTCTTGAAGGTGGTGCTTGGCAGGTGGTGGAGGCAGATTCAAAGCAAAGTCTGTTTAATTTTCAAGCCCACAGTTCTTCCAGGACACCGCTCAAGATGGTCAAGCAGAAACCAGAGGCTGCGCGTCCGTGAGGGCACAGTGCCCTGCTAACGTAGACGTCCATGCTGCTGAAGGATCTGTACGTTTCTTCCTATGTTACCCCTGCTACCCTCTCACCTCATCTCACTGGCACCAAGTCCCTGCTATATCAGCCAAGGCTTCGCCACTCAAATGCACAAAGCTTGCTCCCGCCTCAGGGCCTTTGCACTTGCTCTTTGGGAGACCTGGCACACTCTTCCCCAGGTCTTCCTCAGGGTGGTATCTTCTTATCATTGGAATCTCAGTGCAAACAGCAGGTGGGAGTGGGGCAGGTGGGGCCAAGGCACCCAGCTGACCTCAGCCACAGAGCTGTTATCTCCACCTGCCCCTTGAGCCACTCCCCAGTCTACCCACCTGTTCTAACTTCTTTCCAGGGTTTATCAATACCTGCACTTATCTTATTTGTTTTTACATGCTATTGTCTGCATCCCCCCACCCACCTAGAGTCAAAGCGCCACAAGAGACCCACGCACTGGGAACAGCACTGGTGCGCGGTGGTAACTCACTCGTTGCATGAACACATCCCTCACACAAGGGCTCACACCACATCCTGCTGTAGAGTGACAGAAGGAAAGCCTGTCCTTTCTCCTCAGAAGTATTCGCCCCATGCTGAAACTGCCAGGAATGGACCCAAAATGTTGTTACAGGACTCAAATAAAGTGACGTTACACATCATTTTTGTCCAAAACACAAACAAAGGCAGCATCGCTCATTGTGTTTTCTTAAATACACGTCCTGGAACCAGAGATGTGTATTTAAAAACCTGCGGAGTGCCACAGAAGTCCCTGAACTCAGAGATCTGAGTCAGAGTCAAGACGGTCATGTCTAAATGTCATTTTAAGCACAAAGTGACAAGAAAGAACAGCCAGGGCTGTGTGGCCCTCAGAGAGCCCGCCGACCTAATCAGGTGGGCAGATGACATTCCAGCCAAGAGCTCGAGGAAAAGGGAGGAAAGGTGACTTCAAGCACAAGGGACACGAGGATGCAGAGACAAATGCAAATGAGTTCACGAACATCACCAACAGAGATTGGCCTAGGTGATGCCACATTCCACGTTTTGCTAAGCATAAAGCCGTCTGGGTAATTTTCTGCATTTCTACTTGGAGAGAGACATGAACGCAGAGAAACAGTTCTCTAAGAAAAACAAAGGTGCTGTGAGAAATTGCCAAATCGAGCCTCCCAGGGAGGGAGACAGTAGGGAGTGGCGGGGACTGTGGAGTCAGGGCAAGCACAGGCCTTGCGGAGACCCAGTGCCACTGGATCTTTTGATATTTCAAGAGGAGATAGACGTTGAAACATTTATTTTCAAATTTCTTTTTAGGTGACTTATAAAATATTTGAACAGCTTATATGCAAAGAATAACCCAAGGAGAACAAATCCATGGATCCATAAAATGAAATAATAGTAACAAAGTTTCTAAACATACTCATTTTGTATTTAGTAGAACTGGAACTGTTTGCTGCTTCCACTCATCTTGAAAGAGCCCCCCAGTCAGTACTAATGAGAACCTACTCAACAGAAGAAAGGAGGTCACAAGTAGGCATTTTTAAAGTTTTAGATAATGACATTAATCTAGATCTTTGCCAAATGATTACAGGTACAGACTACATCGACTGGACGATTGCTGGGATTCTAATTGCAAAAACATCCGTCGATTTTTTTTTTTTTTTTTTTTCAACTTTCTCATCGCAGGCTTGTGTACTGGGAAGAAAGCTTCTCATAAAGTAGCTGGTCAGCAGATCAGCTCAGCACCATAAATTTACACACGATAAGGAACGCCCCCAAGTCGGCAATTCGGCACCTCCCTTTCTGCTTGGGGGTGGTCTTTTCTTATAGCTTTCCCCCATTTTGCAAGTAAGAACTCCACTAAGTACACGGTTCCTGTTCAACCGTCCAACAGCGACGCCCTCATTCTTCTTCAGCAAGAGCTTTATTTAGAAGTTCCCAGAGAAAGCAAGTGAGAAAACCCAATTCATAAAGGCAGTGGACATAAAGAGTCCCATTAATACAGCCGCTGGGCTTGGAACGCCAGCAGAGCCTGATAATGTGTTTTATTTGGACCTGTCCTGCACTGCGCTGGCGATAAGGAGGTACTTGAGGCTCAGACACTCACTGTACGACACACTCGCCCCTTATTGATTGGGAAACAATGCTCCCTTTCAGCTCACACCCACCTACGGGAATAACAGCCAGGGAGGCTGGGCGGGCACGGCCCGGGAGCACCAGGAGGCAGCGCAGGGGCGGGCCCGCTCGGTGGCTTGCGGAGACCAGGCCAGTTCATCCAACCTGGCCCGGCCCTTGGAGCTCAGCTAGCACACTCGGGCTGGAGCACTTGCTCGCAGCCACAGTGCTTTTTGAAAAATCATTATTATTATTTTGAAACCACTTTATGGAGGTATGACCGGTGTAAAGAGTTGTACACGTTTCATGTACACAACCCGGTGAGGTCAGGGATACCCTGTGAATCACTGGCGCCATCCAGACCATAATATTTCTATCTCCTCCCAAAGTCTCCTCGGGCCCTTATTAAGGCTGCTTTTATTGGCCTTGTCTGTTCTCTGGGGAACTCTGGAAGACTCAAGCTGCCATTTTAGGGACAGGTTGGTGGCCAGTCTCTATATGACCTATGCAAGCAACGGCCAGAGTCTCAGGAGCAGATTTGGAAGGGACATGAACAGGCGCCATGGGTGCCGCGCCCAGATCCTGCTCCAGGATCCCTATGGTGGCTTCCAGAACCTGCCCCCAGCTGGCAAGGACGGTCCCCCTGCTCTGGTCTCTTCCATTCTCCCGATGCTGCCCTGCAGCAGGGGCCTCCTGCCACCTCGGTTCAGCCGCCTGCCTTGGTGCCTGCTGCGCCCTGTGCCTGGAAGGCCACTCCTTTTAATGTCACAGAGCTCAGCTCTGCAGCCCCCTTGCGGTGACCTCCCCTCCCCATCACTATCCACCACACTAACTCCCCCTGCTTCCTAGAGAGCAACCTCTCTCTCAGAAAAGCCCTTGGTCATCTAATACGGTGTTTGGTTTCAGTCTACTCTTCTGGTACCAAAGCTTCATGTGGCCAAAACCTTGCCTGTCCCGTCCACATTTATACATCCCCAATGCCTGGAAGTGGGCGTGGCAGACTCTTAAGTGGAGTCAGGCAGGCGAGATCTGTAGTGACGAGGACAGGGTGAGGCGACAGGGAGAGAGTGGCCCTCTGCGAGTCCAGTCTCAACACGCAGGATGTGATCAAGCCTCAGGAGGTTAGAAGCCCTCCCTGCCACCAACTCCACCTGGCCAAGCCTGTCTCCAAACACAGCTCCCAGCTTGTCACCTGCTAAGGCAGATGGGGTCTGGCAAGCCCCCAAGGACCTCCTCTCTGCAGGGACCAGCACCCTCCTGGTTCTTTGGTGTTTGAATTTTTTATTGTTTTGTTCTCAGTTACTACCTCTCTCCAGAGCAAAAATCATACTCAACCAAAGAACCAGTTCAAACTTGTCCTCCAAATACAACTACCTTCTCTCAGCAAACGCACCTGAAATTATAAACCACATTTTAATCAAGAGAACTGGAGAATTCAAACAGAAGGAAATCAAGAATAGCAGGTTTTGTTTTTGTTTTTGTTTTTAAATTGGAATGGGAAGAGCAGAATATATTGTCCCGTTTGCTTTTCAACATGATTGATCCTCTGAATTCCCCTTGCTTTAGGTTATCAGTAGAAAGAAATTTCTTTCTCGAGTCTCGGGGCTCACACTGACAGACACTCCACATCAGCTGGCCTTAAATGTTTTACTTCGTGCCGTGCACCATCAGGTAATCACCATGGGGATCTCTGAAATAAACTTGTGTATTCACCAGGAGGAGCAAAACCCCCAAAGACAAGAAATTCATAGTCTACAAGCAAATGCTGAGCAGATCTGAATCAAAATATCCTTTTGAGGTTGGAAAATTTGGGCATTTCTCAAACTTAGGGGGAAAAAAAAACCTGACGAGTGGAAGTATATGTTGTCAGAAAGCTGTTTCCTCCAGGTTTTCTGTTCGATCTAAACTCAAAAACCATGGAAGCACACCAAGCAAGGCTCTGAGACTCTTTCCAGTTTCCACTGTGGTTGGGTGCTTTTCTGCAGGCACAAGTCTTCAACATCCTGGGGTCTATTTCTCCAAATAAGTTAACCCTCTGTGGCTCTCCATCCACCAGTCATCAAAGTGCACAAGTGGGATTAATCTGAAACTTCAGTCCTCTGCATTTCTCAAACTAGAAATGGATCTGAAGGGACAAAGCTAAACTCACTGAAAATCAAAACGCTGATACTTCAACAGGGTCCCCCAGCACATCCCAAATACTTTGTCTGGTTATCAGCTCTAGAATGACTTGGGGACAATCCAATACCCCTTTAATGTTGCCAATGTTGGGTGATGAGTAAAGAATCTTCGATCTGCAGACCTCAGTCCCTTCACAGTCTGCCAAGTCTGCTGGGGCCACTGGGAACATCTGAACTGTCCAAAAGAAAATCAGGAATTCCCAGAATCCCCACCGCCTCGGGCTGACAAAGCCATCAACCCACTTCATGCAGCCCAACATGGCTGGCTCTGCCAGAGACCTCGCCCTCCCTCGGCCACCTTCTTCCTTCTGGAAAGAAGACTTGCAGAAATGCAAAGGCTCTGGCAGAGCTGGTTAGGTGCCGGCATTCCCACAATCCCACCGTTAGGCCCAACTGGAGAGGTCAGAGGAGGAGAGTTCACAGGGCACCGGGCCCTGAGTTGCAAAGCCCCTGGCCCCATTGTTCCCAGCAGCAGCTCACTGGCTCCCTCCCCTCCTCTGAAGTGGCCTGTCCCCCGCCCCCTCCAGGCCACTCAGTCTCTGAAAGGCTCCGCATCCGCTTCACATAATGCTGGAGGAGGAATATTTAGGTTCGCTGGGACAATGGTCCCGACAGCATACCGCCCTCTCTCCAGGACTGGACATCAAATAAGAAAGGGGCCGGCCTGTGGCAAAGCCTCCTCCCAGCAGCAGACTTTCAAATAAAGTCCTCTGCTGTCCCATCCCTTTGGACTTGCTTAGTCAAATGGGGTAAGCTTCAGTGGGCTCTTTATTATTGCTTTGTGCGCTCCTGGGCGGCGGGCTGCCGGGTGGGAGCGGACACACAACCCTCATCCCCCACGAGTTGCAAATCTGAGGGTGGAAAAAGGCAACCGGAAGGGGGTGCCACGGATGTCCCCCACTGACACTCAGAGGTTTATAAGAGAAGCAGGGAGGGCTCTGAGTGGAGGAGACCAACTTATGAGGGGAGACCTCTGCAAAGCCATAAAGCTTTCCACGGAGGACAGGTCGTCAAAGCGGGCACGTTTAAGGGTCTTCTTGGGAAGGGTCTCCTTGAAGATGAATGAAGGGTTGCAGGCAGATGTTGGCAGTCAGTCGGGTTAAGTTTTTACAAACTTTAAGACTGGAAAGCAATCTAAACCCCCGTTGTTAGCCAGGAATCAATGATTGATTCCAAGAGCTGCTCTCCTGACAAAGAAGGCTTTCTCAGAGGGAGAATCACACAGTCCCCACCTGGTGATGGTTCGGCTTACGACTTTTCTGCTTTACAAGGGTGCGGGATCAGTTGGCCCTGCCACAGTGAGGGGATCCATCGAGGCCCTAGGGCACTTCTTAGTCAGCCCTGATGCCCAGGAGGTCAGGTCTATTAAATGCATTTCAGCTTACCATATTTTCAGTTTGTGATGGGCTGCTCACTGGAACATCACCCCAACAAACCCACCCGAAGTTGCAAAACAGGAGCACCTGCATGTGTCACCTGACAGATCACAGAAATTCCTACCCATTCTGAAACAGACAGGTCACTCGTCTGATCACCCAGAAAGTTAAGGGGTACAGGGAAAGCTCGTTGTCAGACTAGTCCCAGGCCAGCTGACTCCCCGGCTAGGTTCCTGCAAGGACAGGCCTCCTGTTTACCTGTATGAGGACAGACCTGGAGACCGTTGTACTGGGGTGGCTCTGAGGGAGTCTCCTGAGGCGAAAATGTACGTGAGCCCGTGCAAGTCCCCCGGGGCCCTTTCCTGGACCTTTACTGCCAGCAAAGTCTGTGAAGGACCAGGAGGTCCTGAACATTGACTGGCCAGCCTGCAGGGAAGGAGCTCAGACTCCGGGCTCCACTGTCCCTGCCAGCTGCCAGGGTGCCGCTGAAACTGAACACAGAGTCCTGCAAATTGGTTGCAGAGACAGAGCTCCGAGGGAGAAAGCAAGTCCAGACGATCAAAAGCATAGGGCTTAATACCAAGGAACACCTCGGTAAAACAACTGCAAAATTCGAGGCACTGCCAGAGCGCAGGGATATCTGAGCATCTCCGTTTACACCCAGAGCCGGAGCCTGAAGGGCAGGCCCTGAAGACAGCTCTGCTTTATGGTGGTCGTTTTCCATCTGCCAGTAACAACACATTTTTTTCATTGACTTCTACATTCATTTATCTCTTTTAAATTTAGGGAAACCAGCCAGCAAACGGGACTTCTTCAAGTACCTCCACATTCTTAACGTTAGTTCCACATTTTTAATTAATAAAACGTAGTGGGTTGGGTACTTGAATTATGGACGCTGAACACATGAAGCAAACAATTTATTTTATTTTTAATTATCTGAGTGGTTGGTGTTCTCTAGCAGGGAAGAGCTGGGGAAGGGCTCTATGGGAACCCAGGATAGTCACCCCCAGTGACAATTGTGCCTGACCCTGTTCTGAGCCTGGGCAGGCACTTCCTGGGAATGAGCCTCAACCATGTGAGATGAATTAACTGTTTAGGGCAAAGGAACCTGATACTGCTCATTTCTTCTCACACCAGAGCGGGGGCTGTCAAACTGGAGTTAAGGCCAAGGCAGTGACCCATATAATTTAGAGATGGGAGGGGGCAATCGCTTGGATAAATATTTTATGGCTAAATACTAAATAAAGGCTACTGTCCAAAGCGGAATGGAGCAACCCAAAATTAACGAATTAAGAACGTTTTATGCAACCTTCTATTTCAAAAGATAATTATTTCTTTAAGGAAAATCTAATCTGCTGATTGTAGGCATCAGCACTAGAGAATGTTGACTCAGCCTGCTAATTTTAAGACCGTAATCCATTTCTGGGAAGACAAACAGGTCTTCCCTTCCTTGCGAACGCTGTTGTCCTTAAAAAGAAGCCCAGTGGCGAAGTCAGCCGTTGCTCAGTTTCATGGGACAGAATGTGCTAGAAACAGAATGTTAGGTATGTGGGCAGCAGGCGCCCTGTCTTCACCCCCAGGTACACCAGCTCTCTGGTCACATTTGCTAATCCATGTATTTTACCGAGTTTCCTAATGGAACTGCTGTTGCTTCAATGTGTACCTCCGCTCAAAGCAGAGCCAGTCTCCATCTCTGGCCTCTCCACAGGTACCATCTTGCTAACATCTCCTTGGGTCTTTGATTGGATCTGACATAATGAAGCACATCCTCTTCTTCTCTCCTAGAATATTTTTAATTAACAGGACATAAGTCACTTTCTCTCTCAACCTCAGTTTCTGCATCTGGAGAATAGAGCTCATGCCGTACAAGAGTAATACCCGGCAATACGCTCTGTGGAGATGACCCAGAACCTCGTGCCTAGCACCTAGTGGTCATTTCATAAGTGCAGTGCCTTCTTCCCTTCTATCTATACCACTTTGATAGAACATGGTTTTTGTGGTGGTGGTCTTCCTTTTCCCCAATGTTCCTTCTCTGAGTGCCAGGACATGTCCTAATCCTTTGTGTATGCCCGGAATCAAGCCCAGGGCCTAAAAGGTAGTGTTTGATGAATGAGTGTCAACATGATACTGTTGATAAATGGATGGACATTTGTTTACACTTAGTATGTGTGCCAGTGCGGGGGGATACGGGGGTGACCGGGACACGTTGTGTGCCTTCATGGCAGGTATGGTGTAGAGGACATGTGGGAATGTGTGTAAGGATAAGAAATCAGCCAACCACCCTGCTTCCATTTGGGGAAGGCATTGTCACGCGCAGTGTTCAGAGGAGGATGGATCGGTGGGGAGTGGATTGACAGTGGGTGGCAAATGGGAAGTTTTGAAGTGAAGTTAAAATCAGACCTACCAGGAATCCCCTTTGGGCTAAGGAAACACGAAACTGAACTCTGGACCTTCACTTGCCTCCTGCTGGCAGTTACTGACCCTCTATACGCTGCCGCCTTGAGAAACTCGGTGTTCCTGCAGAAGCCTTTCTGGAGCAAACCAAAGGGCCCCAGCCTCCAAGGCCTCCTGCTGGTCTTGCTGCGTTCACCTCTGGGGTCAGCGTTGTCCCCTTCCCAGGCTTGGTGTGGCCTCCAGCATGCCTTCTGGGTGCCCCTTTCCCCCTCACTCCACTGTGCCTCCTCCTGTCATCCCGGGATGCATGTGCTTCGTCACCGCCCCTTCCAGCTTGAATAATGTGGGCAACACCCCCTCCCTGCCCAAAGAAGGGCTGTGAGACAACCTTCCCCGGTGTCACGGACGCGCACCCTTGTTTGGCTTTGGAACAGCCGACGCGGGAGGAGACTCGCTGCCTGACCATAGTTTACTTTTTTAAACTTCCAGAATCGCAGCCCCAAATAAAATGAGAAGTGCTTTGTTTTATTTTTAAATAAAAGAAGTGCCTTCTAAGTCCAAAATTTCTACATTGCTCTTAGAACAAGTCCTATTTACCCATCCATGTAAGGGTTTTTGTTAGAGGAGAGGAAGAGGCAAGAACGGAAAGAGACTCCAGCCAGGGGACAGAGGTATCCTCAGTAGACCCCACAGGAGACGCCAAAACCCAAGACGCCCCTCTGACAAACGCCTACCGAAGCAATGTCCCAGCTCCACCTTGCCCTGCCTGTCTGGTATCTGTCCCATCCGTCCAATGGGAGTAGCTGTCCGGCCTCAGGCAGACCGCAATCTCATGGCCCAACCAGCTCACAACTTGCGTGTCTACCGTCCACCCCACCCTCCTCTTTGCCTCCCACGGGCCCCATCAGCTTTTCAATGGTCAAGTTCACTGTCATTTTCTCTAGGAAATCTTCTCATGTCTCATAAAGGAGTATATCTGACCTTTATGTAGAATTCATTGCATCATCACGGGGTGCATTATTTCCTATCAGCACTGCTGACCCGTGTACCCTGAATTTTCAATGAGAACCCCAGCGTCAACTCTGTCTCGTCTAGTCTTGTAGCGGTGGAACTCAGCATCGTGCACAGCAGGTGGACCCAGCGCACCCAAGCTCGCTGAATGAGTGAACGCGTGAAGGCATGGCCCGTCATGGGGACAGGCTCCTCTTTGACATGAGTCCTCTTCCATTAGAAACCTAGTGACCACAAAGATGACGAAGCCAGGGCTGAGGGCAGAGCTCAGTGTTAGAGCGCTTGCCTAGTGTGCACAAGGCCCTGGGTTTGATTCCCAGCGGCACGAAAAGAAACCAAAAAATTATGTAGTTAATTTTTTTTTTCTTTTTCAGGTTTTAATTGTAAGTCTCTCAAGCTAGATTTTTCTATTAAACACCTTTCAAAAGTCCCCTAGGTTTTGTTAAGACTAATGGAAATTTCATTTCCGCCATTGCTGCCTCCTAATAGAATTTTCTCTAGGAACTTTTCATTCTTTTTTTTTTTTTTTTTGACAAAATACTATTTTTATTTTATATCAATAAATTTAAACACTCAGAAACACTGATTCTAATACATAACCAAAGTCAAAACTATCATTTAAAAAATCTTAAATCTCAGAGATAGTGAAGGAAAAAGATTTAATGCCATTTCCCCGTGATTCCATTTCCAACAAGCAAGCCACTTGGCGCTTCTTACAGAGATATGTGGATCTATTTTGCTTCTGGAAATTGAGGCCAGGTGAGCTAATTATTAATTCACATTCAAGTTTTAATTCCCAGAGACTCTAGCCAACTTTATAGTCAATACACATTCCCTCATGAAATGAGTTCATTAAAGAACCAAGCGAGTCCACCACACAGGCCCTGGGAGCTGTCTTTTCATTAAATAGCACCCTGCCGCCATATTGAAACATTGGCACTTCCAGGTGCCTTTTAAAAATTATTTTGAGAAGGCTACATCTTGTCCTATTAGAAAGTCTTTTTGAAGATAAACTAAATGCTACAAGAAATGTGTTACCTCTGCATGTGCCTGGAGAATTACTGGGAAAGTAATTGCTGTTTCCTGGAATCGAAGTCTGAACTAATTTGTTCTGTTTTCGAAGGAATGTGCTCTTCTCTGATGGCCTGGACTAAATAAGCTGACAGATGAAGAGCCCATGAACCCCAGTAAGTTCCTTTACTGGTTCTCTGAGTAATCACACATACCAGGGAGTGGATGGGGTTTATGTTTGTTTTCATTGAGATAAAATTTACCATTTAACCACTTTAAAGCATAGAATTCAGTGGCATTTAGCATGTCCCCTGTGTTCCCACCATCAGCCACTCATTCTGTTGCTGTAGATTTGCCTGTTCTGGGTCTTTCATACAAATAGAATCATGCTATATTCAAACCTTCTTTCACTTAGTATAATGTTTTTCAAGTTCACCCACATTGGAGCATGTATCAGAACTTCATTCCTTTCATGGATGAATAATATCCCATTGTGCGTTACGTACACCACATTTTGTTTATCACACCAGACAGTTTTTCTCTACGATCTATTAACAGTGCAAAGGTGTCTACATTCTGGGGCACTGGAATCCATGCCTGCTTTACAAACTGTGTATTCCCATTCAAGAATAAGCAGGTCCACAGTGGGTCCTAACAATTGGGTAGGTGTGCCAAAAACTGGAAGATATTCATTCGGCTAATAAGTGCACATCTAGGGATTTATTCTAAGAACATAATGATAGATGAGAACAAATATTCCAGGGTGTTTCTCACATGGCTGTTCATGCTAACAAAAAAAAAAAATAATAAATGTCTAACAAAATGAGAATGACTAAAGAAATTATACAGTCAACTAATATAAAAAAATGTTGCATATGATAAACCCATTTTTTTCTTAAAAACATGTATGTGGCTACGTGTGAGTACACAGACGTCTGCAAATAAACACACTCACGTGCTGGAAAACAGCACAATTATGGGATAGTCTTACTTCTTCTAATTTTCTGTACTTTCCATGTCTTCGTGGCACATGCATGACGTTGAGAAGTAGGAAAAGACCAGCAGATGTGTGTGAAACCAACCAAGACGGGGCTCCTGCGGGCCCCCACCCCTCCCTGCCCCATCCAGAGACCTGCTGACGATCCACAAGTTTCTGCTCTACAACAGCCTGTCCGTGGCGTCTGCAGCAGCCTGTCCCTCACTCTCAGGAGTGCTTCCAAATAAAACACAGGCTCTGCTCGTCCTCATGAAAGATGTCGGCAGCTCCCCAAAGACGACCCTCCTAGGGGTCTGCGCCTTTCCCCAGTCTTCTGTGAACTCACCCGACTCTGGCCTGACCCTTCCCACCCTCAGCCCCTCCCCCACCATTTCCCGACCCCCTGCCCCCAGTATCTGCGCCAGCTTTAACTCCAGGCTGCCTTTTCCAACTGAACTAGTCATATGGTGTTTCCCTAACGTTTGGGTAGAAGAAGGTGGGTCTCAGGTCCTCATTGTATCATGACTCTATCAACACAGGGTGGAGTATTTTCCTGAGGGGAGAGAGATCTCTTAGAAAACCTCATGCAGTATGTGGCACAAAGCAAACATTCACCACCTGCTTGTCAAGGGGACGGTTCTTCAAGCGCGGCTGTGCACCTTTAAAAGTCATTACAGTAGGAAGTTTGGCGGGCAAAGTTTTCCTTTATCCCACTGCACAGTAGACAACTCAGAAAACAAATATCAGATTGCCATTTCACTTTTAATTTCTCAGTGACTTCTCTCACACTGATCTGACCCAGCGAAAATGATGGAGGAGAGAGAGATCCCTGGACTGTACTTCTGGTTTCTCACTTGGAGTCCCTGAGGTAACCCTCCCAGTAAAAAGCTTAAGGATGGCAGACCTGGGATCCAAGCAAGAAGAAATAGTGTTTTTCTCAAATCTGTGTCTTTCAAAACTACAGGAATATTTATAGGGATGCATTAACTTGACAGAGAGTTTATGAACAGGTGGAAGTCTTGCAACCAAAACAGATCAGATGCAAACCTTCCAGAAGACCAACCCCAACATGTCTCGTTCTTCTGGGGCTACTCCAGTACTATCAACAGTAGACACCCGATTACTGAAGCCATGAAACAGAAGTCCCCCACCCACACCTTCACAGAGTGGCTCCTATAGGTTCAGAATTCCCACTTAGGTTCAGTAGAAAGAAGGATACTTTTATTAAATTGCCTTAAGGATATTTGATTTTCCAAAGTTGAATCTGAACCTTCACAGAAACAGGAGGCCTGATCCTCTTCCCCATGGAGGGTAGGAAATCTCTCAGAGCCAGGCTGGTTGCTCACGATCAACCTCCGGCTCTCCAGGCCTGCCCCCTCTCTGCTTCCCCACCTTCTCTTTCTGTATCTCTTGCTTTGGATCCAGTCAAGACCTTCCGCAGGACAAGCTCTTCCCTACATCCTGAGCTGGGCACATGTCCTTCCTTCAGCCTGCAAAGTTCTTCCCTCCTTCCACCCTGGTCAACCTCAATTAGATATCTCTTCCTGGGGCGGGGCCCGCAGACACCTCAACCTGACAATCTAGGTAAGAGTCCCTACCTCTACTGGCGCAGGGCATCCTGTGCTCGGTTTTCATGGCAGTCACCAGTTTGCCGTTACAAGTGGGTGTGATTATTTATTCGAGGTCTCTTACCTTCACTAGAATGTGAAGCTTGCAGCATCTGGGAATCTGCCTATTTTGCTCATCCCAGGAGCTGCCTGGGAAAAGGTATTCAGTAAATATTTGCAGAACCGAGGAACCAAGGACGGACTCCCCGTCCTGGACCTGGACACTCTGAACCCATCCCATGCTCTGCCTTGCTCTCCTGCTTTGTTGAACAGGTCATTTCTGACCATTTCCATTTCCTACCCTGCATTTTCAAAAGGAGGACACACCTAACCCATCTTATGTGGGCACTCCGGGGACATGAGCGTGTTTACTGGGAAACTCTGAGGCATGCAGAAGAGTGAAATTATTATGAACATGCTTTCCAAATGTCTAAAAGAAAAACATGATCACACAGATGTGGTGCCACACGTGTGTATATGTTGGAGCAGAAATGCTCTCCATGGTGTCCGTTTATTTCCTGAGTTTTATGGTTCTTTTGGAAACTCAGATGAGTAGTGAATCGAACCTGGAAATGGCTGCTCCACCCGCCCGAGGAAGCGCAGGCAACCGCGCCACGCGGAAGGAGGGATCAATGCCCCGATTGTGGCCGAGCAGCCAAGATGGCCGCGGCAGCAGAGGCCAGCCTGGAGCTATTAGAGGCTGGCTTTGAAAGGTTATGTATTTTACCGATGATTGTATTTTTAGCCCCCTATAATTCACCCCATCTCCGGTAAATAATTCCTTTACATCTGCTGCTGACAGTTCAATATTCCCTCTGATAATGTTCTCAGGTGTCAACAGATAAGGCAAGGGCGCTTTGATCTCAAGGCACTGATTGTCATCACTTGCCACACTTTGGAGACATTCCCCTTGGAAGCCCATCCAGCAAACTGGAACATGCACAGGGCGAGGTTTCAAACGCGGTCAGACTCTAAGGCCCCTGCCTAAAAATGGGCCTAAATGGCTTCCACTGAACAATGCCAGATTCCTGACAACCAAAAATAATAATACTCTGCACCCCCACCTGTTTGCCTTGCCCTTTCCGTAATCTGTACCCCGATCCCTCAAAAAGAAAAAAGAAAAAACCTTGCAGCACTGCCAAAGTCTTTCAAGAACCATTCCAAGGAGCCTCGGACAACCCTGGCTTTCTAAAAGGATACCATTGTAACGGCAAGCGCTCATATTTCAGTGACATACATATATGTCTCACAGAAACCAAGGTTTATGTGTCTCAGGATTTCTCCTTAGTTAACCACAATTGCAGGGAAATGGTACTGCATTTGCGGAGTTAAATGTGGTAGCAATTACTTTGCTGGCAAAGGAGACAGAGGGTCTTGATGGCCCGAGTTCTGCAAGTCAGGATTAAATAAACGTGTCTTTTGGAGTTACGCTGATAACGGGAGCACTCCCCCTCACTGCTGATGTCGCAACAATGACCAAATCAGCATTTCTCACAGACAGGCGCATTCAGGCCTGGCCAGAAGGCCCACGGGATAACTTCAGAAAAGCAATCAGTTTAAAGAGAAAAAAAATTCATACGTAGGTGTGTGCATTCCTAGGTACACACACACACATGCAAAAACACATGCATTGATTGAGAAAACCACTCCAAAATAATCTGGAACTTGCAGAATATTAAATGCCTTTAGATACCAGGAAATAACTTGAAAATTGCTTTCCTGTATCATATTTACTAAAACTGCGATATCGCATACTTTAGGGAAGGGAAGATACGGGTCGGGTAACCTGAGCGCTGTTTAATGGTCACTGATTTTACTAATAGCCAGCCAGTCTTTTGGATTTCATTAGAACACAAGAATGCGATAAGCTCCCTGCAAGCATGCTAACACCAGTGGGTCCTTTTCAAATGCAATATGGTTCACGTTTAAGGTCCCAGTTCCAGTTGGAAAATGATTCCCTTTCGGTATCTTTTCCCCAGTGACCAGAATACCACATACAAATGATTTAGAAATAGAGTTTCACAAGTCAAAAAATATAAACAGAAATACAAACCCCATTGCTCCTTCCACCCCTAAAATGTGTCAACTCCTGGGCTGGAGGCTGAAGGTAATGGGACATAGCAGGGGGAAAAAAAGCCAGGAAGGAAGCATTTTTCCAGCATAAAAAATGATGAAGTCAGACATTTTCTTCTAATTGGGAATGGCAGAGATACTGAGTTCAGAAACCCAATAATCCTGCAAATTCACCAGTGTGTCTAATAGCTTTGGCCGGTCAGCCCAAGGTTAACAAGCAATCCCTAAGAAAAATGACCCAAAGAAATGGATGAGGTGGTTATAAGAGAAATAAAAAGTATTTATGTAGCAGAAAAACTTTATTGGAAAAGAAATGTCCTAAAACCAAAGGGTATATTTAAATAGGTAGGTAGGCAGGAGAGTGGAAATATAAGTGAATAGTAGGTGGGTGGGTGGACAGATGGATGGATGGATAGATAAATTGATAGATAACCTATCTACCTACTTACATCTAAAGAGAGATATGAAGATATAAACATGAGATATGCTTCCACTTCATTCCTAATTTTGAGAGTCAGAATTGCATTTCTTCTTGGTAGATTGACTAGTTCTCTTTCCAAAGAACTATTTTCTTCAAATCCCTTTGGAGAGGAATTGGCTATGACTGACTACAACATTTATAGGACCCAGAACAAGAGTAAAATTGGGCCCATATACTGCAAGCCTTAAACATTTAAAAGTTATAAATCACAGTAACAAATTGTTAAATCAAGTCCGTTCTGTCGTCCCTTAACAAATGTGTCACCATAATGAATAGAGGACCAGGTTCAATTAAGACTTCTCAGACTTTCTTTCCAGAATGCTGTGGAAGAATCAGCCCATCACATGAACCCCCTCTCCCAGGCCTCTCAGGCCTGTCCAAGCCACAGCAACAGCCTTCTCTGCTCCCATAGACCACCAGCAGAGACCAAGCCTGGGGCTGATGTCCCCAGGTCGTGGAAGCAGGTTTGGGAAGCTCAAGGCAGAGAATCCCAAGGACCTAAAGAGTGGCCCTGGCCCAGTGGGGGACATCAGGCAGTACAGGCTACAGTCCTTTAGCTTTGCAGATTCTTTGTCCAGGGAAAGCTGCATGGCCACAGGGGGGCCAGAGTAGAGCTCACTAAAGCACAGACTTGAAACAAGTCATCTCTTGCCATATTTGAAGCCAATACCTCCAGCAGCTATGTTCCTTATTGGCCAGTTTAGACACTAAAGAGAGGAACAGGACAGTGATTGAAGATGAGAAGGTAGCCTTCATTTTACTTATCAATTGCTGCATAACAAACTATTCCCAAAGTTAACAGATTAAAACAATAAACATTTTTAATATCAGATTTCCTGAATCGGGAATCTTAGAGTAGCTTAGCAAGGTGGCTGTGTCAAGCACTCTCGTGGAGTGTCAATCAAGCTGTTTCCCAGATAGCTATCTCAGCCAAAGTCCTCACAGGGTAAAGGAGGAAGTAGCTACCTGTAGATTACTCATGGGTTGTTGGCTGGTCTTGGTGCCTCACAAGATTTTGGCTGGAAACCTCCATTCCTCACCAGGTGGACCTCTCCACAGACTGGAGAACTGGTTCAGATTAAGAATCCCACCACCCTCCACTCTTCTCTGAGTGTTCTCATGAGGAGGCAGCTGGCTCCTCCCAGAGCAAGGAATCTCAGCAAATAAGGGCATGACCAAGATGGAACCACAGTCTTTTTATAACCTAATCTCAGAAGTGACAGTATGTCACTTATGCTATTGATCACACAAGCCAACCTTGGCACAGTGACAGAGGAGACTACACAGGGTGTAAATTCAGGAAGGCCCAAGCATTGGGAGTCAACTGTCCCACTCCGAGGATTTAGTCTACCAGCTTGACCCAGAGAGGCCCTCTATAAATATCTTTGGAAGAAAGAAAGGAAAAGAGGGATGGAGAAAGAAATAAGAATAGTTAGAGAATCATAGAGTCCCTTTGCCCTGACTCTTTCTCAGACCTAAAAGTTGCCTGAAGGACAAAATGGCCCTTTCCCACATTTCTCTTCAAGAAATAGGTGTTGAGCACTTAGACTTGGAAGTGGTCTGCCTTCTCCTAACTAGCCCCTGATGTCCTTCAAACCACCTTATAACCCTCAAGTTCAGCTTGAACTTCCCATGCCCCATCTGTGAACAGTGTCCTGGCCTGACAAATCCCAGCTGGTCATAGTTCTCCTGGTTACCATACTCCAGGGTGGCACTTCTCATATTCTAAGGCAATTATCTATTTATATATATTTTTCACTTCTTCATTGAATATCCAGCTCCAAGACTTAGCTCTTGAGTGGTACTGAAGACTTTCTACTTGAAAGTTATCACAAACAGGGCTGGGGATATAGCTCAGTTGGTAGAGTGCTTGCCTCCTGAGTGCAAGGCCCTGAGTTCAATCCCCAGCACCACCAAAAAAAAAAAAAAAAAAAAAAAAAAAAAGTTCTCACAAACACTGTCTGTGAAGACTTCCCTTGTGGGAGAATGTCCACACTAACCAACCCAGTGATGGCCTTCTACTCTCCTGTTTGGGTACCTTCTGTTTCCCCTCCTTGAGTCAGGTTCTCTGAAACAATTGAGATTTTCTGCAGGAAAAAACGACCACCAAGCCCAGTGCCAGGGAAGAGGATTTCAGCCCAGAGAGAAAAAAGTTAAACATCTCTTATCCTCAAAATCTCCTCTCTCTAGACCTGCACCCCTCTCCCTAAATCACACTGGAACACAATTTGGAATGTTCTGGGAGTCACAAGAAAATGTACTCCGCTTTTCTAGGTTAAAAACCATCCTTTGTATAATTTCGTACTTCAGCATTATCACAAAAATTTGCATTAGCACACAGGAGTCTTTTAAAGACACATTTCTTTTCACCCTAGCCTTTAGAAATATCATCACTTGAAAACTTTGTCTTCTTCATAGGATAATTACCTGGCCCCAGGAAGGCAGCAGTTCATAAGAATAGAAGGGATCCCTTAAACTGTCAGAAAAAATGGCTACGACATTTATTGATTCCCTGCTTATTCTCTATTTCATTATGCTCATAACATCTATTTTAATTTTTAATAACTCTCAGACAACTTTTGACTACAACTGGCTACTTAGCAGTCAGTCAATCATTTCTTATTTCTAAGGGTCACTCAAAGTAAGTATCAGTTAAATGAAAGCATAATGTGGTAAGTTGATGTTAAGAAAAAAGTATCACTTTTGCCACATCTCTCGTCCCCGCCGACAGGCGATGGAAAGCTGGCCTCTGTTTCTGAGAGCCGTGTCACATCTGGTTCAGGTTGCTGATGGCCCACAGTGGCCCACGTTCATTACCATCTAATAACCGCTTGGCCCCTGTCAGGGCTGTCCAGGGCTGAGTCTGAAGCCCGACACCCACATCTGCTGCAAGTCTCTGACACCCTGAACCCCTGCCCTTGCGACCCTCTTGCTGGCTGCCACAGGGTCAAGGGCATGTAAGTCAAGCAGCCAGCTGTCTGACTTCAGAGCCACAGACGTCAATACTGAAGGGAAATCACAGGGTGAGCCCACCTCCTGGAGCCCGCAGGAGGGATGAAGCCATGGTGCCAGGACTCTGAGCAGCAGGGGATCCAGCCTGCTGTCAGGAGCGCCACCCCAACCAGAGAGCGTGGACTGGAGGGTCACTGCCAATGCACACCGTGAACTGTGCCTCCGTCCTTTATTCACAGAATTGGCGCAACCGAGTCTCCATCTCTTGGGTCAATTGTGAAAAGTCAAAGAGTTTTGATTTATGACACCCCTAGAATAGAGCCCAGCACCTTGGAAGTGCTATAGCTATTTGCTGAATGAACAAAAAATAAGTAAATAGCCCTTTTAAATATGACAGTGACTTTGAAGTTTTCTGTGTTAAAGTTGAGGAGTTTTTTGTTTAAAATCTTACATATACACCACATATATGTACTGTAGCTGTGCATGTCTACATATAAACACAATGAACATCGTCACGGTTACCCTGGGTGTACATGTTGACTTCAGCATTCACTCTGAAGTTCTGGCAACTGGCTTGGGGCAGCCCCTGGACTGAGGTTCTTGGCCAAGACTCTGCATTACTGTCCGGCAAGCTCAAAAGTTCTGAGGACACAGGATTGACCTCAGCAGTCAGGAGGTGATATGCGTGCTCTGGTCTGGCCAGTTCCAGAAAGTCATCAAGCAAACGATCCCTTTGCCTGGTGCCCTGACTACCTCTAGAGTTCCCCAGAGACCCCTAGAAGGGTGTAGCTTGTACCCTGGAAGCCTATGAGCCCATATGGCTGCTCAGTAAAGTGAGAGGACAGCATTCCCATTTCTTAGAACCCATCCCGGTCACAAATGACCACAGCGTCATCCTAGTGGAGCCTAGAACTGGCTGTCACCCCCCAGTGACCGCACAGTTACCAGGTCAGGCAGTGGTCATATAGGGTATTTGAGAAATTTGCTGGCAGGCTCAGAAAATTAATTCTGGAAGGTCAGCCGGGGAACTTTGATCTCAGGCGGAGCTCAGCACCTTGAGGAAGCTGTGTATTCTTTTGCAGCAGACTTTCTTGAATGTGATGTGGAGAAAAATGTAAATTGAAATTTCAAGTTAAAAAATATAAAACAAAAAGATACCTACAACGCTCCTCTCCCCCATTTTAAGGTCACAATTTTTTCCCTCCTCACCCCTCAGCTATTGGGGTGAAGTATCAGTGAAGCCTCACCAGCTTGGCTCCTGTGTAGTAGGAATCCAGGGTGACTCAGGCAGAAACCCGGCTGGAAAGGGCAGAATGGAGGCCAGCACGGGCTTTGCTTCTAGGTCCATAACTCACACGGCTGCGAGGCTTCCGTTGATTTCATTGGTGGGGCTTTCTGGATGGTGGTGATCTGTGCTGCAGACCACCCAATATGAAAATAAACTCCACCGCTAATTCCTTCAGCGCAGAGCCAAACAGAACAAAACCAAAAGGAACAAGCAGGCAGACTACCCCTTTCAGAAAGCAGGTCACGCAGTGCGAGGTTTGCACTGCAAGAAGCGACATGAGTGGATCACAAGGCAAGGGTCTGCGGCCTGTCAGAACACGAGGCTGTGGACACAGGCAGCGGGTCCGAGGCGAGAAGGACTTGGACCCCTGGGAACCTTCGCCTTCAGCTTGAGGCAATCGCCCTTCATCTTAAGAGATGACCATTCATCTATCCAATACCTATTTTGAGGCTCATTCAACAACCATTTGATCAATATTTTCTGGGCATCCAAGAAGCCCAAAATGAAGACTGAGATGCCAAAGAAGAAAAAAGAAAGTGTCCTGCTCCACCAAGTTCTGAATCCTGTGGGACAGCAGACCCACACCAAATTGAAAAGAAGCCCATGAGCCTCAAGACCTGAGCTACCAACAGTCAGGACCCATGAGAGTAGGAAAGGAGGGTGGCACCTTCTTACGTGTGGCATGCCTGAACACAGCCTTGGAGACAGGAGGGAACTCACTCAAGGAAGAGCATTCTAGAGCAAGGAGCGGACTAGACACTCCTCAAGGCACACAGTGAGTGCTCAGAACACCTGTGAATTAATATCGAAAACACATTTTTCTCTTATCATAGGGAAGCAACCAATGTTCCAATGCTCAGCAAATCCAGAACATTCACTAAAAATGATAAATCAATACCTGAAAGAACATGTCCCATTTAAATCCTATCCAAAAAGCTCTGGAAAGTGCTACCTGCCAGGAGTTGAAGCCTGTTTAGACCCCATCTTGCTTCATTACATGTTGGAACCGATTATATCCGGGAGGCACATCTGCAAATGGCAGAAAGCACCGCCCAGTGATTGCTGCAGATGACTTTGATAAGGCCCCGGATAAAGCACCGTGTCTGCAGATTTCCAATAGCTGCTCCTTTCAGATGAGCTTGATTAGGCGAGCTGCAAGATGGAATTTAAAAAATAAAATCTCAAGGGAAGGCCATCGAATCAGGGACACTGGGAGGACACTCCAGGTAAGGATCAAGAACAAAGCAGCTCTTTGCTTCACTCCGGAGGAAATGAAGAGTTTGAGTCATCTGGCTGATTTTATTATGTAAGGAGAATTAGTAACTCACAGGGCCACGGACCTGTTCACTGCTAAAGGCTGCTCCTGTCCCTAGGTCACACGACCACTGGGTACTCACTCCAGGAAGGGAACACACGTGGCATGAAACGTCATTCCCTAAGACCAAAATTACAGCTGTGTTCAAAGTTAAGACTCCTTAAAAACATTCATCGCAAGTCCTAAAAGGGCTGGGAAATACTAGTAACCGCATTTTATTAGAGATCAAGAAAAAGGCAGCGACAGCGCCCGCGCTGGGGAGTGTGTGTTCGAAAGCCCCCCACGTGGGAGAGTGTGTGACGCAGGGAGGAGTGGGCTGCAGAACCCCGGGTGCAGGGACCACCGCCCATCGCTACGCCCCCCTCTGAAATGAGCCCAGACAAAGAGATTTTGAGGCCCAGAAAGTATCCCTTCGCTCACTCGGACTCTTGAGTTCTGCCCCTCACTGCTTCCCCGATCCGGCCAAGCCCTGCCAAAGTACACACGGGGCTGCCCAGACCCGGAGCAGGAAGCTCCAGAAAGCGTCTTATGAAATCTAAGCTCCTCTTGCAAGCCTGAGAGGTTTAGAGAAAGGTCATGCGATGCTCTCAAGTGTTAGGTGCTCTTGGAAGCCCGGGCTTCCGTCCTGGGGGCTGAGTTGAGGTGGAACTCAGAGGCTGAGCTCCCTCCCTCCCCTTGCCTCCTCCAGCAGCAGTCTGGAGGCCCACTGCCTGCGCTCACGGGAACCCACAGCTCTGAACACTCAACTGCAAACTCCTGACCGCATGCTGCTTCTATTTTAAAAGGGGGCCTGTGGGGACAACAGCAGCAGGCTGAGGGCTTCCGAGCACTGAGCCATGCCTGATGCTGCCCTAGGCACCTGACTGGATCCTCGCACACCTGGGAGCTGAGAACATTGTCCCATTTTACAGTCGAGTAAACTGAAGTTGAAAAAGGCTACAAATAACTCGCCAAAGACCGGTAGTTTTAAGTAGAAGGCCCAGCCTTTGACGTCGTTGCTCAAGAGCACACTGCTCAGCTCGCCTCTAGAGCTGCCCTACCACCTCAGCAACATCCAGGCCCGTCCATGTCCTAAACAGTCTCCCTTTAGCAACAGGAAGTGACAACTGGAGTCCGTGAGGTCACCAGCAGGACGAGCTGTCTGTTATGCCATTGCCTTCGTTATCTGCAGCCATCAGGAGACAGAGCTGACCATTGTAAAACGGTTTTCAACAGAGTGAAATGCAAGGGCTTCCTGGTGGACCCGCAGAAGGCCCTATCACCAGGGCCCTGGGTCCCCAGTCCTCCTTCTATCAGACCTTCACAGCAGTGGGTTCCCAGCTTGTCCACAGGACTGACCTTCATGTGTCAGCAATGAGGTCTGGCCACTGTCCCCAAACAAGGACTTCCCCTAGCCATGCGCCCTCCAGCAAGGCACGTGGAGTGACTTCCATGGGGGATAAACACAAGAGGATTTTCTGTTCCACTGGACCTGAGAGGTGAGGCCCAGGGTTCCCAGGCTGTCACGCTGTCCCCATGACTAGGGTGCACAGTCCCACTGTCACTTTGAGAACAGTGCTAGGAAGTCAGGGAAACCAGTCCTGCCTCCTGGGAGGAAGACTATTTCTTCTCAGTGGAATCCTAAAACAGGCGTGGAGTCCTAGGAGGCACCGAGCCCATACGCCGGCTGGGAGGAAGGAAACCCCCTGGGAGAGGCAAAACCCTCTCCTCCCTGGAACATGTGGACAGAAAGGAGTGCTGCCGGCCAGTGGGGCAGCCCCAGCTTCCGCCTTTGTCAGCTCTGCTTGTGTTCTTGGTGTTTATATGGTGGAGGACTATCGAGGTCTCCTTGCCTACTGGAGTCCGTAACATATGGAAGCCCTTATACATATGGCAATTGCTAGCCAACCCCGGCAGGGTAAGGGGTTATCCTCCTGTCCCTGTGGCTTCTCAGAGCCCTAAAAACAACCGCAAAACTTCTGCAGTACATTAGGTACACACGCACAGGTCACACTAAATGGGCACCACTTTACTTGAATGTCACCATCAGGCAGCTCCCTGGGAGGTGGCTCATCCTTTACTGAACAGAAACTGGCTCCCAGTAGCAGCCACCCACATGTCCTCTTGTCCTTTGCAGCTGCAGTAAATGAAGAAGTTTGGTCCGTCTGTCAGAGGGACGGCACTTGGTCCCTGTCTGCCATGATGAAGCCAGCCCAGTGGGGTTTGGGAGACAACTTTGGTTCAAACCAGAAACAAATTCACTGTGGAGGAAGGAAAACCTGCCCAAAATCCACCACGGATGGCTCACCCAGTCCTCAGGGAGAAACCAGAATACCAAAGACTAGAGAGTCTTATCTTCTCCACTGGCCGACTTGGCTCCTCTTGGTCACTTCAGCGTACTCCCAGAATACAAGGGGCACTTATACAGTCTATTTCACAGAGAGGGGAGACTGAGGCCCAGACGCCAAATGTCTTGCCCAGGCACAATGACGACAGCACTTCCTACAGGCAGGGGCGTGACGTCTGGTGTCTTGGGGAGGCAAGGGGAAATATTTGACACTGGAACCCTTCCAAATAAATTGGGATGTGGAATAAGACATACCTGGAGGACAGATGCACACAGAGGAGACCGTAGACATGACTCAAGGTGACGTCCACCACCAGGCAGGCAAACCGTCAGGACCTGCAGGGACCTGCCTGCCAGGCGCCTATGTCCTGCACCCAGAAGGCCCTCCTCCCGCCTCCACTGCCACATGTTGACATCACAGGATTCAGATTGAGTGCCATAGCAGGAGTTTGGGGGTCAGTCTGACCAGGATCCAAATCTTGGCCCAGCCTTTTAGTAATTATGTGACCGAAACCAAAGTCCCTCTCAGAGACTTGGTTTCCCCATTTCTAAAGTGGCCCTAATATTGGTTCTTTAGGATTAAACTAACAAATCCAAAATTCAGCTAGAATACCTCATTGTTTCCGTCAACTATTTTCCGCCAGTTTACCGCGCACACATAGAGCACATCACAGTGTGAGTGGCCGCCTTTGTCTTCCCCGCTGTTGGGTTGTAGCTTCGGTTGAGGCCCTTCAAACTCTCACCTCCCCAGGCAGTGAGCGCAGGAAGGATGACAGAGAGAGGGGACAGACAGGTAAGCGCAGAAATGAGGAGAGAAAACTACAACTCCCTGTGCCCAGGGCTTGGTAGGGACTAGGTGCTTAACAATGGAAATGCATCATCATAAACATCAAGATCATTATAAATATATTATTAAGCAATTCATGTATTAATGGAATAAAATCGGAAAATTAAGTGTGTAATGCAAAAGGGGAACAGAGTCGGAGGCAGGTGAGCTCAGAGGAGACGAAGGCTTGGAAGCCAGGGGGCTAGTGGAGAGGGATGGGGGCAGCTGGGCCCCACAGCATCTTCCCTCGGGGTGGGCTTCCAGAATGTGTGATTAGCACAGTCACACAGGGCCCTGGGCTTGGAAGGTACAGGCTCAGTTTGCTTCTCTCCTGTCTCTATCTTGAATTTCTTACTGCATTCCGAGCAAGAGACCCTCACTTTCATTTTACACCGAGCCCTACAAATTACACAGACATTTCTGAATGTAGAGTGGTGCTTTTTCCACTTGCCCTAGAAAAACATCTATTAATTCAAACATTTGAGGTATTTATACAGCCGTACCACCCCCAGATTGAGTAAATTGATTGAAGTAATGCTTAGAATCGAAACCCTCGCTGTGGATGGAGGAGGGCCCATGCACACGGAGAAAGCAATTTGAATCTGATTTTCCTGGAGAGGTGCCTTTCTGCAAGAAAACAGTCCGTACCAGGTGACAACTGGGCTATTTATTATAAGCCAGGAAGAAGCAGAAATCCTTGTCATGGAATGTGAGCCACAATTATTTGGTGACATTCCAAGAAACCATAAAAGGAAGGTCATGCAAATAACCAGGATCCAAGGGGTTAACGTTTTTTCCATGCTGAACAGTAGGGTCTCAGAAGTTTTACACTGAACAAAATATCTATATACAATATGACAGCGAGGGGGGCCGGCTTTCAAGTCCCTGTGTAAACATCACGGCCGACTTTGGGTTCTGGAGCGCTTACTCTTGAAAACCTTATATTTTATTTTCAAATGACATCCCTCCTGCCAAGAAGCTACATTTTTTCCCTTCTTTAAATAAGCAGCAAGGGTAAGGGCCTGATGAACAAATTTCACTTCTTCTGCTCAGCTTTTTTCCATCCCAAACGCGGCCTCTGTGAGGCCAGATGGCACCAAAGCAATTGCTAGTAAGTCAATACATCTGGCGGCATTCCCGAAACATCCAGCTCCTACACAAAGCCTCTTTCAGAACATTTCCACTGGTACTTGTCTGCTATAAGCAGAACCTAATGTGTGAAAACAAAATCACATCGAGCTCTTTCACCGCCCGTGCTGAAGTTGCATTTCGCGGCTCTTGTTAAGGCGACTCTCTCCTTGCCCCACTTCTATACTGTGACCTGAAACTGGTGAGCCTTCCGCCAGCGCCGCAGCCTCCACACGCCGAGAGTTCAAAGAGTCTATGTGGCCCCGCGGGTCCTCGCGTTTCAGGCTGCCAGCTCATTTAGGAAATGATCTGCAGAAAAGAAGCAGTGAGAGAGGCCAGGCTGGGAGGCAATCGGAACCTGCCCTCACGCCAATCTTTCACCAGTGGAGTTTATGAGGTAGGCCTTCTGAGTAACCTCTGACCCCAGAAGGACTACGATGGGTTAGAGAGTTTCTGTCATAGCCACAAAGGTGATGAGATATGGCCAGAGAGAGAGAGAGAGAGAGGTGTCTGCTGGATTAAGAGGTTTGTAAATCTTAAAGCCACCCCCCAAAAAATGACCCACGTGGATCTGTCCCCACTCAACCAAGGTCCCATTATCAGTACCATCCTTCAGCAAAGTCTCAACCAGGTAGCGACATGGTCAGCTAGTCTATTTTGGCCAGCATTTTTTTTTCATAATTCAATTCACCTAACATTTATTAAGTGCCATCAGGATATAGTAAAAGGCAATACAGACATGATTTCTGTTCTTGGAGGTTTACTTCCATACAGTAAATTACTTACATTCAACTGACCCTAGTAGGAGAGAGGTAATAAACAAGAAGCCAAGGGAATATGACACATAGGATGAAGAAAATAAGTGGATATAACAGAAAAAGGGGAAGGGATGAGAACAGGGAGGGAGGTGGCTTTAGATAGGAAGATCAGGGCAGGCCTTCAACACGAACCTCAGAGATAAGAGGGAGATGGTCAGCCATGCCAAGACCTGAGCAGAGAGCCTTCCAGGCTGAGCCGAGTTGAGCAGAAGCCCAGAGGAAGGAAAGAACTTGGGAGACAAAAGGAGGAGAAGGCAAAGCGGAAGCAAAGGACCTCATGGGCCACTGAAGGGAGGCTAGATCTCGCTAGGTCAGGGTCCTCAAGGGAGATATTTTGGTTGGTCATAACTGGGGACAGGGGCAGAGATGTCACTGGCATCTGCTGGGGCAGAGACCAGAGATGCTGGTAAATATCCTACAACACATAGGACAGCCCTCCTCCACGATAAGGTACCTGACCCAAAGTGTCCGTAACGCTGGCCTTCAGAACCGGGCTCGAAGCGTGGTGGGGAAACACCGGAAAGACTCGCTCAGGAAAGCTGTGCCACAGCAGGAAGAAAATACTGGAAAGAAAACATGATTTGAAACTCCACCTGACCACCCGATACTTTAGCTTGCTGGCGGGAACAGATCCCCTTTGGGAAGAAAGCCTATAAACATCTCAGTGCCACCTTCCCCCTCCCAAAATGTCCCCAAGAAGAGGCAGCACCAAATGCTCCAGCTTCCTGGAGCAGAAGCCAACTTGGCGTCCTTCACTTCTTGTTCCCATGGGGCGTCTTCACCTGGCAAATGCGGCTTCACTTCCCAATGCTAAGTGACATCTGAGCCCCACATTGGTCGCCTAACACTGCTGGAAATGTAAATGGCGGGCTCCTCTTTCAGGTTTTACTTGGTCCTGGCGGTGGGCTCAGACGCCCTGGCATCCATTCACAGACAATAGGTCTGTCCCCAGGGCAGACACCAAGTTTGACATCCTGGCCCTGGTCAGTCCACTGATTCCACTCAGTAATTGGCGGCAAGAGTAACTCTGAAACGTGGTCCCCACTGAGCACACCAGTGACACTCCATTTCCTTTCTTGAATCATTCAGCATCAGCAGGACCTATTAATCAATGAAAGCGAAGATAATAAATGGCATGTCCTGTGATGCCACGTGGGCTTCCTCCTCTGGCTGTTAATTTCCTGCAGGTTCTTTCCAAGCTAATTCTACTCCGCTCTAACCTGGCTTATTCCTTATTTCCGCAACTTAAAATAGAGAAAACGTGCCTCCCGTGTACTTGCTGATATGTTGCTACGAAGCTATTGCTAAATCATTTTATGCGGAAGCTCCCGTGGCCAGATGACAAATTCCTTGAAAGTGGAAACAGTATCTGGCCATCTTTAAGAGGCTTTCCAAGGCTGGGTCCCTCTTCTATCCCCCTTCCTTCAGTTTTGCTGTGAAAGGGTTAAATTCTTTGAAATAGTCCGGATTTGTTTTATTAATATGGAGCACTTCTCTCTTTGAAGCCAAACACTGGAAGAATTTAACAAAGCATGTGGGGTATTTAGTATCTTAGCAAGAAATGAAAAACATATTCAAAAGGCATACCAATTGGAGATTTGGATTATGGGCCCAGAAAAATTGAAGCTAGGCTGCAAAAATAGGGTTACATATTACTTTTGGCAGAAAGTTAGGAAGCAATTTGAAAGCCAAAAATGTAAAATTTGTAATGTCTCTATTCAAATGTTGCTAAATGCATGTTTCACCAACTCATTTCTTGGATTTCTTAGAAATATTTAAGGTTGTTTTTGAATGCCACTACACCCTCAGTCCAAAGGTACAAACTACAGGAATACTAGAGAACAGTTTGTCAATATCTAATAGAGTTGAAGACGTGCTTCCTTGCATACTTGCTTACTCCAACATTCACGTGTGTGCACCACCCGTGTGCACTGGACAAGTGTGTTCATTACAGCTCTGTGCAAATGGAAACCAACTGTCCCTTGGGAGGAGTTTTGGCAAATAAACTTTGTGTTAGTCATTCAGTGAAATTTTATTTATCAAGTAAAAGGCATCACTAGGCCTATACATTTTAACATCATTCATTTAAAATTTAAAAGCATATGAAGATTTATTGCTTATGGATTACATATACACATGGTTTAAAATATACAAAACAGACATACACCAAGTCCAGGAGCTAGAAGTGGTCTGCAAGCACTGAACAATGGTGACAACATTAATACTGTAAAAAAAGAAAAGGGCATTTACAGAATGAGTCAGTCATGAGAAAGTGGATGGATGTAGGACCCAACTCTGGCAACATTCATGGTATGTTCCTTTAATGGACTCTGAGGCTAATGTGATAATGATTACTTTCCTGTTAGTAGGTAAGTGACTTGCTTTCTCTACTCGTATTTCTGTTGAAAAGAATGATCAAGTCTTCAAGTGGTTTAAAGCCCAAGCTGAAACCTGGTTTCAGAAGTTAAGTACTACTCTTCTCCTGGTCTAGAGCAAAGAGCATACGTCTACTGTCACCTCAGACCTCAGGTCTGAAAGTATCACATTTACTCCATCCTTCCCCCCTATACCTGAAAATGCATCTAGAAGGTCCCCCTCTTGATTCTGAAGATGCTCAGCCTGTAGAACAAGTGAATCATGGGGAAAGCATCTGGGAAAACACAAAACTGTTAGAGTTGACTTTTTAAGACCAGAGTGAGCAAACTTTTCCTCCAAAGACACAGAACTGGGGAACAAGAGTGGCAATGACACTATTGGTGACAACATCCGCCAGCACACAGTGAGCCCTGGTTCCATGCCAGGCATTGACTCAAGTGCTGTCAGCCTTCACTAACCATGTAAGTCACCACCAGATGGGGAAGGACCCATAATGACCCCTCTATCACAGGTGGGGAAACTGAAGGCCATGGGAGATCAAGCCCCTTATCCAGCATTACCCAGCTGGTGACATTGGCAAAATCCCACTGACGCGCTTCTAAGGATATTAGCCACAAAATCTCCCAACCCTTCCATTCACCCTGTGCTAAGCCACAGAGGTAAACCCTTGGCTGGGCCCTTTAGTACTCCATCAAGATACTGCAGAAAGTCAGCCCAAACGGAGGCTTTGGTCCCAGCATGTGAACACTGACCTGTATCTTCCTATCAGTGTTTGGAGGACCTGTTGTTTTTCTTGGGACTCTCTCCAGGTGTGGGTCCCAATTGGCACAAGACTCAGACACTGTGGCCTGGGCACCATGGGAGGAGGATAAAAGGCCGTTCCATCCCTGGGGCACCAGAGGGACAGCAGTAACAGAGAGGGAAGGAGTCCCAACTGTTAATCCAAATGGTAGCAAACAGTCGTGTCTCCCAACCCACTGGAAATACCCCATTGCAGCCCCATCCAGGCAGAAGACAGTCGCTCCCCATGAGGACAGGGAAAAAGAGCAAGCCCAGGCATCCTTAGGCTCTGTCTGGCCTTAAAACCACTAAGAGCGGTCGCCATTGCTTGGTCCCCATTATGTTCCAGGCACTGTACCAGTCCCTCAATCTTCTCCCTGAATCAGACAGAAATCCGTGAGCTCAGCAACAGCATCTTCACACCACAAATGACAGAAACACAGCTCGAATGGTTGAACAGGCAGAGCCTCAGGGGCCGGAGCTGGGATTCGAACCAGTAGCTCTAATTCCAATCTACACTCCACCCCGCATAGCTACGGCTCTTCCCCTGGGGTACTTGTGGGAGGCTGAATGGTTTCCCCAAAAGATACACTCAGCTCCTGACCCCAGTGCCTATGAATACGGCCTTGGGAAATAGGGTCTCTCTAGCTGTGATTACAAATCTCCAGATGAAATCATCCTGGATTTAGGGTCAGTCCTAAATCCAACGACCAGTGTCCTGAAACAAAGAAGGGAGGAAGAGACGTATCACACATGGACCCAGGGGGAAAGGCCACATGAAGAACTGTGGGAAGCCAGGCAGAGACGGCAGCTAAGCTGCCACAAACTGAAAACCCCAGGTTCCTCGCAAGCTGAGAGAGAGACCAGGTATCGGGCACCAGGCACCGGGGCAGGCCTCCCTCAGAGACTCCAGAGGAGTTCACCCCGACCCGTCTTCATTTCAAACTTCTGGCCTGCAGAACAATGAGCCAATAGATTTCTGTTGTTTTAAGTCCACCATGTTTTCAGAACTCCATTGCAGCAAACCTAGGGGAAAATACTCCCCCTTCCAGGATCCAGGATCTTTATAAGTTGCATCAGAAGATCCTACAGGCAGCCATTGAAAGAAGCCTCCAACTCCACAATTTAAGGTCCATCTGACTCTCCAAGAATGTGACAGTTTAGCTCTTTAGCGCACAATAGAAAGTGTGTGTTCACTGGGGCTGGGGTTCAGTGGAAGAGTGCTTGTCTAGCATGTGGGAGGCACTGGGTTCGATCCTCAGCACCACATGTAAATAAAATAAAGGTCCATTGACAACTAAAAACTATTTTAAAAGAAAGAAAGAAAGTGTGTTCACAAAGAGCTTGCAATTTCTGCACAATCGTGTTGCAATCTGGTAGTCGGAGTTCTATCTTCAAGGTCGCTGGACAAGTAGGGTGGTAAGTGTGATTGTGCGACTATCTGCTAAGAAGCACCAACCAACAGGGACATGTCTCCTGTGGTATCTCCTGTCCAGAGCAAAAGGGAAAATACAATCACCCATAAGCACTGCGTGACACATTTTCCTTGCACCACATTGTAAAATCTTCAGTCATCGTTGCAATACTTTCAGATGGACAGTCTTTAAATTCCAGCAAATCCACATGTTTAAACATCATTGCTTTGTGCTGAGCTCCAAGCTGTCAAAAGAAAACTGTAAGACAAGTCTGATTTCCAAGGCGCCACAACAGGGCCCACTTGGAACTCTCCCCTAGGGAAAGAGTGAAAGTCACCCCAAAGCTCTATCTTGTTTGGGGGCTCAGTGAGTGTGGAAATGACCGTTATCATTCTCACATGGGACCAGGGCCTCGTAGGGCCATGCTGCATGGGAAGTCAATGGAAACAGGGCTGGTGGTGACCACTGTCACTTAACAACAGAGATTACAGTTTTATAGTCTAAACACTTTTAAAGTTAGTGTCTTCGTGACATTTTCTCATGTCCTTAATGAGGTGTCGGGTTATTAAGTGAGGGACTCTCTAACTACATGCAAGCTGTGGACAATGCCTTTTGCACCCAAAATGGACTTGGGGTAAGATTTCTAAACAAGAACACTGTTATCAAGAGATATTTCACCTGCATCTCAAAAACCTGGAGATGCAGCGTTTTTCTCTGAAAGTACAAGGTCACACTTAGGGGGTCCTTCGTCCAGTCATTAGGGCCCACACAGTTGCCCAAACTCTAATTCTCCTTATTTGTGATCTTGAACTTTCTCCTTCAGGTTTGGCCTCATTCCCATAAAAATCTCCGCTGAATTCCCCTCAGCTCCTCCATTCAACCAACCAAAGGGTGCAGGTCTTTCCCTGGATTATCCTGAGCAATACTGTAAGCATGGCAGCTGACAGCTCTGGAGTGTGGGATGGACAGGGAAGCAAAGCCCAGAGAAAGACACGCCCCCCGCGGGATTCCAGAGTGTCTTGACCTGAGTTCATGGAATTCGCAAGGTCCATGACCTTGGATGAGAAAAACGGTACATTTGCATCTGCCCTTCCCTCTAACTGCAATGTGGCACTTCCTGCCAGTAGGAAGAGTGAACAGACACAGTGGTGATATTTACAAAAGTAGACAGCAAAAATATGTCCTATCACATTCCAACTGTTGCAGATCTTGGCATTCTTTGCAGGCCCGTGGCTATTCCAGAACTACATTAATGAGTAGACCTGCCTCCAGCTCTTTCTATTCAATGTCTGAATTAAGAATGCATGTATCATGATCTTTAAAGGTTTGGGGGACTCTATTTCAATAGAACCGATTTCCCTTATCATCTGAATTAAGCATGTCAATCAGAGGTTGTTGAGTGAGTGCGTGGCACATGCAGGTGAAGGACAGCCTGGAGCCCACCCCCAGCTGAGCCACAGTCCTCCTGCAGCCTCTCCTTGGCCCCACTGGGTTCTAGGAAAGTCATACAGTGTTTCTCTTGGGTCCACCCCAGTTGCTCTTGAACGTAGTCCCTGTGAAGTCTGCCTGGCTTCACAAGCAGCTCAAATAACTTACCTCAACAACTCTGGGCACCAAACAAAAAAATACACATATCCACACATGCAAGGAGAGTGAAGGAACGCAGGGATGCCTCCCACAGCCCCTCCAAGGAAGGAAGACACACGCGTCAGCCACCCCCACCTGCCTCTGCTCCTGTACACACCTTCCCTCCTTGGGAATAATTCTGTAGTTTAAAGATGTGTACTTTTAGAACAGCATGACCCTGAGCATAAGCCAGCTTTTTAGACAGAACATAAATAAAGGATGGTGATGTCCTTCACTGTGGAGGTCATGGAGGCCAGTGAAGTTGTTGAAATGACACTGAGTCGTCATGTTTAGCCTCCCTGCAGTATTTGCCTGTGGTCTATCTTGGAACCCCACTTTCTTCTAAGACGTGATGCTCTGTGGTCTAGCCTTGGAACCCCACTTCCTTCTAAGACATGGTACCCTGTGGTCTAGCCTTGGAACCCCACTTCCTTCTAAGACATGATACCCTGTGGTCTAGCCTTAGAACCCCATTCCTTCTTAAGGAGCGGTACCCTGTCTTCTTCATTTGGCTCCTCCCCTAAACCTTGAGCCCCTCATTTCCCAGGATATGTTATTCATTTCCATGTCAGCTCTAAAACCCAGCCTCTTAAAGGCAGGTAACAGTGTGAGCCCTGATCTGAGCAGAGGGACTCACTACCCACTGAATAAACTCTACCATTAAAAAACTTAATCCGTCTCGTCTGAACCACAAACACAGGCCTCCAGAGACACTTGGCACTCGATCATTCCCATCCACAAAATTATCATCCATCTGAATAATAGATCAGTTTTCTAAAATTCCCAACTCCAACCCTTTTTCCTGTGTTACCATATCAAGAATTACAACTCCTTGATAAAATGCTGATTAGGCCTGGCACTGACTGATGTCTTATCAGAAGTTTTGAGCCTATTTTCAAAACTAGGTTCTCATCTATCTGCCACCTGCCTTGAAAACAGCATGTCCTCATTTAGTTCAGGCCTCTGGCGTAAAAGAAAAGCAAACCAAATAACAATAACAGTGAAATATACACTACATTAATTGCAAAAGGAAATGAGTTTTAAGCAAAGTGAACGCTGCAGGCCATGAGTTGCTGGGCTGTGTTCTGAGCATTTCAAAGGACAAAAAAGAAAAGTGGGAAAGATCAATATCAAGACAGCAATGATCTGCAACAGTAATGAATAAAGATGTCTTTCAAGGCCCATTAACCACTAATCACATCTTGGATCAAAACGAGCAGAACAGCTCCATGGCTAAGGAAGGGGCTCCACTGTCCCGGAAATCAAAGGTGGAGCCCCGGGTTTGCCTCCCCTTGATAACACCTCCATTGTTTGTGTTGCTGATTAGGTGGAGGGAGGGTCTCCAGAGGGGCAAAGCATGTGGTGCTCTGGGCTGCAGGCTGGATAACTGGAGGTACCTTCCAGCTCGCCTAGGGCAGATTCCACAGAGAGAACAAGGGCAGACATCTTTCCTAGAAAGACAAGCCACAGCCCCAGAATGGAGCCCACCGGAGCTGCAGCTTGCCACCAAGTTGGATTCCCGGACTTGAGCTGCAGCCCCAGGCCGCAGGGGCGGGGCCTTCACCATCTTGGAGGTTTAAAACAAAACAAAAGCAAAAACAAACAGAAAAAGACATGGCTCTAGGGGAGGGGTCCTCCAACTTCAGGATGACCATTCAGGGGGCGCTAACAAGCGAAGCCATTTCGTCCACACATTCACAGACTTGCTTTCTGGTACCATCTAAACTCTGCACAGCAAGTGTGGTCCAGGGAGAGGCAAAAGCTCAGGCCTCCCCTGGGCCCCGAGCCCATCTGCATGCTGTGGAGATTCCTGGGGGACCCGCAGACAACACGTGGCCATCTGAACCCGGTGGTCAATCGCCAGGAGCTCGGGCCGCTCCACCCCCAGAGGTTCTGACTGGGCTTGGGTGAGGTGCCGTACTCCGCTTTCTTCTTAAAAAGTACCTGGAAGATATTAAGTCCTGATAACTGCTGCTGAATGATCTGCACAAATGACCTCATTGAATGACACACTAATATAATCACCGCAGCTTCCAGGGCTGCGGGCTTGATGGAGGAGGAAGCAGAAAAAGATCAGAGATTCAAGAGGGCTTTAAAGAACACTGCCTTTCAAGTGCCGAAAGCAAATTCATATTCATATATTCATTCTTTCTCTCTCTTTCTACATATATTCTTAGAGCTACAACCCTCGACTTAGCTATTGAAAGTCTAAAAAAAAAAAAAACTCCCTCCTTCAATCTCCCCTTTGCCTCAGTGTCTCATCAGCACAGATGAGAACACATTTTTCCACTTTCTAGATGCAGGTGTTGACATCAAAAGCCTGGGGTGTCTTCCCACTCCACCAACTGTGCTCCCTTGGGACCATATTCCATGCCTGGCGCCTCTTGAAGCATGAGATCTGTGGGCCACCGGCATGACTCATGGGCTGTGCAAACAGGAGATGGTTATAGGATTCGGTCATAAATATCTGGTGTGTGCTAGCATATCACCAAATCCCATGAAGCAGAAGGAAGATCCATTTCCTAATCCATGGCCTAGCCCACACTGCCAATGCCCTACCCAGAACCCCACACGGAATTGAACGACATTCATCTTGGCATAGCAAAAGGCTTGTACCTATTCATCAAACCTACAGGCCATGAAAGAAAAGGTTCACAGACTTGGGAACGTGAGAGTAACAACAAGCCAGGTGCAGAGGCACAGGCCTCTAATCCCATTAGCTCGAGAGGCCGAGGTAGAAGGATTGGGAGTTCAAAGCCAGCCTCAGCAACTTAGCAAGGCCCTAAGCAGCTTAGTGAGACCCTGTCTCAAAAGTAAAATGGTCTGGGGATCGAGCTCAGTGGTTAAGGTTCCTGGGCTCAAACCCTGGTAGAAAGGAAGGAAGGAAGAAAGGAAGGGAGGAAGGGAGAGAGAAAAAGAACAAATGAATGAACGGATTAGGGTGTTATTTGGTTATGTAAAGTCAACTGACAAACTCCAGAAAATATTCACAATGTATACTATAGACAAAAGGCCGATACCCCTAACATATAAAGATCTCTTAAAACTTACAGAGCAGAGGACTAAAATCCAATAGAGATAAAAAAGGAAAAAGACATCAATAGTAATTTGAAAACAAGCAACTCTAGCACTGACAAATTTGAGCAAATTTCAAAAGATGTTCAAACTCGCTCAAAATTAGAAAAACTAAAATTAAAATATTCCTGAGACACCATTTCTCACCTATGAGACTGGAAGTTTTTCAAAATATGACAATGTGGTCACCATCTTGTTTTGGCATATTAGACACTCATACATTTCTGGTTGGAATACAAGTTAGTACAACTCTTAGGGGGGAAAATTTGTCAATGCCTAATAAACCCACATGTGCGCGCACCTCTGTAACCAGCAATTCCACTTCTAGAAATTCCTCTTGAAGATATACCTTCAGCCATGTGAAAATACATATGCCCACAGCCATTTATTACAGCATTTTTGTAATGGCAGAATGCAGGAAACCACCTAAATGCTTCTAGGTGGGCGAGAAGCTGAGTAAACTGGCATGCTGACATAGCAGAACTTCTTCTAGCCGCTTAAAAGCAGAATGGGGAAGATCTCTATGCTGAGTGATTCCAAAACACACTGTCCAAGGAAAGCAAAGCACAGGAAGCTCCTATAGGGCCTGTCCTACTTTTTTTTTTTAATTTAAAGAATTTTAATTAAGCTTATAAACAGGTAAATGTTGAGGGTGTCCTGAAAGTGCCATGATTTTATTCTTCTTTAAGGCTGAGTAATATTCCATTCTGTATGTACAGTTTCTTGTTCCATTCATCTATTAAAGGGCATCTAGTTTGGTTCTACAGTTTAGTTATTGTGAATTGAGCTGCTATAAACATTGATGTGACTACATCACTATAGTATGCAGATTTTAAGTCTTTTGGGTATAGACCAAGGAGCAGGATAGCTGGGTCAAGTGGTGGTTCCATTCCAAGTTTTCTAAGAAATATCCATACTGTTTTCCAGAGTGGTTGCACCAATTTGCAGTCCCACCAGCAATGTGCGAGTGTACCTTTTTCCCCATATCCTTGCCAACACTTATTGTTATTTTATTCTTGATCGTTGCCATTCTGACTGAAGTGAGATGATACCTTAGAGTGGTTTTGATCTGCATATCTCTAATTACTAGAGATGTTGAACTCTTTTTCATGTATTTGTTGATGGATTGAATATCTTCTTCTGTGAAGTGTCTGTTCAGTTCCTTAGCCCATTTATTGACTGGGTTATTTGGTTTTTTTATTTTTTTTTCCTCCTTTGGTGTTAAGTTTTTTGAGTTCTTTATATATCCTGGAGATGAGTGCTCTGTCTGAGGTGCGTGTGGTAAAGATTTTCTCCCATTCTGTTGGCTCTCTCTCCACGTTATTGTTTCCTTTGCTGAGAAGAAGCTTTTAAGTTGGAATCCATCCCATTTGTTGATTCTTGCTTTTACTTCTTGAGCTTTAGGAGTCTTGTTGAGAAGGTCAGGTCCTAAGCTGACCTGATGAAGATTCGGGCCTGCTTCTTCTTCTATGAGGTGCAGGGTGTCGCATTTTAGTAAAAGGAAAGGGGCGTGTCCACTCACTAGGGCTGCCCCAACAGAGTACGGCAAGCTGAAACGATGCTTATTTCCCACAGCTCTGGAGGCCCAGTGCCCCTGCAGCTGCAGCAGTCCTAGGTCAGGAGAAGATGCTGTTCTCCCTTTCCACTGGCTCAGGCGGCCTGCTGCTGATGGTGGGCATTCCTGGGCTCCGAGAAGCATCGCCGCGCCCTCTGCCTTCACCTGCACATGGTGCCACACTGGCGTGGGCATCCACCAGTTCCCCTTCCTGTAAAGGCTCCAGTCACGTTGGATTAAGGCCCACCCTGATGCCTCATTGTAACTAATCGTATTTCCAATGACCTGTCTCCGAATGAGGTCACCTTCTCAGGACCCGGGGCCCAGGACCTCGCCATAGGCATGGAGGGGAGAAGGGCACCATTCAACCCATAAAAGAGACATTAGAAAATATCTGCTCATGTAGCTGCTCATTTGTGAAAAAATAACAATAGTCATGAGGAAAGGATGAAACTAGAAGCCAAAGATCCTGGAAACCAGAGGAGAGTGAGAGAAGGGTAAGAAAAAAGTTGGGGGCTGGTATAGGATGGGGTGACACTCTGGAAGTCACAGACCTTTTTTCTGTTTGGCACTTAATCTGAGAACCTGAGTACCGTTCCGTGTCCTTCTCATTCTGAAAAAAATAAAAATAAAAAAGCAGAACCAGTCAAGGTGTCCAAGAATTCCCAAACTGAATACAGACAGAACCAGTGAACCCGGTTACATTGCAACGAGATGAGAGAACCAGGCTGAGGGACGGAGAAAAGAGAACCAACCCAGGGAACTCTGGAGAGCAGTGTCCGGATCAGAAACATAAAGCAAAAGGCGAGGTGTGCACGAGTCTGGAAACCTAGTTAGCAAAGGTGTTTCTCAGAGGGATGTGACAGGCAATGTCAAGTTACTTTATGTGTGTACTAGAATCGAGCAAATAAAGAAGTTCCTATCAGAGGAGAGGCAGGTTTGTCACTGTTGGAGAGAGAAGGCTAGCAGAACCCCACAGCGTTGAACTGGACTCAGGGATTAAGCTTGCACACAGATGCACGTGCACAGATGGCCAACAGGCACAGTAAGGCCGAGCTCTGTCTGCAGAAGCACTCCGGTGGCAGTGAGCACGCTCAGCACCCAGACACTGTCATCTGCACGTCATTCTCCAATAGAACAAACCTGGGTCCCTCGGGGAAAGGACTGACTCAGGACTGAGGCAGGGAAAACATGAGATGAGACTCCCGTGTCTTATGCCAGAAAATAGGGAAATACCAAAAAATAAACCCATGAGCTGGAGGCTCGCTGGAAACACAGGAGGCGCCTGAAGGCGTCCGTAAGGCCCAAGGCTAGAACAACCTGAGCAAAAGTTTTACACGACAGGATTGGATTTTAACCCATAAAACAACACCTAAGTGTCTGTGATGATTATATAATCAAATGAATAAATAAATGGACTGGGAAGAATAGACCTTCCTTCCAGCAGAATTCTGATTAATACCTGCAGAAGGACAGTGGGAAATAGAAAATCACTGTGACGAGAGGCAGCTGAGAGTCGTGCCCTTTCACCCAGGAAGCTCATCCTACCTGCGGTCGCGCTTTCTAACCCTGGCTCCCTGGGCCCCTACCCACTTGGCTCCTCTTCATGGCCCCCAGCCCCAACACCCTTCTCTGAATGTCTTTCTCCACCTTCTCTCCCTGTTCTTTCGACTCCTGGCAGATCTTCCTCATGAAAACCTTTCCCAACAGGCTCCAGGCAGGGCCAGCCTCCCCTCGTCCTAATCTCCCGCGGTTCTTCCAAATGCTGCTCATTATCTCACCACAGTACTTTCCACTCTGCATTCCCAATGTCTGCTCGCACCCCTGGACCCCCAAGCGGACTAACTGTGGCAACTGAGTCATCAAATCGAACTTCAGTGAGGACAGGAAACCCCTAAGTTTCCCAGCCAGTTCTACACAGCATCTCAGCATCAGGTCCTGCGCCCTGGCGGGCTGACTAGGGATGTGGACTCTGGGGCTAACGCCTGGGCCCTCAGCATCCTGGTGCCCAAACCCCCGTGGCTTCTCCATTCTGGCCACCGAGATGTTAAACCCAAGTTCCTCCAGCTTTCCAAGGTCTGGTTCAGCAGATGGGGAATCTGGCTTGCCTCCTCCACCTGCCGTCCAGGGACTGGAACCCTGGGCCTCAGGTGGAAACCGTACCACTATCTTCTTATGGACGAGGATTTCTGATGTCAGGTGTCAGGTGTCTCTGGACCAGCCAGCCACTTGCTGCACGGTGGCCCTTTCCAACCCTCCACTGCCTTCCACCCTATCCATGCATCCCCCATTCTTCGAAAATAAACTATCTAGAAATCAGGCTTTACTGTCCAAGTCCCCCTGGCTCACTGTTTCCACAAAATAGAAACCCAGAAAACTTCCAAATGAGCACAATTATTTACATAATTATGTAGTGATGCAAGACCTAGCCATCCTTCAGTATTATATGATCATAAGCTTTCTGATTGTTCCTCCCTTCCAATAAGGAAGTCCTAGCTTTATACAAGCTAATTAGCTTATAAGAAGATCTGCTACTGCCAACAACCTCCAGCCTCTCCCTCCTTCCTCTGTCCTCTCTGAACCAAGGGACTGTCATAAGCTACATATTGTGGAAAATATATACTCTGAAAAATATTAGCACTTGTGACAACTTATGGTGTTTTGAAGTACAAGGAGGGAGGACCCAGGGAGGGGAACCATAGATGCCACTGAGAGTCACTTCTCTTACAGGGCTCTAAGTCACTCGCAGATTTGTGTGAATTAACTAAGTCGGATTGGGTTCCTCCTGAATTCTGGGGTTGCCTGCACCAAGGGAATAAGAGTTTCAATTTAGGATGAGAAGCAAGCATAATAACTTTGGTTCAGAGATCATTTATGAGAACAGGGCTGGCCAGATAATGCTACAGGGAATTTCGATGTGGAAGTGTCGAGGAGGTGAACACAAACATCTCGAGGGGATTTAAAAAATGGCCTGGGAGGTTTAACAAAGGCCAACAGTGAAGCTTGGGCCAGCGTCTCAGCCTGAATCCATGAAATACACTCCTCAAAGCATAAAAGCAAGATGCACGTTCTCACACGAAAGACAGATTCCTCAGCACTGAAAACGTAAAAAGCTCAGAAGAGACAGAGCCTCACCTGCAAGTCCTGGACTCACAAGAACTTGAGAGAGAAGCGAAGTTAGATCATCTAGGGGTCCTCAGCTTGCGTAGAAGACCCAACTCTAACGTCAGAAGACGTCACAAAACCACTCCTAACATTATTTTATCTCTTGATTCAAAACAAAAAATATATATATTTTAAACTTTCTTTGAAGAGAAACCTAAAGGAACAGATCCTGTTGCTGACCTTCTGTGGGAGGTGAAGGTCAAAGATGGTTTCCTCTGGCCTACAACACACAGCAGAGAAGCCCATGAAGCTATTCCTCAACAGTTTCTGAGTTCAGGCAGAGAACAGGGCTCTGCCTGCCTGAGACTAACACATCTGCTCCGTTCTCCCTCACAGATATTTCCATTTTTAATAACTATGAACTGTGCTACCTGATAAAGGAAAGCACTTCTTTTGCAAACAGGAGGATTCTTCTGAGAGCGTCTGGTCCCTGAGATGTGTGGGGTCGCATGTCGTGTTCACCAAAGGCTCTGACACCCAACCTTGTCCGGGGAAACATTTTGCAGAGCCAGCTTGGAACTAAGACAAGGGCAACTGTTGACCTGGGGCTGAGCACTAAAGCAAAGCACCTCAGTCTCAGTCTCCCCCAGACCAGCTACAACGAGGTACTCAGCTCTTGCTCCTGCTGCCTCGTGGGCACACAGACATTCTTTATTTCTTGCACCGGCTATAAATGTTCTTTTGTGTTTAATATTTGATTTTTTTCAATTTTTCTTTAAAAGGACTGAAAGAACAGCAAAATCCTCATAACCAAGAAAGGAAAAGATGTCTCTAAATGCTAAAGTACTTGCACAAGGGCAGAGTTAGTAAAACCCCATAAATCATCATAATGAATAAAAATGATTCTGAAAGCAGCTGCCTGCTTTGTTCAAATATCAAAGAGTGAGTGCTTTGCAGATGGGTGAGATTTTGGACTGTGTAAGGACACTAACAGAGCTAGAGAACTGGCCCGAGGTAACTGCAGGCCAAACTTTTGTTCCTTATTCTAAATCCCAGTTTCTTCTTCTGCAACATGCTGATAAGAACAGTTTGACCAATGATTTGTCACAAAAATTATATTATCTAAAGCATGTAAAATAGCAAGCACACATGTGTAATGAATAACAACTACTATTACCAGGCTATCTGCAAGAATTCTCAGTTGGTGGGAGTCGGTCAGTGTGTAAGCATCACTTAGCTGTTGCTTCTATGATTTTTCCTTTTTAAACTCCAACTTGACTTCTCATCACTCTACCCAGAGCTACTAACAAATTAGAGTTCATAGGGTTAGGAGCTAACTGTGCACATTTTTTTAAAACTCTATAGATTTTCTAGTCAAGACCGAGTAACAAGAATGGACTTATTCTCTCATCTGAGGTAACCAAAAGCTCAAACAAAATTTACAAATCAACAGTCCTCATGACATTAGGCATCAGGCAATGAAGAACAGTGATCCCTGTGAAATAGAAAATGAACAAGGTGAGCCCGACAATTGCCTTGAGAAAATTGCCAAGATGTGGAACATAGAGCAGAAACAGGCAGAGCTTCCCAGACTCCCTACGTTGAGAACACAAAACCGGGTTTGGGAAGACTGTGGCAACTAAAGTTCATACAACAGAGTACAAAGAGGAGCGAGCTTCATAGAGAGAACACCCCAAGATCCACAGAGGACTCTCTTCAAGGATTCAGCAGTGCCTGGGCATAAGAAAACTACCCAAGGCCAAGGCAAGAGCCTTGGAAGGATTAGAGGAAATAATGCCTGGTACTCCCACAGAACTCAGAAGACCCCTGGTGCCTGCCAGCCAGCCAAAAAGTACCCAAAATTCAGGAGGCCAGAGTACAGAGTCCTCAGGAAGGTCTTGCTTCAATGGTGTGAGGATAAGTAGCCCTGGAATCAGCCCTGCTCTGATCCAGTCCAACAAATCACACACATACAATTCTGAAGAATCAAATTCTTTCCAAGAAATTTAACTGCATCCTAGACCAAAGCTCTTGAATGTTTACAGTAATAAAATAGTACTCAGCACCTCACAAGATAAAGTCACAATGTCTGGGGTCCTGTCAAAGATCGCCAGGCATGCAAAGAAGGAGAAAATGATCCATAATGAAGAGGATAATCAACTAATTAAAAATGACACAGAACTGATACAGATGTTAGATTAAATTGGTTATTAAAATTTTTGAACATATGAAATACAGTTGACGTTGAAGATATTTTAAGTCCCAAAATAAATATCTATAGATTAAAAATGACACTAGATGGGATTAATGGCAGATTAGACATGGCAGATGAAAAATTAGTAAACTTGAAGTTTTAATAACAGAAAATATCCAAAATGAAATGCACTGTAAATAATAATAATAAACAGCACACTAGTATGCTGTGGAACAATTTCACACCACCTAATTTATGAATAATTAGAGTTGCTACAGGAAAACACAACCAAAAATGTTTGAAGAAGTAATACATTTATAAACTTTTAAAAAATGGAATTTGTAAACTTAATAAAAATTATAAATTCACAATCCAAGAAACTTAACAAATCTTGAGCTGAAGAAAAATTCAATGACACATCAAATTAAATTGATCAAGATAATGATAAAGAGAAAAATCTTAAAAGCAGCCAGGGAAACAGACATGTAATATAAAGGAAATGAAAAAATAAGAGTGACGACAGATATAAATCTGAAAACAATACCAGTAAGAAGACAGTGGATCGACATCTCTAAAGTACTAAAAGAAAATATTTGTTAACATAGACTTCTATACCAGGCAAAAAATATCTTTCAAAATGAAGGTGGCAACCAAATAAATAACATAGAATTGGATTTGTAATTTAATGCATAAAATAAATATCCATGAATTCATAATAACATAAATGAATGATTAAATAAATAGAGAACAGACAAATCTCCCATATAGAAGAATTTCAAATTATTTATGTAGAGCCTGCTCCCCAAGAGATAAACATAACCCTCCACACTTAAGTTTGGATTCCATAGATAAACTTCCTTCCAAAGAGGACAGTATAGAGCAGGACAGAGGGAGGGGCAGTGGCTTTCTAATAACTAAACTTGACAGACACTACCTCTGCCAGGTGACAAAGGTCAGCATCAAGGGGGATGAGTCATGGTGACAGTGTATGGCCTTGATATGATGTCATGAAAGTGACCCTTAACCTCTATGATTTTTCTCCCAAAAGTCCAAAACTCTGGTCCAATCATGAGAAAAATCAGGAACTACCATAATATAAGGCATTCTACAAAATAACTAATCAATACCCCTCAAAGCTTTCTCAGATTTTTCTCATTTTTTTTAGATGATCTTACAACTGTCTTGACCAACAGGAACCTAAGAATACATGATGAGCTACTGTATAGTGGTGTCCTGGGTGAGTTCTAAAAGAGAAATAGGATCTTAAGTTTAAAAAAAAAAAAAAAAAAACAGTTAATGAAATGCAAACAAAATACAGAACTCAATTCAGATTCATTACTCAAGACAAGCCATTCTACAGTACCATAAGATGTCAACAGGGAAGTGGCAGGTGGGGTACTTAGTGTCACTTTCTACTATCTTTGCAACTTTCCTGTAAGTTTACAATCATTCTGAAATTAAACTTTGTTAGGAATAAAATGAAGGCAAAACAAAGACAGTGTCAGATATACCAAAGCCAAAAGAATTGATTACCGGCAGCTCTAGCCCATAAGCCATGTGAAGAGCTGTCCTCCAGGTAGAGGGGAAACACGCCAGATGACAATCTGAATGTGCACAGAGGAATGTGGATGATCAGAAGTGGTTACTACATGTGCAAACAGAAGAGATTTTCTTGGGCTGGGGAAGTGGCTCAGTGGTAAAGTGCTAGCCTAGCATGCCTATGGCCCTGGGTTCCACCCCCAGCACCATCAAAAAAAATTAAATGTAAAGGTTTTCTTGCTATTTAAATATCATCAAGAAATAATTGATTTCAGTTCCGCCAATATAGGGCAGCCCCATTTCTCCATGGTACTCTCTTTTACAACTGAAAAATCCTGGACATAACTCTGACCAGAAAAGGAAGAGCAACACTAGACCAAAGCCAACAGAAGGAAGGAAATAACAGAATATAGAAATCAATAAATGGAAAACCACATTAAAAAAAATCAGTAAAACAGAAAACTAGGTGGTGGTGGTGATAGTTTTTGGTGCTGGGGATTGAACCCAGGGCCTTGTGTGTACCACTGAGCTACATCCCCAGACAAAAACCAAGTTCTTAAGCAAATAATCAATAAAATTCATAAACCTCTAGGAAGACTGACAAAGATAAAAAGAAGGAAAATACAGATATCTAGTATCAGGAACAAAACAAAGGATGTCAGCACAAATCCACTCAAAAGCAAATATGAAGAACTACAGACAACTTTGTGATCATAAATTTGACAACTTAAGTGAAATGGAGAAAATCCTTGAAAACTACAGATAATTCAGCCAAGATGGACTGGATAGCTTGAATGATTAAACCAGGAAGAGGCATATCTATCAGAATGGCTAGAATATAGTGGCAGCACCAGTACTGGTAAGAAAGTGGAGAAACTGGATTATTCACATTACTGATGAGAAAGCAAAATGGTAGAGGCAGTCTGGAGAAGTTTGCAGTTTCTGTAAAATGAAACATGCAGCTGACATGTGGCCAGCAACTGCAGTCTTGGGTATTTATCCCGGAAAAACAAAACCTTAGGTTCACACAAAGACCTGCACAATGGCATTATTTTATGATTTCTCCACAAAAAAAAGAAAGAAAGAAAGAATCCAGATGTCCTTTAATGGGTAAATGTTTTAACAAACTGTGGTACATCCATTCCAAGGAATATTACTCAGCAATAAAAAGGAATGAACTATTGATATAATGACTTAGATTAACCTCTAGGGAACTATGCTTCATTTTTTAAAAAAGGCATCCCAAAAAGGTTACATATTATATAAATCCATTTATACATTTATATAATATTTCTTAAATAACAAAATCATGGATATGGAGAACACATTAATAGGAGGAACAGAAAGAGGAAGGTGGATATTGCTTAAAAGGGCAACAGGCGGGATCCTTGTGGGGATGGAAATGTTCTGTATTTTGACTGTATCAGCGTCAATATCTTTAATGTGATATTTTCTTATGGTTTTGAAAGATGTTGCCATTGAATAAAATTCAATAAATGGTATATGTCATCTGTCCATATTATTTCTTACAATTGCATGCAAACCTACAACTCTCTCAAAAAGTTTAAAATAGAAAAATAGAGCAGAAATCATAAAGCTAAAACTATAAAACTTCCAGAAGAAAATCTTTGTGGCTTCATGATTGAGTCTGTTCAGGCTGCTATAACAAAGTATCATAACCTGATGTCTTATAAACATCGAAGTTTTATTACTCACAGTTCTGGAGGCTGTAGGTCCAAAATCAAGATGCCAGCAGATTCAGTGTCTGGTGAGGACACACTCCCTAGAGAGCCATCTTCTTGCTGTGATGTCACAAGGAGGAAGGGATCTTCTTTATAAGTACATGAACCCATGCATGAAGGCTGCCACAACTTAATGACCTCCCAGAGACCCCACCTCCTAATGCCGTCTCTGGAAGGTTAGAATTTCAACACCTGATTCAGGGCAGACATAAATGTTCAGTCCACTGCACTTTTAGCTGGCAAGCATTTCTAAGCTTAGGCAACAGAAAGGACAATCCATAAAAGAATAAGCCTATGAACCGGACTTTATTAAAAGTAAAGCCTCAGCTCTTCAAGGCACTGTTCACAGAAAGACGAGCTGCAATCTTGGAGCAAAAGATCTCAAAGCACGTATCTGAAAAAGGACTTGTGTTCAAAAATATTTTATATATTTAATGTATATTTTATACATATAATATACATTTTTATATATAGGGATATATCCCAAAATTCTTAAAATTCAACAAGTAAACAGCCTAATTTTTTTAAATGAGTGAAAGACTTAAACAATTATCAAAGATGATATATGTGAAATTCACATAAAAGATGTACAATATCATTGATTATGAGAGAATTACAAGTTAATCTCACAATGAGATGCCACTATCTATTAGAATGGCTAAATTAAAAAGACCGAGCATAGCAAGTGCTGACAGGGACACAGGAGAACAAGAATTCTCATACTCCACTGGTAGAGATGCAGAATGGAAGGCAGTTTGGCAGTCTCTGGAAAAGTTAAACATGTGGCACATGATAACTATCCACTCCTAGGTATATACCCAAAAGAAAGGGAAATATACGCCCATACCAAGACTTGCCTGTGAGTATTTGTAACAGCTTTATTTACAAAAGTCCCAAATTGTGAACAGCTTAGTGTTCAGATAAATAAACAAATCATGGTTATACACAGAGTGGAATACTGCACAGCAATAAAAAAGGAAAGAATTATTGATACATACAACATGGATGAGTCTCAAACTAATTATACTGAATGAAAGAAGCCAGCCCCCCAAAAAAACCACTGCCAACTATTTCAACAGGAATTTAATACTGAGAATATATAAAGAACTCAAAAAGGTTGACACTAAATAAAAAACTAATAACCCAATCAATAAATGGGCAATTGATCTAAATAGACATTTCTCAAAAGAATACAAATGGCCAACAAATATATGGAAAAAATGTTCAACATTCTTGGCAATCAGAGAAATACAAAGCAACCCTACTCACTCCAGTTAGAATGGCTATCATCAAGAATATAAATAACAATAATTGCTAGTGAGGATGCAGGGGAATGGTATGCTCATTCAATGTTCATGGGATTGCAAATTAGCACAACCACTCTGGAAAGCAGGATGCAGATTCCTCAGAAGACGAGGTATTATGACCCGACTACCCGACTCTGTGGTATTTATCCAAAACAACTAAAATCAGCAAACTATAGTGGCACATGCCTACCAAAGTTCATAACAGCACAGTTCAATAACAGCCACGTTACAGAACCAGCCTAGATGTCCATCAATAGAGGAATGAATAAAGAAAATGTGCTGTGTGTACACAATGGAGTTTCACTTAGCCATAAAGAACTAAATCACAGCATTTGCTGGTAAATGGGTGAACTAGAAAACATCATGCTAAGTGAACTAAGTCAGACTCAGAAAGTCAAGGGCCTGGGTTTTCTCTCACATACGGAAGCTAGAGAGAGAGGGAAAATAAGAATTTTAAAAAGTGGGAGGTCACACAAAAATAAAGGTAAGACCAGTAGGGCAGAGGCAGGGGACGGAGCGGGAAGGAGGAAAGGAGGGTACAGGGAAGGGATGGGGACTGTCCGTCAATGACTGCCACGGCGAATCCTATACAGACACACGTGTATATAAAATGCACTGATTAAAATAAGAGAAGTGAGATCACCAAAGTTCAGCAGGTAGATCGGGGGACGAGAGAGATCGAATTACACACTACTGTGTGTGATTGTAATGCACCCATAAAAATCACTAGAAAATTCAGCATGTCATATGATTCCATTTATATAAAACTCCATAAGATGCAAATGAATCTACAGCAAAGAAGAGGAACGGTTTTTGGTGTGACTGTGAGGAAAGGGAGGGACCGAAGGGATGCTAGGAAACTTCTAGAAGGTTGGGTAAGTCATGATAGTTTCAAGGAGGTTTATAGACATCAAGCTTATCAAGTAACTTGCACACAATGTGTCTAGTTTGACATCAATTGTGACTCAATGGAGCTTAGAAAAATCCGTTTTTCATTGAAGTGTCCTATTCATTTTCCTATTCATTTGTTTTTGAATTTTCGACTGCTAAGCACTGCTCAGTTTTTATTTGTAACATGGTAAACATCGATAGACACCCTCAAATGAAAGCTCTTCAAGTCCTCAACTCTAAAGAGCCCAAGCGGTCTTCCCACAAAACAGCCTGCAAGTGGCCGTCCCAGGGTGGAGACTCTTTTCTCTCTCAGCATCAGCAAGAGCCAGTCCACCAGCACACAGTAGGCGCCAGGGGGTCCCCTGCCGAGCGCCACAGGAATGCCCCAGCCATCCTGAGTCCTTTGGTCTCCCGTGCTGGCTGGGGAAGCCTAGGAAACCCACCTCCCATGGTAAAGAGCAGCTGCTCTTTGAAGCCACATCCCCCAAGTCCCAGCCCTCCTGGGGGCCTACTGTGGCCTGTGGTTCTGGACACTTTTCCCCATGGCTTCCCCTGCCAGGCCGGCACCGGGGCATTACAACATGCCCTCGGCAGCACCTTTAAGGGGTACGGGACTCCTAAAGAAAAGAAGCCTGAGCAAAGCATCCCAGGGCAGCGTCCACCCGGCGCCCCGGGGGGAGCAGCCCTTCTGCTCGGGCAGGACGCAGAAGCCTCTAGGATCACAAGTCCGTGTCCTTCAGACCAAGGGACTCGGGGGCCACAGATCTGGAGGGCAAATCCTGTGCCCTGGGTAAGCTCGTAACCCTAGGCGGGGGGAGAATGAGCACACCTCTCCATGGCACGCCAGGCCGAGGGACTCTGATGCCCCCCTCCCCCCTGACCCCTGACCCCTGACCCCAGCTGTCCCCTGCCCTCTGCTGTGGCAGGTGAGCAAGTCCCTTCAGAGCTGTGCTGAGAGGCGGCTTCGCTGGCAGGGCTTCGGCCGGCGCCACCTGGAAGTCCCTGAGACGGGGCGTCTCTGGGAGGGGACTTTGGCTCTAGGAAAACTCATGGCATCAGCCAGGTGATGGCCAGGGAAAGAAAAGCAAAACCAAGCCAAGTTTTGCCAGGGGTTTGCTCTGCCTCCTCCGAGCCCACCCCCACCCCTCAATTCCAACACCAGGCTGTGACCAGAGGACACGCCCTCGTCCAATGGGCTAAGAACAAACGCCAGGGTCCGGTGTTCAGGTGTTCAGGAGGGAGGACGGGGTGAAGGGAGAGGGCGGGGAGGTGGAACTGCATGAAGACAATGCGACCAACAGTCACCTGGGGAGAGCGGCTGGGCTTGCAGGCCATGCCCCGGAGGCGCCTCCCGGACAGCGGTGGGTGAGTGGCAGCAAAGCAGCCCTGGAGGCTTGCTGGGAGCGCCAGACCTCAAGCCCACAGCAGGAGGCCGAGTGGAAGTCTGGACACGGCCCCCTCAGCTCAGCCCGCCCCCCAGCTCGAGTGGAGCGTGGGCAGTGGGCCCAGCCTCGACGCACAGAGGACTCACCTGGGGAGACAGGGCCTGGGCGTCTGATTTCCTGGATTGATTGACATGGCTGGTCTGGGCAACCGGCTGGGCATCAGAACATCAAGCCCAGCTGCGTGTGAGGCGCCGGGCTTTCTGAGAAGCACCACTGCTGGGTGCTCCGCTCTGGCTGGATCAGCACCTCCAGGGGAGCCGAGCGAAGCTCACAGGTCCTTCCACCTGTGTGATTCCCGCTGGCTTAAGAACCACTGCCACAGGTGTTTGTCCAGACCATCAGTTCTTCCCAGGCTTGCGGAGGAAGCCCACGTTCTAATAGACCCCGAGCCCGCTCCACCAACACCGGGGGCGTCACTCATCAGGCAGCATCTCACACGCCTCCTCTGCCCTGTGCACCCACCTCTGGAAAAACACAAAAATAAGTTGGCCACATCTGACAAGGAGGGTGTGAGGATGGGGCCGTAAGACAAGGACAGGCCATGGGTAAGGAGCAATGAGAAAGTTGACTTTTAAAAATACAATGGGGAAAATAAAATCAGGTGGATCAGTCAGGACTCTCCTTGGAAATACCCAGGAAGGTCTGCCCACAAGAACAATGAGCATGCTTCCCTTCCCACGCCACCCCTACCCCACTTATTCCTGGGGAGGTTAAACAAACAATTTGTTTTGTCTTTGGAAAAAGGGGTGTAGAAATCCATCACCAGGAGGAAAAACATGGAAGCTCAGTAAGCCAGCTGAGATGCGTCCAAGAAAGATAAAGCCGTGGACCAGCATGGACAGGAGGGTGGTGAGAGATTAACCCATGAGCAACCTGCCAGCGTGGCAGGCCAGGCCCCAGGGAGCCAGGGTAGAGCCGGCTGTCCCCTCGCACTGAGTCAACAGCTCTGGAGTCTTGCTCTGGATGGGGTCCTGGGCTCTCACCAGCCTAATAAATGGGTGCATTGTGATTGCTTGTTTCTATGCCACTCTCTGCCACTAGATGTGAGGCTCCTGAAGAGCTGGGACTCCTGTCACCTCGCCCCTGGCTCCCGGCATCTGGCACAGACCACCTGGCAGAAGCCACCTGGCAAGTGTCCCGACAAGACATTTTCTGAAACCTGTTCTTCAGAGGGGATGGCGAAATTTACGTAAAATCCTGCCGAAGTTCACACGCGCCCGGACGAGGGAGGCAGAACAGGTAACTTTGTTATCTGAAGGATCAGCACTGCCCTATGAGCCAGGTAGTGGGGTGAAGACTGTCCCCCTAAAATTCATGTCCACCTGCCCCCTCGGAATGTGACTTATTTGGGGATAGGGTCTTCGCAGATGTTGTGATAGCAGGGATCGGGATGGGAGCATGCTGGAGTAGAAGGAGCCTCGACCCAGGGAGACTGACCACACCAGAGACAGAAAAGGCCGCTCAGAGCCGGGGGAAGCCCCGGGAGAGAGGTGGAGGCGGGAGTGACTCCCTTCAGCCAGGGGGGCACCTGGGTCTGCAGGGGCTGGAAGAAGCCAGGAGGATCCTTCCCTCCAGCCTCAGAGGGAGCTTGGCACTGCCAACATCTTGGTCTCAGGCTTTTAAGCCCCCAGAATTGTGTGACAGTAAAAAAGTTTTTTTTTGTCTGAAGCCAGCGCGCATTGGTAGCAATTTGTTATGGACGCCCCAGGAAACGAGTACAAGCTGTGCACGCATTTGGAGTTCAGCCCTCAAGATACCCCGGAGGGGAGGCCTTGGTGTGTGCAGTGTGCAGGTGAGGGAGAGGACGGAGCGGCCAGGAGGTCACTCTAGTTGACATCGCCAGGAACAGAAATCCAAGAGCCCCTGCATTCCCACCACAGTGGAAAACACTTCCAAAGGAAGGGAACGAAACCCTGCAAAGGCCGCAAGGGCAGCCAGGACGGACAGACAGAACCCAGCCCAGAGGCAGGAGCCGGGGGATGCCTCCGGATTGCAGCGCTCTGGCTGCACGCGGACGCCTCTGGGGGTAGTGCGGCCTGAGACAGTTCTGCAGGACCCTGGCGTTTATGAGGAAAGCTTCACCTCTCCAACTACAAAGACCGGGAGAGACAGGACGCATAATCAAAAGGAGCACATGAAAGAGAGAAGCACATATGCTAGCCATAATGTGCTATTTCTACTTAGAGAAAAAGAAAAAAGAGTCCACATTTTTCTGGAGTAAATGTCTCCTGATTCTGTTTTAAGATGATAGTAAAAAGCTACTTGCATCTGACACAGGCATGTTAAGATCTTAAGAAAGCAAGGACATAATAAGGAGACATTAAAAAAAAAAAACGTTTCTTGGTTCTTGCTCTTGTTGGCACTTTCTTTGAAGGATAGTTAAAGTGGCTGGAGCGCTGGAAAACACGGCCTTCCATATTTGGAATCCCTCTTTTCACCCTACACAATAGAAAATGCTTAAAACTAGAAGTGACATCTCTACTTACCCCTGAGGTTGTCTTGAAAGTTTTAAAGCTCCTGAAATATAATGCAGGAAAAAAAGACAAAATAATCCCCGTGGTCGAAGAACTTCTTCCCCGCCTTCCCGTCTGTGCATGAAACTAGAGACCCCTCCATTTAGCATTCAGGATACAGGGGTGGGGAGCCAGAGTACAGGCTGCTTCCAACCGCAGCGCATGGCACGGGAGACCTGAAGTGCTTTTATTTTGAAATTTCTGTTTAAATGGTAACTCTGTATGCTCTGGACATCGCTTTCCTCCTCGTGCCTCCGCTTAGACCAACTCACCTTGTCCAGGAAGACATCGTGGTTGTGGGAACCCTGGCGGGGGTGACCGTCTTGGACAGGAAGGAGAACAGGGGGGTGGAAGAAGGCTTGCCAGAGCTGGCAGAGAAGCACAGGATGCCCACTTGAATTCAAAAGTTACGTGCTGAATGGCAAATATTTTATAAGTAGAGGCATATCCCAAATAATGCTTGGGACACACCTGTCTTTCAAAATATTATTTGTTATTTGTCTGAAATTTAATTGGGTATCTGTACTTTTATTTACCAAATCTGGTATCCCTTCTTGGGGGTCTGGGTTTGGGTGTTGATTCTGCTGCCAATTATGCAAAGGGAGCCGGCTAGACACCCCCTCTGAGAGCCAGTCTCTTTTGCTGTAAGATGTGGACAACTCCACACTAACCCGCAGGGCCCTGCCCAGCTGCCAAAACAGGACTCGGGTCCTCGGACTCAGTCCTCCCAGCCGCGTCTCTCGCTCCTCTGGCCATGACAGGATCCTCAGAGTTCCGCAGGCACCACGTTCTGCCCTGCCTGGGCTCTGTGCACGTGGTCACGTTTGCCTAAAATACTTTCCCACCCACAGCACATGTTCACACACACACACACACACACACACACACACTCATGCTGACACTCACGCACTCCCACTCACTCACACTCGCGCCTCTATCCCACCCTTCGCTGGGCTCGCCTCTGTTGACCCTCAAGACCTGGCTCTGGCCTCTGCCTCCAGCGGTCTCCCCAGCCTCAGTCCTCCCCTACAGGGGCTTAGGGATCCCCCTCCACCCTCCACACCCCACGTTCCCTGTGGCTCTGTGGGACACTGTCCTTACGTGGGCACCCTCAGTTCCTGGCTCCACTCCAAGGAGTCTCTGGACCTGCCTGTCCCCGTGGTCTCTGGGTCACTCTTAAGACCATCTCTGTCCAGGGATTCACATGGAATGGGCACCGAAATTGTGTTTGATGGCGATTGTAAGTCGAGAAACAAATATAATGACCAACCAGGTCAGTTCAAGTACACAGTCAGGTATGAACGTGGTGGTCGAAGGTCAAGGGACACACTGACAAGGTCTTTGCCTGCCAGATGAAGTCTCCAATTCAACCAGAGACCCCACCACTTCCCCCAACTTGGGCAGGAGGCAAGCAAAGCCAAGGCCCAGGAGAGGAAAGCAACATGGCCAAACTTCATGAGAGAGAGGACTGGAAAGCGTGTGAGGCGCGACTGACAGCTGACACATGCAGTTACCATCTCGGGGAGAAATCAAATGCCATGGCAGACAGAATTCCAAGATGGCCCCAGATTCCTGGTCCTCACATACACGCCCTGCGTACCTCCTCCCCGTGAGAGTGGGTGGGAACAGCAACTCTAATGAAATAGTCACCCTCTGGAGTCACATTACATAGCCAGGGGATGGGACTGCCACTTTCCCATGACAACACTCCAAGACTCCCTCCTCGCAGACTGCAGGGAGACACTCCTCTGCTGGCCTTGAAGAAGCCAGCAGCCACAATACCCATGGGGCTGCAGGGCGCCTCTGACAAGGCTCTGTGGGGCCTCTACGATCTGAGAATGGCCCCCGCCACCGCCAGCAGGAAAGCAAAGGTCTCCATCCGACAACCAAGGGGCTGGCTTCTGCCGGTAGCCACGGGAGTGGATGGGGGCCTAGGGCTCAGGAGGAGAGAGGCCTGGGGCACGCCTGCAGCCTCCTGAAACCCTGAGCGGAGGAGCTGCTGAGCCCTGCCCAGTCCCCAGCCCACAGGCCCGCGGGGCGGGGACAGATGCGTGCTGTTCCCCGCAGCTAAGCACGTGGTGATCTGTTAGCCCACAACAGAAAACTACCACGAAGGCAAAGGCAGCATTTGTAATGGGAATGGATCGAAGGATGTCGCCCAAACTCCAGTCTCTTGCAGCCCGCGTTCACTTTCACGTGGGCTCTGCAGGGGTGACTAGTGAGGTTCGTGGAAGGCGAGTACCAGACGGCCATTTGCATCAGCCTCGTCCCCAGCAGCAACAACCAAAAGTCAAAGCTCGGGGCACTGACCGTCGGGGCGTTCAAAATCCCATACAAACAAAGCAGTGCTGTCCTGCTGTTTGAGGGGAGAGGGGCTTATCTGTGTCACCCCTGATGCGATCACATATTTCTCCCCTGGGGCGAGTCCCACGTTCCAGGGCAGTGAAGTGACACCACTCTCTCCAGCAATTCGCGGGAGGGTCTTAGTAGCCTCTGCCAGACTCACCCTGGGCTCTCCACCTGTGACACACCTGTGACAGCTTTCCAGAAAACGGCACCTCATCCTCTGCTAACGTGTGGCCAGCTCTCTGTCCTTGTCACTCACTAAAATGTTCACCACTGTAGTTCTTTGTCACAACTCAAATCGGTCCTCACAACCACGGGACAGTAAACCACAAGCTGTGTGCCCTGCACCGGTTCATAAGCTTCCAAGGCGGGAACTTAAATTCTGAGCACCAGGAGGCTGGCGAGAGTCTCAGCGGACCTGTCTGCGCTCCCTCTGGATGAGGCTGGCTGGCCACACGTCGTAATGTAAAAACTCCAAGAAAAATGACAGAGTATAGAAAGGGAAGCTACTTGCTAACGCGTGTGATGGCAGTTGAAAATGTGTGTGTTAAAAAAGGAGGATGCTGAAGAAAGGGACGCTGTAGGGCAGAACACAGACGTTTTAAAGACCCTGCAGGGAAGGGCAGCGTGGCCAGTGTTTCCAGCTCCTTGTTCATTTGTCCTCTGGGAACAGCCCCTGATTTCTTTTGGGAAAGAGGCTCTTCCCGTTGCCAGCCTGGGGACTGGCAGGTGAGCTGAGTCTACCTGCACAGTGGGAAAGGCCTGAATTGAAGCATCCCATTCCCTGGGGACTCCTAACCCAGTTATGTCCATGGACAGAACGAGTCTTGGTGGGACTTTGGAAGAATTTTTCCTTTTACTGCTGGACTAGAACAACAGAGCTGGTGGCCCGAAGCTTATGGGAGCCTTGTTGCTGCCACTTGAAGCTGGAACATAAAACCAACTCCAAGAGGATCAGAACTGAGGGCATGGAGGACCAAGGCTCAATGACATCATCTGAACCTGGATCAAGCTATACCTGAAGGATACTTCCCACTTTCACTTACTGGGTTAGTACATTTCTTTCATTGATTTTTCAGCCCTTTGCAGTCAAACTGTCCCTTATTGGGTGAAGTTCCTTCAATATTTTTAAATCACACTTGGTTGCATCTTATGGGCCTATCACTGATTTGTGACTGATGGATTAAGGTCTCAGGACACATCTTCTATGTACATTAGTGTTGACTCAGAGAATTAGTCAATATTCCCTTGATTTGTTCTTTACTAATAAGCAGTCACTTAGTTAGGAATGCTTTCAGCTCAAGTAAAAGAATAGCCAACTGAAAGTAGCTTATACTATTAATCTCCCATAAATGTTGGGCTAGAGGTTAGCCAGCCAGGTTGATGAAGCAACTCAACAATGACTCTAAAGAGCTCTGCTCTTTCTGTTCTTCTGGTCTGTCATCCTCACATGTTGGTGAATCTTCCCTCATAGTCACAACATGACTGCTCCAGCACCGGACATCATGTCCTTCCATGACAGTGTCTCATCCAAGCAGGAAGGCAGATAGTGAAGTAAAAAGGCTTTCTCCTTATAATACTCTCTACACTTTTGGATCAGAAAGGAAAATCTTTTCCCAAAATTATTCCCCCACCCCACAGCATTAGCAGGACTGGGTTATAGGTTCCCTTATAAACCACTCACCAGCAAAATAGGATGGAATTGCCATGACTGGCTTAGACCAACCTAGATCTAAGCCCTATAAAGCAGGAAGAGAGAGAGCTCTGGGGAGGTATCTACCAAAGATTATCCCACCTTCTTGGAACCAGGACCTATAAGAAGAAAAGCACCAGGCAGGTGGATTCCAGTGTGACCTGAGTCAAGCACAATATTTTTGCCCTTAAAGTGAGATCGGAATGAGCCAGAGGGAAAGGCACCAGTGCTAAAAACTATATTTGGATCCCCTAGAGCTGGAAAAGACAAGCAAAAGACCAGGGGCCTGGGCCTAGCCTATGCACAACTTAATCTGCCCCTGGCAAGGAATTCTAAAAATACAGGCCTTTGACAGTCACCTATTTTAAATAGCAAACTCCACATTTATCATCTCTACTCTTTCTTTGCTACCTATTAATTTTTCATGGTCAGAAAGGAATAACAGGTATGATTTTCTTTAGCAGAACAAGTAAAGGTGACATTGGAATCTTGGAGCCCGCGCTTGCCAGCTATGTGGCCATGGGAAAGCCAGGCCTCTTCTCTGTGCATCGGCTTTCTTATCTGTGGTGTGAAGATGTTAATAAGACCCTCTTGTATGTACCAGCTGCAGCCTGACACAAATTGATTTGGTTATTTGCAATTAGTAGTTTCTTTGGGGGAACTAGCAGTAGGCTCCTAATAACCCCTTCCGGGTTATAAGGAAAGCTAGTCTCAGACTGATCCCTGTCCCAGATACGAAAATTTATTTGCAAGCTGGCAGGAAAACAGCCACAAAACCTACTCCATAAATTCAAGAAACGCTTAGCTGCCCTTCTTATAGGTGAGTCCACTGTCCTTGCATGAAAGGGTCAGTCGACGTCGATGTGACAATATCTAAGCTTTGAAGACAGGCGGCAAGAAAGCACTGGCTGGACTGGATTAGTCCAACACGGAGTTTGGAACATCGTTCCAAACTCTCCCTATAGACACTCTCCCTATAGATTCTTCTTCCTGCCCGTGCAATGGGGCACGGGCAGGAATATCCAGTGGTAAATAAACCCATTTACCTTTGTTTAAGGTTAAACAACGTTCTTTAAGGAGACAAGATTCTTTTCTAATACCCATCTGAACCCTGTTGCTTTTCACCAGTTTAGAAAGTCCATGATTAGAATAAATACCATTCCCACAAACTGTAAAGGATTTCTAGCTATTCTCTTATCACAGATTCCCACACCAATTTAAAATATTTACACTAGCATTATGTTGCTGAATGAAGCCACATTTAATTGAGATCCAAATAGAATTTTTTGCTTGTGCAATACCGCAAGCCAATCCACACACACCGAACACATAATTCACAGTGGGAAGTAACTTCTGTCATCCATTATGCTATTAAGCAAACCTCTGGTCTTGACTATAGGTGAAAACCTAAAGCCCTTCAGTAGCTTCCTCCAGAGAGTACCCTTTGGAATAATCTTTCAAGTGCTAGCTGATCTCCTCTGGGTGACCCCTGGAGTTTCATATGAGGTAAGAGATGGAAATGCTCAGGACAGTCACTGGCAAACAGAAAGAGCTCAGACCATGTTGAGTAGTACTCATACCAAAAGCCGAAAGCGCACGCCTGCTCCTTCTCACTCAAGGGAACTGCCCTTGCTGGCCTGTGTTCCCAGCCTCAGGTGCACAGATGATGGAAGAAGACACTAGAGTCCCAGGTCAAAGACCACGAATTTTCTCCCAGCACAGCAGGTATCCGGGGCTCCAAGCAGCCCTGCCTCACTGTAGGGAGACAGTATCTTTTTTTTATTGGACTGCAAACAAGCCTACTTTCTGGTCCAGAGGAAAACACTCTCCTCCAAGGCTGTTTGTTGGCACACCTCCCTGGAAGACAGTTGCAGCAGGGGCGCCAGTGACCTGTGGGGAGAGGACGTTTCTCCCTGCTCCTCTCAAGCTGGACGGTTCAACCATGTGCGGCGTCCTACCCTGAGAACAGTCCCTCACACTCAGGCTTCTCCTCACCAGCCCACGACCCCCAGTTTACCTCTCTTCCCTTCCCACCATCTCCACCTGCAGGGACCTTGGCTACCTGTGTCCTGAAAGGTTCTGCACGCTCCTCATGATCTCTTCCTGCTCCACCTTCCCCAGCTGTCTTCTAAGAACATGGGTCAGACTGTCGTGCCCCGATCAAAACTGCCTGTCAATTAAACCCTAACTCCTGCGAGATGTTGCATCTTTATTAAGTAATGACTATCTGGAAGGGAGGGAAACTGGATCTTACTCTTTCTCTCTCTTTGGCACTTGGTGATAAATATGCACAGATTAAATTGAATAACGAATTTCTTAGCTGTCCTGTCTTTAAATAGAAAAGACAGTAAGTGTTCGCCAAACTTGGGGTAAGTTAGAAGGGGAGCCAAGCAGGTGGGAAATAGCCCACGACCCTTTTCGGAGTGTTTTGCTTCATCTGGGAGCAGGTGTGTGGACTTGGGGGTCTTGATCATGTGTTTCTTAGATAGAGGCACCTTTGTTCAAGCAAAATCTGCCTCAGATACCCAAAATGTAGGACTGCCCCACAGAGGGCAAGGGACATCCCCTTCCGGTGGCTCCTGGAGAAGGGAGAGGGGCTGCCTGCCTACTCTTAGGACCAAAGAGCCGAAACCCTGCTTTCAAAGAAAAGGTGCCTCCAAGGTGAGACGCTGTTCCTGGCTTAGCTTGGTCTGCAAGTGTGGTCATGTTTTCAGGGCTGAGTTTTACCTCGGGTCCTGTCTTTTCTAAACGCAAGACAGATGGAGTGAGGAGAAGGGGAGCCACACTGTTCCTTTTTAAGTAATCTTCACCAGCTACGACAGATGACCCCGTGACCCCGATGATCCCGTTACCCAAGGTCAGCTCACACATCATTACAAAGAGTCCCTTCAAGTCACGGGCACTTTCCCCTGAAGACTCAATATTCTTTTGCTGTTAGCCTCATGTGCTGTTCAGAATCCTCTGGGCTTACTGGAATTTCTCCAAAGCATTTGATTCCTCAGGAATAATTCTTGAAGAGTAGAATTGTAAATAACAGCTTCAGGAGGCAGTGGCCTGATCTGGCTCTCCTCCCCCAGCCCCGGTCCTGTGCCACCTAAGGCAGCCAGGCCTGCCATCCTGAAGCAAGCTGTCAGATCCCATCTGAGGAAAGACAACCAGACCAGCCACTGCCCACCCCCGTTGCCCACATCAAAGCCAAAGAACAACTGGCTGGGTCACTAAAGCAGGGCTGTGCTGGAAGAGGCTTGCAATGGCCCACGAGAACACGTTCTGCAGATCCCTTCCAACTGTGTTTGGCGACATCGCTGTGGTAGCTTGAATTTAGCCCTAACGGGAGCGTTTACACCATGGAAATCGGCAACTGCCCTCGGTTTCTGCCCAGAACCGGTTGTTAGCACTTACCAGCACACCACTGTCTATTTGGCAACTAGCTGTAGCCCTCACCTCTTTTGCTTCATCAACGCTGATAAATAGAAACTCAAACAGCCCATAATCTTTGCTCTGCGCCAGTTACAGCAAAACTTCCCTGAATCCCAATGCATTAAGGAAGCATGACCTCTCCGGTGGAGGGCTTGGACTGCCTTCCTTTTATCAAGCTGCCTTCTGGAACCATCTCTCATTTCATCCATTAGGGCTCTTCCTAAGGCTTTCCCCTCAAAACCTGCAATAAAACAAACTAGTCTTCCTTGCTGCCTCTCTCCAGGCCTCCTTGAAATTACATTTTCCAGTCTACAGCCCTCTCCTCCGCCCTGAGGAAGCCTGGAGAGCCAGGTTTGATCAGGTTTCACTGGGTGTTTGCATTTGCAGTCGTGCGTGGACTCACACTCAGGAACGACTTGGCTTTATGTCTCTTAAAGACCTTCAAACTTTTCTAAGGGGTTGCGAGCCCCTCAGGAGGTGACATTGCTCGCTGGATTCCCAGCCTCTGTGACTCTGCTTTGTGCAAATCAAGAACTCTGGGAAGGCTTGAGTGTGTACCCCAGCTCACAGTCCATGCTGGGGCCTTACTACTGCCCATCCATGGGCCTTCTGCCACCGCTGGGCTGCGGGAGGACAGCAGATAGAGGCCCCTGTCTCCCGAAGCTGTTATTTAAAATTCTACTGTTTTAAAATTATTCCTGAGTGTGTCCGCCCACTTTGCATCACTGTAACTAAAATCCCTGACCCCTCACAGCCCAGGAAAAGAGTTCAGCAGGTGGAGTCTGGTCACCAGATAGGCAGGTGGGATGACAAAAAGGAGATCGACCTAAGAGCCAGGATCTCCCCATACCTAAACCATGCACGAAGGTAATCAGCAGATCCAACCCCACAGTGGAAGGTGACGTTGATGAGAACTCTTTAAATCCTAGCAGGGGGGCAACAGAGTGTGCCTCGGCTTATCAGAGCCATCATCCCAGTACATTCTGAGGTCAAAAGGGAATCCTACATGTTTCCAACCAGCAGGTCAGAGTTGAAGCCATCTGTGACCTCATTTCTAACCAATAGGTAGAAGTGAAAGTCACCAGAATGGAGAGACTGACAGTGGCTGGGACATGCGTGTACACACATCCGCATGTGTGAGCAGGCCTGGGGACGTGCTCAGGCCCTCGGGCAGGGAGCTGTGGGTGGGCATGACCGACCCACAGGTTGAGCTGATTGTGTGGATGGAAAGAGACAAGAAAGGTCACTTGCTCCCCAGTGAATCATCAGAAGTTGCTCCAACTGCGTCACCAACTGAAAGAGGTTAGAAACCTCTAATGCAGGAAAAGCCACAGCGAGATGATCCTAAGCCCTGCTGGAAACCAGCTTTTCAGTAAAACCTCGTGGATTCGTGTGTCTCTGAACAGCATCCAGGCCCATTTTTTCCATTCAAAGAATTTTCAAATCCATTTCCTTTTGCAAACATTTAAAATGGGTGCATGGTGTGAGTATTATGTGGTACAGGGCCCGGCAGCACACTTTCCAATTGTGTGTGTGTGTGTGTGTTTTAAATCAGCATGCTTGGCCTTTTCTATGCTTGAAGCAACCTTTTACGGGCATAAGTACACAAGCCAAGTCCCAATTTGGCAGCCCTGAGGAGCCGCTTAGCACCACGATGTACCCACCCAGCTGAATTTTGTGCCACCCGAAAAAAAAATAGCTCCGTAACTCAGCACTGAGCTTTGGGATGAAAGCAGGAATTTTCTGACCCACACTGCAACCTCAGAAACAGAGTGCCAAGTACACAGGGAGAGATCAGATATGGAAACTTGGTTGATCATCCTCAGTTGTTAAAAAAATTAGAGTTCTGATGGCCAAAGGAACAATCCAGGCCGGCCCTAAATACCAGTTGCTGCTGAGATGATTACGAAGAGCTTAGGTAAGCACGGAGTTCCAGTTTTTAACAGCTCTGGCCCAGGGATGTGGAGACCTGCCCATCGTGGTTGTATCTGGAGTCGCTGCGTGTCAGAGCTCAGAGGGATTTCTAAAACTATGATGACCACAGCAGTTGCCCCTGGGGAGGGAGGGGACGGTTGGGAGGGGATGAAAGGGGTGCTGGGTGCTGGCACTACTCCATTCCATTTCTTGACTTGTGTGGCACTGACACTCACAAACCCGAGTGTTGGCTTTGTGGAAAGTCACATGATCTGAGCATGTGTATCTGTTACTTTTTAAATATTCTCAAAGAATTATTTAGTCCCAACCTCTAGGCTATGGACCCAGTTGTTCTCCCAAAATTCATAAGGAGAGCCCCTCATCACCATTGTGATGCACTGGGAGATCCGGCCTCCTGTTAGTCCATCTGGGCTCCTAGGACCAAACACCTCAGGCAGAAATGCACTGCCCACAGTTCTGGATGCGGGAAGTCCAAGGTCAAGTGACTAAGGAGGGCTCAGTCTGCTCCAGGGACAGCACCTTCCTGCGGCAGCTTCACGTGCGGCAGGGGCAAACAGTTCCCTCACTGTCCTTTACAGGGGTGCTAGCCCATCTTGAAGGCTCCGTCCTCGTGACTTAATTTGTTACCTCCTAGAGGCCACCTCTGGATTCTATTCCATTGGGGGTTTGGTTTCAAAATATGGAATTTGGGGAAACACAACCATGTAGACACAGAAGGCCTTTAGGGGGTAGTTAATGTTGAATAAGGGCAGGGGCCTGATCCAGAGGGAGTGTCCCCTGGGAGATGGCAGAGAGCTTCCTCCCTCTCTGTACAAACTCAGAGGAAAGGCCACAAGGACAGGGCAGCCATGCCTGAGCCCGGAGCACAGCCCTCACCAACAAGCCCGGCCATTGCCCCATTGCCCTGACATCAGACTTCCCAGCACCCGAGAGCATAATGTCTGCGAAGGTGCCCAAAACGTGTTGTGATGCCAGACTGAGCAGCCGCCTTCACATGATAGGCGGCAAACCAAGACCCAAGAACCGAGTTACAGGAGCAGACAGAGGATTCGAATGCGACATCCTCATTACCAGTGAGTTCTCTGTCCACCATGTTTTCACCGTTAACGTGGCCTCTGTGTTTTGCGGATTAGCTGAATGTTTCCAAGTGGATTGGAAACCATCACTAAGGACCCTGCCTCAAACCTCCTGTGGCTCACACACACATACACACACACACACACACGCATGCACACACACGTGCACAGTGCTGAAATCATGGTAGATGCTGGCCTACAAACCAGGCTCACCATCCACCACTCGCTCTGAGGAACAACAGGAAGCCTGTTCCAGGAAAGCACTCTCCTGCTCTCCCCTCAGGTTGCCTCTTCTTGTTCTCACCCTCTGGTCTCTAGCCTCAAACAGCTGCTGGTGTCTCCTTTGGCTCGGGGACAACAGGTGTCTGCTTTGTTCCACTCTCCACCAGCTCTCCTGGGTGCCCTGGTCACCCTGGGTAGGAAACTGCTCACACCAGTCCAGGACCTCCCAGCCCAGCCAGGACCATCCACTCCCATGAGTGGGTGGGGAGGAGGGCAGAGGGAGGGCAGCAGGGGGTTCAGTTAAACGACAGATCCGTCCCTGAGGACTGAGCCGACGCTGAAGCTAGGCTGAACTGGACAACATCAAGGCTGACTGAGTGACACGTCCAAGGGGCTGGACCACTGGGATAGTCCAAGCCCTGCCAACTACAATAATGAGGCAACAGAAGCAAGGGAGAAGCTGAGGTGAGAACGAGAGGAGCCAGCTGACCAGAGAAGCTGGGCATCCAGAGGAGTGCGCCGCATGCACTGTTGGCTGAGGCAGGAGAGGAGGTCACCCAGGAGGCACAGTCCCACGACTCAGGGTCCACCTCTCCCACCTAGGTTTCGTACCTTGACTTCATCCCCAATCCCTCTGTCCAGTGGGGGACTGGGCTGGACGGACTTGGAGGTCCACCCAACCTTTGGGGTCTTCTGAACCCAACTAAGATTAAAATAAAGGGAATACCATTAGCAACCACAAAGACGTGCATTCCTAGAGAAGCTCAGCCCTGGTATAGGAGCGCCAAGCCCCAGAAAGGCCAGACTCTGCAGAGTAAAGCAGGACTTATTCGTGTACAAGGCAGAAGGAAGCTAGTTCTCTGACACTTGGGATTTTGCCAGGCAAATAGTCTCATATGAACCCACTGATTAGACTTTTGTGTATTTGTGCTTTTATAAACAGGTGACCTGGGCTAGGAAGGTCACTGGGCTGCTAGGAGTTCTTAACAGAACTTTCATGTTGGCCTTTCACACTGGCCGCTGCAGGCATATTCAGGGAAGCGGCTCTTGTCCCTTGAAATGTCAGGATGACAGAATCCAGGAATTCACATCTGACCTCCGCAGAGCCAAAGACCGAGGGCCCAATTTTGGCCTGGGTTCCAACAGTGCAATTCAGCTTCCACACGAACATTCTAATTGCTACTTCCAGTTTCTGTTTTCCTAGCAATGAAATCCACAACCTTCCATCTCTGAACCTTTGCCCAGGCCAGGGAGCTGAGCCATCACACTGAACTTAACCTTGTGAGGGTTAACAGGTTGGAATCCAAATACAGTGATCTTATATACCTATCAAGATTTATTATCTATTTACGTCCATGTTTGCCCCGCCAGGGGTTTAACAGCCTCTGTTTTACCAGAAACCACGCAGACCCAGATTCTGTGGTTTGAACAATGTTGATGTTGAGAAGAAATGTGTTATTTTTCCAGCACTGCTCTGGAACAAAGTGACCACATGTAAATGTGTTTCTTATAAGTTTAGAGGTTACTAAGGGTGACAAGGGGTCTCATTCAGTCCCCAGTCCCCACTGACCAAAAGGGAAGTCAGTCCAATGTCACATTTTGTCAGTAGCATAGGCAGCCAGACCCTTGCTCCAGAGCACCTTGTATCTTGCTATTGTCCATTCACCTAGCACAGGAAATGCAGGGAAGGAGGTGCCAGAGGGTCTGTACTGCACAGCAGCTGAACTCACAGCTCCGAGGAGGCAGGGCAGGATCATGGAATTTTGCTTCCTGCCATGTCCACATCCTGCTCCTCATCTGAGCTCTTGGCAACCTCACAGGAACATCAGTGGCTCTATCCAGAAGCACTCTTCGGCATCCTGCAGACAGCCCTGCTTGGGAGCCAACCCCAGGATGATGAACTGGTACCCAACATCCATGGGTACCCAACACCCATTCTACCTTCCTCTTCTTACATGCCTTCTTGAATGACAGAGCTAGAAAGCTAAGAACTACACTTCCCAGACCCCTCTGCAACTAAGATTCTGGATGTGATTTAGTGTCAGCCAACCAGATGCAAGCATGCATGCTTGAAAGCAGAAGCACTTCTCTTGACTCCTCTACTGGTCAGCTTGGCCTTGGACCAGTAAGCTTCTCTGCAGCAGTGCTAATGCCTCTGGCTTCATGATTATCAGCAAGCAGGGGGCATGCGTTTTGCTGATGTGGATCACAGTAGATATGGCATTGTTCCGGGCTGGTGGGAGCAGTGGTGGCCTCCTGCGCAGGTGGCTTCTGAATTGCAGGAGTGGGTAAGGTTTCCTTTTCATAGAAAAGCCCACATCTTCCTTTGTGCCAATTCTGCACTGTAGATTTGGGGCTTTCTCTCAAATGATCAACCTAGAATCTGTTTCATTAGCCTTCTCAACAATATTTTAAGTCATTTAACACTTCTGGGGTTGGGTATAAATAAATAAAAGTCTACTGGCTTAAATGAATGTGAGTAATTCTGTTCTCTCTGAATAAAACTTGGGCGATACCTTAGAAAGAATGCCCAGACTAGAGTAACCCCATTTGTTCCCTGAGTCAGGAATTTAAATTGGCAATCTACTTACCTCTTTCACTTACTCCATTAGGGGGGAAAAATGAAGACATGAATAACCTTCCCAGGTCCCACAACAGTGAGCAGCCAGGAGGAAGGAAGATGTACCTGGATGTCCAACCTAGTTTCAGGAACATCATTCAATGCACCAAAGTGATAGAATACAGGAACTCGGAGCAAACAGCCTGTGCTCACAGTCCCAGCTCTGCTGCTGAGTAGCAAACAGCCTGGCATCTACATGCTTTGGCTTCCTTGCCTGCAAGGCGGGAAGGAAACAGCCCATATGCTGTCGGATCGCTGCACAGGTGAAGTAAGCTAGCATGTCACTGCTGATGCATAGCAAATACGAGAGAACCATCAGATGCCACCAAAGTCTTCCCGTCCACAGGAGCAAACTGGACCTTTTCTTCCCCAACTCTTGGCAGAAGTGAGCATAAGGTCATCAACAAACTCTTCCTGATATCTTCCAGAATAGGAAGTCAGACTGACCAATACCTTGGACTCAGATATCAGGAACAGCAGGAAGAGCAGGGTGAAGGGAAGATCTCAGCTTGGACTCTCAGGACCTGGACGTGACTCCCGGTTCTGTATCTTTCTAGCTTGGGGAACTTGACCCTAAGCCTCTTAAAGTCCTTGATCTTTGTTTCAGTATTTGTGGAATTTCACACTCTTACTCAGCTCCCAGGTTGCCGTCAGATGAAATGAGGGGAAAGGCCTGTGCAGCTCCAGGCAGAGCCTTCTGTTCATCAGGACGGACAGGTGAGCGGGCACCAGAGCCAGCCAAGGAGGACGTTCTTGCCACCATTGCAAAGTCGTTCCGGGCAGGGGCTCTGGATGGAAGGTGGCGAACTGGCCCACGCAATCTAAAGCTCTTGCCTCTGCCCAGAAGTTGCCGACAACACAGCGTGCTCAGACCCTGGACAGCTATGAAATGCACTTAAATGATGAAGGCTCTCTGACCTCAGAGGGACAAATGACAAGTTAAATAGCACTCAACCTTCAGAGCGAAGAATCACTTAGGTGGATGAAATGAAGCATTTTTCTTCCACAAAACAAAGGCCTTTTGGTCTTTCATAAAGAAATATTTCCAATGGTGATTTTGTAGCTGTCATCCGAAAGGGTTGCCACAGCCAAGGACCAACAGCATGGCCGTACAAAGCCCAGTTGGCTGGCTGGAGGTGGTCCTGCCTAGACCACTCTGGGCAGCAGCACACACAGTAGGTACACAGCACCACAAAAAGAACAGAGCACAATGCAGATTGGAACATAAAGCCTCACCCAAGATTTCAGTTCCTCTCGAGACTGTAGCTGGGGAACTTGGCAATTCCCCCCAGCAATTCAGAACCTGGCTGAGCAGCAGTTACTCTTAGAGTAATTACACCAGGGTTTGACTTGTTGCTCCTCAACCACAATTTACCTGCACAGGAGGGAAGAAGGAGCTATGAGCTTCTACCTGTCCCCATTTAGCTCTGGTGGCCTGATCTGAAGTCTCACCCTCCCCAAGCCTCCTGGCAAATGGAGGCTGGCCCTTCCTACCTCCACCTGCACAGCTTTCTCAGGAACCTCCTTGACACTCGAGATGTGCTCAAGTCAACGACCCTGTCGACCCTTCATCCCCACCTGCTTCCATGACAAACAGCCGTGTGGTCACTCCGCCACTCCTCCTCTCTCCACACGCCCCCCATCACCCTGGGAGAAGCTTCGTGCACGAGAGCAGCCCCGGCACACCTGCCTTCTCAAACCCTTGACCACTGCCTCCCCTGACCTCGTATTCCACTCCCATCCAGCGGCCCTAGCCCTTCACCTCTGCAGTGACCGGCCCAGATGTCACCCTTCCCAACCACAGTCTCTCTTCCTTCCAGACCTGCCCTCTCCATGACTCCGGTACTCCATCCTTCACTCGCCCCTTCCTCCTCCTCTCTGCTTCCCTCCATGTTCAACCTAGTGTCAATGGTTTTTCAAATTTTTTTCCTACCAATATTCTTAAAGCCTTTGTCCATTATCCATCCATCACTGTCATGGGGTGAAGTTTAAATGCCAAACCCATTGGATGTCCTCTCTTCACCGTGCACCTAGACTGCAAAGTAGTGTGGGAGCAAGTGCCACAGAGGGATCAGAGCCGGCCTGCAGGCTCCGTCACCATCACCACCCGGGCCTCTCGTCTGCCTGACAACTCTCCTTGATGGGTCAACCTTCCAATCTCTACAGTAATTATTTCCAGCTCACATTCTGCCAAAGATCCACTGCCTTTCCACCCTCCTGGCTCTCAGCAGGAGGCAGAGGAACAAGCAGCCTTAGTTAGAGGGAAGTGTCCTCAGCGTCCACCAAATCTCCAAAGCTGCCTGTCCTTCCACTTGTTGTTACAATGGGGGTGTCCCCCTCCTCCCATCCAAGATGCACTTGTCCCTCCAAGTTCTAGATTCCAGTTCCCTCACCATCGCAGAAGTCCCACACCGTCAGCAGCTCCCAGCACCCATGTCCCACCCTGCTCCTCGGCCTCTTTCTCTAATGACTTTTCTACCAGCATTTAAGCTTCTGGGGTCTCTTACAGCTTAACAAGCTCTTCACTCAGCCTCTTGCTGGTGCCAGCCACCACCATATTGGTAGCCCCCCTTCAGAACCAGACTCTCAACTGGAACTGTGTTTACCAGTCCCCATCCTCTGACCTCCTGAACAAGTCATCAAGGGAGTTTTTAAAACACACACACACACACACACACACACACACACACACACACACACACCACACACACACACACACACACACACACACACACACACACACACCACACACACACACCACACACACGCACACACATCAAAAATAAGAGGCAGACACCTAACACTGCATATTGTATGTGATTCCACCAATTGAAATTTCTAGAAAAGGCAACAATGTAGAAACAGGAAGGAGATCAGTGGCTTCCAGGGGCAGGGGAGCAGGGCAGGGGAGCAAGGCTGAGGGCAAGGACACAGGAAAACTTTTTGGAAAGATGGAAATGGTCTGACTCTGGATTGCAGGGATGGCCACATGACTACATAAATTTACAAACACTAGGGTAACTGAATGCCTAAAAGGTGAATTCTATAACGTGGACATTACATCTCTGTAAAGTTATGTGTGCCCATGTGTGTGTGTGTGCATGTATATATACACTTATACACCTAAACACACAAATTTTTTTAAGTCAGAAAGCAGAGGGAAAAGGAATCTCCAAAGAGGAGCAGATGGGGCAAATATAAGGAATTCTAAGTGGAAACAAGGTGAGTCTTGCCCTTCCTAAAGATAAAGATTCCCAGGTTGGGAGAAAGGGAGTCAGAGAGGGAATTAACGGAGACAGCTCTGGTTCCTAACAAGGGGGACCAACTTCAACTTCACAACTTCACAAGCACTCTCCCCCCCCCCCCCCCAAGAACTGAGTGTGGAGGAAAGATGAGAAAATCGAGAACAAGTGTTGGAATCTGGAGTGGAAGGCCTGATGTACCACACCCTGGATGGAGCCCCAAGAATGTGGCTGGACTCCAGGCAAAACCATGTCCCCTCTGTAACCTGGGCACACAACGCCTGAGTCCGTCAGAAAGGTCCCTGTGCCCCTGCCTAGTGTGTGAGCACCAGATGTGTCAGGGCACCCTGGCATGGCACAGAGAACCACCCCACCTGGGGACAACTCAGCAGCAAACTTCATGGCCCAGAAGGGGCGGTGCACAGCTCTGCAGATGTCGGCATGCGTGGGTGACGGTTAAGGACCTGGGCCTGTAAACTTGGCAGCTCAAAAGCCTCTAGAAAAGAGAAAAGCTTCCCTCAAGTGATGAGATTTGAGTTTTGCTCTTCTGGGGTTCAAGATAGACATGAAATTGAGAATTGAGCTAAATAAAGGAATTCACCCTTTGGACACTTGGGTTGATGAGCCACTACCTGGAGGACTAGGGCATCTCCCACAGGGAGGCAAAGGGCAAAGGACGCAGATGAGACCACAATGGCCAGGCCCTCCCAAGTCACTCAAAACCAGCAACTTTATTTTTCCTAGATTAGCAAAGAGAAACGACATGAGAATTCTAAAGCGATAGCAAGGGTGACGCTTAGCACTGGGGTGTCTTCCTGTAATACCTAGTTAGGCTGCTCACTGATTGGGGATCAGAGAAGCAAATGCTGGGAAACAGGAGCAGCACATGGGTCAACTCAGCCTCTGCACCAGAAGAGAGTTCAAGGGACACACAAACCTCATCCCCTGTCCCAAGTTTAGGCCAGTGCTTGGAGCTTCTGGGCAACAGAACACTGTTCCCTCTGCCAGCCCAGCCAACATGAGCTGTCTTTTCTCAGGTGGTATCGATCAAAAGGTCTACTTCTCTCTTCTGACAGAGAATGCAGAGATGAGAAACAACCCTCAACCAAAGCAAGACAAGATCCAATTGTGTGGTCCCAGCAGATGAAAATAATCCCCCCAAGCAAATAATTTCCTTTTCTATTTAAGACAGCATCAAAACAACACAAAGAGACCCAGGGCCTCAGTGGGTGAGTCCTGAGCCCGACTCAGAGAGCCTGAACTCCTGCTTCCTCCCTTGTGACCCAAAAAGTCAATAAGGAATCAAGGGCTGTGCTACAAGGCTTTCTTGGCAAGCAGACACGATTAGCCAGGCTTATCACCGGGAGCCGGGCCCTGAACACAGTCCTCCTTCTGACACAAACCCCAACACTGCAGGTCGCATTTCTGAGCACTTCCTTTTCCTCCTTCCCTTTTTTTTTTTTTTAAATAATAAATCTGTGCTATCCCGCTTGGAATTCTTGCTGCAACGATGGTTTGGAAATTTTTTCTGATTTTCAGACAGCAACTGTAACAGAAATTCACATGAGCTCGGGCTCCTCTTTTGGCAAGACAGCACCATAATTCCATCCAATTGACTCAGTCTGCTGAAGTTGATATTCTGAAATGGTCTAACACCCGCTTTATTAACACGAAGGCTAATTTCTTTAGAAGGGAGCTTAAAGCAGCCAGGACTCTGATTCTGGGGTTAATTGGTCTGTTTGCCACTGTTTGTCAGAAACGTCTTTAAAGAAGATCTTCAAAGACTCGCTCCGATACTGGCTCCAGCATTGTCTGAAATGCTTTAGATGTCTTTATCAATGCCAAAATGCAGGCAGTGAAAGGGCTTTTTACTTAATTATTTCTGAAAACCAAAAAGGAGAATCCATGTAGACAGATAATGAGAACTGACAGTGAAATTAACATGCATGTTGGGGCCAGAAAGCTGGACTTCCAGCGAGAGAAGCACGTGGGGCCGGCGACGTCCCTGCCCACCGCATCACGCTGGTGAACCCAACCTCAAGCTTCCTCTTCACCTTCAAACTGGAGCTGATTGGGTTGTGCCGGTTGCTTGGCAACCCCCCAGCCAATAAGGTTTGATTTTTAAAATGTCAACATCTGCACAGAGTTCAAAGTAGAATTTTTAATTCAAAAACTTACATCTGGAGACGGGGAAGAAAATGTATTTTGAAAAAAAAAAAAGCAAAATTATATTTTCTTATAGAATTCCTCCCACCCCCTGCCCCGAGAGATTCATGGGCCTTGTTACTGCTTTTACCTTTGCATTTTCCTGCTTCTTTTCAGGGGTAGATATGAGCAGAAAGGGGAAACAAGCCAGCACATCTTCAGGTGTCCAGTAGAAAGGTAAAATGAAAATGTACTTCATTTTGTATGCGACTAGGGATTCTTCAGAACAGAGGAAATTATTTTGGCCTCAGCTTAATTGAAAAGGGTAGTTATTGTGGATCTGAGTTTCCACCCAGGTGGGGATGTGCAGACAACCTTGCTGTACTGGGGAATTTGCTCTGCATTAAGATATTACTCGCCGCATCTAGAGAACCCAGAGCTAATTCCTACCTCCCCGCCCCCCAAATAACTTAACTAAAACCCAAAACGAAATCAGAGAAACCAACTAGCAGGGCAACTCCCACACCCAAGCTCTAGTAAGAACTAGCTTCCTGTTCTCCAACTCATCTTCTGAGGGCCTGAGTCTCCATTCTTAGGAAACCCATGCTGCCTGAGTGCTGTTTAGGGCTTGGCCCACCTTCGAAATTGCAACTTCAACTTCTTCACACTGTTTAAACTCCCAGGTATCGATATGTTTGCATGTTGTTTGGGTAAGAAATGCAACAGAAACTCCCGCAGGGAAAACCGATTTGGAAAGCATCCGGGCAACTCCAGAACAACACCTTTCTTTTTTAAAAATCCAAATGGCATTGCAAACTGATGCTATCGGTCAACCTGCCTCTGCTGGAGTGAATGCTTTGCCTTCACTCCTCCCAATCTAGAGAGGTCAAATTACCTGCTGGAAAGCAAAGGAAACCCTAAATCATTCCGTGCAAGAAAAATCAGCCAGGAGAACTTGGGCAAGGAGGGAAACCTAGAATCTCTGGCTCAGCGTAGGGTCCTCTTTCCTGGACGCCTCAGAAGGGCTTTAACGAGGAGAAAGTTCTGCAGGGGGAAAAATAGTGCTGGCTTCTATAAAACAAAAACACATACATATTTTGCTGCCTTTCAGCATAACACACAACCCCTTGTGAGGTTTTGGCCATTCTTTTTTTTTTTTTTTTTTTGCCCAGAGCAGAGATCTGATTACTGTTATCTCTGCTTGCATAACTACAAATGTTATCATTACTTCTCCACTGATATGGCTCTGTTTTACAAACACAATGGAAGGCTGTATGTACACTTGCCCTCTCACCAGAAGGGCTGGCTTAAAAGAAAAAAAAAGCGAGAGAAGAAAAAGAAAGGGGGGGCGGGTGCTGGTGACCGAGGCGGGCAGGCCTGTTGAATGAGTCTTTCAGAAAGAATTATGTGATAGGTTGTGTGTGTGTGTGTGTGTGTGTGTGTGTGTGTGTGTGTGTGTGTGTGTGTTAAACGCTGCTGCCAAAGCTAAGCATTGAAAAGCATGCAATGGGCATCATGTCAGAAACACAGTGATTTATTTTGCTGGTTCATTTTCAAACAAGAGCTTTCTCCTTTTTCCCTGAAATGTGTTTTGGGCCCAAATCTTCCAAATGTGAGGAACAGAAGTTATGCAGAGAGCCGGGTCTGATTCAAGATAAACAAGAATTCGATTATAAATATGAGAGTGGCATATCCCTGGCCTCCAAAGAGCCTCGTCTGTTTGCCCAGACTGCAGGCACTTTCTCAGTCCAAAAATGCACACACAAGGTGGAAGCAGGGTTCCTGTGCCCCCTGCCCCGCTTCCCCACCACTCAAAGCTGGAACTCTAGTATGCGTGCGCACGCACGCGCGCACACACACACACACACACACACACACACACACACACACACACACAAGGTTAAGGGCAGGAGTACCAGAAATTGACTTCCATAATTTCCTGGTCCCACAAAGCTGCCATCAATTCCTACTCTCTCTGTCTCCCATCTTCCTCTAGATGGCCTGGCCTTGGTAGGGAAGAAAGCCAGGGATGTAGGAGGAACTGCTCCCAGGGGTACTATCGCCAAGACACAGCTACCAACAGTGTCCTTCCCTCTGACCATGCCACTGCTTAGCCACTCTGGGGTGCAGACCCAGTACTATGAGACAAACTAAGCTTTGCTTCAGGTCCTCTCTTGTTCGGACCCCTTCTAGAATTTCAGACCTCTTTTTATTTTTTTCTAACAATGAACACTTTTTTATTGAGTTCTAATTCACATACCATAAAATTCACCCTTTTAAAGTGTGCAACTCGGTGAGATTTTTTAGTATATTTTCAAAGGTACCCCATGATCACCACGCATTCCAGAGCATTTCATCAGCCCCAAAGAAACACAGCCTGTGCTTTGCTTTGAATTCTGTCTTCTAAAGAGGGTCCCAAATTGTGCAAGCCTCAAGCCCCATAAAAATTAAATCCACCCCTGGATTTGGAGACGTTCTGCAAAGCAACATCAGTCCAGCCTGTCAAACATCACCATGAAGCTAATTCCACTCCAGAGCCAGGTTCACCAGGAAGGGGAGACTCAGACGCCCTGGGACTGATTCCCCAGCCTGCTTGGAATTCTGGTTTTGCCAATCCTTCCCCCAGGCCATCAGCAGCCCACTGAGTCCCTGTGAGGACCTAGCTGGTCCCCATCTCTCTTCCTTCCCTGGGGTCCCTCCCCAGTCCTGACAACCCAGGGGCTAGCAACCTATCTCCTCATCTACTTCCCCCTTTAAACTTAAAAGGCAAGAATTTGACTCTTTTGTTCACTGAATTGTATCATCCCTTCCCTGAGGCTGGGAAGAGAAGGAGGTTCCTGCCTCACAGAAAGTCACAGAATAACAGAAAGTAATGGTTAACTCATCCAGTCACACCCCCTTCTCCCAGCAACTGGCAGAGTGCTCCCCAGAGGCCTCCCAGACAGAGCTGCCAAGTACTTGTACAGGGATCCTCCCTGAAACTGAGACCCCTCCCCAAGTAAGGAATAAGGGGGTGGCCTTACTGACCATCTATAAAGTGGGGGAGGGGATGCAGGGCCCCTGCCCCCTTGGCACCACAAGCTGACGGGTGAGAAAACCCTGATCTGTGGCTGCATGGATGGAGCCCTGCTTAGGACATCCTGGCCTACCACGAATTGTTAATTTGGGTTTATGTATTCATTTTGAAGGGTGACCCTCAGTTTCTCTCTGCAAAATGCTAAGCTAATTCTAGGACACCAGGGTGCCAATCCTTGGTGAGACTGCATCTCTCTTGGGGCTATACTTGATTTTTGTTTTTATTTGATTTCACTTAATTAAAAAGAATGAGCCACAGATAAGGCAAGAATCCCCCTAAGTTACAAGAGGCCACTCTTCTGGCCTAGTGCACAGATTCCTTCCTGGCCAGGACCAAAATCCATGTGGGTTTGCACTTTCCTCAGGTCCTAACTGAACTTTTACTGGTTTGTTTGCTATAGGAAACAGGATATCTGACCTCAAAATCAACAACCTCAATTATCTGGGAGGGGCGGGGGGGGGGTTGCATCCCTACCTCACACCATAGCACCAAATAATCCCAGCAAGTCAAAAGTTAAATAATGCATTGAAATCATGAAAATGCAAGAAAAAGTCCTATCATATCTGAATGGAAGGCTGAGTAGCTACTTAGTTCTAAAGTCTTAAAGGTTGAAACACTGTATATGATTTTTTTTCTTGTGAAGAAAAAAATACTGTTAATAAACTGACGGGTAAATGACAAACATAGACATAGACCTCAGGTGCTTCAAAAATATCTCCTACAAAACAAAGACCAGGGCTGGGGATGCAGCTCAGTGGCAGAGCACTTGCCTAGCAAGTGTAAGGCCCTGGGTTGGAACCCAGGCATCCCCCATCCCCCTACACACATGCACACACACACACACAAAAATAAACCAACAGAAAATATAGGTTAAGGATATGAAAAGTTCATAGCAATAAAATGATAAAAGTGCCTTAAAATATATAAAAAGTTATAATACATTGCTCATAATAAGAAAATTCCAAATTAAAACTACCCAGCTGGTTGGCAAATATCTGCAAGGGTCAGAAAAGTGCAGGGAAACATATCCTCACCCAGTGCCAGAGCAAGTAGGCAGTCAGGCGGACCCCAAAATTCCACTGCAGAGTCGACCCATGCACTGGGGTGTGTGGGAAATGGCTGCATGCAAGAATATTTATTGTCTCATTGTTTTTAGTAGTAAAAGGTTGGAAGTAACCCAAATAGTACAGTAGAATAGAAAACTATTTAAATAAACTCTGGGACAGAATGCTACGCAGAGATAAAAAATGACTGACATGCGGGAGAATTAAGCTGGATCCCTACCTTACGCTACATACAAAAATTATCTCAAAATTGCCTAAATATAAGTGCTTAAAACAATGCCGTGGATGTGGGGGTGGGGGGTGCTAGGCAAGCACTCTACAAGGGACCACAGTCCCAACCCTGCAGGGTCTCTTAAAAGAAAATGTAGAAGTAGATGTTCATGAGCTTGGATTTGGTAATGGGTTAGATAGGACACTGAGAGCAGAAGCAAGAGAAGAGGAAGATAAGTTGGACTTCACCAAAATTGAAAACTTTTATGCATCAAAGGATATTATCAAAAAAGTGAAAAAGACAACCCACAGCATAGAAGAAAATACTCGTGAATCACCTATCTGGTAAGGGTCTAGTGTCCAGAATAAATAAAGAACTCTTATAAGTCAACAAACACACCCAAACAATGTCCCAATTGAAGAAGGAACAAAGAATCTGAATAGACACTTCTCCAAAAAAGAGAGCACAGGAAAAGATGCTGGACGTCGTCGGTCCTTAGGGAAATGCAAATCAAAACTCCTGGACAGTGACCGTTTAATGGATACAGAGCCTCTTTTTCTGGTGATAAAACATGCAATTAGAGAGCAGCAAGGTTTGTATAATGTTGTGGCGGTAGTCTTGGAAGCCACTGAATTGCACGCTTTAAAATATTAAAATGGTGAATTTTATATAAGGTAAAGTTCACCTCAGTAACAAAAGAAGGAAGTTCTTCATGTATCAATAATAATGGTTTTTAAGTTAAGATTTTTAAAAGTAAGCATCCAACCACACAACAGCTATCCTTTATGGGGGCTGTCATTTCTTAGTGTGAATTTCAGTATGGTTTAGCTCCCTAGGAGGAGAAGCAGAGAAACAGACCCACAGGCAGCCACCTCCAGACTCAGGAGGAGCTTGCCCTCCTCCCAGAGGATGCGGTTGTGAGCAAGCTCTGGCCACTGGGTGCCACCGCACTGACATGGGGCCACACGTGGACAGCTTCTGGTTGAGGCCCACGTCCTCTGGCCCCATCACATTGTCAGCTGAGCAGTGGGACAAGCCAGCTGACCAGATGGAACCTCAGTGCACACATTTTCTCCACAACCACAGCTGGGCCCACAGGATGCCCGACAGCCAGTTGGAGACACTACAATTGCTTGGATTCAGAGAAGATGCAAATTCAAGTTGGCTGTGGACAGGCACATTTGTAGTTGTCCCCAAAAATCATGTGTTGAAGTGCTAACTCCTAGGGGTCTTAGGAGGCAGGGCTTTGGGGAGGTCCTGAGGGTGGAGTGCCCGGGTTGAGATTAGAAAGATGAAAAGCTGCAGCCTTTGCCACGCGAGGATACAGCACAGGGCAGCTGGGAGGCAAAGAGAGAGCAGGGCCTTCAAGGGCACACCTCCCATGACCTAACTTCCTTCCACCAGGCCCCACCTCTTAAAGGCCCCACCACCTCCAAATAGTGCCACAGGCACACATCAATCCTTCATCATGTGCGTTTTTGGGGGACACTTACAAAAGCCCTTATTTAATGTTATCTTGTGATAGCAGCCCAAGATGACCAAGAAAAGAGAGAACGAATGTTTGCCCAGCCCAGGTGTAGTGTCAGGGGGAAATGCCCTGCCCTCAGTTCCTAGGTACCCCTGCACTGCAAGCATTCACCCTGCTAAGCGCCAATCTGATATAAGAAGGAAAGCATTTTCATAGAGCAAGTCCCAGAAATGCAAGTCAACCGCTTCACCTGTGCTCAGCTGAAAGAAAAAAAAAAAAAAAAAAAAAATTCGTGAACAGTGCCAATACTGGAGGGAAAACTGGCTCCAAAGAACTTTTTGAAAGATAGCACAGTCCTCTATTTTATGAGCAATTTCAGGGATTTTCAAGGGTAATTTTGACCATATGTGAGTCTCAATTCACGTGATGGCTTCAGACTCTAACACCTGAGTTAAAGTGACTACTCTGCTGTAACAAGAAGGTACAGCCGACTTCTCCAATTAGAAAAGAACCAGGTGCGGTGGCACACGCCCGTCATCCCAGCAGCTCAGGAGACTGAGGCAGGAGGCTTGCAAATTCAAGGCCAGCCTAGACAATTCAGAGAGACCCTGCCTCAACATAAAGGGAGCTGGGAATGTAGCTCAGTGGTGAGGTGCCCCTGGGGACAGTTGAGTCACTGCTACCCGAAGTTTCCCCAAGTATCCCTCACCTTCCGCTCCCATGGTCTGCGCTGACCCCATTCATTCCGGAAGTACGCAGGAAAGAGGTCATACCTGTTCCAAGGATGATCTACGTGCAGTTCTCATCCAAACGTATGGTATCTACAGAAAAGAAGAAACAGTGTGCTCAGTTTATTGGTGGAAGGAAAGTGAGACTCAAAAAGGCTAAGTCATTATCCCCAGCCAAGTGGCAGAGACAGCCGTCGCCACTTGAGATCCAGACCCACCTGAGATCACTGCACCACCCTGCTGCCCTCCAAGGCCGGCCAAATCACACCGATTCTCTCCCCTCACCTGCTTTTGTCCCCTGTGCTAATTTCTTTCTTCCATTTCTATCCAATTTAGACCTTGTAGGCTGGCAGCTTCCTTGCCTTCAAATACCCACTGAGCAGATCTTTAGGATGACTCTTACCCAGAAATACGCTGCTTTAGAGGCAAGACCCTGGGGCCACAGAGCCCAGTAGCCATGCCATTGCACCGTGGACCACCCTCTCCAGGGGGCTTCGCCACTCTGCCAACACCCGTGTCTCTTTCTAACCCTACGATATTTCAAATACCGCTCCCTTCCAAGACTACCTGGAGCCCTTATTATTTGCCTGTCATTGACTTCGTGCTGGGGTTTCTAACTACCCAATCCAGCTCCAGTACTTTCATTTCTTTTTCTGTCCTTGGAATCTGAAGCATCTCCCAATTTACTACCATCTGCTACCTTAATTAATAGGCTGTTTACCTCCCCTGTAAGACCTTGCAGAGATTCTCTTGGACTCCATCCCTAACTCTGTGCACATTGCAGGCTCTCATTAGTCTTGGTTTATAATCCAGCTTTCAATCTATTTGACAGCTCTCATCTCCAAGCCAATTTGAATTACATTTTTCTCATAGGATTTCATAAGGCACAAATACGCTTTATTCAAGCCTGGAACAAATTACATCTACAACATTCCCTCTGTCCACTCCTTTTGTAATTTGAAGGGAATCACAAAAGAAAAAAGAAAAAAAAAAAAAAGGAAGAAAAGAACATTAATCTGGTTTGTGAGATGTAAATTCACTGGCGTCTTCCCTGCATGGAAGTCTCTAGTTTGCACAATCATCTCGGAGGAGCTCTCTCTTCTACACAGCCTGATGTGGCACCTCCTGCCCCCTCCACTCCACCACCCTCCTCAGCAGATTGGTGTTGAACCTGCTGCACCAAACCCAAATGCATAATTGAAAAATAAATGACCACGGTGTTTCTAGAACCTAAACTCCCAACACCCTTCATAGTCAGCGATAACTGATTAGTTGTTCAGAATAGAAAGTGATCCATTATTACAATTTTTGTTGTTGTACGTGACATGGTCATTGTCGTTAAGTGTCCCTTAAAATCCAGCCGTCCTTTGTTAAAGAACGCTTTGTTGAAGAAAGCTTCAGGGGAAGAGTAGAAAGAAGGGGAAGAGGGAAGAGGGAAGGACCTGCATTTACCAAACTCTTTCTGTGTATCAGCTCCTGAGTGTGGGGTTGGCTTACTGTGCTCGATTTCAGTGACAAGTTCTAAACTTGCCTCTTTCACATTTCCTAAAGATTGTGGTAAAGAGGCAGATTTCCAGGTCTCATGCCTAGATACTCTAAGTTAGTGTCTGGGAGTAGAGCTCAGGAGCCTGTGTTTTCCTAAAGTCCCAAGAAGTACTCATTTGATTACTAAGTGAATTTGGGAAGCATCAGATTTTCAAAGCAGCCAAGAAATGTCAATTTCAGATTTTTTTGGCAGCCATTTGTCAGATAAGGAAACTAATGCCCAAACAACTTAAAAGTTAGCTCAGCATCCTAGATTAGAAAATCATAAGCCCAGCATTAAAGATAGGCCTGTAGGATTCTGGGCCCGTGCACTCACAGAGTCTCCATTGTCATGAGACTTAACTTTCTTATAAGGTCCTTGGGGATACCTTGATGCCATTTTTGTCAGATGAATAAATAGCACTGCCAAAAAACATGAGGTGCACATCAATGTTCATAGAAGCACTATTTATAATAGCCCAATGTGGAACAACCCTAGTGTCCATGGCAAACGAGTGAATAAACCGAATGTGGTACATACATACAATGGAATATTATTTACACATAAAAGGAATTGTGTTTGTCAGTTTTTTGTCACTGTGATGAAATGCCTGAGAAAAACAACTTAAAGAAGTAGAGATGCATTTGGATCATGGTTTTGGAGGTTTCAGTCCATGGTTGGCTGGCTCCATTGCTTTGAGCCTGAGGTGAGACAGAACATCATGGCGGAAGGGCATGGTGGAGGAAAGCTGCTCAGCTCAGGGACACAGGGAAGTAGGAGAGACAGGAAGGGGCTAGGGACAAGCTAAACCCTTCCAGGGCATACTTTTCCAGGGACCTACTTCTTCCAGCTAGAGTCTATCTCCTACGGTTTCCATCAACTCCCAATAATCCCGTCAAACAAGGAGCCCATCAATGGATTGATCCACTGAGGAGGTTAGAGCCAATGATCTAATCACCTTCCCTAAGGCCCCGCCTCTAAACATTGCTACACTGGGGACCGATCCTCCAACACATGAGTCTTTGGGGAACATTCCAGATCTAAAACACAGCAGCAATGAAATTCTTACCTATACTACAATGTGGATGAACCTTGAAAACAGGTTGCTAAGTGAATTAAGCCGACACAAAAGAACAAATATTACGTGATTCCACTTTCATGAGGTACCTAAAACAAGCAAATTCACTGAGGCAGAAAGGAGGGTGGCCGTTGCCAGGGAATAGGGGGTGGAGGGGGTGGGGAGTTGTTTAATATGGAGAGAAACTCACATTTAGGATGATGAAAAGGTCCTGGAAATTTAGAGTGGTAATAATTACACAGCAGTAAAAATATATTTAATACTACTGCATTCTACACTTAAAAATGACAAAAAATAGTAAATTTTATATATATGTATATATATATATATACACATATATATTTAATCACAATTTTTTACAAAGCATAAAAAAAGGCATTTGGAGACAGTGGGAGATGAAGCCACATGCAATGGCCCCTGGAACGTGCTCCAAGGGTGAAACTCTGATGCTCTTCCCCACAGTTGAATAAGAAATCGGTTTCTGGTTAATCAAGGGTTCCTATTGGCCGAGGCTTCAGTGTGTTCCAATTTTTTCGAAGAGAAAAAATGAAAGAGAGCGTTTTGGCATGTAAGGGATGAAGGGCCTCTGGAGGGACAAATGCCTTCCCCTGGGGCTCCCAGAGACACCCTCCTAGTCCCCTGAGGGACTGTCACTTGGAGGGTTTTAGGTGTCCCTTTCTCACCCAAAGAGGCAAGTTGCTGAGGCGGGTGGTCAGTCGCCCACTGTCTACTCTTCCTGTCTTGGTTGAGCACATGACCCTAGTCCCCAAACCAGCATCCATACCTGGATTTTTTTTTTTTTTCCTAACTGTGGAGACTGGAATATTCTCCTTTATCTTTATGGATACAAGCTCCAAAGACACACCTGTAAAGGAAGCAGCAGCTTTGGCCACCCCAGGTGGATAAGCTTGCAGGGATGCCGGGAGGGGCCACCAGCAGCTTGGGTGGGTGTCACCTGTGTTTCAGGGGCTGCTCCCTCCATCCTCAAGCATCCCTGCCCTGAAACCCGCCCTCCAGATCTGGGGTCTCCCTGCACCTCTCAGTAAGTTGCTCTGTTCCTCAAGGAGGGTCTCTGGCACCTGGGACACCAGGAATCCTGACCACCACATTGTAAACATCATTAAATGATTGCTAACATTTCTCGTGGTCTATTTAAAAACTAAAAAACAAATTTAAATCCTCTGTCCCTGAAAACGTCATTCCATACCAATTGGACCAAATGAAAATTTTCCCTTCTTGAACAAAACGTCTCATCTGGTAATCAGGGGAGCCAGTCCAAAGCCTTTATGCTAAGACCCTTTATGGCTGCAGAATCCTCCCATTCACCGAGCAGATGAGAACAGGAGATAGGGGCGGGGGAATCATGGAAGAATTCAAAGTAATTAATGTGTGTTTTAAATTTGGTTTGCGGAGTTATTTAAGAGCGTTTCTCCTCCTCTGTGCCCTCCTAGATGATTGGTATCTTCAAGGAAAATGTGATTGCGTCCTCCAGATCAAAGATAGTGAAACAGGAGGCCTATAAAAGAAGATTTTAGGCACACAAAGGTCACGGCGTGTGCGTGCCTACAAAGCAAGATGCAATCTGTTCTGTCTGAGGAAGCAAGCAAGCAAGGATCCCCTGGGCAGCCTGGCACTGGGTCCACTCAGGGAGCTACAAGTTGGAAAAGAAATGCCACCATGATCCGTCCCCACTGATCCCGTGACCGCAAATGTTTTTGACCACCACAGACACTGTAGTGGGGCACATCCATTCCATTGTGGGAAATGAGCCAGGTCATTTACTGTGACAATGAAGGAGGACAGCATTAATCTGTGGACAGCAGATCTCCCGAGAGCCAGTGAAAGAGCACAGGGCATCAAACAAGACCGGGAGCAGCCACTGGAGAGGTGTAGGCCTTAAAGAACTGCAGGCTCTGTTCGAACTCTTTTCTGGCTTTTTAAATAGCTACCCCCACCCCTGGCTCAAGAATCCAAGATCCCGAGGCCTCTATTGTGCACCTGGAGGAAACTCTGCGCACCTGAAAGTCTTACAATCTTGGTTTCAGCCAAAATCTGAAAATCTCGGTGACGCTCCTCTGACCCCCTCCTCTGCAGCCCCCGGCTGCTCCAGACCCACACGGAGCTTATCTCCAGCAGGAGACTCGGGTTTTTATGATTTTAAAACATGGTTTGAACAAGTCTCCATCTTAGCTCCATGCAGAAGTGGTGGGCCTTGTGCTTGTGAGGCACCCTACCAACTGAGCTCTAGCCCCAGCCCCAGCAAGAGGATTCTAATAGGACTTTCCTCACAGTGCCACAGCTGCTTCTTGCAGCCCGGCCAGGGTCCTGCTGAGATAAAAATACAACTCATTTAGGTCAATGATTAAACTGAAAGTTATAATATTACCAATTAGATTTGAGCACAAATTTGAGGAAAAAAATGAAAAAGAAAAGAAATTCTTGGAGAGGGTCACCACAATGCCTGTCCACACTGCACCCCGTCTCTGGCACCCTGAACCAGGAAAGTCTCAGGAAAGGACGTGGAGAAACCTCCCCCTCCCCCTGTCACCAGGGCCTCCGCTTTCAACCTCAGAACAACTACTTATTGTCTCCCAAGCATATTTTTATCTGGGAGTCCGTGTGCTCGCTGGGCGGTGGAAGGAAACGTACAGAGGCAAACATTTCTAGAGGGGCCAGCCCTGAAGGAGCCGGGGAAGAAGATGCAGGCTGGGTGGAGAAATCAGGGGGATGACCCCACGAACAATTATCGACAGTGCGCAAGACGCGGGTGAGGGGAAGGCTGGTAGCACCCCTGAAGGTAAAGGCAATATAAGGGAGGCATGTACACAGCAGGTCGCGACCAGGATGCTCCAGGGTGAGGAGAGAGAGGCACCTGGGGGCTCAACGCCCTTGCCCTCAGGTGCCAGCCCCGCACCTGCGCCAACCCGAGACAAGACCCCCCAAGACAGATGTTCCAGGTGCTTCACTTGCTGCACCCTCATGCCAGCCCAGAGGTTCTCAGATCCCCAAGGATGCCAGTCCCAGATTCCATTCCTCCAGCATGGCTGAGGGAAGGTTCCACTGGGGCCAGGAGACATTGTACCAAGCCACAGCTTGTCGGCCGGTGTTGGCCATCAACCGACAATCATTGCGTCTTCTGACCCACACCTCCGTCACCAAACATCTTGCTCTCAGAGTCCCGCCTCAGGAAGCCCCAGGTAGCCTGAACAGAAACGCGGGGCCCCCTCCAGATCTAGAGGCAGATTCCCCGGCAGTGCAGAGTGATACCTGCTGTTCTTACCTCCTTGCACCTCAGAACCTTGATCCCTGCAGGGACAGGCTGCGGGCCTCCCCCACTGGACAACGCCAGCCATCTTCAGAAGATCCCCTAATGACTATCTGACCACCAAATCACACTCCCCAGGTCCTGGTCAGGCTACTGTGAACTTTGGGGAGTCAATGGGACAAAAGGTCTCAGGAGGACGTCTCAGCTAGAGGTTTGCTTTTTGTTCTTTAACATGGTGTTTTTAGAGTCATTTTTGATTTTTGGAGAAAAAACTCTAAAATTACTGTCTCCCCTTGCACCCCCACACACCCCCTGTATTAAATCTCACATTAGAGTGATATGTTGTTTACAACTTATGTTCCAATATTGATCCATAATTATTGACTGAAGTCCACAGTTTACGTTGGGGTCCATTTTGGGCCTCTGGGTTTTAACAAATGTCTACTGACATGTATCTACCATGACAGTCACCCAACAGAATAGGCTCTGCCAACTCGTCCTTCTCCCCCACCACAAACGGACAGTGGTACACTTTCTATCTCCAATTTGCTAGAGAAATTTATAATCTTCTTGTTTCTCCCCTAAAATAAGTGCTGGTGATTGATGGAAGTCACAGGATCTTCATAAAGCTGAGCTCACAGAGTCCAGGGAAGTCAGGTCCGGAACCCCCAGCCCCGCAGTCTCTGCACAAAGTAGAAAATGTCATTGGCTGGAACGCAGCAGCTGCTCCCCAGAATCTCACAGCCCAGTGGCACTCAGTGGCAGCTCTTTTCTGGTCACCAAGGATGAGGAAGGGTGGAGGACCCTCATCTCACCCCGACACATGAGCACAATGCCTAGACAGCGCCAAAGAGGCACTGGGAACAGTGAGAACCAGGGAAGACAGAACTTAGCAGACACAGAGCAGGTTCCCAGAGCATCACCCAGACACCCATGTGTTCCCTGAGACCCTCCCCAGGACCCAGGAGTCTAAAACAAGCTTCCTGTAACACTAAGAAGCTATGTGCCACTTTCATTTCCATTCTGCTGGGAGTAAAGTCAGGTTTTGCAGTCTACATGATATGTGGTCTCCCAGCAAATTGAATGCACAAGCAGATACAAGAAGCCAGCTGCCTTCTGTTAGCAGACAATGAAGAGCTTTGCAAATTGTAAAAAAAAAAAAAAAAAAAAAAAAGCCACTTTTCCCTTTTTTGTGTGTGTTTTGGAAAACATAGTTAATTATCATTTTAATGTGTGATGAGTTTATTATTGTTGCTCTATGTGGAATAAGTATTTTTAAGCTTTTCTCAGTTTTAATTTCTAAGATGATGAACACGAATAGCTGGGGGAGGGTGCAGTCACAGTGCAGGGCGCGTCATGTGGGAGGCCCCTTGGGGAAGCAGGGACATGGGGCCAAGTGGCTATGCCAGCCTGAGGTCACCTCCCAGGAAGGGAGTGGGGACACAGTGGAAGGAATAAGCATCCCGAACTCCCTCTTTGTCTCCTCCAGCCCCAGACCCATGGAAGCCCGTGGCCTGCTTGTGTCCACACAGGCAGAGAGGGGCAGGGCTGAACAGGAGCTTGGCCAGCGAGGAGATCAGTCCAAGCCATGGTCACAGCCCTGCCCAGCTGGAGGAGGGGACGCACAGCCCACATTCCAAGGCCTCATCCGGGAGCCTGGTTCCAGGGTGTGCAGAACGCAGAGCCACCTGTAGCAGACATGTGCCCCCCGACTCCACGTGCTGCCCAGCCTTGGAGAAGTCACCCCACATGACTTCTCCAATGGCACAGGCCTGCGGGGCCCAACCACCCGCCCGCGCGTGCAGGGCCATAGTGGCCCAGTGGGACTCAGGCCCAGGTCTCTGGAGGACTCTGGCCTCTTCCCAGAAAAGACTAGGGACTCCTGGGCATCACAACGGGGACTGGTGAGGGTTGGGTTGGTGAGGAGAAATGAGGACATGAGGCAGAAGCCGGCCAAGTCCTGGGGAGGCTCAACCCCCACGTCCACTTCTCTCTTCCGTTACACGTCCACTGCAGGAGGGCTGGGGGCTCTGCTCACGGGAGTCAGCTGGGGCCCCAGGGGCCACCTTGGGGAGGGGAAAAGGCCAGCCAGGGCTTCCTGCCTACCAGGTCCCACGTCTCACTGCCACACGTTTGCTTTGGCTAGAGCAACCCTGTGCCCCTACAGAGCCCCTCAGGGGTGGACATGCAGACATCCAGACCATGTTCTATGACCACTGACCTCTGGGCTCCTACCACACGCCAGGCATCGTGCTGGGCAGACAACGTGTATCACCTTGTTTGAACCCCATGACAACCTAGTGTGCAGAGTTCATGTCTATCTCCACTTTATGAATGAGGGCTACAAGCACAGAGAGGCAGAGTAATTGCCCAAGGTCACACAGCTAGCAGGAAATAGGGCTGTGACTTGAACCCAAGCTGTCTGACCACAGATCGCACACTTAACCACTGGACTTCACATCTAAGGATCATTCAACTAATATTTATTTGTGCAGGGCCTGATGGGAGGAATGGTGGGCACGTCAGAGGTCCTAAGAGCCCAAGTCCCTGCCCTAGTGGCTCTACAGTGAGCAGAGCTTGCAGCCTGGAGATGACATCTTTATAAGGCACTGTTGGGATTTTAACCCCAAATTCAGGTCTAGAAGAACATGTGAACCTGGGTCTAAATGCCCCTCTGCCACCTTCACCCACTTACTGGGGCAGCATCCTCCCTCCTGGAGCCTCCTCTTTCTTTCTGGCGACAGCTCTGCCTCGAGCGCTTCTTGGTTCCAGGGAGCTCTTGCCGGCCCCATGATGGCCCCCATCCTTGCTGATGGCCGGTGCTCTCCTTTCTTGTCATATTGTCTGGAGAAGAATGAGATCTGGGCCAGCTTTTTAAATGCCCATCCCACTCCAGGATCACACACTTCCTGAAAGGAGGGCAGGGCTCCTCGCGGTGCCCGGCCCGCGGGCCTCGACGTGTCGCCTGGGCCCTGCTCCTGCCCCTGGGGCTTGGGATGCCACCGTTTCCTCTGCTTTCCCGCGGCAGGCGCGCCCTGGAGATAAGGCCAGCCCGTGGAGCTCAGTCGCCAGGCCTCCGTGGTGGGGGACCCACAAGGGAAGGTGGACACAGGCTTTGTGAGAGACGGTGACGGCCCTCCTGGGAGGCGTGCAGAGCTCCCTAGGGTCATCTAATCAGCCCGGCTTCCAGGCCTTTCTCTTGGTTGCAGCGTTTTCAAGAGCAAACAGCAAGGACCACCAGTTGCTAGATGTCTTTCTTTTCTTTCCTTTTTTCCCTTTCTGTTTATCATAAAGATTGGACCCAGGCACTGCGATGTGAATCAATCTCTTCTTCAAAGGGCTCATATCAAGTGTCCTTACTGAATGTGAAGTGGCCCTGATAAGCAGCCCCTGAGTTGGCCCAGGGCACACTCGTAGTTCTCTACCCGCAAGGGGCTCCCGGGAGCTGCAGGCGGGAAAGGCTTCCAAAGGGGGCGCAGGAGGCCCTGGAGGCCGGGCTTGGAGGGTCACACCTGGGCAGAGGGACCCAGGCCAAGGTCGTGGCAGCAGAGGCAGCCACAGCCAGGGAATCTTTGAATTCTTCATTCTGAAACCCTGTGGCCAAGAACATGAGAACACGCGTGACCCAGGAGCACCCAAGCACCACGCCCTCCCCGGGTTAGGGGCCCCGCTAACCCAGCTCCCAGCAACCCCAACAGGGGATCTGACCACAGCCCTCAGCCACTCCTGCCGCACACGCCTCTGCACACACACCTGCACAACCGCACACACCTTTGACAGACACCTACACACATGCCTGCACACGCACCTGTATGCACACCCACACACACACCTGTGTACACACCCCTGCACACGCACATGCATACACACAGTGACACGCACACCTGATCTCAGGACACAGGCACAAGCTCGGGTCTACCTGAAAGCCAGAGGGCAAGGCTCCTGCCGAGTCCAGGGGTGGCCTTCTGTCCCAGCTGATTCCTGGTTTCTTCTCCATTAGCTGAAAACACCCTCAGGGTAGAGGGTAGATTTCACGAGTCCTGTGTGCCCACAGAGCCATGCACACAGTAGGTGCTTAATACGCAGTGGTTGGTAGATGGAATGGAAGGGTGGACAGTGAGGCAATGTGGGAGGGGAGCCCCGGCTGCCGGTGGCAGGCCCTAGAGCAAGGGGCGTCTGGAGGTCCCAGGTGCTCCCCACCACCAGTCGATGGCACCCCTGGCCCTGCCTTCCCTCTCCAGCCTCGACTTTCCTCCCTGGGGTCACCAATTCGACCCGGGCTTTCTGCCCCCCCTGGCCGAGGCATGTTTCCTGGCAGCTGCAGCTGCAGAGAGGAGTCTGCCAGCTCCTGCTCCCCTTATCTGCTGGCCTTTCCTGCCCTCGAGGCTTCAAAGTTCGGGTACAGCAGGGGAATTCTAGTGACTGGTATCAGTGACTCCCCAGCACCGCCCCGTTGGCCCCTGCAGGCCCCTGCAGGTCTGCAGGCTGCGGTTGGGGGCCGGCATGTTCTAAGAGGAAGCAGAGCTTGCTAGCCTGCACGCCCTGGCCTTGCTCGCCATGGAACTCCTGCTGCAGCCCAACCCAGAGCGACTGAACAGGCCACGGCCTCAGGCCTGCTGCCCCTCCGGCTCTCAGATGTTAGGAAGAGGAGGACAAGACTCGCCCGTAGCCAGAAGATTGGAGAACCAATGGTTCCCATCCAGCGCCCACAACCATGCATTCTGCCTTGCTGGCCTCTCAACCCACAGCCGCTCCTCCTTCCTTTAGGAACCAGCATCCTGACTTCCTTTGGGAAGTGATCCCTCTGCCATTTAGACGCAGCCCGCTGGGACCATTGCTCCAGATGCCTGCCCTCCCCACCCCAAGAGACGGGGCCTGACCCCAGCAGAGCCCACTGCTCAGACCCCTCTGGGAATCGGAGTCACAACCAGAGACCACAAGGAGGAGACAGCGCGTGCCGGCGCCCCAGCAGCAGCACTGCGGACAGACTTCCATCTGCTTCTGCCGAGGGTCCCAAGGGCAGCCCTGGCTCCTCCGTTTGCCCTAACTCTTCTGCCTTCTGCTTCTTCCAGAAGCTCCCTCATTTTCTGTTCTATTGCCTACAACAAAGAAGCTCTGACTGACTCATCCTCCACATCCCAGGTCACAGGCATGGAGACAGACACTTCCAGTCACTTCGAGGTAGCACTTCCTGAGACTCAGGGCCACCCCCGTGACACAATCCCAGGCAAGGCCGAAGCCCCTGGCCTGACACACCCCCCTCTGCTGGTCTCAGGACTTGACTTCCCTGAACCTCAGTTTCCTCATCTCTAAAATGGGCAAGTTTGCCTCCCTGGTGGGACTAAGGTAAGGGTTAAAGGAACACAGAACGCGGGAAACCCACAAGGCACTCAAGAGAGGGAGGTGCTGGTGGCCACTGTCCTCAGCAGAATCCCTCCTTGCTCACCATCCGTGAGACCCCGGATGTATCTGAGCATCACCATCAGCTTCCTGATGTACCCAAATCACCACAATAATTTTTGGTTACAAAACATCAGCTTGCCAAGGAAAGTCTTCCAAAGTCCCTTTCAGGAAAGGGCTTTTTGTCTAACTCAAAATGAGAAGGAGCCAGTTGCCAAACTGAAATAGCATATAAACCTTAGAACCCACAGATTTGAGTGAATTCTAATCTTGGCTGAAACCGGCAGGAGGGAGGGGGCTGGGGGAGGGGAAGATGAGTCAGAGATTCCACGCTTCCGAGGGGGCAGCCTAATATGGCATTGGGGAGCCACAAGAGCCGACTTAGGTATGCCTGGACTTTCAGACTGGAGCCATGACTCTGGCCAGCTACCAGCTGCGTCCCCCCCACCAACACCTACCCTCCCAGACACAGGGGCACAGCCCTGGGGTGGCAAAGCAAGACTGGAGGCTCAGAGCGCAGTGGAAGGAGTTAGCCAACCATCTAGCAGCTTGCCCCCCAAAATGTTGGCCTCCGCCTTCCCCCAGCACGCCCTGGGTCTCAGGCCTGCTTCTTCAGGCACCGTGTGGTCCTGGCCGGCTCTAATACAACCGACATTGAGTCAGTGATGTGGGGCACAATACAGGCAAAGCGGGGAGCCCTCGCCCCATCTAACCTTAGAGCACAGGAGTTTCGGCCCCAGGAAAGTGGCTGGGGAAGGAGGGGCGTCACGAGGGGAGACGGCCTGGCCGTGATGGTTGTACAACCTGTGAAGACACCGAGGTGGCTCTTAAGGAAGGGGGCAAAGCCTCCTCTGGCCCTAACAGGGTCCTCCCTAGCCCGGTGACTGTGAGAAAGTCACCTTGCTCATTTGCATCTGAGCTTTTCCATCTGTACGTTGAGCAAAGTGGTCCTCCAGCTCCAGAGTTGCTCAGAAACATCTGGAGGGCATGCCTCCTGGGCCAGGGCTCAGAGATTCTGATTCAGTAGACCTGGGTGGGGACTAAGAATTTGCATTTCCAACAGGCACCTGGGGCGACAGGATTCCTCCAGTACCTGCAGAAGAAAAAGAGCCTGGTTGTTCTGCTTGCCAGCCCAAGTCTTCGGGTTGCACCAGCTCAGACCACGGCCCCCTTCTGACCAATGGCTGCACGCCCTCTCCTGATCTGTGTGCCGACTGGCCAGGCGAAGGTCCTGGGTTCTATCCCTGGATCCAGGAGGTGAATCAGCTTCCCCAGACCACATCAAAGCAGGAGTGGGGATGGTTGGGATGAATCAAGGAGGGGGCTTACATGGGCCAGACAAGCAGCGACTGCCCATGTCGGTGACGGAGCCAGCTCTGGAGCCGTGGAGCTTGCCCCTGGCCTCTGCTCGCTCCAGCACACCTAGCTATTTCCGTGTGGCCCCTCTGTTGAAGAGAGGCAGCTGTCCGTGGTGTTTGCCAGACCCAGGCTCCTGTGGTTGGGTGGAAGGGGTCTGGAAAGGATCTTCAGGGAGGACAGTACCCAACCCATTCCAGACAAATGAATTGCACCCAAATTCTTCCAGGAAGGAGGCAATTACCTCAGCTCCCCTGACTCGTGATCCTGGGGAGACTTTACTGTCCAGTTGCCCTGGGTCATTCATGTACCAACCTGTGCTCTGCAACGAAGGTACAGAAAATTATAACTCAGTCTGGGCATGAAGACTGGAGTGCAGTCTGTTAGTGACCTCCAAGAGACTCCCGACAATGACGATGGGGCCCACATGTCCCTGCCTTTGTCCTCTAAGGTATCCCAATTTTAGATGACTTGCTCCCAAAGGCAGGCCAGCAGCTTACCTTCCTCCCTCCTTGGTGGCTCGCCCGGGTCCACTCACTGAGAAGGTGAAGACCACAGAGACGTAGCATCTGCTCCACAGTCTGAGAATCTCAGGTCTGAGTCACTGCTACGACCACTCAGAGCTTATCAGGGTGCTTGATGTGGGACTCATTTACTGGAAAACAGAAAACTGTCAGGATTCAGTCAGTAGGCAGACTGTGCTCGGGCAGCCAGAATCCAATCCATGCTGAGACCTTGGGTAACTCACATTACCTCTCTATGCCTCTGTTTTCTCATCAGCAAATGGAATTCTAAGAGCATCTATACCTAATAGGCTAGGTGGTTGTGAAAATCAAAATGTGGAAAGCACTTGAAACATTGCCTGGTGCCTGGCAGTGCTAAATACCTATTAGCAATGATTGCTCAGTCACTGGACGTTAATGAAGCAGCTGCTACGCGTCAGACACTGTATTAGGTGACAGAAACTCAGAGCAGTAAAAATCCAGAACTGTACCTTCGAAGTGTCCATGATTTAGGAGAAGAGTCAAAGAAGGAGAAACCACCACACATCATAAGATCCGCTAGTGCTGAGCTTTGCTTACAGAACTAACTACACCTGGAAGAGACCAGAAAAGCCTTCTAAGCACGGGTGTGGCGTCTCACCTGGGCCTTGACTGAGTGTGCCAAGGAGAGGTGGCTGGAGGGGGTTGTCCTAGGTACAGAGCGCAGAAGGCTCACGTCACGGAGGGCCTGGTGGTCCCCAGAACCATGGTTCTAGGGAGACAGGAACATGAAGTTCCTGGGGCAGGCACAGGGGACACTTGTGTGTCATGCTGCAGTACAGATTCGTCCCAGAGCCAGAGCACCGAGAGCCCAAGTTCTAAGCAAGAGAATGGAATGGGGTGAGATACGACTGTTTTGGAACTTAAATGGGTACCAGGGTGGCTGGTGGGCCAGACAGGGAGAGAGAGACTGGGCCAGCCAGGCTGGTTAGGAGGCTGAACCCAGACAAGAGACAGTGAGCTCACAGGCAAAGGGCGGGTGGTAGAGAGGGGGAAGAGGGATGGGCTCGGGAGCTTCTATCAGGATGGCAGGAGGAGGGGGCTGACTGGACACCAGGGAGGAGGCGGAGGGAGGACTTCAGCCGGGTCTAGAGTCTCTAGCTTGGGAGGCCGGGTGGAAGGCCTTGGCCACGTGAGGAGGAGCCGCTGGTCTAGGTGGCTGTGGATGTGCACTCTCCCAGGCCACCGCCTCTTGCCTGCAGTGCCTCCTGAGTCTTGAAAAATAGAAAATGGGTAGATGACACAGAGTTGATTTCCAAAAATTTCTCTGAGAAAAATTACATCAGGCCCGGAGCTCTGTTTTCTGCTCATTAAAATGATCAGGACAATTAGTTTAAAACCCATGATAGCCCGAGAAGGCTCAACAACAGAATAAGGAGCAAGACACGGAGGGAAGCTCCACTCCCTAGCCCCCGGTTCGTAAGCCAATCACCTCCACCTGATTTTGTCGGTAACGTAAATTAACAGACTTAAGAAACAGCCACTTAGGTTCTGCCAGAGCCCTGTCTGTCTGCACCCCCACCAGAGATGTGGGACAAAGTCCCCCTTTATGTAAGCTACCCCTCACAGAAAAAAAAAAAAAAGAGAAAATAGCAATCTTAACCATGAAATAAATATAGGGGAGGATGGCTTTAAAATGAGAGGTTGGAAAAATGTCATGTAGCAAAATCCAAAACCCCAGGCTGGGGCTAGGGAGCCGCAAACCACACATATTTGTACTTCAAGAGTGAAAGATCTTTTGAGCGGGTTGGAAATAAAGATTCCCAGGTTCGGCTGGGAAAGGACCCATTTTCCTCCAAAACACATCTTTATGGCTGGTTTTCAGGCCCAGGAAAGTGTTCCTCATGGAAATGCTGAGCAGCCTCGCCACATCCACACCAGCCCTTTCAGAAAATGAGACTTTCCCCTCACAACTAGGTCAGCAGGGGAGGGGAGCCGAGTGGCTTCTGGGAAGAGCGCCGGTGTGGGCTGGGTGTCATTGTCACCTTTGCTGTCCCTCGAAGCCCGAAGCCGGGTGACCTGCTTGTGAGAAGGAGGAGGCAGGCAGACAGGCACCACCTGTTGTCCGAAGACCTGCAATCTGGGGAGAACTGACCACCACGGACACACCCAGTTCTCAGGAGCCGCAGCCCAAGTGACCACAGAGCCCAGGTGGAGACGTCCAGCAGTGACGCTGGCCAGGTGCGCACTGACCAGGTGAGCTCATGTGCCTTGTTTAAAAGGAACAAGTTCTAGCCCCCCTAGGGCTGTGGCCACGAGGACGCATGGGCCACCATCACCAACATCTGAATTTCTAAGACACACTACAAATATGGATGTTCCTATGAAATCTTAATTTTAACACTGAGAACCAATTCCAAAATAGTTTAGACCAACATGCGCCAAACAAAGCAGGACTTGCTGGCGCCCTTTGAAATCTGTCTCTGTGGCCTCCAGAGGCTATCGAGGCAGACTTTCAGGAGGGCCAGAGGCGAGGGCAGGGCGGCCTTGCGGCCCACAGCATCAGGTCTCTGCAGGTCTAGGGCCCGGGTCCCCATCCTTGTGCGTTCACGCTCCCTGCAGGTCACTGGCCCAGCTGCCTGGCCCCTTCCCCATGCCTCTGTTTCCCATCTGTAGAAAGGGGTGGGACAAGGCTTGTCCACAGCCTAGGACGCCGTGCCTTTGGCCAGTGGGAAATGTGCCACATGTTAGGGGTATTTTCTGGCAACCCTGGGCTCAGGGTGAAGCAGGGATTCAGATAGGTAAGGTCCTCTGTCCCACCCTCTCGGGCGTCACTCCTCCGGAGGACCCTCCTAGCCTCTGGAGGGAAGGGATAAAAAGGCTTCCAGGGCTCAGTGGCCACCCCGTGTCTATGCAGGGATCAAACCCACTTCTCTCTTCAGTCTTGACCTCACAAGAAGCTTGAGGCAGGGAGCCTGCAGAACCTCCAACTGCCTTTGAAGATAAGGAGATGGAGGCCCAGAAGAGTTAAGCCTCTCATCTGAAGGTCACCCTGCAAGGAGGTGGCCCAGGAGAAGCCATGGTAAACTGAGGCTGGTTTGTGTGAGGACAGACCTCACAAAGACAGCTGTGGGAAGTCTGGTCTTCCACTGACTCACCAGACTCCACCTTGTCCTGGACTAGACCTAAAGGAGCTAAAGGACTTTCTTCAACCAAGTAACCCACCCTCCTTCTCTCCTTCTCCACTACTCAGTTTTAACACAATTCAGATTCGTCTATGTAAAAAAAAAAGTGGGATGTCTCCTCCCTTTGATTTTCTTTGTGTGTGTGTATGTGTGGGTGCGTGTGGTGCTGGGGATGAAACCCAGGGCTGGCACGTGCTGGGCAAGTGCTCTGCCAGCAGGCTCCGTCGCATCTGAGGCCTCCTGACATCAGGGAGGCCGTAGCAGACAGGCCTCTCTTTGCAGAGAGACCAAACGTCCCACCCTCTGAGAATTGAGGCTCCCTTCCTCCCATGGTGCACTCGGGGTGGCTGGAACCTGCTGGAGAGCCCCACCTGCCCACAGCAGGTACAGAGCCCCAGGACCCAGCAGCGTGGACTAACACTGAGACCCACACCTGGACCTGGGCAGGGGAGTCCCTTTTTTGGCTGGGACTGGCGGTTGGTCATGCTCACTCTCTTGCGCGCGCGCGCGCACACACACACACACACACAGACTTGCCCTTCAGACTTGTGACCTGTTTTGCCTCTTTCCAGGGCTTTCCCAGAGTTACCTGGTGAGGGCCAGGCCCGGGAGGCAGGGGTCATAATCCTGCCCTTAGGCGATACAAGAGGAATCTGTGGCTGAGGGTTGACAGGCTTTCCCAGGGCCGTCGGCTGGTGGCAGCTGAGCTGGGGATGATGTCCAGCTTCTGGACGCCCCTGGGCTGAGCCACCTGGCCACGCTGCCACCCCCTCTCACGCTCACGTGAAGGCGAGAGGCTCCCTGTGGTCCAGGCAGTGAGGGCAGGCAGGACATGTGGCTCCTCAGAAGCCGCCCTACAGGCCCGGAGAGGAAAGCCTGTCCCCGTTGCCCCCGGCTGTGGTTTGCTGAGAAACCCAGCCCTTGAATCTCCAGGGCAAGGAGGGGAAAGGCTGGTGCAGACCAGGCTGAGTCCTCCCTACCCATCTGTCCAAGCTCTAACCCCAATGTGACTGCGCTGCAGGTGGAGCTTTTAGGGAATGAGGGGCGATAGATTTATAAGGGGGAGACCGAAACCATCAGGAGCCTTGGAGGAGGAAGGGCCAGGAATGTGCTCAGCGGTGGAGAGCTTGCCCAGCGTGTGCCTGAGCCCAGCACCAGGAGTGAAAAAAGAGGAAGACAATCTCTCTCTCTCTCTCCCTCTCTCTCTCCCTCCCCCTTGCTCTCTCCCTCTCCCTCCCTCCCTCTCTCCCTCTCTCCATTTCTCTTTTCCCTTTCTCCTTCTCTCCCTCCCTCTCCTTCCCACCCTCTCCCTCCCTCTCCTTCTCTCCCTCCCTCTCTCTCTCCCTCTCCTTCTCTCCCTCCCTCTCTCCCTCCTTCTCTCTCCCTCACTCTCTTTCTCTCCCTTCCTCTCCCTGTTTCTCTTCTCTCTCTCTCTCTCCCCCTCTCTCCCTTCCTCAATCTCCACACACGCTAGCACTAGGAGGGCCCAGGTGAGGACACAGTGTGAGGGTGGAAGCCAGGAGGAGAGGCCTCAGCCACAGGCTCCCTGCCCTCAGTCTTCCAGTGCTGGGAGAAAATAAATGATAAATGCCTGTTGTCAAGCTCCTGGACTGTAGAATTCCACTATGGCAACCAGAGCTGAGAACTGCAAGGACAAACTCAGAAGACCAAGGGTAAGGAACAGTCCTCACAGGGCCAGCCACCACCCAGAGACCCCCTGCTGAACACTCTCTCCCCCAGATCTCTTCCATCCTCAGAAGGCCACAATGGAGCCCATTCCCATTCGCTTTCCATGGACTCCTGGGATGAGTCTGCTCCGGTCAGCTCAGGTGGCCATTTTTGTCCTTAATCTTCCCAAGGGCAGATTTCCTCTTATCATCATCTCCCTCCCCTATGGGACTTGCTTCTGAGATTGGTCCAACTACAGACGATCCCAAGCCTTCCTCTGGCCGGGGTCAGCTTTGCTGGCCTTCCTCAGCCTGTTCAACTGCAGGTCCCACCTCACCTGACGCTTTCTCTTTGAGGGGAGACCGCTGAAGAGTTTCAGAAGCACAGCTGTTGGGTTTGAATCCCAGGAGTTCTGTGTGATGACTCCATTGTGGAATTATCTGAGAAGTCCATGAGTCTCAAACCCCCCACCCTCCACCTCTGAGATGAGTTAAAACTGGTCTTTCTTCAGGAAGATGTGCCATGGCCTGGCCCCTGAAGCCTATGACTGTGGGCTTTGCTGATATAATTAAGGACCTCAAGAGGGGATCACCCTGGATTATTGCGGGTGGCTCTAAATCTAACAAGAGACACGTGGAGGAGGGGAGAAGGTCGAAGGAGACAGAAGCAACCCCTAGGTGACGCAGCCACAAGCCAAGGACTGCAGGAGCCTCCAGAAGCTGGAGGAAGCAAAGAATTTTCCTTTAGAGCCTTTGAAGGGACTGTGGCCCTGCCAGCACCTTGGTTTCAGACTGCTGGCCTGCAGATAAAATACATAGATTCATTACATTTCTGCTATGTTAAGCCACCATTCTGTGGTTATTTCTTACAGCAGTCCTAGAACACGAGCACAGAAATCTGCAGGATTATTCCAGGGCTGACTGATATCTCTGTGACTTCCCATCCCTGGCACAGAAACTGCTCCCACGGTGTATAACTGGTGGCGCAGTGGCTTGCTGGGAGCAGGGTCATCCTGATAAAGCAGCTTCACCAACTTGCTTTGGGGCGGACGCATAGAGCCATCTTCCACAGTATCATCCTCCTTCCTCCTCACCAACGCCAGCTCTAACCGAACAGCATCTGATTCCCTGGAAACAGGGTGGGCCACACATTTCTAGAGTGGACCATGACCTCTGGCTCTGCTGGGCGTCGAAGCACCTGCTCACGGGAGCCAAGTTGAACGCGCTGCCTAAGCTCCTGTCTGCACACACTCTGCTAGCGTTCCAGCTTCGCGGTCAGGTGTTGCTCTAGTGCATCAGACGGTGCTGTGGCTGCAAGCGGGCACTCCAGCACCTCCAGGAAGGTGAGACCTAAGGGGACACAGGTGACGTGGGGAAGATACTACAGGGTCCTTGCTACTTGCCAGGATGGGGCGTGGGGTGGTCAGGAGGAGTTAGAACTTTGGTCTGGCTGACCGCCTGGCTTAGAAGAAACTATTCAGACTAACTAGACCTTTTGGAAGCAGTGGATCAGGGTAAGTGGACTGAGATCATTTGATACTGTACCATCTTCGATCTCCTGCCCCTCAAATTCAACCCCACAAAAGCAAATGCATTTTTTTGTTTGTTTGTTTGTTTGTTTTGCAAAAGCAACTCTAAGTCAAATTCCCAATTCTCCAACCCCCCTTTCCTGCCTACTTCAGAACCTCAGCCCAACTCCTAAAGAAATTCTGACCAGGCATGTTGGCGCATGTCTCAGATCCCAGAGGAGGCTGAGGCAGGAGCATCACAAGTTTGAGGCCAGTTTTGGCAACTTAGTAAGATCCTGTCTAAAAATAAAAAAAATAAAAGGGGTAGGCATGTAGCTCAGTGGCAGAGCCCCCTGGATTCAATCCCCAGCACCACACACACAGACACACACACACACACACAGACACACACACACCTGGATTCTATCCATGCCTCCTCGGCCTCTGCTGGGCTCCTTTGTAGATGGGGAGCTCCTCTGAGCTCTCCTTCTGAGATGCTCCCGGGTCACAATGGAGACCTTAAATTCCCAGCCAGCCCTACCTGGTGGGGCCACCAAAAGAATACTGAAAGCTTTTATTGTTCTGAGAAGCCACAGAAGCCTGGTCCACAAGGGCACACGCGCACATGCACAGACTACAAACACCCCTTCTCAGGTTCGCCCCGGGCGACAGCACCGTGTAAGTCAGGCAGGTGACAAGGTGTGCCTTCACCAGCACCACCTATGTCCTCCCTGCTCCCCGCACCACCCCGTGCTTGATTGAAAAGGGTCTAGGCTTTCACCCTGGGGACCAGCAGGGACTCATGGCTCGGAATCCTGGCTTTCCCTCCTTAGGGGTCTTCATGTCTCCTGCACTGGACTAAATTCACCTGCCTTCAGGTCAGAAAAATAAGGGCTTAGTGCTTGATTTGCTTTCATCCTCATTTAGAAAACAAGGGAGAAGCTGAAACCAGATCCTAGCGTCTTTATTACCTGTCTCCATTACCTGCACACATTTGTTGCATGTGTAGATCTTCCCCGGCTCTGCTTACGCGGGGGCGTTGCATGCTGATCGACCGGGCCAGGGGCTCTTGGGTCATTTCACACCTTCAGCAACAGGCGCTCTGGAGACACTTTTAACTGAAGTCAATGGGAAGCCAAAAGAAGTCACACCAAGTTATGTGTCCAGGGGAACTTCAGTGACTCCAAACCAGTCTGTCCTGGGACTGCCTTTGTCGCTGAGAGCAGCGGGGAGGAGGGCGTCCAGGCCTGCCCTCTGGTCCACGGAGACCTCCATGCACACAAGAGCACCAGAGTGACGGGAAAGCCCACCCAGCCAGCGGGAGCGTGGGGCGCCCATCTCGCCCCGGAACCCATGCTCCAGCCCGACCCTGGGATACGGTGACAGCATCCTGGTACAAAGGTGCTCCTTTGCCGCAAGATACCTGGTTTGCTTCCTGCCAAACAAGCGTCACTCAACCTGAATGTCAGCCTCTCACCTTCCCTCCTTCTGGAAGAACCGCATTATTTACTCAGCCTTTGGGTTGTGGGTCCCTGTGGCAGCCTTGTTTGGAAGGGCCGTGGCTTGTTGCTGCACGGTGCTCCGGGGGAGAACCAGTACCAGGAAGGCTGGGGGAGCTGCCCAGGGGGGCTGCAGCCTGTCTCCAAAGAACCTCCAAACACCCCCTTTGGCCCAAGGGCACGACTCACCCCCATTAGGTCTCACTGAGGCATCCATTGCCTGGTTTCAGGACCCTGACTGTCCTTGCCCACAAGCCACCGGCAGGGACCTGGCATCCAACAGATACAGCGTAACCTCGGCCAGGGGGTCACCAAACATTTTCTGCAAAGAGCAATAGAGAGTATTTTCTGCTCGCAGGCCACCGCTGTTGCCAAGACTCCACTTTGCCCTCGCGGTGGGGAAGCCTCCTGTGGACATTATGTAAATGAGCGGTTTGGCTATATCCCAATAAAACTTTACTCACGGGCACTGCGATTGGAGTCCCGTCTAATTTACACACGTCACAAAATATACCTTTCTAAAATCTTTTCCAGCCATTTAAAAGTGTTTCCTAGCTCACAGGCAGCATGAAGACAGGCAGTGGCCGGAATTGGCCCGTGGTCTGAGCTAGAACAAGCTCTCCCGCCCCAGCGCCCCCAGCCCAGCGAGTCGCTGCTGGCTTTGTGGTTTAGTGTTTTGACTCTGCCTTTTTTGTTCACAGCTCTGGCAACTCCTGGGAGATGGCCAGCCATGAATGAGAAACTTCTGCGCTTTGGCTAAACCTAAATCCAGCAAGAGGCAACCAAAGGGCTAGTCTCCCCGGGGAGCAAAGGCAGGTCAGGAAGGAGACCCGGTTCGGATTTCCTCCCTTGCTGTGACATGAATGCAAAGACACACAGAGCCTTTTTCTAGAAGATATGGCAAGTCAAGTCACCAAACAGGGTGAAACAGCAGTCCTGAGTCTGCATGAACACCCTGTTTAAAGTTTCTGCAGGCTGGAGGTACCAGTGCAGTCAACCAGGTCCCCCTAAAACTGCCTCACAGAGGTCAGAGTTGTCTCAGCGTCCCCAGTCCTGCACGTTTCCAGATACCCACAACTTGGCGGGGCGCCCCAGCAGCTCACGGCCCGCCACCTGAACAGTGAGTGCACCAGGCTCCGGGTTATGGGTGGTAGAACTCTGCCAGGGTGCCATTCTGATTTGCCTGTCCCAACAGCACCCCTGGGGCCAGGGAATTTCCAGGGCAGAGCCCTCTGGAACCTTTGCTCCTGCTCTGGGGTCTGCCTTCTGGGTGACGATAGTGAAATCATTGGATAGCTTGGTCCACGCTGTTCTCAAATTGCCCTTTCCAGATCAGACAGGGCTTCGGTGGCCTGGCAATGTTCGGAGAGCCAACGCCTGTTCAAAAAGGGGGACACACAGGTCGAATGAGGTGAACACAACTTCATGACTCTTCAAGGTTCTGCACATCATTTTCAATGCTTTAACACATACTAAATGTTTTTAAAGAGAGTGGTAGCGGTAGACAGAAAACATGGCGAACTGGTCACATTCATAACTGGCAATAATAATGACAATTGTATTTATGTATATAATAACATACATTTTTATATTTGTGTCAAAACCTACTTTTATGTCTATATCCAGAGAGAAATGCTAATATTGTATACAGGAGCACTGTTCAGGTCAATCCTCTTTTAACTCAACAATTAGTGCATACAGTGATCATCTGTTACATTTACAGACCAAGAAAACGTTCCCTCCGTTAAACTTCATGCATCAATCTGTAAGTATCCTGTGTCTTTCCCAGTACTCCATACTGTGGATTTGATTTGTAAGGGATACAGGCAAGATTCATTCAAGTGCCCTCAATGAAAGAATTAGAAGGCGAGGGAACTAAGAAGCCACAGCCAAGGCAGGGTCCTGGGCCACAGAAGGAGAAGTCACTTGTCCGCATATGTATTTTAAGCTAAATTCTGTGAATGAATTGCTCAGGCCTTGGGGCTTTGCTTTGTGGAAAGGCGGGAATCCACTGCCTTTATTTTAAAGGTCCTGAGAGGCTGGAGTCTCCCAGTGCAGGACACTGACCGTCCACCTGTCTACTGTTTTTCACAGTCCCTCCTGTGACCCCCTGAGACTGGACCACAAGGCAATTTTGAGGAGTCCATTCAAAACTCCCAGAAATTCTGGGAGAAAAGGGTGGAACAAGGGCCCTGTTCCAGAATGTCACTTAAAATGTGGAAGGATTCTGCCATCCCTGCCCTGGGAGGACAAACAAGCCGCTTCAAGGTTTCCTGGGGATGAAATGTGAGAGAAGATAAACTTCGCTTTCATCTTTTAAACATCAGAAAATAAACAACATCAAAGCGCAGGCTGGATAAGGACTCAATGTACATAAACAAGCAACAGTGCACCAGCGTCCCCAGGGTCTGCTGGAGCTCCGAGAGGACGGCGGGAGTAAAAGTGGGGTGGGAGGCTGCACCCAGGATGCCGGTCAGAGAATCTCTGCCCTGCATCACCCGCCAGCGCTCCCTGCGTCTCCCAGGGAGGCCCGAGATCAACCCATCCGTCCCGCGGCCCCTCCCTGGGTGTGGAAGCCAGGCCACTCCCTGCAGTGCCTTTTTCTGAAAAGCCAAGTAGGGTGACACACATGCATCTTCGGCCCGTGATCTGAATGGTGTATCTCTTCAGCTATTAAATGTTTAGGGGGATACTAGGTGCTACAATAAAAAACAGGACAGAAGTAAGTGTTGGCAGGATGTGGAGGGAGCGGAGCGCTTGGATGTTGCTAGGGGAGACACAAGAGTGCAGTGACTTGGGACCTCAGCGTGGCTAACACAGTTACCACAGGACTCCTGCAACTCCACTCCTGGGTGTCCACTTAAGTGAAAGGAAACATACACGAACCTTTACACAGCACAGCCAGGAAGCGAACGCCACCCGTGTGCCTGGCAGTGGATGAATGCGCATGCCCACACAGAGGCAGGTAATTGGAAATAAGAGAAACGAGGTACAGATACATGTTGCATTGTGGATGGACCTTGCAGCAGGCTGAGGGAAGGAACCCCCGACACGAAGGCCCCGTACTGTATGAGTCCCTTTATGTGAATTGTCAGGAAGAGGTCAATCCACAGGCCACCAATGTGGCACCAGGGGCTGGAGGAGGGGGAACGGGAAGACTGCTAATGGTAAAAAGCTTCTTTTTGGAGTGATGAAATATTTGGAATTAGGTAGTAGTGATGAGCGCACAACATTGTGAACATTTTTTAAAAAACACCAAAATGTATTTAAAAATTCTCAGGAAGAAAAAAAAAAATTTTTTTTTTTTTGGAGCATCTTCTGCTGGAGCCGAGTCCCTACAGGTGACCCTTACGGTAGGCCCATGAGGCTGGTGACAACAGGTTCCAGAGTGGAGGAAGTCAAAGTCCAGGCACAATCTGGGACTTGCCCAGCATCACCCTGCTCTGAGAAATAGACCACTCCATCCCCGCCCGGCCCACCACCCCTTCTGTCTCCCACACCACACAAGCTGCAGCCTTTACTTGGACCATTTTCCAGGCTGCTGATCTCTCATGTTCCTGTCCTGCAACAGCCGAGCTCTCTGGACTGGGCCTTCACTCTTTCAGAATGATGGGGGGTCTTACCATACACACAGCTGCTGTTTCCCAATGTGGGGTGAGGCACCCCCCACAGATCAGAGAGAGAGCAGCTCCCCAAGGTAAGGAGGGAGGGGGAGGGGTCGTGCTCCTGTGGAGGCCACCTCTCCACCCTCCCATCCTGCCAGAGGCCACCACCAGCAGGAGCTTCAGCAGCTTCTCAAAAGCTCCCTTCCTAGCTGGCAACAGAGGAGCCCAGGCTCCCCCATCTAAGACATCTACCTGCCTGTCATCTCTCATCGATCTGAGGGCAAAGGTCATCAGCCTCGGGATTCTTACCAAGTCCAGTCTAAGGCAGGTCTGAAAAAGGAGGGGGAGTATTTCCAGTCCTTTAAATGGACCATCCTGTCCCTTATCTCTTCATGACGAATGTCCCTTTCCAAATAATTCTAAAACCAAAAATGGTCAACTGTTGGATTAGAACTCTTGCCCACCCATCTCCTTGAAAGGGCCAAGTACAGCGAACCTACATGGTCACCAACGTCCTTTAGTTCTCAAGATTATGGAAGATGCACCACTGATCTGCCAGAGAAGAATGGCTGTGGATCCTTAGCTTGCTCTGAATACCTGCAGTGCCAGGAGGTCCACCCAGCACCTGGCCAAGGAAACGTCAGAGGGCTGCAGCATAGTCACCCTGTACACACACACACACACACACACACGTGCCCACCAGGTGACACTTTCCTTAGGCTGCTTCCACACACCTTATTTTTTGGATCACATTCTTTTGGTGGGGTCATAACCCTGCACTGGAGGTTGGCAAATTCGATGCCAGGTAAGAACCTTGCTCCACTGCTAATGGCCTCGAAGCCAGCAGAGACCCACAGGCCAGCTCTGCCTACCAACAGCCCTGCCAGGGTCTAAGAGCTTGGCTGTGGCCTGGGAGAAGGGTCCTGTTATCTATTTTTCCTGGTGCCAACGTGGCTGGCAAGTAGAGGTAATGGGAACTCACGATGTCCTAGACCCTCGTGTTAACTAACAGGCAAAACTCCATTGCTATTTCCAGATTCTTGGTGGTATGAAAACAAATTTGTTCCTATTTTCACATTTCTTGGAAATTTTGAAATGAATTGGACTTTGTGCATCCGAGGAAACCAGCCTGGAAGGGTTCAAGGTCCCTGGGATTAGGTGTTCTGAGCGTCTCCCTTCGCCAATACCTCCCCATCTGCTCCACCTCTCTCCCACACTGATACTTGGGGACCCAGGAAGGAATGAGGACTCCCTCCCCTGAGGTGCCAGTGAGCAAACCAGTCAGGGCTTGAACCAATTTCAGTAGGATCCATGTTCCCCAGGTGTACCCCAGGTACAGCTGCTCCCTTCCAACCCCTCTGGCAAGTCACTCCTGCTTGTGGCAAACAAAGAGCTTTCCAGTTCTGCCTTTTGTGCATTTACATCACACAGCACTCTGTCAACACCTCCGAGCACAGGAAACCATTTGGTAAGACACGAGTATTAAAAAAATAAGCTGCATGACATTTATTTTGTCTTGTTAACATTAATATCTGTAGAAACATTTTTATTGTCAGTATAAAAATTAACAGGTTTTATTAAATACTTTCTCCAATTTCATAACACATAAAATCAGTGTCTTCTGCATTCATGTTGCATGGCTATCACAAAGTGAGTGGGCGTTTCCCAAGCAAAACACAATACTTTCATACAGAATGAACAAGATGGAGCTATTCTGTCTGATGGGCCGGATCTTGAGGTGGTCTTGTCAGCAGCAGACGGAAGCAAGCCCTTAAGAAGATGGAAGCAGCCCCCAACTCTCAACAGAGCATTTCTGTGTTTCCATTTTCTATGATGGTTCTTTGAAGATCCTAAAAGGCATCTCTGATGCCAAAGAACCTGGAAGCCATTATCGAAACGCACTGTGGAGGACGCAGGCTCATCTGACAAATGTGCGACTCAGGGGCAGAAGGCCAGCTGCCGGAGAGAACCTGTGTCCTAGGGTTCCAGCTGAAGTCTGTCCTCGAGGAATGGATTAAGGCATCTTTGAGCAAGGGCGCTGGTACCATGTGTCTTGGGAAATCCAGCTAAAAGCAGCACTGGCCACAGACAGAGCTGCACACCAACACCAAACACCTTCCTATGAACAGCTTCCTGTTATATGGGCATCCAGGTGGTTTAAGCATAAAATCATCTGACAGCAGAGTTTAAACACAAATAAATCAAATCTTCTGTTTCCCCAAGTTAGTCATATATTGTAAATATTTCTGTTCTCAAAGGATCTGATAACTAGTTAAGTCCAAGCAATAGATTAACTAGTCCACTGTGCTGCCCGCATAGAAATGCCACTTAAATTACCAAAAAACTATAAATGATTAATTGCTTTTGTATATTACCAATTCATTAATAAATTAATGTTATACCATTTTCCCTGAAAGCAAAAGTATTTTTCCCACCTCTGCTTGGTGAAAATTAAGAAATTCTGTATAAGAACAGCATTTAGCAAATAACTATTAAAAAAAAAAAGGAGAGACCAATTTTCTAGGTGCATTGGGACATCCATTTAAAATCAATACAAAAAATAATTCCTTGTAAATATATAATATATATTTATACATAATTTGAATATATTTACATACATCCAGCACCTATATACTGCATTTGTGCTCTGTAAGTGTGTGCTGACATATATTTTCTCCAATTATTACAAAATTAACAAGGAAGGCAGAATGTGTCTGCCTTGAGTCCAATGGGGCACAGTCAGTACCCACAGTGGGTCGGGGTAGGAGGGGCAGTGGCTCGTGGCTGTCCACTGCTCCAGAAAACATCCTTCTGGCGAAGATGACAGGTTTTCAACTGTATAAATCTTTACACGTGTGCTGATTCCTTTTCCAATTATTTACTCCTCTGATCCATATATACAAGTGGAGACAACAGGCCCTGGGAGAGAAGGCCTGTCTGCTCAGTGTAGGTAGGTTCCAGGCACTGCCCTGTGCAGGGACAGGAAGACACACTCGTTCATGTTTTAATGCTGCCATTTATGTGTGGAAACTGAGGCAGACAAGGTTCGTAAGGCATAGGGTCCGGAGAAAACACAGAGTCATCCCCTGAAGAACAAGAGCTCCTTGTGTCGGGGTAACTAGGAGAATACTGCTCGAGAGGCTGACTGAGGTCCAAGTAGTCCTGAAAGAAGGGAGAGAGACGTTTTATTTCATCTCGGGTCAGGATAACAAGGTGAATACGGCTCGAGAGGCTGACTGAGGTCCAGGTATTCCTGAAAGAAGGGAGACAAGAGTCATGTTTCAAACGCAGGTTCCTGAGATGGTGGCACAGCTGGGATGGCACAGGGACCCCCCCCACCCCCGAAGGCCTGCAGCGCCTGCCTCCCCGACTGCCAGGGAGACCTCGCCCAAGCCCAGCTTCATCCACTCCCACTGCAGGTGGCAGGGTCTCCTCAGCCTCTAGGGACCTACGTGAACCCTGGCCGGGTACCCCCATCCTAGAGCACGCAGTTCAAGTTCAAGACTCAGCAGAGTAGAAACTCCCATCAGGCTGTGGGTCCCTAGGACCCTCCTTCCATGAGGGACCATGAAAATTCATTTTCTGAATTACATTTTACTATTACAATTTCTAGGACAATTTAAGGGGAACACTTCTTCATTCAGGGCATAATTTTTCAGACATTTGTAATTCATTATTCTCAGAAGCTCGCTCGATTGAAAATGTAAACAGGTTCGAAAAAGTCTTGGATTCATTCGGGTACATAAATCCACAGTGGGCCGTTAAAGGGAAGCTTAGGGAAATGAAGGTCAAGTTTCAGAGTTCTGAAGGTCTAAGATTCCCCAAAGCTCCGCACTGCTGTGGCTGCTAAGATCCCCCTGCACCCAGGAGAATAGGCCCTACACCCAGGCAGCTCCTGAGCTAAGGACAGTCGCTCACATTTGCACATGGGTGGAAAAACTCAAAAGAGGAGTAACATCTTATGGCACTCAAATGACATAAAATGATATACAATTCATAACATTCCAATTTCAGGGTCCATAAAGTTTTAGTAGAACACAGACACCCATTTATTTACATACAGTCTGTGACTGCTTTCAAGCTATGAAGGCAGAGCTTCCACAGAGACCATATGGCCCTCAAAGCTGAAAATATTTACTCTCTGGACCTTTACCGAAAGCATTTGCTGACCCTGCTCTGGAGCCAGGGGAAGATTTCTAAATGGGGACTTTCTCGGTCTCGCTGCCTCAACCAAGCTGGTATGCTGGGTGGTTGTGCTCACACATCCAGAAGCCAACCACTTTTCTGTGACATGCGGTTTCACCCAGAGGGGCCCAAAAAGTGCTGACCACAGCAGAAACAGCCTCGGCGTTATCAGAAAGGAGCCCACGGAATGTTGGCAACTATATGTTTTAAAAGACAAAAAAAAAAAAAAAAAAAAAAAAAAAAAAAAAAAAAAAAAAAAAACACTATAATTCATCACCAGGGCTGGCGAGAGAGAGTCCCCGTCCAAGAAGGGGGATGTGTCGGTTCCAACAACGTCAGTATTAACCGCACCACTAGAAACAAACACGCCCACCACATCAAAAGAGAACTTTTTGCTTACAATGATAAAAATGAAATTTTGTCCTAAATGGAACCATTTTTCTCAAGCATATGGTAATGATTTTCAGAAGGAAAGAAACTTCAATTTTTATATCCATTAGACAATATGGCATTCTGCTTTTTTATTTTAGGATACTACATATAAATTTCAGTATGAACGGACCCTCTTTAAATGCAAATATATAAATGTGTAACGTGGAGCAGGGAAAGGGATCATTAAAAGGGAACTTTAGTGCTTTCTCCAGTTTCTAAATGAAGCCATAAACTTTCAGATCTGATAGGAAAAAAATAGGAGTATCAGTGGATTCCAAGTCGAGGGTTAAAGGAACTTATACTAGAACCAACAATTTTGGCAGGAGAAGAAAGTTGGTGTCTGCCCCTCCCCCGCCACCCTTGAACTGTTCCTTTCAACTTCTGAAGGTCGGCTGCATTCATTTAAATGCAATCTCTCCCGTTAAGCACAAGACACAGTCAACCGCACAAGATAAAGTTGCTGAGTTGACTTTCCTATCGGTCCATTTGACTGTATTTTTATTTATTAAAAAAAAAAATCACTAACACTGTTCATTAAAAATTGAGTATGATTTTCTAAGATATTTGGGAGATTTTAACATTTTGTTGCGGCACAGACAACTGTACCATCTGGGGTCATTTTTTGTTTTTTCCCCATGTGAAGGAATATCGTTCCTACATCCTCATTAAATATCTCAGATTTCGTTCATGACTAATTTCCCCCCGTGGGGTTTTCCTGGACTCTGGTGTTTATCATCTTTCCTGCTCAGGGCCTAACCACACTTTCTTGCCACAGCGCTAATGACCACTCTCTCTCTGGGTTGGGTACCGAGTGCCAGTGTTTCTTTGGTGGGCACAGATTACAAGTATTTTGGAGAAAATAAATACTTTAACAAACAGGTACCAGTTTTCACTAAAAAATCCTAACCGTCACTCCCCACGGGAGGCTGCGTGTGCTTACATGCACAATAGAGAGGGAGGTGCCAACCACGGCCATTGCCAGCTGGGATCACCCACGACAGCATGGGTCACGCCCGAGAGCTCACTACGCGCTATCCAGGGTAATGGCACCAGGCGCGCTCACACTCATGACCAGGCACAGATTCGTGAGCGTGAATCCTGAGCTCCTTCCTCCCATGCCCAAATGCTGCAGCTGCACACTTCTCCCCTGCTCTATGCCCCATTCCGGCCACACACTGCCATCAGCAGCCACCAAGAGCCACCAACGTTGGGCAGCCTAGGCCTGGCCTCCGCTTTGGTTTCATTAGTCAGAATTCACAAAGTGCACTTCTGAGAAAGACCGTGGTTCAAGAGCAACGTGTCGTTCAACTCTGTCTGACCCCTCTGGTACGATGACAGACTCTGCCGCAGACTCCAACGGGGGGTTGGCACTGGTGAAGCTGAGCTTCTCTCCCAACCCAGCAAGGACCTCTGTGCTTCCGGAAGGAGGCTCTTACCTCATTGGTCGTGAGAGTGAGGATCCGGTCCAGGTCCTCCACCAACTGCTTGAACGTCGGTCTCTGCGAGGGCACGGCATGCCAGCAATCCCTCATCGTCATGTACCTGGCGAGAGACGGTCCCCGGGTGAGCTGGTTTAAGTACCGGGCACGCGGCTAGGCCAGCCTTAACGGGCAACATATCCTGATCGATGGGAAGGTGTCGGAACTTTCCAAGCCCCTCCGTGAGGAGGGGTCAGTCGCTTTTCAAGGACCCAGTGCTTGTTTCCTCCGAAAGGAACTGATTTACAAAAACATCGCTTTACCCAAAACGTCCCTGGAAGACATCTAGCTAAACACGCAGCGTGTTCCACTGGCACCCCTGCGACAGTGATGTCTCCAAGGCCTCCCGCTTCCAAGGAGCTTCTGAAGGTCCAGGGAGGAGACGGGTGTGCAGCTGGCCTCCAGCCTTCCACCCGGAACGTGCGGCTGAACACACTTTGGGTTTTGTTTTAAAGATTCCAGTTGACAAAGCCTCCTCAGTTTAAAACAAAATAAAGTGTGAAAACCACAACTTTAAGCAAAAGGGTTCGCGAGCTGGTCTGCCCCCGCTCGGCTGCACTCTGACTTCCTGATTGACTCTTGGAGAGGCCAGCGGTCCTGGCCTTATCTTGACCGGGAGTTTCAACGGACCCTCTGTTAGAAACAGCGACAGGAACAACCAGGAGCACGATAAGTGCCTTTATGTAGCACACTGTAAAACGTGGCCCCCGTTCACCTAAGAGCACTCCTGGATTACTGACGTAAAATCCCCACGAAAAGACGCACAATGGAGCGCGGTCTCCCAGACGATCGCTGCTCCTAGTTCACCCCAGGGCTGGAGGGGGCACAGCGCCACGACCCTTGCACGAGGCACACCTCACTCACACAGCGTAACTCCACCTAGAGTGCGAGGTGGGTTTTTCTAGAAATCAGCTCGTGATTTTACAGTCAGAGGCAGTACCCTCAGGATGGGTGCTGGAACAGATTTTTAGTTCTCTGCGCTAAGATGTGAGTGAAATACAGGTAAGCAGACGCTAGCTCGCTCACTCTGAGCAAGTGCGGGTGATGTCAATCTGCAATGGCAACAACTGTCGGTGGTCGAGGCGTTTCAGAAACACCCACTCAGTTCCCTTGCCAAGCTGGGGCTGGCGACAAGCACCTCGGCCCCATGGCTTCCTAGCTTGCTGCCTGACCTGAGCACCTTCCTGTCACTGAGGCATAGCACGGGCCCCAGGAGGATCACTCCAGCTGGCTCTGCCCTGGCCCAGGCAGCAGCCACCTGCCCTCTGTGGCTGAGAGCCCGCTCCGTGCACCGTGGCAGGCTAGTCTTTCTTTTGGACAAGGTGTGATAGATGGAGAAGCTACCTCAGCTCTGGGACTGAGCACCGACAGCTTCAGCAACTCTTCTCAGAGCATGTTAAGAAAATTGGGGCTTTAGGAAACAGAGGTAACTCAGGGGGGACCGGCAGGGAGAAGATGGCCTTACAGCTCATTGGTGCAGTTGGCTGGCTTATCCATCCTGTGTCCTTCCTTCAGCAGCTTAAAAAGTTCCTCCACGGGAATCCCTGGGTAGGGCGAGCCCCCTAAGGTGAAGATCTCCCACATTAACACCCCGAAGGACCAGCTACAAAGAAGAGAGAAAATACAGCATAAATGACCCATCCAAACTGCAGGAAAAAAAATAAACGCCTACTCACTTCTTGCATTCACAGATAAATGAGTCCTGCAATTCATCCTCCCGCCCCTTCCCGACTCCAAGGAGCCTCCCCGAACGGTGGGGTATGGGTTCCTCTTGACGGAATTTTCCACCGCTCTCAGTCTCAGACATGGTGCTAGAGAGACAAGGACCTCCATTCCTAAACTCCAGGCCCTCTGCTCCTCCCGCCTCACTCTTCCCCACGTGCCTGACACAAGGACTGCCTTAGCACTACCAGCAGCTGCCAGAATAAGACCAGCAAGATCATTCTGAGAGAATGGCTGCCCTGGGTGGCTGGTGGACACTCTGTAACTCACTTAGGTGGCACAGGAGTCGGTGCAGGGCCCAAGTCAGGATGGAAGAATGCTGTGCCACAGAGTTTCATGGGAACCCACAGGGCACCATTCACACAGGCTTTTTTTTTTTTTAATTATTTTTTTAAATTTTTATAGACTGCATTTTGACTCATTATACACAATTGGGGTACATCTTTAGCCCAAAGGACTTAAAATTAGCATACTACAGTGATGCAGCCACATCAATGTTCATAGCAGCTCAATTCACAATAGCTAGATTGTGGAACCAACCTAGGTGCCCTTCAATAGATGAATGGATAAAGAAACTGTGGTATATATACACAATGGAATATTACTCAGCCATAAAGAAGAATAATATTATGGCATTTGCAAATATATGGATGGAATTAGAGAATATCAACAGTTGGATTATTTTTGAGCCTAGTTCAGGGGACTCAATCCCTGGGAAAATCAAAGAGAGAACCACAGGTTTAACCTGGGCCGTGAAAGCTCTGGACACTATCCTTATCGACTCTGCTGGGTGGGCTCGGGAAATGAAACTATTCCTGGCTTCCTGTGGAGCAAAAGCAGAAGCGTGACGTAGGCAGAAAGAGCCACTGGACTTCAAATGGGAACTAGGACCCTTCCTGCTTGGGCTGCCGAGAGGGCCAACCGATTGGCAGAGTCCAGGCCTACCCCAGAATCCTCGCGCTCAAACAGACAGAACAGATTGAATGACCTTAAAACAAACAAACAACAACAAAAACAACTTTTTCCTTTGGAAAAATTATATACTCCCAGAAACTTGCAAAAATAGTTCCTTTCCAACTTCTCCCCAAGGTAGCAAGATCTTACAATGGAATCTCCAAAATCTAAATTATCAGTTGGACCCTAACAGCATTTTTAAGTGCATCATAGAAACATTCTGTGATTTCTACCATATTTCTAATAAAAGAGAAGAAGACCAGACCAGATTTTTGTTTTGTTTTTTTTAAAGAATCATCCCAGCGAGCAGCCATGGTGAAGGTCATCTGAACCGACCTTGCCTCACTCCGTGTCCCCTAAGGACAAGCCCGAGTGTGAGCAGGAGGCGGGCAGGATGACTCTAAGGGAGTGTAGAGAGTGGCGGATGCAGGCTGGCCAGTTGGACAGCCGCTCTGCAGGTGCGCACCCCGTGCGCTGGAGGGACATGTGGTCAGGCACCAGGGGTGAGCAGTTCTACCTCCTACGCTCTTCAAAGGTGGCAGACTAGTCACAGAGCCCTGGTTAACCAGCCGACCCTAACTCCGATGCTCCCTGAGGCCTTCTATGAACATGGGGAATGCAGCGGCCACCAAAGGATGCAGCCAGGAAGAACATGAGACGTTCCTGCAACTGGACCCCACGACAGGGCCGGGGAGCAGAAGTCACTTACACGTCACTCTGGTGTGTATACACTCTGTCGAAAAGGGCCTCGGGAGCCATCCACTTCACAGGAAGCCGCCCCTGCCAGGGAGAAGGAAACGTAGAAACCCACAGATTAAACAAGCTTCTAGCGGGAGAGTCGACAGGCTGCACGGGATGCAAGAGCTGGAACCCTAACGGAGCTCCTGGGTCAGTGGTGGGGGCAGAGACAAGCGCCGGCTGGGCTACACGGAACCCGTCAGCTTGGGCGCGGTAACGACCTGCCAGCCTTGGGGTCTCAGTACCATTTATCCCCCTGGCCGGGTCCTAGACAACACTGACCCAGCAACTTCCAGGCCCTGTTCCTGACTGACAAGAGCCACACCTGACTCCTGGAGGCTGCTGCTTGTTCTGGATAAAAGAACATTCCGCCTTTCCTGAGATCATCTTAAATACTGCCTGAATTTGCTGATTGTGAAGATTATGGCCAAAGGACACGAGTGGGGGTGGAAGCGCCTTCCAGCTCCCAAGGCCAGGAGCGTCCACCTGGGAACCTCCGGCGCCTCCCCGCCCCTTCCCGCCGCCCTCCGTGGACTCACGTTCGTGGTCTTCTTGTAATAGTCTATGTTGTTGATATCTCTGGCCAGTCCAAAGTCGGCTATTTTCATCACGTTATTTTCTGTTACCAAAACATTTCTGGCTGCTAAATCTCGATGAATGCACTGAAATCAAGAAGGAGAGAAAGAACGAATTTCAAAACGCTTCAAAGAAACTAAAGAAAATAGGCTCATTTCTTAGAAAGCAGAGAGAACATACTTCACGAGTCAAAAATTGGCTGGCCCATCTTCCAACAGTCCTGCTGGGGGTGGAAGAGGAAGCTGGTCAACCATCCGAGAGCCCCCGACATGACTGGTATTGATTTTCTAAATTAATAACTAAACCAAGGCCAGGCCTGCTCATTTCGGGAGAAGTGGACTTCTAACCGTGCTCTTTGGTCTGCAGCTGCCCCATGGCCCCAGTGTGTCCTCCTTCCGCTACACACAGAGGGCATTAGAGTGTCCTACGCCTCCGATCCCAACACCTGCTCCTGAAGCCAATTTTGCAAAGAGCTGGTTCAATCCAACATCAATCTTCACCTCCTGGTCACTTCTCTGACGCTCTGCTCCAATACAACTCTGGTCTCAGAAAGGTCTGGTAAATCACAACTTTGGTATTTCCTTCCCACAGAGGACGCATCTCCCTGCCCCTCCTAAAGAGGGTGAAGCAGCTCTCCACTGCGAGGCCTGGTGGCCCTCAAACGCCCCAAGTTCTTCCTCTCTACAGCTTCGGACACTGTTGACTGCTTGCTCATTTTTGAAAACTGTCCCTTCACTAAACTGCTCTGCGTCCTTGCTCTTGGTTCACTCTCTTCCTCTCCCCGACTCTCAGACTCCACGGCTGGCTCATCTTGTCCTCTGTCCCTCGAAAGTAGAGAAAGAGCCCCATTACATCTGTGTGTCTCCATCTGCCCCCGTGGTGTCAATCCCAGATGATGTACACCAATAGTCACAAAGTCCCACCTCCACCCGACCCCTCCTGAGACCTGTGTTCTCATTTTCAACTCACCGTGGGGACATCCCACACTGGGGTCCCCCTTGACACCTCCAAGGTAAGGCTTCTACTCTCTTGATTCGTACTCCTTTGTCTCTCTCAATCAGAAAGGGACACTCAGCACTCCTTACACACAAGTCCTACTGATTCCAACTCCAAAGTGCCTCTCTGGCCTGTCACCCTACCGTTGCCTCCTCAGTCCAGGCTGTGGTCACTGCCTGCTCCCTGGCATTGCCAGACTGCTTGTCCACGCTTCACACTCGGCGGGCTCCTCTGCCTCACTTTCCACGACTCATGTTTTAGACGCAGGCAATGGTGCCCCTGCCTGGCTCATCTCAGCCATCCCCATCTATCCAGATCCTCAGCCCCTGTGGGAACACTGGCCTGCACAGCCCTGCAAGCTGCACTCGCCACCCACGTGGGTACTAACAGCTGCAGTGCTTGCTAGAGGGACTGCCAGCGAGGGCTGATGTTTTCCTGGGAGGCCCTCTGGTCTCAGAAAGGTCTAGCCGTTGTAACTTCCTTCCTACAAATGAAACGCACTCATAAGCTGTCGTTTTAGCTGCACTTTAACACACTATGATTTCATCATGGTACATGATAATAAGGGTCCTGAATCCTGTAATTTTGGGAGAGGTAGGCATAAAGCAGCAAGTAAATACCATCCAATGCCTGTATGCAGGTTACCAGCAAAGGGTAACCCTCACAGGACACAGAGGCTTAGAAGCCACTGGATGAGGCTGCAATGGGTCACATTTCCAAACTCCTCTGGAAATAAAAATTAAGGATTCTTTAACTCCGCCCACACCCCCAGCTATGTTCACTTGCTTCTGTGGGACAGCTGAGCTCAGAAACAGGGAAGCAGGAAGGCCACCAAGCCTGTGCATCCCTGGCCAGACGGGAGCAGGGAACGTGAGCACTCCCAGAGCTGCCTGCAGATCCGCCCGGCTGGGGCCGTCTTCCTGGTCTGGAGGCCTCTTCAGATGGAACTTCCAAGCTCTGGGCCAAACTCCCCGGGTGGTGCACGGCCTCCACCACATGCTCTGCGTGTTTGGCAAGCTACTGGTCAGGAGAAACCGGCTTCCCCTGCCTTGGGCCCCGACCACACATCAGGGCTCTAGGGGAGGAGATGCTGCCGAGGGCTACCCCACCACTAGTCTAGCTCGGACTCCCCTCATCCTGGGGAGCCAGGACACACCAAAGACCCTGCTGGGCTGACAGAAGACTTGGAACCCAGAGTCAGAAAAGGGAAAAGAATTTAAAGCAAGCCAGATCCCATCATTCACAGAAATCCAAGTTGTTCTCCAGCCCAAAGAACCAACTATTTATATCATTAGGGGCCCGAGACAGTCTGGCAATTCCTCCTACAGGAGAAGGGTCGCTCAGGAAGGAAAGCTGACTGCCCCCACCAGGAGGCCTCCGAGATGGGACGAGGGGACTGCTTAACAGGAAAGTCCCACCGCTCAGGTTCCAAACTCTGGAAGCTTAACTGGGTGTGCAATTTCACTGAAAAAGAAAAATTAGTGCACTTTGAACTAAAAACAGCAAGGATTTTATAAACTGTGTAAGGTTCAAATACCCGCTATGAACCGCACCCTGTTACCACATGCACCCCGGTGCTGCTTCACTTGACTGGCTCCCTCTGTCCCCACCACACACCTGGATCTGGAATGTCCCCCACAAGCTCTGGTGTTGAGGCAGTGCAGCAATGTCCAGTTTCGGGGAGAGGATGGGATGGTGAGGGCTCTGACCTCATCGGTGGACGCAGCGATTTGCTGGATTCAGAATCTGAATGGACTGCTGGGTGGCCAATGTAGGCAGGCAGGCATGGCTGGAGGGAGGAGGTGACCACACCTTGTCCCCAGCCCTTCCCTTCCTCTGTGTCTCTAGCTGCCACACACTGAGAGCCTTCCTCCTCACACCCTTCCGCCATGATGGTCTGCCTCACAGGCCCAGAGCAATGTAGCTGCCAATCACTCGCTGAAGCCTCGCTAACCTTTCTTCCACTAAGTTGTTTGTCCCAGGTATTTGTCACAGTGATGAAAGACCAACACACCCGCATACCCCCACACAGGCGATAGCAGTGTGACGCCAGGCACCGTGTGTGACCGCAATGTCCCCAGGGCTGAGCACACAGCCTGGCCAAGGAACAGTCTGCTGAGCCGCCCTCCGCCCTTCCTTTCAGGGAGTGGGTCTCTAACGAGGCCATCTCTTGGCTGAGGGGGAGGCTGGGGGGAGGCAGGCCATGGCCCTTCCCCTGCTTCCTCATACTCAAGCTTCAGGAATGAACCTTCCGGGTTGGAAGCAGGCACCTCCCAAGGGGAACATTCTTAAAATCTCTATCTCCCACCCTTCACCTCTATTCCGTAGGTCCTTAACTGCAGGTGGCCTGGGCCAGGGGCTTTGGACCATGCAATGCCCAAAGGAAACATTACTGTCCCTCGGATTCTGGATTCTTCTGCAAAGTCAAGGAGCGACTCCCCAGGTTACTAACTAAAGCCCCCGCACAGGAACTTTCCTCAGTCCTACTCGAGTCCAGAGAGGTGAAGACCGCCTGGGAGCTGGGTACGGCTGGGTAGAGGACCAGAGGACTTAGTTCCAGGACCAGCACCTTACTCTGGGGGCCTATAGTTCTTACCCCATAAATAAGGACAGTGATTCTGCCACGCTCGGGCTCAAAGCTTTGCTGTCACTTCCTAACAGTCCTCGGCATCCTTACTTATGAAACTGGGATCTTAGTCCCACCTATTGCAAAGCCGTGCTGAGGGTTACGTAGGATCCTGTAGGGCAGGTGCTTGCCACCATATGCCTGGCCAACCGCGCTCTGGAAAGGCAGTAATGGTAACGATGCAGCTACTCCCACCCCAACGCCCTCCATGAGGGATTCACCGCCCACTGTCATCCTAAAATGTTCTCACTCTCACATTTTGCACAGTTCATTTGACTCCTAGTTCTTGTTCCACCCTACTGAGCAACTCCAAACCAAGAAGGGACACAGGTACACACGGTTAGGGTGGTGTGGGGCTCCCACTGGCTTTGCCGGCCAGACCCAACTTGGGTGCTTCTCTCCTCATTCTGAGCACTGATTCCAAGTCTTCTGTTCAACCCAGAGAGTCCTTCAGTGTGTCCTAACTCTCTGGGGCGAGGTGTGTCCACGCTAGACAAGACCGTGCACAGGTCACCTCTCCCCCTCCCTGAAGTCCTCCTTCGGGGCCTCTGCTTCCCTCCTAAACTTCAGCCAGGGCGGGCTCAGCCTCCACTGTCTCCTGCTTTTCACCATCTTGGGATGTGAGAATTTTCCCAGGGTTGCATCCCAGGCTTCCTGGCTTCCTTTTCTCGGTTTCCCTCTGGGTAACTGGTTCACAGCCACAGCTTGAAATCTCCTTTCTCCTCAGCTTTCCAACTGCCTGCCCAGTCCACAGATCTGCATCTGCATGTTTGACACCGTGCTCTGAATGGCTCTCAGATACACGAGCTCTGAATTTTCCACCAAAATCCATTCCCTGCCCTGCCTTCCAATTCCCAAGTCTTCCTTACCTTGGAAAGCTGTACCACATCCAGTTTCTCAAGCTGGAAATCAGGAGCCGTCACTGGCTACCCCTCTCCCTGTACCCAGTCAAGTCATTATCTGTTTTTGTCAGCCTTTTTTTTTTTTTTTTTTTTTTTTCTGCCGTGACTAAAGGACCCAATGGTAGCACAATGGTAGAGGACAAGTTTCACAGTTTCAGAGGTCTCAGTTCATAAGCGGTTGGCTCCATTCCTCGGGTCTCAAGGTGAGGCAAGACATCATGGTATCATCGGGAAGCAGAGAGAGGACTCCACTCACCAGATACAAATACATATCCCAAAGCCATGCCCCAATTCCCACCTCCTCCAGCCACACTCTACCACTTCAGCTACCAGTTAATCCATTAGGGAATAATTCACTGATTAAGACTCTCACAACCCAATCATTTCTCCTCTGAACCTTCCTGCATTGTCTCACATGTGAGCTTTTGGGGGACACCTCACATCCAGACCATAATAATATCCTGACAGCAAAATAAGACTGAAATCACACTAGCAACTTCTTTCAATGTCTTGGAATCCAATAAGCCCCAGCCCAAACCTACCAGCAACTTCCACAGGGACTTGGTGCTTTCCATCTGCCATGCAGGCAGTACGAAGAGCCATCTGTACAGCACACACCTGGCCCTGTTACTCTTCCTTAATGGTTTCTGACTGCACCAAGGGCCAAGTCCAGGGTCCCTGCATGGGGCGCTAAGGTCCTGAATGAATGGGGCCTTATCATACTGTTCGCATATCAGTTTTTTTACATAGTAATTTTTATTTCCACACTAACTGGCGATCTCTTCTCTGATCACTCATGGCTCTTGCTGTAAGAGGTCACGGGCTGTTCTGGTTTGGAGTGGTAACTGAAGTAGTAGGGTGTGGCTGGAGGAGGTGGGAATTGGGGCGTGGCTTTGGGTATATATCTGTATCTGGCCAGTGGAGTCTCTCTGCTTCCTGATGGTGTGAGCTGCTTCCCTCTGCCACGCTCTTCCACCATGACGTCCCACTCACCTGAAGCCCAAGGAATGGAGCTGGCCTTCTATGAACTAAGACCTCTGAAACCATGAGCCCTCAAAAAAACTTCTCTTCCTCTACAGTTGTGCTGGTTGGGTCGTTTAGTCATAGTGTGAACAAGCTGACTAAAACAAGGGCTATGTCCATTCTGACCTAGGGCAGGAGGCATCCGGGAGCCCTTCGGAGTTGAAGGACTGAGCTGCGGCCAGTCCTCCTGCCATTTTATATTACCAGCAGCATCCTTTTGGGTCCAAAAATGCCCTTCCCATCTCCCCCCGAGGGAGAGCTAGGAGTGAACAGGCCCAGGAGTCACCAGGCTGCCTCCAGGTAGACTGCCCCCCGTGTTCTACCTGAAAAACTGCAAAAATTTCAGAGAAAGTGAAAGAGTGCAATGGCTACCCACGGTCACCAAACTGGCTTATTATGCTTTCCTATGTGCTCTTTCTCTCTATGTTCAGCCTACACACACACACACACACACACAGTATATACTTTTTTTATGGCTCAGCTCCTTAAAAAGTTGTAGATATCACTAACACTTCACATCTAAATTCTTCAGCATTTACAGGGTGAACATCCCTAATCCCAAAATCCAAAACATTTTGAGTACTGACATGTCACAGCTGAAAAATTCCATGCCATAGAACTCCATCATATGCACAAAATTAATAAAATTGTTGTATAATGATACCTTCAGGCTGTGTGTGTGCGCATTCTGTGTTTAGAGTTGGGTCTTATCCCCAAGATACCATTAGGTGAATGGAAATATTCCAAACTCTGAAGAAACTCCCAAGTCTCAGACACTTTCTTTGGATACAAGCCACTCGTCCTGTCTCCTCCACCTTAGCACAGTTACCCTGTGGCGCCTCCAAATTTGACTTTGACATAGTAACATGAACCATGACACAGGCCACGCTCAAGTTTTAATTGTGCACAGTGTCCCATGTAAAAGCTGGCCCTGCTTCCCACCCCCAACGAACCAGGCCAAGACCACACTTCACGTGAGGTTGCTGTCTCTCTCACTTCCTTTACTCTGGAATGCTCTCCCTGGCACTTTTTTGTCTCTTGTGACATTGACATTTTGAAGCAATGTCTTGTCAAATGCCGGCATCCTGGATCTGTTTCCTGATGCCTAAGACATTCTGACTGGCAAACTCCCCTGCTTATATGCACATGCAAAATCATAAAACTCAACACTATTTTAATTAGTTTCCTAGAACCTATATCCTGGGAGATTTTACAGGGGCTGGGGGTGGATTTTTTTTCTGAGCTCTGGATTCTCTGAAAATTTTTTTAAAAACTTAAAATATTTTAAAAATCAAAACAAAATAACAACAAAAACAAACAAACAAATAAACAAAGAAGGCAGAATCTGTGGTAGCCCTGGGCTACGTTCCCATGGGACAGAGAACGGGGCTGTAGCATGGCTGCACCTCAAGTCCACCTCACTCATCAAACTCGCAAGGTCCCTGTGGGGATCCAGGTTTGTGACTGTCAAGCAGCCCAGGCCCCCAGATGACAAAAGTCCACACCCATCAGACCTCAGCTTTCTGGGGACCCAGGAAATGTCTGAGGCTACACCACACTTCCCAGCGAAGAGGAATGGAGCCCATGTGGCTGAGGAGGGGTCCCTGCACCCCTCCCTGAGTGTGGGCTGAGGAAGGGTATCTCAGGTTCCCCAAAATGCCCCCAAGCACATCTGGGTACCTGCTTAACTGCTTCCAGAGTAACTCACATGTTTCAAGTTCCTTCGTAAGTGGCATGCTTGGAATGCCAGCGATTTACCTCAGGGGACCTGGCCCACTTCTGACCACAGAGGGTCACTCACCCAAGAAGCCAAAAAGAACTCAGACCTCTAGGATTCTGTTTCTAAAATACCCTTTCACTTGATCTTTATTCTTGGAATACTTAAGACTATATGAACTCAAAATTCTAAACATGGCACCAAAAGTCTACGTCCCCGAACTCAGTAACTACCAAACAAATGAAGCCCAAACAAAATAAAACAAAAACGATCCCACATCCAAATTACAGGGAACGCCCCTGAGCGAGTCACTTGCCGGACAGCGTCAAACCCAGCCTGTCTCAGAGCAGAGATGTCTTTCCTGCCCCTCTCTGCAGCGTCGTCCTGAGTTTATGAGGCTGCTTTGCTCTTCAGAGTTCGTTAAACTCGAATGCGCATAACGCCATAAATATTTTCCAGGCGGTACGAGACATGCAAGGGCTTGATCTAGGGAATGAGCACATCCCAACCGCCTGGCTCCTTCAAAGGCACTTGGAACTGGCGTTCCCCCAGCCAAGAAGAATGTGAAGGACTCACTTTTTGGGAAGCCAAGTACTCCATGCCTCTGGCCAGCTGGTAGGTGCACGACACCAAGTCCTTGAAGGTCATCTGCTCCTCGGGCACGCGGTTAATGTCATAGGAATATTCCATGCCGGGGGGCCTGCGGGCTCGAAGGTACTCCCGGAGGTTGCCTTTCGAAGCGTACTCCACTATGACATAGAGCGGCCCTGTTGACAGAGAGGACACGCTTCCTGAGGCGGTGGGCTAGGACCTGCCCTGGGGCCACTCAGCAAAGGGCCTTTGGTTGCTCACCGCCACGTTGCTGTCTGTGGCTCCTACAGTGCTGGGATGAGGGCAGACTGGGTAAAGGCTCGACCACTGAGCCCCACAGCCAAGCAGGTTTTTTTCCCCTTAAGTTTTTATGTGCAGAAAAGCAGACATAAAAATAGAACACCTGTGTTCTTAGCTCTTCCAAATAAGAATCAATATTTGGTCATGACATCTTCAAAAGGCTTCAAGAAATGACACAAAGAAGCGGTGTGCGCTCCCTGTCACCACCCTCTTGGAAAGCAGCAGCTCTCCTAAATCTGCTCCTCCACTACCTCCTTCCAGTTCATCCTGGCTACTCTACCTGCATCTAGTATTGATAATATATTATTTTTATTCACAGAAAGGAGGAATAAGGAGAGCTTTGCTACATTTTCACTGATACATTATCCTTGTGGAGGATACATTTCACAGATACATTATTCTTTTCTTTTTCTCTCTCTCTTTTTTTTTTTTGCCTACTTTTGGATACATTACTCTGTACAGCCCAGGCCGATCATTCCTTTTCACGGTGACATCCTGCTCTATCCCACACACTATACTTCATCTGTTCCTCTGTATTCGTGGGCATTTATGTTGCTTCCCAGTCTCCGCCAGCAAGGAACATGGCTGTGTGTCCTTCCTCCTACAGACTGTCATAATTTTCCATGGCACACCACAGCCTGCAGGCCAAAGCTTGCCCACTGCCTGTCTGGGTCGTTGGCTTCCATTGACAACAACCAAGTCCATGTATTTCTGCACTTGGGTGGCTCACCCAGGACAGTGGTGAAGAGTGGTTTCTTCAACAGAGACCACAGGGTCCACAAGACTCTAAAATACCTACAAGTGTCCTTTACAGAAGGAGGTTGCCAATTCCCAAGAAGACCTGAAGGAAAGTTACCAAGACAAACGGGCATTTTCAAGTTTATTGATGACTGTCACATTGGTTCCCAAAGTGCCAGCAGCCAGGGAATCCCTCTGCTGGGGGAGAGGCGCTCCTTCATGCTGCCCCCCTCTTTCCTCCAGAGCTCCTCCTGAGAGCCCCCATCTGTGGCCCACAGCGGGATGGGGTTCCTCAACCCTACTCTAAGGGAAGAACTTCTCCACCAAACATGGGGTCTCATCTTCACACTTATAAAAACATAAGGAGATGGCCTTTTCCCCAAACACCTCCAAGTCATGACCTCGAGACAGTGGGTCCTAACACCTACCTCTCCCCAGCTCCCGGGTGCAGCACAGAACCCCCTTTGTGTCCGGGGCTGGGGACACCTTACAAAGGGTATTTCAGCTTTAAACATGCACATGAGGGGGCCCTGAAGCAGGGTCCAGAAGCTCAGCAGCTTCTAGAAGGAGGCCGACTTCCGTCCATGGCTGGGTGGACGGACGCATTCCTTACCATCCTGCGTGCAAGCTCCAAGAAGGTTGATGATGTTTTTGTGCTTCCCCATCATCTTCATCATCTCCATCTCCGACACCAGGTCAGACAGGTCCTTCTCCGTGGCGTCATCTGTGAACATCAGGTGAACCACCAATCAGACATCTCCTCTGACTCGAGGGCTGTCGCGGTTGGTGGCCAAACTCTTGGTTGAAACTGAGTAACAGAACCAGGAAGGACTTTCCTAACCATCTCCCTCATTTAATCAGGGGAGTGCCCTGTGCCCAGCCAAAGGGTTCTTCGGGGGTCACTGGAGAAGAGAATCGAACGCAGGCCTGCGATGCTAAGGCTGAGTCTTCTGGCGCAGACCTCACAAGCGTGAGCGTGCTTCCCTCTACTGTGAGTAGTCTCATCCTCTGCCACATCTAAGGAATCTCAGAAAACACATCAAACTTCATGGCACCCAAAAGCAACTCCGAGGACAGCAGAGAAGATAACACTGTGGGAACATTTGGAATCACTACAGATTTTCTCCAGAGCAAGAATTCCTAACCCAACCCCAGTGGCCCGTGGGACACCCAAAGTGGCTCAGGAGGCTCCCCACAACTGTGCAGTAAGCATGTACGTGTGCGCGGACTCCTGAGTGGGCCGATGGCCATGGCTCCAATTGGCTACTCAGAGCAGCTCCAGTTCCCATCTTAAAAAAACCTCAAGCAAGAACAGCACATCCCGCACCCCAAGGACAGACTCTCTGCCTGGAAACCACAGAAACACTTGGCTTTGGACCTCCTTTCTGAGATCTCTACGATAGGGTGTATAATGTGACCGTTGCCTATAACCCTTCTCATAAAGGAACTCCTCGGAAGCATAAGTTAATGGTTAGAAGTTCCTCGGCTCCCACGCAGCAGCCGCAGAGGGCTGGTGCACGCTTCAGACTCCCAGGAGCACGACCGGGTGCTCACATCTCAGCTGCTGTTCCCACGTCCCGGGCTCTGCACCAGCCCCAATCCTGTTAGTTCCTTGGTAGCTTCTAAGTGGCTCCCCCAGACCAGACTCATTCCTGTCCCTCTCCCTATGAAGAAAGAGGTGTTCTACTCTCTGAGCCTCTAGCTCCCTCTTAAAATGCCAAGTTCTCTGTCTGTAAGCTCAAGTTCGAGTCCTGAAGCCAGTGGACCAAGCCCCGTATCAAGTCATCAATGAGGAGTGGATACTTTCTGAGCCCATAAAAATACAGAGGGGGTAAAGAATCCCAGGCACCTGCAGGAAGCCCAGGAACAGTCCAACCTGGGCGGCTACCACTGACTAACAGAAGCGGGCTTTTCTTTCTTTGTAAGTACACATGGCTCAAGATAAATAGTCTGTCCAAGATGCTGATTTATCCTGAAAACCCCTCAACCTCTAGGTCAACTATGTGCTCTCTGACCCCTGCCATGACAGAGTTCACATGCCACAAAGGGGGCATTCTTGATAAGACTCTCCGCGCCCCGCGCCCCCCACTCACCTTTCAACATCTTCACTGCCACGGTGACCGCCTCCTTGGGCTTGTCTTTGTCGATTCCCACTGCTTCAGCCATGACCACTTGCCCAAAGCAACCTTCCCCCAGGGGTTTGCCCAGCGTCAGCCTAAACGTGTAAATAGGGGATTAGCGCACGGCATCTGGTGGAGGGGCGCAGCGAGGGAAATTCCAGAACTAAATATAACAATCTTTCAGCAGCTTGCAAAAGCATGGCGCATTTATCATATGGAACTAATGAGACTTAGGGTCCACACGCGCTGGGGTATTTTCTTAGTGAAGTTTCAGAGAATGTCAATTACTGGTGGAACAGCGATTAAGTTTCACGTTTGTGTTCTCTATTTCTTTTCTTTATGGAAGGAAGGCACCCTCGCTAGGGAAGTGGTTGGTGTGCCCCCTCCCCCACCACCACCAAGGGCCAACAATGAGGGGCTTCAGATCTTGAGCCAATTAAACATTTGTAATTTAGAATGTCCCAGAGAAAAACGTTAAGGCTGTTCTTATTTTTTGTCCCTGTAAAGTGGCAGCTGTAACAATCACTATTATTCAAATACCAGTAGATTTTATGGTCACATTCCTTGCCAAGTTACAGGATCTGAATCTTAAATGTGTTTCAAGGAATCTTTAATTTATCAATAAAGGAAGAAGAACATCCTAGAAAATGGGGAGCATACTTTTCTGACGTAGGTTTGGAGATTCTTATGACTACCTGAAATTAACAAGGAAGAAACTGCAGCACAAGACTCACAAAGTACAATTCTAAGCCCAGCAGCTCTGTGCCCATTACAAGAATAGCCATACACTGCCCTTGGGCAGTGCAGAAACTAGCAGGATGCAGAGTCTTTGGAATGCTTCTGGATATGGTTTCTTAAGCATAACAGCAAAATACTGAGCTGCCATCAGTAAACAGTATTTACAGTAAGTACACAATGGTTTGCAAAAGTTCAGCAAAAAAAAAAAAAAAACAAAACAAAAAAAAACAAAAAACAAACCTGAGGGCAGCGTATGCTATACTGAGGTCATCCTGTCTCCATCCAGAACTAAAATTAAATTTAACATCTTGGCAGAAAATAAACATTTGCATTGGAAAAATGGCTAATTTATGTCCTTCTGCCCTGCTACTACAAGCATAACAATCCTCTCTTTGTACAAATTCTGCCTCCGATCTAATAAACTGCTTCTAAATAGCCTTCATTCATTGGAAATCGGCTCCACCTACATTTGTGCTAAATGCTGTTTGAAATGCGCAGCACTCAGATTTTCCACACTCGGGGTACCCCCGGGTGGGAGCTAACAGTGCAGCACACACAGTCACCCACTGTTGACCACGGTGTCACAGGTGGTAAAAGCTACAGATCTAACCTGAGTCTGCAAAGTTCCTCACACGTGAGCACAACTCCCCTGCTCAGTCCTATATACAGAGGAATGTGTGCAAGAACTCACTTATTTATATAATCACACACAGCCAGGGGCTGGCAGGGTTCACGAGAAACACCCTTTCCTCTCTCCACACTCAGCAGGTAAAGAAACTGTTCTTTGTGTTTCCTCTGTGCCTCAACAGTGCCTGTCCAACAGCCATGCCTGAATGAATGGTGTTTTCCCTACAGTGTACACAAACTGCAAATTACTTCCATTAATACTCTAATTGAATCATACCTGGACAATTACTCGGTACGAGCTTATGATACATGCTCGTATCTCTAAACTGGCAGTTGGAAAAAGGAAGCAATGTGAAATTGTATATAACTCAAAATCACCAGTGACACATACACTTCCTCTCCCTTCCAAAGAGAGCTTGCCATAGGATCTCCAGAAAAGCTGGTCTTTGGGGTTTCCAAATCTGTACATGTACATGAGAGAAGTGTATGTTAAATGCGTCTCTAATACTCTCAGATACTGCAAATGTCAAGACAGGGAAACTGCTCGTTCATAAGCAGGTCAAGAGAACATTTCAATTTATCTGATACAGAAATAGAATCAGTATTTGCACCTCCACCACCCTCAAGCTTAGTACAAGGACCCTGGAGTGAGCACCAGTCTAACAGGGAGCTCTGCTTCAGAAGACGGGCTGGGAGCGGGGGTCTCCACGAGCAGCCTGAGATCAGCCCCCCTGGCTCTATGCCTGCCACCATCATCTCATTGAGGGGTTTCAAGGTTACCAAGACATGAAAGGAAATGAAAGGGACTTCCAAGGCCAAGAACTGTGCTCAGTCCTGGGAGGTGTGCACCATGACCCTCATTTTATAAGAGCCGACTGGCAGAGCCAGGGTTCGAATTCAGCCCAACAGAACCCAAAGTACGAGGACGTGTTCAAGTGACACTAAGAGACACAGCTCCCACAAGGCCTTCAGAGCTATGAAGCCCAATGGCAACCTTTTATTATTGCAACACCTGAATACCACCCCATGAAGACAATACTGTGGACCACGGAAGTCAAGTATTAGCTTTTCCACCCCAAATTACACTGATAACCATTAAAAACAGCAGCATTGGGTAAAGATTCTAAAGGCAATTTACACTCTAATTTCTCCCAAAGAAATAAACCTGAGAACAATCATTTTCCAGTAACCAGAAGGTGGAATGTCAGGTCTGTTTTATAGACTGGATCTTTCCACTTTTATTCCATTTGACTGGTTTTGAATTGCCTAGAAATTGAAAAAAAATAACCAGATGCCATCTTGTTTGGGACAAGACAGAACTTTTGTAGCTCTGATTTAAATAAGCTATTTTGTTTAAAAAAAAAAAAAATCTATTCTTTTGTTTTCCAGGAGCTGTTACCTGGAAAGACAATCTCACTCCTGTTGACATCATCAGAGCATCAGAGGAAGACCTTTGGGGTTCAAGACCATAAATCCAAAGTGTTCCTCCTATATTCCCATTTCCAGCCAAGTTTCCATTCCGGGCTGTGCCTGCCAGAGGTACTCACTTGTCTCTGGGGAACTCCCATTTTGGGTCCTCTGGCAGCTCGTACTCGGAGACCCCGGCCAGCATCGGGGTGTCGGCCGCTGAGGACAGACGTGTCGTTATCCTCACCAGCGGGGTATTAGAGTTCATGGATGAGCTGGACTCTGCAGAAACCTGGATACAAAATGCAAAGACAGATGTAATCCTGGCTCTACCTGGGAGGGCTGGAAAGCGGCTGGAACCCAGCCAGTGTATCGATTCTTAGAAAGAAAGCGGGTGGAGGCTCAAGAAATCCATGAACCACAATGAAAGCCACTGGACTCCGATTCCTCTGTCCCCCGACTACGCAGCACTTGGATCAGGTTTTCAAAACAAAATATGCTCCTAATTCTGATAGAACTATCGAGTCTCCTTTCTATCCTAATTAAGATGGCCACTGCAGGCCACGCAGGCAGACCTCAGGGGCTTAACTGGACCCCCTCAGTCATCAAGCTGCTCCTCCTGCTTCTCACAGACCAACGCTGGGCTCATGACAACTTGTAGGAAATGAATTTTTCCACATTTCCTCCGTCTCTGGGAATGTAAAGCAGAACATCTCAAAGAAAAAGCTCTAGGACCTGAATGGGGAAGATGTCCCAGGAGCTCCAAACCCCCTTACTCAAGGCAACCCCTGACCCAGGCACTGGGCCATCTGGTTGCTCCCCAGTCCTTTGGGAAACTTGTTGATACCCAAGTTATTCGATGAGAATGAGCTGCCTCTGATCAGCTTCAGCTTCAAAAGCCAGCATGCTGACAAGGCAGAGGATCCAGGGAAGGACACCTTCATCCAGTCACCAGGGAGCAGGCAGGTTCTTTGCTCCTGCACCCCGATCCGTTTCATTAAGTGTTTGATACAGTGACTATTTCTTAAATACATCACCCCCCTTGGCTGGTGTCTGTAAAGGAAGACCCATGCAGAGCCCGCCTGAAGGCCACCTCTGGGTATGACTATATAATCCCCGCTGGTCACTGGCTGTTGGAACACTCCCTTATCTCAAGACTTTGGCCCTAGAGGCAGAATATGAGGCTAAACATGAGCCACCCAAGCAGCCCACTGGGCCCCTGGCTTCGGTCTCCTGGGAGGGTTGACAGAATGCCCAGCTACACTTACAAACACCCGTTGGTCGAACTGGCAATGACTGAGTCCAGATGAACAAATTAGGTTGGGAGGAACATGGCAGATCTTGGACCCTTCTCCCAGGGAACCAGAGGGCCTACACTCTCCGCCCTCACCTACTCAGGAAGCCTCCAGACTACCCTTAAGGCAGGTTAGAAACTCAAGAAGATGCTTAAGAATGAATAGGGGGGTTAACTGAGAAATCAAATTATTTTCAGTATAAAAATCAAGAAGCAGGCCAAGGCTTAACACAGAATTTTGATTATCTTGTAAAATGTACACGAGTCCATTTCTGAGCCTCAACTGTCTGCTGGGCAGGGGGAGCTACTGCTCAAGTTTACTATGCACGTATTCTGAGTTATGGTTTATTCATTGTGCTGTATCAAAACCTAAAATTTTGTAGGTGAAAGCCTCATACCCAAGCGTCCAAGCATCCAAAGGCGAATGGCAGAACAAGCAGGAAAAGATGAAAGAGAAAATGTATGAGCTCCTGTAAAATCCACTCCCGCAGCCCACCAAGGACACCGTCCAGCAGGGGCCCTTCCTGGGCACAGCAGGCAGTGACTTCCAAGTCCCCCAGAGTTCATGTGGTATCCCACCTGGCTGTGGTAGGCTGACCTCATCGGCAGGATACATCAGAGAGCAGGAGTTTTCAGAGATTATCAAGTTTCCACTGACCACACCTGAGCTCATCTGCAAAGAAGGGGCTCGGGAAGATTTAGGAATGGGAGCGGCCAAGGATGCTTTTCCAATCTTTCCTTCCACCTAATTCATTCTGTGTCATGGCTGCGTGCTCTGCTTGCAAAAGCTACAAAAGGTACCTGGTGTTTTCATAAAATAAAAAGATCTTCTGAAAAGTTCTTCCACATGAACCAGCAAAAATCACCACTTGTTGAAGTAGACGTTTGTGCTTGAAGATCACAGGCAAGAAGTTCCAGCCAAACTAGTAAAAGTCGGCCTAGCAATGAGACAAGACAGGCCCCAAATGGCAAGGGTCCAGCAGATTCTGCAGCCAGGACACTCTGCAGGACCACCAGCGTAGACCCTTGCCAGGGCACACCAGAGTTCCCAGAACTGCACTGTTGGGGTGCACTGTGTGCCGCCATCAATGGAGGACGGGAAGCGATTGGGAAATCACTGGCAGCTGAGTGCAGATGACATCAACGTCCAAAAGGCATGTGCGGCTTCTATGCCTCATCCCCGAAAACCACGGTTCTGAGGAAGGCTCAGGATAGGATGTGGGGAAAGTAGCCATCCCACGGAGGGTGAGCACAAAAGCGTTCAAGACAGCTCTGGAGGGCCTCTAAGAGATGTAGTCACCGAGGGGGAGAGACCAGCAGTGGAGGAGAGGGTAGACATAGGCCTTACTTCAGAACTTTCTAGACTGTTTGGGTTTTATTACCATGTATGTGAAGTTCTTCTATGTTTTAGAAGAAGCACTTTCTCTAACAAATACATCCATCTCAAAAAATGCCATCTCTAAAAACGAGAAATGGTAAGACTGTCACTTTTGTTGCTCTCTTTGGCTGTGAGGTCCGAATGGTGGCCCTCTGCACTCCTGGGTGTGGGCACCCATTGACTGTCCATGGTCACTCCTGCCTCAGGCAGGCCACATCCCCCACCACTCAGGGTCCTCATGGCAGCTGCAACAAGCGCTAGCTCCGTGAGCTTCAGGAAGCCAGGCGACCTTTCCAGCCCGAGGTTCCTCACCCATTACGCAGGAGGCAGGCCCAGCTCCACCTCACAGCGACCAGGGGGCTGGAATGAGCTCCGGCCCTCCGCAAGAGCTCAGTTATATTTGCTCCCAACCCCACTGCATTTTTCCTCGCGCCTTGAACATCAGTTGTGTCCAGATCCCAGTGAGTACAGATGGCGCCTCTCTGTGGACCACCTGGAGCCTTGGGTTGTTCTGGGTGTCAGATATCATTAACTGCAGGAAGGCAACCGGGTGACGGGAGGGCTGCCTGCAGAACAGGATATGACCTAATGGGCACATCTGAGATGGGACACAAGGCCTCTGCTCCCGGCCAGGTGGGACGGGGCTCCGGCAAGCAAGAAATGAACAACCCAGGAGTCAGGGGAAGTCCCAGGGTAGGAGAGGGACAGCTAAGAGTAACACCGTCCTAGTGGCAAGCAGGACGGTGAACTCTAACATCCAGTCTGACTCTAACTGCCCCACGGTAGACCTCTGACTCAAAAGGAGCCTGTGTCCCCTAACGGTGGCAAAACTTCACACCTACACGCACCTTCGCCCAAACACAGCATCTCCACAGGTTGTAACGTGAGAGCTGTTAAAACAGGGAAGCTAGACCTGTCATCCCAGCAGCTCAGGCGGCTGAGGCAGGAGAATCGCAGGTTCCAAGGCAGCCTTGGCAGTTTAGCAAAGCTCTAAGCAACTGAGCAGGTCTCTGCCTTGAAATTTAAAAACAGAGGGGGCGGGGTGTGGCTCAGTGGTTAAGTGACCCTGGGTTCAATCCCTGGTACCAAAACAAAATGGAAAAGCTATAATAAATAATAGAAATGGAAAACGTTTGCAGACTGTGTGGTTCTCATTGAAAATACAAAACCATGTTTACTTACGGGAATTCTGTCGAGATGAAATGTAGAGATTCAGATTAAATGTACAAATCTGGAAAATACTTTTGTTGTAAAAACACAGCGGGGAAGAAGGGAAGAAAAGGCCCAAGTACACAAGACACTGAGTTCGATGGCTCTGTCTACGGAGGTGTATCTTAATTCTACCTCCACACATTTTTACTGTGCTTTTAAAACCCCCTCCGGGACCATAAAGCACAACTGGCTTTCTCCTCGCTCCCTCTCCTCCGGCAGGAAGCCGCCTGGAGGACTTGGCGCAACCCGCCAGGCGGGTCCCCAGGGACACCCTGCTTCAGGGGCTGCCGGCCTTGGAATCGGGGACCCTGGACCCCCACGGAAGCCCTCCTTCCTCAACACTATTAGATGATCACTTTTTTTTTCCCCCCTTTTCCACAAAATCATAATGTCCCGTTACATATTCTTCAATTCCGACCTAAAAACTTCAATTCTGAAGTTTTCTTTCCAACTAATTAAAAAAATTTTTTAAATGCCCCATTGTGGGTGAGGAGCACGTGACTGATAAACAATAAATGCTAACACTCGCGACCTGCTTTCCCACCCAAACCTTGCAGGCTTTTTTTTCAAGCAAAGGTTCCAATTCAGCCTCCTTACTTTCCGGAATCTCCCTTTACCACGTGCCATAAATCAAGCTTTTCGCTAAATGTGCTTTTCTGTAAATTTCCACATACATACGGGAGACTAAGCAACGAGGCGGGGTTGGGTTTCGCCCCTCTTTTTAAAGGGCCACCATGAAGCGCTCTCCCTTTATACCAGATAAAACCGAACGCCTTGAGGGGCCTGCGGACCGGAGGGCGGGCAGGAGGGTGCTCTCTGCATCTGCTCCTGAGGACACCCAGCCCTGGGCCCAGCTGCCCACGAGCCCGCCCCCTTCAGCTGTGGCCAGCTTCCCAACCAGAGAGGCCTGGGGGACAGCGCTTCTGCCCCAAGCCTTGCCCACCACAGCCTGTGGACAGACATGCTGCCGCTGGCTCAAGCCCGGGGGCTGCATGAAGCTTCCAGGGCTTCCTTAGGTTGGCTTCTTCCCCTCCATGACAGAAGCTGGGTCCTTAGGCAAGGAGGCTGGTCAGACACCGAGTTTCCCCATTAACGAGCCTCCGCCTCCCCCAGACTCTTGAGCAACCTGCGGGGCAGTGACGCACCAGCCGGGCAGCTGGTCCTGCTAAGAAGGTCCTGTCAGCCCGAGTCTGAGCCCTGAGCTCAGGCCAGAGCTCAGCCAGGCCACGTGTCCTTCAGAGGCTGAGAGATGAGCGCTGCCAAGTAGGGACAGGGGCGGGCCGGGGGCCCGCAGAAAGGGCAGGTCCCACCGAGCCGTCCACAACCGCGCTCGCTACCAAAGGCTTTCTGACCATGAGGTTTCGTGAGGCCACTGGACGGCCCTCCCTGCAGGGGACATTCATGGTGTCCAGCTGAAGCACAGCCCCCTTCTGCGGTTTGGTGTAACCCCGTGACCACTAATGTGGGGTCCCCAGAACTGGCTCCCGGGACGCCCACTGGTCTCCTGCACCTTCGCCTCCCTCCCAGCCGTAGAGCTAGCACTACAGAAGACACCGCGATGTTTTCTCTGGTCTTGGCTCTATCGGAATCTGGCTGACAGGGTGAAAATGAACTCTGGGAAAACGTCCCCCGCAGCCTGCACCCCGCCTCCCAGCCTCCTGTGAGCTGCTGGGGCAGAGGGACACAGTGCGAGCTGCACAGGACACGACCATCAGGACACTCGAATCTCCAGCCTGCCCTATGGTGCTTCTGGCTCCTGAGAAAGGAGCTGGCGGACTCACTGAGAACCCTCCTCAGCACACCCAGCTTGTTCCCTGCGCCCCCCACCGCCACCCCCCACGTGACTCGGGAGCATCACAGGGAGCCAGGCCCTCCCTTCAGCTCATGGGTGTGCAGAGGCTGCTTCTCTATGGCCCCTGGTCATCCCGAAGGGCCGCAGGAGAGCCAGCGGGCTAACCAAGAAGCCCCTCTCTGGGTGGGCAGCTGCTGGTCCCTCTGATGTGCCGAGTGCTCAGGGAACAGCAGCAGGTGAGCAGGGCCAGCACGGTGTCCAAGCCCTGACCCTGAATGGGGAGTGAGCCCCCACCCAGGGGCAATGCCACGCGCCACCTGCCTTTCCCAAAGCATCAAGGCCCATGAAAGGTCTCGAAAATTCATAGTTAACAGAAAGTGATCGCAAAGAATTCCTTCTTGAGTACTGGGAAAACCTCTTTTTGCTTCAAAAAAAAAATAACATAAATGTCGGTCTTACAACCAGTAAGTCCAGTGCAGATTAGTAAATGTCAAGACAAAACACTCACAACAGGATCAAAACATCAACTTTTCTCCTTCTGAAAGGAGGACAGTGGCGGATGGAGCACGTGGAGAGAGCCCGCGTGCATTCATGTTGGGCCAGGAAGATGCCGAGTGTGACCTGTGTCACACAGGAGGCTGAGCCAACACAGGATGCAGGTGGCCTCCTGAGCGCCTGGGGCCAGGGTCCTGGACAGCTGATGACAGGCTCACCTGTCACCTGGTGAAGACACATTAGCATCCCGTGGGGCCTTTGTGCAGCTCCTCCTTCCGGCATTTTCCAACAACCCTCTCTTACCCAGACACTGGACAGGCCTCTCCCTCTCCACCAAAGGGGCCATTATTGCTCACTGACAGGGGTTCTTGATAAACAACGAACAATGCACCCCGTTTTACATATACGAAGAGCTGGGGTGTGCTGACGCTCCCCAAATAACTCCCAGAGATGTTTCTCCACTCATTTCTCTTACGCTACTTGCCCCTATCCTACACAAGGCAATCAGGCTTCAAAGAACAGACCCCAAATAACCATGAGCCTCCTGTGCAGCCTGGGTTGGACCAAGCACCAGGTGAATGATAACTGGGAGGACGGAGGGAAGAAAGCAGGAGGGACCCTGGTCCCCCTGGGCTTGCACAGTGAGCAAGGGGACTTAGGTGGCAGTGGATGATGGCCGGGGGGAAGGGAAAACATGGTGACCACCGTGTGTGGAGGGGGTTTAAGGGCATCTTCCTCTTTCATATGAAGTAAAAAGAACACCATTGTAATATTGCAAAGAAGAAATGATGACATAATTACAGGACAATAGTCTAGTTACACCAAATTACAGGGTTCTCCTCCTTCCCTCTTAGAAAAAATTAATAGCGATGGGAACACTACTCCCTTTTTTCAACTCCCTGTGCCAGATCCCAAATATGGATGCTTTAAGAGCAGCCCAAAGGTGACTGTACGGAGGGAGGGTGGGGCAAAGTCGCTGTGTGGCCCGAAGCCACAGCACTATCCTGCCAGGTAAGAGTCATCTTAGGACTGGACTCTCCCAGAAACGGGTCAGGCAACTGGCCTGGCCCACTACTGCTTCTCTGGCCCCACAAATGACAGTGCTGTCACTCAAAATAACAACAGCATTCTTGGTGGCAGAAATGACCCAAAGGGTCCCCCTTCCCCCAGGCTCTTGGCACAACTTGATCATCTGCCCGTAATTGACACACACACAGGTTCTATCCTCAGCCTCCTCGAACCCAGACCTGTTGGGGAAATGGTCTCAGAGAAGTTAGCAAGGACCCACTCAGCCAGGAGTCTGGAGCTGGTGGAGGTCAGCTCATCCATACCAAAACTGTTGCTGATCAACGAGTCCTTAACACTTCCCAAAGACTTGGCTACCTAAGTCCCAGGACAGGCAGGGGTGGGCAGGAACCCAGAGTTTCCCAAAGCACTTTGAAGAATCATCTGGGACTTATTTAAAATGCAGATTCCTGGCTATATTCAAGATCTGCTGAACAAGAATTGGGCCTGGGACTAAGGAATCTGCGATTTTAGCAAGCACCTCATAAATTCTACTAAAATTTACACTGAAGCAGGGCCATTGAGCTGGCTGTGGAACTTGCTACTTTAAAAAAAAAAAGAAGAAGAAGAAGAAAACCACTGTATCGGAATCGAGTTCCAAATACTTTCCTAAAGACTTCACATTCATTTTCACTCTCGCCTGTTCCTTCACAGCATTTTCTGACCCTTGGCTTAGGGAACAGTGGAGACCCTATCTTGCCCCATCTCCCAAAGCCAAAATCAACCAATCAAGAGCAAGTATAAGAAAAGCAGCCACCAAAGAGCAAAGTTAAGGTTTTGAAAGCAATCCTTTCCCAGTCCATGGAAAAACATCCTACACCAAGCTCATGGCCACACCTGGGACCTACTAATAAAAGTAAGATACATGCATTCAATGCTATTGGAAAAGTCAGAGGAATTCAGCCCAAATTCATTTTGGAAATAAGTCACTGGCCAATCTAAAACAAACAGTAGTTCAGGTACATCTCTGACCCCCGGGGTTCAGATCTTGACTTAAATCAAGGAGGACTAGGGTTTCTTTTCTCCTAGAGGTATAAGCCCATTCAATATCCATGCCTACCTCATAAAACAAAAAACAAAAAAAATTAGCTCACAGGACACTAATGTGACCTATGATTTGAAGAGCTGGCTCTACTTGGAGTCTCACTAAACACACAGATGGAGTCACCTCCAGAGTTTTTTCCAGTCCTCCTGAGTAGCTGACTCTCTCGTTACTGTCCTTTCTTGCCCTTGGAACTAGACTTCATTCACCAGCTCCTGCAAAGCACTGTGACTTGACTCTCCAAGCTCCAAACGCTCATCTGAGCCCACCGGGCCGCACGAAGGAACCACTACTGGCACACTGAAGATCACAGAAGGAGGAGACATCAGAGCAGAGGCAAAGCTCCAGGGCTGGCCGGGTGGTCAGGGAGAAGTAAGGTTCTTTAAACTCTTTATCTACTTTCTGTTACCTGTCTCCGCAGGGGGATGCGCTTGGTCAGCTTGTGCACAGCGGGCTGGCTGCTGAAGTCTGGCTTCTTGGTGGTGGTCTTCATTCGGCAGAGGATGACTGTCACCACCATACAGGCGATGAGGAAGACCCCTACGCAGTAAATGGCTATCTCCAGGTAATCTGGGGAAGCCGTGATCTCCTTCTCTCTTACGGGAGCTGGATTGCAGGTCACAGAGGAGGAACAGAGAAGCGGGCCGCAGAGTTAGGGCAGGGCAGGGATGAGTCACAGCATAACTAAAGGAATCAAGGGCAATGGCCGTTCTCCAAGCAAGGGGGGCTTTCCAGTAACTCCAGGCTGCAGGATGACAGGGGCCCCACTGCCAAGTGCCTCTGGCCTGCGCCTCTCCCAAATGCAAATGACCATGGGTTCCTCACTTTACCCCCAAGAATCAGGAGGTCACTGTCTCCAGTCTCAGTGGGCGTCTGCCATCAGTGAGTGGCTGACACCAAGTTACAAAGGGCAGGCTACAAGCCATATTCTGTTGGTCATTTGGGCAGAGCTGGACCACTGATTGTACCCACAACAACAGGGCCATCTTTCATGGTGGCCTCTGAAGGCAAACCAAATTTAAAATTCCTGAATATGAACACACCCCTTTTTTCCTAAGGAGACTGTGATGGTGCTTTATGTCACCGGGGTGGGCTCTTCCAGAGCAAGGCCCCACAAGCTCATTTTCCCCAGATGAACACAGCACCGCGGGAGAAGAGTGTTCAGTTAGGAGGCTGGCCCCAAAAATGTTTGGACAGTTTCTTTAATACAGTCCCACATGTTATTTAATTAAACCAATGCATTCTTCATACAGGCAATCCTGATAAAAAAAAATCCTTATACACATAATACACAAAGTTTGTAATACTCCTTAATAACCATTAAGAGTTTTGTATATCTGGTTATACTGATACGTCATTTAAGAAAAACAGCACTACATGTTGAGTACATATGTAATGAATTTAGCACATTTTTATATCAGATAATGTTTGCCCCCTTCTTAGTCTTCAATGATCAATCTGTAAGCAGTGTATTTCCAACACAGTATATAACTATATATTTTTCCCCAAACTGCATTCTTAGTTAATGGGCTAGTATTATCAGGCAAACTGGTTAAGAAGTGCCAGGTAGGCACCTGCAGAATGCAGTACTGCAAGTTAAAGCAAGCTCAACAGGAGAGGCATCTCATCATTTCAAAGCAAATATTCATAAGCAGATTCACAACAAAAGGAAAAACGGATGCAATGGTATTAAAGCTTATACATTTTAATCAGAAAAATATACTTGCAAGATAGTCAAAACTCTCAGCAGCACAGCACAAAATGAAATGATCAATTTATTTTTACTAGATATAAAACAAGCATGCAGGTAGGCACTATATTCTAAAAACAAGGAATTAATAACTGGAGTGGAACATCATGAGCTAGCAAACCACAGTCTATGCAGTTTCACAAAGGAAATGACAGCAGCAGATGTAACAGAGAACAGTGTTTGTAAAGAAAGTCTGACTAGAACAGAGATGTTGGTTAGACTTAGCAGCAATGTTTAGCAACAGGGCTTCACTGATGTTTATTTCTTTGCGGGGCAGAAATAACATCAAGCCCAAGATGGCAAAAGCATGCTCTGTAAGAAAGGCCAACCAGAGTCCATTCTATTGCAACATGCAGCAAGCCACCGATTCCCAAGGTAGGTAACACACTGCTTCTGCACACCTACATTCCAGGGTGCCCCCCCAAGCACCCCAATGGACATCCACCTGCTCACATCTCATTGGAAACACAAGGTGGGGCAAGAGGGAGGAAAAGCCACATTTGGAATTTCAATAGGATGGAATTTGCAATGAGAAAAAAATTACTTTGGATTTTATAAAGTAATTTCAACTTCTTATGAGAAAGGGGGATGGGCTAATTTATACATTGGCTCAATGACTCACTAAAAATATAAGATCCCTTTGGGTTTTAAGGGTGAAATTTTACTTGATCATAAATGTGAGTGTGGGATCTCCTTGTAAGTGAATTTCCAAGGCAACTTTCTTATCCCTGGGGGATCATTTTGCATATTTTTAAATCTTTATGCAAGGATAAAAGGGGCCATTTCTGAGAACAGAAGCTGTGTTAATTTTATAGCAATCAACCAAGAAAAGGGAAAAACCCACGGAGAGAAAGAGCAGTATATACCTGGCAGAACTGTCAACCATGCAGAGTGAAAGGATATCCCAATAGAATTACCCGCCAAGCACGTATATTCCCCAGCATCCTCAAAAGTTACATTCCGAATATAGAGAACCTCAATCTCTTTGTCCGTGGTGTTAACACCGGCAGCCTAGAAAACAAAGGAAGCGAGAAAAAGGCTAGACGACAGGAATGACGAGGGAGCCACGGAACCACGAGGCCTTCACTGGCGGCTCCAGGAGATGCTGGCCACCGCGAGATTCCAACTGCAGCCATCCGCAAAGCCCACAACCGAGACCCTGAGCGACACCGGCCAGCTCACCTCCGCAGGCCCGTCACCACACCGGCTTCACCACCTAGACATGCATGCAATCAAACGCATGGAAAAATCAACCCACAGAGGTCCGTTCTCTTGGTTTTTGCTTTGCTTTGGATTGAGGGATGGTTTTCCAAAGGCACGGTGCCCAAAAGGCTAATTGAGCTTCTGGTCTTACTGGCTGCAGATTTCCAGCTTGGGAAAAGGATGGTTCTCTCTACATGGCTGTGTCCTAAAGCAAAGCACTGTAAATGAGCCCAGGTAGACACCTCTCATGTCCCCATGGCCCTGTAGGAACCAACCAGGGTGGGAAGGTTGTGTTGGTTACCATTTCATTTTTGCAAAACCATCTGGCATTATAAAGCATTGAAAAAAAAAAAAAAATGGAAGAAGGCACGATCTCGAGAAGAGAAAAACTGTTTTGGTTTTTCTCCTTTTGTAATAAAACACATTTGCACGTGAGTCATGACAAATTAAGAAGCCGACCTCCCCGCCTTCAACAGCATCCTGTAGTATGTTCACTAGGTAAGATGCACTATCCTTGAACTTGGGATAGAATCAACTATGGAACTTGGAATTTGTCCAAGAAACTTTCTTGGACAAATAATATCATGCCAATATTTCTCTAAAAATCTGGGGTAGAAGGACAAATGTTTCTGCTGATATTCGAATGGTTCAAATTCAATAGTTGTGGAAATGTGTGGGTTTAAAGGGTGCTAACGTGCAGCCTGGACAAGATAAACCAGAAAGGACAACTTAAAAACCAGGTAGGGGCCAAGGGCACTCTTCAGAAGAAATGACAGCAAGCACCTTGAACTTCGTGGGCATTTTTCCATGGCTGCTGGCACCGGGCCAGCCGCATCACCAAAGAAAGATTATTATGAATATACCAAGGCCACAGGGGTTATCCTAGAAGCTGCCTGCAGGCTCCCAAAGCACCAAGTCTTTTCAGCTTCTATATCCAGCTCTCTTTTTAAAAAAAAAAAAAAAAAACGAAGACAAAAACAAAAACATTGTTACCTTGCTGTTTTGGCAGGACAGTGAGCCAGGCAGACTGGTTGGCCTGCCCTATATAATTGGAGACCTTACATATATATTCCCCAGCGTCCGCCTCAGTCACATTGAACAGAGCCAGCACTTCTGCATTGGAACTATTTATCCCCGAGTGCTAGAACAGACATAGGAGAACAATATAACGGCCAACCAGGAAGGACTGGGCGCTGTCTAGGGTCCCACCACCAACACACCACAAGGACACAACCTCCACTACGTTTAAAGAGCTGTGAGTTGAGAATGAATGAAAAAGCTCCAGCGATGGACACAGCCTGAGGTGACGGAGAGGGAGCGGGGTGGGACTGACGGCGGGTGGAACGGGGAGCGGCTGCCCAGGCTGCTCGTCCTTCTCCAGCGTTTTGGCTCCTGGGTATTGTGAGCTGGAGAGATCTGGTGGTTGAGTCGTTCACCATCTACGGTTCTTTTTAGGGACATTCTCTAAATGAGGGCAACTCAACCAGAGAAACGCGGTTGCCAGTGGGCTAAGGGTTAACTTGGCCGCCAAGTGCTACTACCATCCTGGAGAGCAGGCTGGACCAAAAAAATAAAGAGGCCGATGCTATGGAAATGGAGGCTTGCAAAACACCAAACAAGGAACCCAGGGGGGAAAAACTTCGAGTGGGCACAGAAATAGGTCCTAAAGCTTATTGCCTAAACCATGTGTGAAAGGATTTCAAAGGTTTGAGGAAATTTTTGTGAAAGAAAAAATGTTCCTAGAAGATGGCTACTTAAATTTGACCCTAACATATTAATAAAAAACATCAGAGTAACATCAGCTCTTTCCATCAACTCCATCCCACTGACACTGCATGACCACCTTGTAGGGGAGACAGTGTCATGGTCCCCACTTTTATAGAGGTGCAGCTAAGCCTCACTGTTTGGTCTAAGATTTTAGGGCTGATAAACAGCTAAACTAGTCTGACTCCAAGTTCAGTTGTTCTTCCCCAACCCCACAGTTCCTTTCTGATACTTTATTAGCAAGTCTAAAGATCTGCTAATTCCTCAACATACTGGCCAGCCCAAAAAAAGAGAATCGTCTCTCAATTCTAAAAGGAAATCAGAGAACCTGGCCAAACCCCGCACCCTGGGATTTGGAAAGTGCTCACCTTCAGAACCTTGAGGTAGGGCAGCCCGTCGGGCCCATATTTACTGCCGTTCTTTTCGACGTGCTTGATCCACTGGATGTGGGGCTGGGCGTCACTGTACACTTTGCACACGAACTCCACATCCCCGCCAACCACCGTGGAGGCGTTCGCCGGCAGTCCAGCCTGGAGGATGGGCCGGTGGGGGGATCGCTCTGAAGGAGAGAGGGGAGAAAGGAGGAGAAGGGGTGGGAGGAGGAAGAGACCCGTCAATAAGCTGTGCTGTCCAGGAGGCTGGAGGGGGACCAACGCCAAAAAGGCCTCCCGTCTGCTGGCCGACTCCTCTGGAGCAACACGGAGACTCCATGCACAACAGAAACAACGGACTTCAAAGGAGACCGCTGGAGCACAGTCCTTGTAAAAAGGATCCTTATTTAGAAAAATCAGAAAAGAATGTATTATATCCCAAGTTACTGGTTATCTGTGGCCAACTAATGAATAAAAGGAAAGATTTTATTTTGATAAAATCTAAAAGACAAATGGCAACAGGCTCTTCACTTCTTCTACTTGGGATGGTCTCCAAAACTCATGGTAACCATAAGCTTAACATCACGGGGCAGTGACAAGACACCACACACACACCCATGGCTCTCCGGAACCAACCAAGGTGGCGGGTTGTCTGGGTTAGCAGACCTTGACTTGGAACTTCTAGGCCCCAGAACGAGAAGCGAATATGTGTTGCATGAGGCGAACTACTTTGGGATCATTTGTTACTTAAGCCATTCATCTGTCCCCAAACCACCCACACAGGCTGAGTGAAGAACACAGCCACTGTGAATACCAAAAAGGCTCCTATCCTCATGGTGTCTCCTGAGTATTTCTAAGACTTTCTGAGAAGACTTGCATCCCTTATTTTAAAATATAAACTAGAAACTGAAGTCTCTAGACCAAACTAGAAACTGGATTCATCTCCACCATGCAGCTTACTCCACTGATCGGTTCTCAATTCACCCATTCATTCATTTGATAAATGTGAATGTCACTATATGCCAGGAACTACATGAACAAGCAGATATTCCTTGGCTTACTTAGATGTGGCCCTGAAAGAAATACAGGAGATGCTAGTTCCCAAGTCTAGGTTAAGTTTTAGACTGTTGGGAGGAGGCCTGACGCAGGGAGGGCCCGCCATTGCTTCCCAGATCTCTTTGTCTCGTAGTTCTCCCCCTGCAGAGAGAGTTCTCCACAAAGTGCAGGCCTTCTTGTCCTGTGCCTTTTGGGAAGGCCATTCTCCAGTGGAGAGGGGCTCTCTGCAGAAATTCTGTTGAGGCCACAAGCCAAGGTGTGCTGGTATCTACACCCAAGGTTCCTCAAGAATTAAGTAATAACCAACTGAAAGATGTACTAAGAACCATAACAGACATTTTTGCAAAGAAGACATACAAATGGCGAACAGGTATGTGAAAAAACGCTTCGTTACTAATTGTCAGCAAAATACAAATCTAAATCACCATGGGCTATCACCTCACGCCTGTTAGGATGGCTAGGTGAGGACCTAGAGAGGGGTCTCCCACACACGCTGCTGGTAGGGGTGCAGAACAGTGCAGCCGCTATGAAAAACAAGATGGAGGTTCCTTTAAAAAGTCAAAGCAGAACACCACACGGTCCCCCTCCGAGGTATCCATCCCACAGAAGCAGCTCAGCCTCTGAGACGTTAGCACTCCCATGATCCTAGGTACCACTCACAAGTCGAGATGCTGATTCAGTAACAACCCAAATACCCATCAACCGATGAATGAAAAATTTAAAATGTAGTCTCTGCATACAATGGGAAACGATCAGCTTTAAAAAAAAAAATGGAAACCTTGCCTTGGATGATGACATGGATGAAGCTGGAGGGACATGACGCTAGCTGGACAGGGCAGCCGCAGGAGCATGGGCCCTGAAGGACGCGGCTCACGTGCGGTGGCTGCATTAACCAGCTGCCTACATTCAGAGTGCAGGCTGGCCGCGAGGGCAGGTGGGGAGTTGCTGGTCCGGGGCATAAACTTTCAGTCAAGCAGGATGAATAAGTTCCAGAGATCTTCTATACAACCCTGCACCTTACTCAACAATACACAGTGCACACTTGAAGACGTGTTAGGTCAGCAGATCTCACGCGAGGTGTTCTTACAACAATAAGCTAAATAAGAAGCAAGCTGCTATGTCTTGTCCACAAGTTCACATAGCAGTGCCAGCAGGAGCCACACTACATACATCCAATCTTTGCTCCATTCACAAACACAATTCCATCCCCAGGCCTACACATGCCAGCCTCCCCCTTTCTCCCTGAGGGTGGGTACCACTGCCTTTAACCTGCAGCTTCAAAAACAATCAGGGGAAATGAGGGAGCCCAGGCCAGCCCTACACACCAAGGATGTCTTCACACCACACCGAGGACCCTGATGCTGTGCTGTAAATCAGAATGATAGATATCTAGGCCTTTCTATATTTGGCCCTTTCAGATTAAAACATCAGTTAGTGGAATTTCTTGGGCAAGAGCCAGACCATGTGCAAATTGATTTTACTGCACAAGCTTACTGCTGGCCCTTTAAAACTTTTAAGCAAGAAAAAGTACCAGTAGTTACCCTTTATTTCTGGAATCTCCCAAGGCTTCATAGATATCTACATTTTCACATTATAAAGATAAGGATGTCAGAGTCCTCAAGAAGTCATTCATCTGTCCCAATAGCACCCATGCAGGCTGAGCAACCAACCCACAAGTCAAGACTTCTGGTTGTTCTGGGCAGAAACTCTCAAACCTTGGCTTCTTCAAATGTCACATGAACTCCCCGCCGCCCTTGGCCGACATGTGTTCTCAGGCACAGGACAAGGGGCCTGGTGTGCCACCAGCAGTGACAGAAGTCTGGTTTCAAGGTGACTGGCTCCGTCCACGGGAGAAGAACTGAGTTCAGTCCACTCACACTCCTCTACACACCTCCCATCAGGAGATTTAACTGCCCATGGGAAGCCATCCCCCGGGCTGGACGCTGCCAGCTGGGTTCACAAATACACTCCTTTGAACAGGTCAGGAATTAAGATGGCTCATTCCTTCCCACAGAAAAGCGAATTTTAGTTATCAACTCATTCCCTGGCTCAGTGTTCCACTCAAACACGTGTGTGCGGGGTGTGTGTGTGTGTGTGTGTGTGTGTGTGTGTGTGTGTGTGTGTGTGTTTTGAAGATAAATATTGATAGTGGGCCTAAGATGTCTTTTCTTTGAAACAAAAGTCCTATAAACTCTTTCATATTATAAGCCAGATTTACCAAATTTCAAAACAAGTCCTCTTTCTGAAACACACGAGATTCTAATAAATCGTTTCACAAGCAAACACTGAGCACGTCATACCCAAAACGCTGCCCGCGAACAAGGAGCGCTTTCAGAGCACGCCGCCTCCGGCCCGCGCCAGCCTGCGGCGGGCAATCTGTCGCTGGGCAACACTGGCAGGGCCGGCGCAGAGCTGGAGCCCCGCTTGACTTGCGGTCAGAGCACTGCCGAGCGCCAGTTATTAAGTTATTCCACTGCTATCCCGGCTATTTTCACCCAAAGGAAAAGAAAAACCTGTGCAATGGTTTAATGTTATTGCATTTGCAAATTACAGCATGCCAAATGTTACCGCTGGCAGGCTTGAATCCGTCTTTGCAAATTTTCTCACCTTATATGAAATAGCCTCTTAGCCACCCCTTCACCCCTCAGCTCCTTCTCACTTGAGGTACCAAAAACTGCAAGCAGGGCCGCTCTGTAATAGAAACCTTACACCATCTTCCAAAACTTATTACAGCTGCTTTCGGTATAAACTGAAACCCCCAAGAACGTTATTTAAAATGTTTCTAAAAAGTCAGGAGGACTCATGTTTCGTTTCTCCACATCAGGCTTTGATTTCCTTTGCAACCTTATTCTCTGCCCTTAAACAAGTTGGAGAACGAGGCCTGAAGCTCCTGGAAAAGGTCCCGGAATGGCAGCATCTGCCGAGCGCCACGCTCCTCTTCTTGTCCCCTTTGGCCATGGATTGCGCCTTGGTGTCCTCCGCCCTGAGGAGCAGGGATCGGGAAAGGACCCCAGTGCCTGGACTTCCGTTCTGACTTCTGAGGTGCTGGGGCGAAAGTCAGGCATGGATGGCCATGACGAAGCTGTCCGGGCAGAGGGGACAGGGCAAGAGCAACAATGGCCCTCCAACAACTACCTGCTGCCGGAACCCCACCAGGCCCTGGGCGAGCAGAAGCCCCTGGGTTTGCAACTTCTGTCAGCAAGCTGAAACAAAAGGGATTATCCAGGAATTATTTCTGCATGAGAGACGAGAGCCCAGTGCTGGCTCAGCTCTTCTCTGATGTGATGTGATAACAAAGTCACGCCTCCCCACCAGGGGGGACCTGCCATGCTAAGCACAGTTTCTCCAACGGCATGTTTAACTCAGGTGTTATATAAGGCAGGTTTCTCTCTCCACGAGGGGAGTGAAATACATTCGTGAACAACCACATGGCCCACGAACAGCTCACCTCCCACTCTCGACTGCAATTTTAAAACAGGTATGTTCTGAGCTCGGCAGGTTGCACATGCCCCACACGCGGGCCTGAAGCAGGGCGAGATCCTTCATTTAAAAGAGCGACGTAGAGGTCCCTGTGTGAATTCCAAATTAAGACACATGGAAAGCTGTCCAAAGGGTGTGGCTGCGGTCGGCAGGACAGGACAGTTGGCCACACTGCTGGAATGAGGTTCCACCAAATCAATGCGTACGTAGTAAACACAGACTGGAGCCCTTGGAACACATTCCCTCCCGCCTTCACCCCCCTCCCCCTCCCGCTCCATTTTCAAGTGTCCACTTCACTAAAGCAGAAAGCGCAGCTGCTAAGAGGCTAAGTGTCCACACTGGCCCTCTCAAGCCAGGCTCTGTCGCTGGGGGCCATAACCAGCTACAGACTGCAGAGGAAAACACAGCCTGCTTCATTCCAAGAGGTAATTATGGAGCGAGAGAGAAAAAAGAAAATACCTGTGTGACAAAGAATAAATCTTTGTTAATTGACCATTGAAACTTTGCAACATGCCAGTCCTCTGCTGGACATAAGAATAGGTTCACTCCTAAGAGATCTACAGTTTTTGCTCTGACATGGCTAAGGCCATAAAAAGTCCACAGAGCGGAGAGGCTCAGTAAACATGCATCCCAGGGATCAGGAGGAGAACCAGGCTCTTAAATTACACCTATAAATTAATCAAGCCCAGAGTCGCTGGTTTCCCAGCACACACTGGTCTGAGTATTTCTCCCCCAAAAGTTAAGCAGCACTGGTCACAAAGAACCAGCTCAAAACCACTCCCTCTGGCAGCAAGACACCAAGAGTCTGCCACTCACAGCAAGTTCCCAGCCTTGATCTGGAAGTGGCCAGTCTCCTGCTCTCCCGCCCCCATTCACTGAAGGAGTGTGGATCACCTTGCCTGCTCTGCCTCTAAATTAAAATCAAAATTTAATTACCCTTCCTCCGAAATGGCAGTTTCTTAGCAACTGCAAGGAGCTGAATAGGGAAAGAACACCCTGAGATTTGGAAGGCAAGTGAAAACAACTGAGAATTCTGTTTTCTAAAGCCCAGCCTAGCTTTTTTCTAAAGAATAGGCAGTGGTTGCTTTTGATGCATAAAAATGCACCAAACCACTTAGCAAGAGGCTCAGTGAGGAGGAAGAGGAGACCGATCAAAGCCCTCTGAAGTTGGAGGGGCCAGATAACCTGCTGAAAACTTCATGACTCACTACAATCATTAGAGTTCATTGCCTTGTCAAGGCTCTGCCCCAGACACCCAAGCCAGACAGGCTAAATCCAGTTGGGGTCTGAGTTTTGTTTTGTTTTCCCCAAGTTTTAAAAAAATGATCAGCAGAAAAAGGTAAGACCGGGTTGGGAAGAAGTCATACACTTTGGGAAGAAGTCCCACTGGTCAGGGTCAGTACTTCAGTTTGCCATGTTCTGAACAGATGAGGGCCCTGGATGCTGGGCACCCTGGGTGACTTACACAAAACTACACCCTGCAGCTGGCTAGATTGCTGCCCTCTCCTCGTCCAGTGTTGTTCTTCTGCCCCCCTCCCCTCTTTGCTGCACGGTCACCTGGGCGCTTCACCTTCTGGCCAGACATCTGCTTCTGGACACTCGTGTAGAATGGGGCTAGAGATCCAGCATCGTTTTGCAGAGACAGCAGAGTCTGCAGAATGAGCTTGTTTAGGGAAAGATGAAGTGTCTTCCCTGCAGCGCTAAAGTCACAAAGTGACTCGTGAGGCTGCACCATGTGAAATGCTAGAAGCCAAACACCACTAATTCCTTTGTGCTTGTTCACCGGGGTGGACGGGCAGGGTGCAGTGCAGGGGGGTCTACAGCCTGGGAAGATGAAGCACCTTCCCTGATTGATGTCACAGACCATATGATTTGGCTGAGGACTGAGCAGCTTCTACCTACAGGGTGTCAATCGGATTTTTTTTTTTTTTCTTACATTCAATTTAACTTTTACTGTGGTTGAAAACACAGGCTCCATAGAAAGAGGCAGAAAAATCCCAAAACCTGAGTTGGTATCAAAGAGCAGAATTTTTCAGATCATCAAATCAAAGGGGATTCGGTAGAATAACTTAAATAGAATGAATGAATCTTCTGCTTAAGACAAAATACAGGAGCGGGGCTGTATGTGTTATTTACACCTACAACGTTTAAGATATCAAGTCCCATGACTTCAAAAAATTAAGCCAGGGCCGACTACTCTTTGGTGACCAGAAAGCCATACCAAATGCAGATTTTAAAAATGCCTTTCCTTTTGTTAAAAGGAAAAATGGCTTTGAGATAATGAGAAAGTTCCAGAGACGGACAGTGGCAATGGCCACACAACAGTATGAATGGCTAAACCTTACAGAAGCACCTATTCAAAAATGGTTAAAATGGTAAATTTTATGCTATGCATCTCTTACCACCATTTTTGAAGAAAAGATGAGGTGAAGGTGACATTATGACGGAGTGCATAGATACATTTCTAGGGTCACGGGAAATGTCTGTTCTCAGATAGCTAAGCGTGTTTATCTCCTCCAGTTTACTAACTGAGAGCTTTGCTATCTTCAATACAAAGAGTCCGCTCAAGGTCCCTCCCTGGACCGTGCTCCAGGGTGGACACTGATGTAAACTCCGACGTCAGGTCTCTGCAGGCTCCCTCCTGAGGAGTGGGGGTAAACACAGCTGAGAGCAGTCCTGCAGGGCAGGGACAGGAGCAGTCTTTCAGGAATGCAAGATTATCAGCTGGTGTCTGCAGAGCTGGGTTTCCTTCATGGGAAAAGCACGCTGGAGAAGTTAGTTGGTTTTCTGTTTTTTTTTTTTTTTTTTAATTGTTTAGGAATTAAACATACCCTTTTGTTAGAAAGGCTGAACTCCAAATTAGAGTAGCTTTTTCCTAAATGATTTGCAAAAAAAGCTAAAAACCAAACCGGTGGCAAACCCCCAAAGTCAAAATGAATTTCCTTAGGTTTAAAACGTTTCGCGACTATCTAACAAAAAGTAAGACCCCTTTCGATATCTGTCCCAGAAAAATATTCACACAGGTGCCTAATAAACAGGTGTAGACAAAGCTTGTCATTGCAGCATTCTTTTTTTTGTAACTGGAAAACAAAAGATGAGCGCAGCCTCAGTGTGATTAAATGACTTTTACTATATGCGTGACAGCCTAGCACACCGCTGCTAGTGAGGATGAAGAAGATCGGCGTGGACCGACACGGAAGGATGTCCACGGCGCAACTGTTCATAGCTTTCATCCTCTGAAACGCCTTTCTTCTAGAGGAAGTCCAGAAAGATCTATGCTAATCTCTCAGATATGTTTTGCTCCTGGGGTGGATCGAGCAGTAGGAAAGCTTTCAGCCCATCTGAGCAAACAAGAAATGCCTCCCTTTGGCACCAACGACACGGGAGGTTGAACAATAAACCCCATTTTGTTTTCTTGGGGACAAAACTCAGACGCTGGAAATAACTGTGGTCTGAGATACTCCTCGGGACAAGCATCACCTAAAGAGAGGCTTTGAAATGGTCACCAGATTCCAAAAGGCTCAAATCCAAACTTCAGTTCCCTGCTCTGGTGGGACCGGACGTCTCAGTCAGCCCCCACCCAGCCGGTAACAGCACTCTGTGATGATCTTGCATACAGGATGGCTTAAGTGTTTCTTTAGGACAAAGCCAAAGATTTAAAGACTACAGCTTTCACCTTTCCGTCTCATTCCAGGGCATATACCCAACCAGAACTTCCTTTTCCAAATGAAGCACAGCTTCCAAGACCCTTCCAGAGAGAATAGCCAGTGCTCATCCCTCCACACCACCACCCCCTGATCTGATGGAGGCACTCTCTGACTCGCGTCAGGGACGGGCAGAACTCCTACAGGCCTTGGGAGAATCCTACGTGAAGATGCTCTAGGAGAAGAAAGAAGGTGGAGTCCACCCAGATCCAGGAATCTCCAACCCACTCATTCTCTCCCCACTGTGACGGGTTGGGATCTTTCACACTATGCAATAAGGACTCCCAGAGGACCAGTGTGTCCCATTCGAGTGACTGTCTCACGTGAGGCCAAGTTCAGGCTGTGCTGACAATATGGGGTCCACAGATAGAGGGCTCAGCATCACAACAGAATAAATACAGGCAACGCCAGCTGGAGTGTTCCCATCTATTCTCCAAACAGGGACAATGACAATCTCACTGCCCCATATCTCTCTTCTCAGAAGCAGAACAACTTCTCCAGAGCAACATCAGCGACCTCTGCCCTCTCCTCCCCACCAGCCCCGCTACAGTGACAGATGCATCAGAACCCTTGAAGCCACCCTTCCGATCAGACCCACTCTCCAAGTGGAGACAACAGCCTGTCCCGTCCTCCCTTCTCCTGGACGTGGAATGAATGGGACATGAGCAGGGGAGTAAGTAGCGGGGTCCTGAGGGAAAGAGTCCGAGAGAGCAAACCAGCGGATGCACCTCTTGGAAGGGGAGGACCTCAGCGGCACCTCCCCATGTGCGCCACAGGGAGGTGGCGTGAAACGTCCCAGCAGGGCCCTTCAGTGTACACAGGTAGCTGTTGATTAAGGTGCGTGAATACTGAACACCCTGCTTCAGAATTTAAACAACATGAAGAACTACGAAAGTCCAAATATAAATAACTTATTAACCTATTTGTCTACTACAGGTTAGTATGTCTTATCTGAAATGCTGGGGACCAAAAATCTTTCAGATTTTGAACTTTCTCAGGTGTCAAAATATGTGCATAGATCTTACCAGCGGAGCATCCCTAATCCACAAAATCTAAACTTTAAAATGCTCCAAAACCAAACTTTTAGATTGCCAATGTGACAATCTTCGGTCTACAATTCGATCAATATGATGCTTAAAAAGTTTTGGATTTCAGCCAGGCAAGGTGGCATATACCTGTAATCCCAGAAACTTGGGAGGCTGAGGCAGGAGGATCACAAGTTCAAAGCTAGCCTCAGCCATTTAGCAAGACACTAAGCAACTTAGCAAGACCCTGTCTCAAAATAAAACAAAATGGGCTAGGGATATGGCTCAGTGGTTAAGGGCCCCTAGGGTCAATCCCTGGTACCAAAATAATAATAATAATAATAATAATAATAATAATAATAAAGTTTTGGATTTAAGCTTTGGGACTTTCAGATCAGGGATGCTCCGCTGTATTTCAATTTGGTACACAGAAACCTGGCTAAGTTCTAGAACACTGTGCACTCTGTGCCTGCTGCACATGAACCCACATCTTCAGGCCAAGCTCTCTGCACCCAGGCCTCACCTGCGTCTCACCTGCAGGTACAGCAAAAAGACCTGTTTCTTACATACAACTGCCAAACATTAACCTGATCATAACACTGATCCTAACACTTCTGCATCCTCTTTGCTCACAGTCTCAATGCCGAAGATCAGCCACAGACCAAATATCAGCCCTCTCTCAGGCCACCTCAGCTGGGCCTCCTGCCAGAATCGAAAGCAATCAATAAAGTTTCCTTCCTCAACTGTGGACCAAAGGGCACCTGTCAGCTTGCAGGGTACACGGTAAAAATGCTGATATGGTCAAGTGCTAACATGCCCCATCCACGCTGGCTCCACAGGCACCACCTGCTCCCGAGCCCAGAGGGAGTCACCTCTTGCTGGGAAAGTACTTAGTTGCCAGTCAGTGTTGGAGCCGTCACGCTGTCCGCTGGCCAGCCTTTGTCCCTGGAAGTCCTGCTGCGAAACAGGAATGAAGAACAGCTCTGTCGCAATTGGACACTCATTAAACAGTAGCGACCTGGAGTTTTGAAATTACTGTGCTGGAGGAAGGGCTGAGACCGAGCACTCCTTTAATCAGGGATGGGCTATGGGGTCTCGCTGGGGACAGGAGAAGGGGTGTGGGATCACCTACTGAGGGTCCCCTGGGGTTGTTACTAACAGCACTGCCCTTCTCACCACCTCGCCCTCTCCGGGCGCTGCACAGAAAGTGGGTCACCACCCTCGTGGTACAGCTGAGGAAACTGAGCCTCGGAGACGCCATCACTTCCTAAGGCCATGGAGCTGGCAAAGGATGGAAACAGGATTCAACACCCCTCCAGCTCCATGATTCCCACCTGAACCTCCATAGACATTATCTGGCAAAGAGACCCTCACAGGCCAATGGTGGTAACCAAAGGTTTGGAGAAAAGGCCAAAACAGCTGCCCAAGCCAAAAAGCAGCACCAGGTATGTGCTTCCCGCTCAACCGCTGCTCCAGGGTCACTCACAAAGGGCCCTGCCATGACCCACTACCCCGCAAGCCACCTCCATCCCATCTCCATAGAGGGGCTTTCTGCCTCCCTCCAGCTGAACTGCAGAACTCTACGCTGGCACACAAGGCCAGCATCAGCGTCAGGCACCAAGTCTCGGCCTTAGAGCAAGGAATGGAAAAGAATTCACCAAGAGGAATTCTTTTCACAGATCACAGAGATGGAAAAACCAACGGAGGCCAGGCCAGGAGGCTCAAGGTCAGAAGGCTTCCAGTTCAGAATATCACAGGATTCTGGAGAGCAGAGAAAACAGAGCCCTGCAACCAGAAGGGGAGCCTGGGCATGCGGTGCACAGAAGGGCTTTCAAGGCCTCTCCTCATCACAGGGCAGAACAAAAGCCCATGGCAGGGTGGAAACTCAGTCTAAGACGGGAGCCTCCTCAGGAGCAAGGGAGTTGGGATAATCCTGATGCTGCTGGGCCCAGAGATGAACTCGCCTGCTAACTAACTAGGCCACCACCTCCTCACTGACGTGAACGCCACTCTGCTCCACGTTCATGGGGGGTCCACACTCACACTCCAGATGTGGTTCAGGGCCTCTGACTCCTTAGTCTCTGGACCATCACACTGGAGCCTCTGTCTTCCCAGGACAGAGGCTGCCCAGTGCCTCTTGCACGATTTGTGTAGTCTCTCCTTCTGCTGGGGCTGGGGACTGGGCTGCCAGCAGCTCAGTGCCAGGGGGGCTTAGAATGAGTGACGCCTCATTCCTCCTGAACGCACACCTGAGGGGGAGCTAGCAGGAATGGATTCCTTCAAGCTCTCAGGCCGTGTCCCGTCATGTCCAGAGCGGAGTTGCAGAGGATTTATGTCAAGGCGAGTCAACAGAGCCATTCTGGTCTGCCACCAGGCAAGCTGGGGCTGGTGCTGAAGCTTGCATGTTCTTCATCCAACCAGAGGGCAGTGCAGCCCCCGAGGGGCCCCCACCAGTCACTCCAACGCTGACTGCTGCTCGCGGCTTCAACTCCAGAGTGGGGGTGAAGTTCTAGAAACTTAAATCGACAGGGGAGAAGACATGGCTAGGCTCAAAAGTCCAGCCTCAGCAAATGCACTTGTCACCCAAAACACTTAATGCCAGGTGGGTGGTCTCAGGGGGTACAGAACGGGAACCCCAAAGAGTTCTGTTCACAGTTCAAAGCCAAAGGGTCTCTCTGGGTGAGGAAGAGCAGCCAGTCTTTTGAATACTTCCACCTCCTGTGGTTTTTGAGCTAGAGGTCAGGTGGGGTAGCAGCGGCTCCTTCTCAGTCACTGATGGTACACACCACAGTGAACACAACAGGAAGGAGCTGGTGTGCACTGAACTCGCAGTCAAGAACACCTAGACTGAGATCTCACTCTGCTGAATTCTTCAAGCCCTTACACGAATCTCTCACCCTCCTGGGCTAGATTTCCCCTGCATGGGAAGTGGACGGGGTGGAGCTTAGGATCAAGAAGCCAACTCAATGAACTTCAAGCATTTGAACTCTATGATTCTCTTCTGCAAGTGCAGCAACCAAATCAGTCTCAGGATGGCCTCAGTGAGAGCGTCAATCAAAGGTGGAACTAGGAGATGGGAATGGCAGCCACTGGCCAGTTCTGTTGGTACCAAAATGGCGTTCAGTCTGTTTAATAAAACTTCTGATTGAGGCAAATGTAAGCTATTCAACATAGCTTCTAACCCTCAAAAGAATCCAGCTTGGGAAGGGAGGAAACTGGCACTGGTGGCTGGTCACCTACATGCCAAGGTGGCATGTTCACCTGCTAACCCACCTGAGGTCTCAAGATAATTGTGGGTTGATTTGTGGCCCAAGAGGAACTGTCTATGTCCAAACCCCTGAACCAAGGATGTGGATTTATAAAGACACCATGTCTTTGCAGATGTGATGAAGTTAAGGATATAGATTAGACCATCCTGGATTTAGGGTGGGCTCTGAATCCAGTGACACAGGTGTCCTCATTAGACAGAGGAAGTTTTGAGATGCAGAAGAGGGATGTGTGAAGGTAGAGACAGAGACAGCAGTGATACATTTCCAAGTCAAGGAACACCAAGGACTGACACAGCCACTGGAAGCTGTGACAGAGCCATGAAGCCTGGTGACATCTTGACTTTGGACTTCTGTGTATGTATTATTTCAAACAAACTTGTTGGGGTCATTTGTTACAGCAGCTGTAGGAAACTAATACAACCATCAAAGGAACGAAGCAAGGATCATCATTCCTATCTAGCTGATGACAAAACGGAGGTTCAGAAGAGCTAAGTCACTTGTCCCAACTCTCCTGGTACCCAGGTGTGCCCTCAGACAGACCTGCTAACTCCTGTCACACCACCAGGCTGCTTCTGTTTCTGACACGCGTGGGTCAGGCACAGAGAGAGTGAAGAGTCCATGACTTATCCTAGATGCAGCTTCTTGGTGGCGAACCAGCTTCAGCATCCCTGACTGATGAACCACAGCAAAGACTTGCCACCTCCCACAGCCAGCTATTTTTATTATTGCCACAATTCCCGAGACAGGAGCTTCGTGCTCATTTTCCCTTGCAGTAAATGGCTGAAAAGTAATGGTGCCAATTTTAATGAAGATCACGCAGGCTCCTAAAAGGGCTTCCACAAACGCAAACCTTTCCCTCACCACAACTGTTTAATTCCAGGGCACGATAACGTCACTTAAATTACACGGCCTTTACATTAAAGTGCTTATGGGGGATACCTTTGCAAGGAAGGATTTCAGTGAAAAGATCTCACCCATTTGAAGCTTCCTCACATCTGAGCCACAAACCTATGTATCATAGCAACAAAGATAAAACCTCACGAGAATGTGAGCAAGAATAGAGTTCCTGACCCCCCTGGAGCAGGGGGTCACTGATAAGCCGTGATCACACAACGATACACTAAATTTGGGCCCACGGGCCACCAGAAACTTGCTGCTGAAGCCTGAATCATTCTTGTTTCCCTTGCTGAGATGTTCAGAAGGACTGCCAACTCTGTAAGTCTACACGAGGCTCTTTCGCTGACTCAATTCTTATTTTATTATTGCTTCTCAAAGCAATTACTAGGGTTCTCAGCAAAGATGAGAGTATTTCACGCCTCCATCTTTACTGAAAATGTCTTATACTCCACTGACTTTTGGCTTCTATTTATAAAGAAGGTTCAAGGCTTGGAAAATTATTGGGAGTTGAGCTTTAATGGATATTCCCAACCAGCATTGTGTCATTATTGGCCTGCGCTGAGCTGGGCGATCTCCCAAATTTGTGACATAATCAGGCCTCTCTCTGCATTACTCCATACACTGCAGACTCCCTCCACATTACCCACTGAATCACACACTCTTTTCAACAAGACCGATTGCCAGGGGATTAACATTAGACAGCACGATTCCATTATTCAGCAGCCCAATTCAAATCCCAACCCTAAACTCTAAGAGAGATTTCAGGGCTTCACAGGGATGAGCTGCCAGAAAGCTCAAAAGGGAGGCGGGTGAGGGGCTTCTGAATGCTTGACAGGACAACTCAACGTAAAAGCCGCCCTAAGCAAGAGCCTGCTGCTGCAGTGGCCGTGACGGCACTCTGGGATTCCTGGAGTGGCCCCAGCCAATCTCAGTGAACGATTCATAGGCCTGTGCCAAGCATGATCCCTGAAGACGGCTGGAGCACCATTGGTTTCTTCCCCCACAATAAATCACTTAATGACAAAATTAGGTATTTAGAACTTTTCACCCAAGATTTAACTTGCTTCACTTCATGTCAAATTCAGGACACATGCAGCCCCAAGTAAATTCCAAGTCATGTACTCTTTGATCAATGGCTTTATAGTGCATTAATGCCAAAATACATATTAACCATTTTCTTCTCATATTTGACTGTTAGGCCTCTTTGTGTTTGTTTTGTAAAATATATAAACGTAGTAATTCTAAGAATCATACCACAAATATCTCTATGAGAAAAGAGGACTCTGAGTCATCCTTTATCCATAGGACAGATAGTATACAAAGGTCTATCAAATTCCACATAAGCCTTCAGAATGACTCAAATGTTCAAATAAATCTTTTCACTCAATGCTTATATGCAAATGCAAATAAAGGCTTTACCTTGCTTTCTAAAGCAGAGTGTCTTGTGAATTTTACTTCATTTAATTTGACAGAAAAGCAAAATGGTTTTAATTTTCAGTTAACTTAAATCTTCAATTAACCAAATCTACGCCATTTAGTTAATCTCATCTTTTGAAAGGTTTTTAATGGCTCTGGGGGCAATTCAAGTACCTGTGGAATCTCTCTCTGCAAAGAGTTAACACATTTTATGAAAGAAGAAGAAATACCTCAAGTGAGGCGACACTGGGGGTGCCTGCGCAGGAAATGAGGTAGGAGGCTGTTGACAGAGCACAGTGGGTGGACACGTGCTCACAGAGCTACCAATAGTCACATTAAAGCAACACGGGTCCACGCCAGCCCCGAGTCGAGTCTTTACCAGAAGTCAGTAACTTGCACATAGAACAGGGCACACCCATTAGGTAACCCAAAGAAAGGCCCAAGGGCAGGGACAGATGGCTCCCGCTGCCACTCCCACAACCAGGAGACATCTTAGGTGCAGATCCACAGGTTAGCGATCCTCCGAGACAGAGGAGCACCCTCTTGTAGTCAGTTACAACAAAACCCATCCTCAACAGGCAAAACTTGGGAAGAAATATGAGCTTGCAAGACACTGCGCTACACGAGCTTAAGATGTCTCATTAAAATGCCTCTTCCTCCGTGCCCTCTGCTGGAAAATACTTACAAACTCATCCATGGGGTTCCCTCCGCACAGAGGAAGGGGCTTCCAGGAACAGCCCCCAACCCGGAGTGTCTGGCAACTCCCGACACAAGGGCTCACTTCCTGCAGCCAGTGTGGGCCCAGTGATGGTGACACCTTTTCCTTTCCTCTTCAGCCCACAAGACACAACTGTCCTTCCTTAGGAAATGTTGCCTCTGTTTTAAAAGCAAAGTTCTCCTACAGCATATCTGACCCCTTTTCCACACACACTTTCAGAAAAATATCTCAGCTTCGAGAAAGCCAGACAATTGATACCCTGTCCACCTTATAAAAGGTGAGGTCTGGGGACCCTGAAGACACTGCAAAACCCAGAAAACCCAGCAGATCAGGAATCTGAAGAGGCAAATGACAGAAAAATCCTTCCTGACTCAGTGTTTGTGTGTTGATATAGTAACAAAAAAATTTTCCCCGTGAGGAACAAGTGAATCCACTTTCATGGCTTCAAATGAGTCAACTAGAACAGGCTGTGCAAGGGGCCCTAGAGGAGCGACTCACCGACGACGTCGAGGTGGTAGGTGTGATTGATGGACCCGTACTCATTCTCTACCACACACGTGTAATTCCCTTTGTCGGAGGGGACCACGCTTTCCATAATAAGACTCCAGTGCTGGTTTCGTACCTGCAAAGATCCAAGTAAAGGTGGTTATTCAATCATCTCAGCACAGAATACCAGGCACTTTGCTTTCTTACTTTAAAATGAAGTTGGTTGGGGCTGGGAATAAAGCTCAGAGGTAGAAAGCATGCTTGGCATGGGCCAGGGCCCTGGGTTCAACCCCCAGCATCCAAAAAGAAAAGAAAAAAACAGAACGAGAAGCCCAGGGAGGCAGGGCAGGGAGTGCAAAGAAGAATCACCTGGATTCCACACTGTGCTCATAAATGGCACTCAGAATGGTAACAAAGGAAAATAATCACCTTATCGCATGAACGCCTACGAGGCAGACACTGGAGCATTCATACACTCAGGTATACAGGGCGCCTGGGCTGTCATGGATTGACCGTTTCCTCCAGGAGAACCTGAGTGGCCAGACGGCCTGCACAGCAGGCGAGCTATGAGGTCACTCATCCACTGGACTCTCAGCCCTACAGCACCCATGAACCATCCAAAGCCAACACTGGTGAGCACCAACTGTATGTCAGGCACCTCCCGGAGCCCTCGGTCCTGACTGAGCCCAGTTAGTTCTCCCCGGGAGCCACGAGGCAAGTTCCATCACTGTTCCTGAGCTTTCTGGCTCGGAGCCCCTCCCTTCTTTCTTCAAGGTTTTCCCATGCTGTCTAGAAACCTCGAGAAGTTTCAGCCAAGAACACAGATCTGCTCTTTGTATCCATCCCCAGTGCTGCTTCAGGAGATGCCTGTTCCCTAGACATATCCAGAATTCCAAATATGGGAGCAATGAATACTTATGAAACAAGTTACATACCCATTTGTTTGCAAACTTCTTGAGACTTTGCAAAGATAAGCAGCACATGTAAAAACACACTATGGAGACTCCTACCCAGTCTGCACATACGCGAACAGACTAGATTCCAGCGTTCTCAACCTGCTTTTGAAATATTTCAATAGACTAAGATTTTTAAACAAAACTGAATTTTCCTCACCAGGAAAAAAAAAAAAAGCAAATTTCAGTATCTTTAGCGTTCACAGCTTTAATATTTCCATCCAAATCATTGTCAGTATTTTGGACCAGGCACTCCAGAGAAGCGGAAAGAAAAAACAAAAAGTGGGGGCCAACTAATCTCAGCTATCGGTTCAGGCATTGCGGGTGACCTTCTGAACCATACCCTGGGCACCACAAGGGTTTCCAGCCTTAATCACATAAAAACCGATAAGACAGGCAGAGCCTTCGCGAGCACAGGAGAGGTTCAAGGAACCAAACCAGAGAATAAAGATCGCCTGGTAACTACTCCAGTTATAAAAGCGGGAAGGCGGGCGGCTGTCCTCTCTGCCAACAGAGGTAAGAGATCACAGGCGCTGGCCTGGGCCCCGCGGAGTCCACGTTAGCAGTGGCACTTCACAGACTTCCTGCAGTCACCCCCACTTCAGACAAGACCACCGCCCATCACTGCCAGCCCCGTGGAGGATCACCAGGGGACGGGGACTCCTCAAGAGCACAGGCAGTGAGTCCTGGGCCGTCACCCCGCTCAGATGCCACAACCCTGGGGGTCATCTCGCAGTCCCACATGGAGCTGGTGACAGGAAACTGATCTGTCTCAAGTGAGATTCCTGCCACTGAAGTGCCCCTGGGCATCTGGTCCACCAAGGACAAAGTCTGTCCTCCACTCAGGGAGCCTGTGCACATGGCTGGGCCATAACTTGTCAGAGAACCACAGCAAGGGGCTAGGTCTCCTTAGGAGGGAGAAAATCCTCCCATGTGGGGGGCATTCTGAAGCAGGAGGTGTGGACACCACAGGACCCGGCTCTGTGAGACCTACCTCTCAGTCCTGGCCCCTGGGGGCCATCTGGAGCTGCAGGACAGAGAGCCCAAGAGGCAGGTGCCAGCTCTCTGGCTCACCCAGAGGCAGGTGGCCCCACAAGGAGGCGCTCCTTCACCCAGGGGGACAGATACGGTTCTCCCCTTGCCTCTGAGGCACCAGTCACGCGGAGGGCACGTTAGGGAGGCCGCAGAGGCCAGCGTCACCGAGCCACGTAATCCAGCGTGTAGCCCTGCTGTAAATATTCAGTTCTTTGAGCCCCGCTCAAATGTCACACGCGTAAGCCCTTAATCACGGCAGCGCCTGCCTCTGGACCTGGTCCAAACTGTCAATGTCTTTCTTGCGCCTGGACCCAGATTTGGCACATGGCATATTCCAAATGGAACTGAACCTGAACTGCGTGAGGAGGGGACATTAAATCTTGGCATATGCAGCTCGGTATGGCGGCTGCCATCCCCCACTCCCGGGGCACGTGGTCAGCCGGAGTCTCTGGTTGGGGCTGCAGCATTCCGCGCAAGATCCCTCTTCGGGGACCATGAGCCCTCAATACCGACTTCCTGGAGGTGTGCTACAAATATTAATAAGTTAATATTCACAAAATGCTTTGACAATGAGAAGCACATTTACCAAACAGGAGCTCCCCACCCTCCCAGAACCCGGGCGGTGGGTCAACATGGCAACCATGCGGTACTGTTTAATACTCATTTTTTACACCACTGATCCAGTATTTGATTCCGTGACATACCACCAGTCCCGAATATCACAAGCTGTGGCATTTTCTAAATGGATACCCTTAAAGCTGCCACCAGTGGGGCTCTGGCTGGCACTTCAGTAGGGGACAGCCTACCACTAATTAGCGGCTGCTTAATAGCAAGCCAAACAGCAACAGTAACTCTATAAAAATTGAGACAAAGCACAAAGTTAAATCCCTGTGTTTCCATGGCAAGCCTCAGTAAAGACTCAAAGCATCTACCCTCCAACAAAACCAACGATGCACCCCTCCCAGCATTTTCTAAGCCCCTCCCCTTCTTAGGGTTCTGATCATTTTGTACAATTATTTTGAACATATGCCATCTTTGCTTACACTGAACAGAGACTGTAAGATACCCAATAAACACTGGAAAAAAATGCATAACCTCATTAACAAGCAGGGATATGCAAATTAAAATAATAATGAGACACTGTTATTCACCAGCTGATGAACAAAAATTAGAAGGACCCGTGTCATTCAGTACTTGGAGGGAGGAGGGAGACTCAAACTGAGAATAGGAACATCCATTGAGAGAAACCTTTTTGTAGAAGACTTTGGTGGTACCTATTAAAATTAGCAAGGCATTTTTTTTTTTCAACCTGGTAAATTCCACCTCTAGGAAACTAGCCCACAGAAATTGCATGATTACTTCAAGGCATGTGAAAAAAACCTGCTCCAAGTGCTGCAACAACCCAAAACTGCAATCCATCAAGTAGAGTCGTTAATAACGTATAGGTCACCCTACAGGAACTAAGGTATAGCTGGTTCCAATGAACAGTATACAGTCTAAAAGAATGAGACGGTCTCATGTTCAGCCCTGGTAAGATGTCATTAGAGTAAATGATAAATGACAAAAAAAAAAAAAAAAAAAAAAACCAGGTTGAATATAAGCAAGTATATTTGTGATTCCATTTATTAAAAAAAAAAAAAAAAATCCAAACACTGTACACAGCACAACACCCCTAAGCTGTGAGCAGGCAGAACGAACACAGCTGACATCAGAAAGCGGACAGCAGGCTGGGAGCCATGTGCTTTAATTAAACGGTCAGAGTAGAATGCTGTTTACTTCTTCCTCGTTTTCACTTTTCAAACTTAAACAGAAATCACACTCACAACGAAAAGTAAATCAGGAAAGTCCCTCAGCCAGCTACGCAGCCCGGGATCCCGCAACGCAAGGCTGAGTCCCTGCGCCCGGGGCTCTCTAGCTGACACACACACAGGCCAGGAGGAAAAACCCCATGTCAACCAACACACACCCAATTCTTTATTTTCATTCCTGCCCACGGCCAAGTCTTTGTGGAATTCATCCTTATTTTCCATCTGCCAAGTAACAGAATTAGAGAGCACAGGGCTTCAAAACTATGTTCACTGCAATCCTTTTTAAAATAACATTTCAATATTGAAACAAAGCAGAGAGGAGCTCAGGGCCTCTCGCTCCAGTACAAAAAGCAGATTCCACAAACATTCCACACCCTGTCCACGCAAAGACAGAAGGTGGCCCAGACAGGTCCTCTCAGAATGCTTGTTACCCAGCTCTCCCAAGGTGCCTGTTAAATCCTCAGCTACCTTCAGGTGATGACAGGGAATGCAGATTTAGGCTGTGTAGCACCCAAATGTTAAGGTCAAGGGTTAAAGGTCAGAGACCCAAACTGTCACCTGGATGTTTGGCTTCCACATTGCAAAATAAAAAGCCAACATTTCCAAATACCCAGGTGTTCGATAGCAAGTGGAATAAACATCCTGAAGCTGTCCTCTGCGCCAGGTCGAACACTGTCCACGTGACGGTCACCACTCCCATGACTTCCTTCCACCCACAGCAGGGCCTAATGCGTCCAGGAAGACAGCAATCCCTCGAAACCCTGGCCTGAGGGAAGCCACCCCAGGAACTATAAGTCCACACAGGCCAGCTGTCATTAAGATGCATATCCCACCCCAAGCCCCACTCTCAGCAGGCTCCTGGCTCCAGAACACCCCTTGGAAATAGGCTGTTACAAACTGGGCTGTGTCAAGGGCTGTGGCCCTTGTTGCAGCTTGGCATGCAGATGTGACCTTGGCAGCACCTGTTCATGCTTCAACTCCACATCCACGGAAGTCTGATGTCCAGAGAAGGAGCCACCTGATCGCCTGGGACCACAGCAGAACCCTTTCAACCTTCCCCTTGGTACACAACCGCCGCGTCTCACCAGAGGAGGTGGCAGGTGAACCGCAGAACGCAAGGCTGTTCTCTGAGATGTGTGCTGCCTGCGGTGGTCACAAGGTGGGTGACAGCAGAGCATCCAGCACCTTTTGAACTTAACTTAAAAACTACATATGACCCTTCTCAAAAAGCTCAACAGGGAGCTAAAATATGATCTAACAATTCTACTTCTAGGTATATACCGAAAGGAACTGAAAGTGAGGACTCAAACGGATTCTTCACCAAATACAGCACTACTCACGACAACCAAAAGGCAGAAATGACCCAAGTGAAAATGTGGTATATCCACACAATGGAATACTATTCATTCATAAAAATGGAAGTTTTGATTCAAGCTACAAATATGGATGACTCTTGAACACAGTAAGTGAAAGAAGCCAAACTCAAAGCACAAATGCCCTGTGATTCCACTTACATGAGGGTCCCAGAGTAGGTACATTCATAGACAAAAAGTAGAATCAGAGATCCTAAGACTAAGGAAGGGGACATGGGAGATCACAACCTAATGGGTACAGAAAAAGTGTTTTTCATCACACCTAAAGGGTGATGAAAAAGTTTTGGAAAACACTGTGCTGGTTGCAAATGATGTGAATATAATTAATGCCTACTGAACCTAAAAATAATTTTAAAAGGTAAATTTTATGAATACTTTATCATAATTTTATACAAATCTCCTAAGCCAGAGGTCAATGGAAGTTGGGAGATGGGCACTCTACCCACAACTGCTCTCAACAGTATTCTGTGGGCCAAATGGTATTTACTTCCACCGTGATGATTTCAATTCAGTTGTTAATGTTCTTATAAAATGAGGAAGAAACCTCCTTTGAAGGAAGCAGCTTAGCGAGAGCATGAACTAGAGAAAAGAGCCAGGGTCCCATGGGGTACAGGATGACCTTCTTCTGCAAAAACAAAAGCACTTGGCAAAGGCATAACCCAGGTGACCATCAAGGCTGGCTGATGCCAACTTACCCCATGTCCTCATCACGGATTGCTCCATCTGGGAGCTGAAATGTCACAGCAGAGGAAAACCTCAGTGAAGTGTAAACACACTAAGACAAGCTGAGGATCCTTTATTCCAAATGCTCAGGACCAGAAGCATTTCAGATTTAGGGTCCTCCCCCACCCCCATTTTGCAATATTTACATATTCATGAGAAGTCTTGGGGATGGGACCCATGTCTAACCAAAAAAGCCATTTACGTTTCCTATGCCTTATACATGAAGTCTAAAGGTCCTTTTAAGCAGTCTTTTTGGAGTCCCTGTGTTTTGATGGTGACCGTCACCAGGCTGTTTGTTATTGGTGTCATGTTGGCACTCGAAAAATCTCAGATTTTAGGGCATTCTGGGTCTTGGATTTCCAGATTAGGGACGTTCAACCTCTAAGAATTTCTCCCTAAACGCACCCAGGGCTGGGGACAGAGCTCCGTGGGAGTCTTGCCCAGCGTGTGGGCACATCTCGCTAGCAGAGTAAACCTAACAGTTACATGGGAAAAGTCATTCAAACAACATCTGTAACCAACCCAGAAAACGAAACCTACTTAACCAATGCATCAGAAACACCAGTCCAGGCGTGACGGCCATGAAACACCGTCCTCAGCTGTCTCTGCTCAGGTCTGAAACACCTGGAGGTGGACAGTCCACACTCCATGAAGCGCTGTTCTCTGCCAAGGGGCTCCAACCCCAGGACACTCCAGTCCTGGGCTTCGGGTCTGTTCACAGACGTCAGGGGAGATGTGTCTCCGTGCTCGCTCTTGGTCTATGTCCTTCTGCACTGAGAAGTGGCGTCAGAGATGGTCCTCAGGAATCCTCTATGGCCAAGTCATTCCACAAACAAGGTGGCAGCTGAGGCCTATTCATTACCCCAGGTCTCTTCTTGCATTTCCGTATTACGCTGCAGTGACTGTTCAGAGACCTATGAACTACCCAGCCATCCAGGCAGCTCTTCATTTCAGAAAGGAAAGAAAAAGTCAGAGCTATTGTTTCAGAAGAAAAATGGATGGTACCACATTTTGGTTCAGCAATTAGCTCACACAGTTCTTGGAGCTGGAAGGGACCAGACATTCTCTCCTCGCTCCTGACTTTAAGGTGGGGGAGCGGAGGTAGAGCCCAAGGAACTCCCAGTCTTCAGGAGCCAGCCCAGAGCCACGGAGTCGAGGAGCTGGCGTCACCGTTGCTAGCATTCAACCAGCCCTGAGCGCTTACTCGAAAAAACAATCATGTGACTCTTAGTCACCTAGGGACAGCTCGGCAGGAGGCCCCTGAGAAGGGAGACCGAGCCACAGCACACAGGGTGAGGAGCTGTCCCGGTCATGACTCTGAGTTGGTTTTGTTTTTCGTTTTCCCTTCTTCCTTCGCCGGCCACGTGTGCACACCATTCCAAAAGAAGCTGCGTGCAGCAGAGGAGGGCCACCGTGGCCAGACTGGGAAAGGGCGGGCGGGCAGCTGGGCCATCACAGCCCAGCCTCAGTTGATGGAAAGAGCAGATTTACCCAGGAGAAACAAAGATCATAAAAATAACAAACATGTGTTTGTGGGCACTTTCAGGTCTTTGCTTTCTGGGAAATAAAACATGTTGGAAAACTTAACACTTTGCTTGTCCATTCAGGGGCCAAAGGCAGGAGCAGGCGGGAGTGGGGGGTGGACATCAGGCCCTCCCCTTTCATGGAGGCCTCTGGAAGGGAGGGAGGGAGGGAGGGAGGGAGGAAGGAAGGGAGGGAGGGAGGGAGGGAGGAAGGAAGGAAGGAAGGAAGGAAGGAAGGAAGGAAGGAAGGAAGGGAGGGAGGGAGGGAGGGAGGGAGGGAAGGAGGGAGGAAGGAAGGAAGGAAGGGAGGGAGGGAGGGAGGGGGACTGTGAACTGTATAACTAGCTCCTGCAGGGCAGATTCACAGACACTTTTCTTTAAAAGGGTACCTAGGTGATGAAAATACCAGGGGACCACACCCCAAAAGGCTGCCCTGCTCAGGCCCTGATGAGGACCAGGAGCCTGAAGCTGACCCAGGCCAGGCAGGCAGCTGGACATGTCCAGTGCCTCTGCTGTTATGCAAACACAATCATCTGCCTTGGATGGGCTCACCTCCCAGGCACCCCATCCCTCGCCACAGCCAGAAAAAAGTCCAGAAGGACAAGAAGCAGGGCCTCATTGCCTCCAGCCAGGGCACTGCATTCTGAAGGTGTAATACTCCTCTTCCTTTTGCTGTGTTTCTAAAAAGCAAGATGCATTCTAGGTTTTCGTCCCCATCTGCTCAAATTCCATTCCTCTTCCCCTCCAGAAAAGGCTCCACCAGGAGCCAACAAAGAAGCCCTGGCCACACGTGTCCCCGCGGGCCAGAGACACTGTGGAGGCTTCCTGTATTGCTTTTAGAACACAGGCACTCTTCGCTTAGCAGAACATTGTCATAAATAATCAAAACCGAACTGCACCTGTTAAAAATCAAGGCGCATTTCCTCATTAAGCCCCTAGTCTCCCAGCGTATTTTAATCACTAATTCAGATTTGCAAAAAGCTCCTCACCCATAATGATGATGTTGGTCTCATTTATTTTGAGACCAGGACTCTCTGGAGGCTCCTGGGCTTGTTTTATACTTATTTACGAGGCTGTCTTAATTGACAGAATTAGTTAAACGCTGGGATTCTGACCACCATTCTTATGCTTAAATTATGTTTAAATAAATTGGTGGAACTGCACCAATTATGTGAGTCTCAGTGAGCTTGGTTAAGACAATCCCAGGGGCCACAATTTAGTAGTTTAACTCTTCCTTCCTCAGCGTCTACTTGTTATTAAAGATTTTTTGTTGAGGGCCAACCTCCCACACTCATGGTACTTGGTCTAAGGACTGAATTCAAAACGTAAGGGCGAATCTCGCCACAGGCTCCTGCCTCCACCAAGCGGGAGTCACGGCAGACGACGGAAGTATTGAGAGCGTCGAAGGCCAACACCCGCCACGATCCACCTGCCTTCCACCTGTCTCACCCTAAACTGTCCCTCCTCAGATGGACGCAGGCTTTTCCCATTTTCCTCTGGGTTTTGGCTTCCAGCTGGCGATTTTTAAATGTTAAAACTTGTGTACAGATAATCCTTTAAAGATGAAAACCTGTGTGTGGGGTTTCAGGAAAGGACTCCCGGGCACTTGCAGGCAGGGGCTCATGTAACCACAGCAGTGGTGGAACAGGGACTTGCCTGCCATCGAGTGATGTTAAACAGGAGGGAGGGACCATCCTACACGGCCCTCCACGGCCACCAAGAACTCCTCCCCCACCTGACTGAAGGATGGTTCCAAGCAGCTGCATCCAGGATGCACGTTTCTCAGATGGGGCCCAGTGGTCCCCACCACTGCTGGCACTGGTGTCCTCGGATCATCTCCTCCCTAGAGACTTAACAGAAAACCACGGAAGTGCTGGGATGTCACTTCCAGGACAAAGCCGTGACTTCTGTGCTCCGCTCTTGGCTCCCTGTTGCTTAACTGAGGACAACAGGGCAGCTGCCCTACAAAGAGGCCAGAGCATGGAGCTCTGGGCAGCCAACTACCAACTTCCTGCCAGGACGTACACCTGACATCAGCCACATGGGCAGACCCTTCCCCAGGTGATCCCTCAGGTAAGACCCTACCCTCAGTGGCACCCAGAGGTCAGTGCTGGGAGACATCTAGACACAAAGAACACACCTGGCTGCACCTGGATTCCTGACCCTAGCAACTGACACAATGCTGTTGAAAGTCACCGTGTCTCGGGGTAATCTGTTATGCAGCAACAGGTGACTAACATGCCCACTCACATTCCAAATGCACAAAGAATTTCATAAGGAGGTTTCCTCAAGTCCTCTATAACTAAGTTCTAGAAGATCTCTCTTTCCATACCAAATGGAGATTCTATAGCTCTCTCTTTCCAAGACACCCTTCCTTCCAACACAGTCCAAAACTCTTGCTGGATCTCCTTTATTCTGATCACCCCAAGAGTTGACCCCACCTCTCCTGTGCTGTGTCCCCACCAGACACAGCACACTTGTGACTTGGCCCTCATCAGCATTACCCACCGCCAACTCTCCCATCTGCCTCCCTGCTGGACCAGGGCCTCTCTGTGCTGGAGCCACACCCTGGCCTCTTAAGCTTCCCTGGAGCCTAGGACAGTGCCAGCACAGAGGTGCTCAATCGACCTTCGCTGAACAGATGAACCAAGACCAGAAGGAGCATCTGGGCATCTCCAGGGGGATGCTATCAATCTTAAACCCCCCAAGAGTATTGAGATTAGATTTCAGAGCATCCTAGGATGGGCTCTTCAGAATGCTTGACGACAGAAGACAGTGGCCCACCTGTCTTCTTCCAGGGCTGCTGATGAGTAATCTTTCATGCCCCAGTCTCTAGCCCCTTCACTACGAATACAATCCTGCTCTCCCAGGGCAACTCTACTACAGACTTCTCAAATTCTCCGCCAGCTTAAGTTTTACAGACCATAAAGCATATAGAAAACAGACTCTCAACTTTCGACCCTTCAGTTATTAAATTCTCCTCATATAAAGAACAATGCAAATGGGGATTGTACTTTAAAATTACATGCAAGTCCAGGGCGGTTTTTTTTTTTTTTAAATATCAAACACTGACACAATCCATTATGATAACCACTTTGTTTTTTTTTAATATTCCTTCTAATTCTTGCTAACTTCAGAGGGCTTTAAGGAGTAAGCAGGTAAGAAGGCTCAATCCTACCTTGTAGCCTCCAATGCGGTGTTCCTGCTTAAACTCCTTCCCGTTCTTCAGCCACCTCATGGTGGGTGTTGGGCTCCCCCCGGCTGGGCAGCGGAACTTGACCGTGTTGGCAGCAGGGACCGCATGCAGTCGCTTCTCCATCTTCTCCGTGTTGGTCCAGTACGGTGCTCCTGATTTGAAAGAAAGCATTACAGTGCATTTAGAAGGACAGCTTCTTCTCCACCGGCCAACTCCAAACAGGTAAGAGCAATCTGCTTTATACAACAAGGATCTGATTGTTTTTTTTTTTAAATCTTTGAATAATATTTACATTAGGAAAATATTTTCAGCACTCGAATCCAGCTGGCCTCGCAGAAGGTCCCGAGAGGGACTGCTTATTGGTTTATGTCTATTAACGAGGAAAAAAGCATTCAAGGCACCTTCTCTCTCTCATTCTTGGTGCCAGAAAATAATTTCACATCAAGTCGTATTTTTAAATGCTACTTTATAGTCACAGTAACAACACATGCAGTAACAACAGCTCATTCCTCTAAAACGATATCACTCTGGATCATCATACCTTTTAAATGGCCACATACACATGCAGGTAAAAGCTAGCTGTCTTCAGAAGCCCCAGCAACTCATCCATCAGAGCAATCCATACTGTAAATTATCATTGTACTATGATGAACTAATCCAGAGAGGCATCATTAACTTCTCAGCACTTAATCTGACAAAATACCTCATCACTAAACATATTTTAACTTTTTAATGAAAAGTCTTTTTTGCCCCCCTAATGTTGGTTCTGAACCCCAGAATCCTACCAGCACACCTGAGCAGATAACTTGACAGGAGGATACCAATAAATGTTCAGAAAGCTGTGCCCTCTGAGTGGCCCTCACAGCCATAAATACCTACTATCTTGAGTTTCAAAAAAAATGACTTGTAAGTTTTTTAATCACCAAGTGACATACGGTTTATAAAAAGCCACAGCATCAATCCAGGATAAGCTATAAATTTTCCAAGCTGGCCAATAAGGGCTAATGATCACAGTTGACAGACTGCTTCTCATTTGTCAAGCAGCGTGGCCCTAAGAGATTTTACATGTGTGACACATTAATCCTCAATAATCCCTATGGACAGGTGGGGAAACTGAGGCACTGGGTGGTTAAGTAATTGTCTAAAAGCCAGGAGGCTCAGAAGAGGTGTGGGCCAGAACTTGAACCTGATCAGTCTGATGCCAGCGCCCACCACGCTCAGCCCTGCTCTTTATTGCCTCCCCAGGGTTAAAAGCCATGCCTTCAACCACAGTGATATTTAAGACTGGCGTCCAGGGCAGCTGGCTGGGCCATTTTTGCCATACAGAACCTCCACTGAAATGTTGGACAGCAATCTGTCTTTTCACAAGCACGCTTCTATCTTAGTAAACTGGTAACCAAAATCCCTGCCCTTCCCTCCCCTAAAGGGTCCATCAATAGGACCTAGAAAGTTCTAGAAGGATGATTCATAACTGTGCTGCTTTCCCGTGAGGGTCAGCCTGAGCAGCAGCACCCATACTCCACAAACCAGAGGCAAAATGGCCCCAAGTAGGGGCCAAGTTCCTGCCCATACCTAGCAGTCTGCCCTGCTCTATAGGTGGCATAGCACGCTCCGAGTACCAATCCCATAGCCTAGCAACCAGACTCCCATGTTATGACTTGGAACTAGAGTAGCTGCATCCAAGTGTCCACACCTCTTTGCCTCCCTTGCTTTTGAGGGGGCTACGGAAGGTAGGGCTGAGATTCCTTCCCAAGGCCACACAGTGCCTTCCTATCCTCTGGCACACTCAAATGTCAAGGTCAGTGGGATTTAGGAGGCGAGATAGTGCAAAGAGGGCAGAACTGCATAGTGGGTCATCCTGCAGAACAGAGACAGAAGGGAGAAAAGAAGAGGGAGAGAAGAGAGGGGCCACGTTCATTCCCTAGACCCCAGATGCATTGGAACAAGCAGGCACTGCTGATGGCCAGCTGGCCTTGGGCGTCTGGTGCCCATCAGCATACCTATTCTTGTGAGGGTTTGCCAGGGTACTGGATTCTCATTTATTACAAGACCCCCAGGGCCAGGCATACACTGAAACAATTTCAATAATCTTTCATTTTCAAAGCTTCTACTTAGAAAAATCCATCCACTGCCACTGAAAAGAAACCTTTGAGAGCCCAAAATAAATAAAGAGCTTTGTTGCTACACAAAGACTTTTACAAATCTGACCTAAATGAATAGCACACCTCATGCTGTCAGGTGTCTGTACTAACGTCATTTGTTTAAGTAAACACAATGGCCTATTCACGCGCATTAGCTAAACATTAATGTAGTAACTCTTTCAGAGAGCATCAATTACCGCTGAGCTTATCCTGTGGAATGTCTTTTTTTCTTCTCTACATAAAAGAAATCAGCAGATATGTGCTTACATACCATTAGGCATGATTTTTATGTTCCCTAAAAGGTCAAAAAGTGGGATTTGGCTTAAGGATGGTGGAATGTTGATCTTTTCCACTCTGGCTGGGCTAAACCACCAGAGAGGCTGTACCCAGCACAGGATCGCCCCTGAGTGCCCCCATGCAGCCTGCCCTGCCCCCTCCACCTCCCGACCTCCACCAGGGCCTTTGTCTTGGTACCTAAGGAATGACTGCAGGTGAGAGGCAAAGAATTTTGTAGGAATTTCTGGCAGGTAGCCACTTCCCTGGGGTGAAATTTCAATCATCAAAACTATACCTATAAAATCTGCTCGTGCAAAACAGACGCCCAGCCATGCGACAGGGTGTGGGCACACGCTTCTGCGTCTGAGGCTGGAGGTGGGTGGGGCACCACGAAACCCAATCACCATAAGTTGGAGCAGATCACCTTGGTGGCTACAGCTCAAAGCTGAAATTTCACAACATTCCCTCAAGAACTGCAAGTCGTGACTCAACAGAAAGGCCCGGTGTCAGAGAGTGGCCGCCCCGAGCCTCTGCTGTGCACCTGACCACCCACTCTGGGGCTTGCTGCACGCGCTCTGGAGGGAGGCTGAGTTCCCACATTTTTTTAAATGGGTCTGATGCTGGGAGAAAGAAACTGCTTAACAGTCTGGGGCTATAGGTCGGAGGTAGAGCGCTTGCCCAGCACAGGTGAGACCATGGATTCAATCCCCAGCACCACCAAAAAAATAAAAAATTAACAGTGGCTCTTCCTGGAATAAACTAGCTCAAGAACATAGGGAATCTAAAAAAATACCAACACATAAGGACAACCACGCGGCGTTTCCTTCAGCAGCAGCTGAGGCCCCCCATGTACTACTCTTCTGTCCTCAATATTTCCTACCATTTTTACAGTCCAACTGCATGGAAATGCCAAAGAACCATGACGCAGCTGGGCACTGGGGACAGGCCACAACCCAAGGAGGCTGGACTCAGCTTCACCAGCTTCTCTGGAGAAGGAACTAGCACAACCAATTAAAAGAGCTTCAAAGGCAGAGACGCCCCTGGTACACAGCAGGTGACCGACAGTCAGTCAGCAACCTTAGAGCGAACCCGCAAGCCAAGGACACACGGCCCTTTGAGCTCAGGTACATGAGTATCTGCTGGCGACACCTCGCCGGGCAGAACCTTAGGGTTTTGGGAAGTGGGTTCCAAGTCATGACTTCAGGGAGAACTGCAGCAAGATCTCCAAGGCATCCATGCAAATATCACCAAATCACCTGTGAGGAACCCACTTGGCTTCACCCATGGCAGGGTCTCTTCCACACTGACCCGCACATTCCTTCTGATGTCACATGTGGCAGAAGAACGATGCTCTCTGAGTCACTGAATCCCAATGATGAGCACATCAAAAGAATAATAAGACCCAGCCACAAGGAACAAATCAAATTCCAACGTCAGGTACGGCAGACCACTCGTTGCCATTTGCCACACCTGAGAGTTACTGCCTGTTAGCGACAGTGTCGAGTGGAATTTTACTTTAATGCAGAAGTGTCTTAAAAAGTGGGTGGTTAAAGAGGGGCTCATAATCCCACAGAAACTTCCCTCCAACCCAGCCTTGCCATAAGTCCCCAGCCCACGATGAAGTGCATCTTTTCCTGGGTCGCCATGGGCTTTGGCACCAGGTGTGATGTATGCTGGCCAACAAGGACAGAGGCCCGAATGCACCCTCAGCCTGCAGAGTGGGCACTCCAGAGCTGACCGATGGATGGACTGGCCTGACATGCGGACAATGACAGTTACAAGTTTTAGCTATAGACTCCTCGTTGCTCGGTAAGGTCCGCCCCCCAGGTCTAACATTCTTCCCAGGTGTCCACGTGCTAGGCAGATACTGCTTCTGTCAATAAACGGTAGAATGATAGGGGTTTTATTGACCCTGCAATTTAAACTTAATGAGAAACCCTAGGCTACTGAGCCTGTCCCCACAAACACCTTTACATATCCCCAATACTGACACCTAAGGTTTATGTTCTGCTCTCTCTCCAGAACCAAAAAGAGAGCACAGCCCAAGGTTTTAAAGGAAAAACATGGAATCATGTTACAGAGCTGTACCAAAAGAGGCCTCAGCGACCATCTGGCCCGATGGCTGATGTGATCGGTGTCACCCAGAAAGGTTAAGTGATATGATCAAGGTCACACAGCCAGAGGCCCCACTGAGGCTAGCCCCAAGTCCCCAGCTCCCTGAGCAGCGCTCTTTCAACCACTCCGGACTGCCCTGTGAACTCTCCCATAGTAATTAAGTCAAAAGTTCAAGATTTATGTGGGCCATGGACGCTGATGGCTGCCAACTATATTTTTATTGATGCAAAAATAAAAACACACACACACACACATACACGCAGCCAGTTTCAGCTCCTAGATTAAGTCACAAACTCCCTAAAGCCCCAGTAAGGCCTCTGCCCTAAGTCTATAATTAGGGCTTTTAAAAATATCACTAATCAGGCCATTTGAATGCTCTGGCCCCTGCGAGGGGACGTCATCATCCTTGAGGCCGCCTGGGGTTCATCTGTTTTCGGTCTGACATGAACTCAGAGGAAGCCCATCTACAGGGCGGAGATTAACTGAGGCAAGAGCCAAGGGGGTGGTCTGTGGCTTCATCTGAGAAATCTCAACCAACTCGAGGCTGAGCAGAAACACATTTAAAAAAAAAAAAAAAATGAGTAATCCAAGTGAAATGAAATGAGTGGAGACCACCAGGCAGCCATGCCCCACAGGAAGCCCTCCAGCTGCTGGCTGCGCATTGTGATGTGGGAGGCGGAGAAGCAAGGACAGTCTGTGGCCACCACCGCTGGCCTGGGCCGACAGGCCCAAGCCAACTTACTGATGGGCTTCTCATTGTCAAGAATTTCCAAAACCACAGGAGGCTTCGGACTTTGTTTCTTGGTTCTTCTCACCTCCTAGAAGTGTCAACGCGACCAAGGAAGCGGTGCTCACCAACCCAGATACCATCTCCACCAAGTAAAAATCCCAGAGAACAAAGGCAGCTCAGAACTGTTATCATGGGCAGGCTAATCAATGAAATGAGTTTGGAATCTCAGGCCAAATAACCTTTGTTTTCTCCAATGACTTAAAAAAAAAAATTGACTTTCTCTCTGACATAAGTACAGGGCATCTGCTGGTCTGGACAAGAATGAAATCCAAACAGAAAATTACCTTACCTCTCTCTGTCTCTGCTCAATAGAAAGAACCCCTCCAGCAGGAAGAGTCTTAAGGCAGGCATCTCGAATCTTGCCATGGTGTCCCTCTGGCTAAAAAATGGGCCTCAACTCTTGTCAATCATGATCTTCCCAGGCACTCAGTCTCAGGCTCTGAGAAACATTAATCACTTAAACCTAAGCTGGAGGTAATGAAAACCCCTGGAGCAAACCAGCATACACGGTTTACTTATCTGCTGCCAGGTAACCCATTACAATCCCTAATACCTAGGGAAAGCAAGGACTAGTTAAGTTATACTTTCCTATGCTAAGGCATAAATTCTGAACCTTTCAAAACCCACAACCTGGATGCGTTTCAAAAACTAGCATTTGAAACTGTAACTTTCTGTCCGAGAGAATGTGTTTCACTGAAGGGCATGTATAGCTACATTATTTCCTGGCAGCCGGCTTGTGATGACGTCACAGTATTGCTCTGCTCCGGGAAACATCTAACGCTAGCAAGATGTGAGGTCATCAGCAAGTTAGCTGTTAAAATATGACCAAAGAATGCTTTTCATATCTATGAAGGGAGAACTTGACTTAAAGAGGGGTGAGGGGCAGCCCCCCTCAATCAGCCCCTGCTGGATTTTCCAAAGCATGTACAAAAGTATGTTAATAGTGACTGTATTTTAAAAGGGTCTTATGGCCAATACATTTGGAAAAGCTTGGAAAAAGCAAAATTAAACAGATGCTTTACTATAAAATCCCTTAGAGCATGGATTATACTGGTGGACACTGTACACTGCCAAGAAAGGGTTACAGCATGCAACATTTCTAAAATTTCAAAATGCAACTCACTTGGCAGAGAATCATTTGGAACCAGGGTTCCAAGGTATAGTCTTTGGGAAACACTGGCTTATTTTCTTAATATACAGACCAGAACCTAAACATTGCTCTGTTTGTAATGTGATCCATAGAAGATATAGGTAAGGCCTGTAATTCCACAAAATATTCAACCTCCAGGCAGGTTCTTGCCCTCAAGAAGTCAGCCATGTACTGGGAAAGGCAGGTTCGAGGTATCAGGTCCTATCACACAAAATGCAATAAAACAGAAAACAAGTCACTTGTTCTGCCTGTGTAAATCCAAAGTCCTCCTCAGAGGAGCCTACTCTGGGACTGGATCAGAGATGGGTTAAAAGTTAGGAACAACCTGGAAACTGCACCACTTTCCTATAAAAAAATCAAGCAACACCTTGGTTTTAGTGGATCCCAGTTTCTTGTCCAAAATTCAGCAATCCTGCCTTAATTTTTCCTTTTTTCTTTTCCCAGTGCTGGAATTGAGCCCAGGGCCTCACCTTCCTTCTTGTTAATTGGGCTGTCATGGCTGGCCACACCATGCTGTCTGCACCCACCAGGCCTCTCCCAGGCAGCTCCGCTTGCCTCCTTACAGCTAAGCACCCACACTGGACGAGCAATAGTGCACCAGGGGATGGAACAACCTGCAGCACATTTCTCAAGCTTAAAGACAGAGAACTAAATATGCAATGTCTTAATCCAGAAAGAGACAAAAATCTCCCCAGCAAAGCCCCAAAATGTCACTGTCGGCACAGTCGGCAGAGCATCACTGGTGAACTTCACTAAAGAGGAACATCCAAGCCACCCCATTGGGCATTTTCCAGTCAATCGGAGGGCACCAAAGGAATCAATCTGGACACACGGGTGTTTCCAGGTGGCTGGAAAGGCTGAGAATTCTGTGCTTCTACAATTTTCCCTATTAATCAGGTCAGGCATTTGACACTTGAGGTGGCAAAAAATTGTTTTAATGGCAACATCCCTTTCCCGCCTTGCCAATGACCCCAGCCACAGCATTCCTCTGTCCACACAGGGCACAGCTGCTTAATCTCGGCCGCCCCAGGCTGCACCTGTGAATCAGACCAGCCTAATCACACTAACAGATGGCAGAGGCCAAGTAGCCAGCTAAGAACCGCTATCACTTTAAATAGCGTCTAATGTTTCACAGGCACCAAAGGAGGCCCCTCCCGGGGACAGCACCTCCCGGGACAGCTAACACTCGCCCTTCACCACCGCAGAGCGCCCGTCTCAGGGGCAGAGTGCTGTCATTCGAGAGCCAATTACAAAAACCCCCAGTGCAAGGTGAAAGCGAGGCACATGCTCCCTCACTGGCCCCCACTGGACATGCTCTGTGCCTGGCCCTTCCCAGACCCGGCCAGCTCGTGGTCACAGTGGAAACCCAGAGGTCCGCGGCAGGCCAGCCTGCTGAGCCCTTGGAGGCAGGGTCCATGCCCCAGCCTGTTCTACCTGCTGTCACACTCACTGCTTCACGTGGATTGGGTGGCAAGCTCTCTGGCAGGGGACCCAACCAGCAGGACAACACAGGTCGCAGGCGAGCCAGCAAAACCAAGCTGATGGAATCTGATGTCCCAATCAGCAGCAAAGGCGCCCACACGCAGTATCACTTTAGAGCCGCAAACAACCGTACAAACGTGCTCACTCCACCCCGCCGGCGTGAGCCTGGGACACCTCTGACCCACTCCAGCGCTGCCTTGGGCTCACCGAGACCCGGTTTTCAAGTCAATCAAAGGAGAACTGCTCTCCACCAACCGGGTTCTGTGGCACCGACGGCTCCACACCAGAGCTCGCAGCCGCCAGCTCCACACCAGAGCCACGGAACTAAAGAAGCCAGTGACATGCTGGGCTGTGTTGGTGTTTATTAAACAACAACCCCTTAGAAGGCCAGCACAAATCAAAGCACAGGACGTTCCCACTCGCCTTGTTACTCAGTTCCACAAACAAAATGGCTAATGGCAAACTCTTGTCCAAGGCAGATCCTAAGCCATCAGATCTCACAGTTCCTGTGCATCAGACTCACACCCAGTTTCTACTTCAGTGAGTCTGGGAAGGTGCCTGAGAATCTGCATTTCCAACAAGTCCCCCACCCTGGTGATACTGATGCTGCTGGCCCGGGGACACACCTTGAGAACCACGGCCCTAAGCTTCCTCCTGCCTAAAAGTAAAAACTCCATCAACCAAAACAAGTCCCTCTGTGCCCAAGCTACTGGGAGACTCAGGAAAAAAAATCCAAACTTTCACTTAAGTATATTTATCCCAGGTGCCTAACATCTATTTTCTCTTCTTCCTTTAAAAAGCCCTGAACTAAATGAGGGTCTTCAGCAAATGGGACTGGCCCACCTGAACATCCACAGGCAAAATGTTAGGCAGAGATCTTACAAAAATTAACTTAAGACAGATCACGACTGTGATCTAAATGTAAAACAGGACACTACAGAAGTCCGAGGAGAGTCCACAGAGCTGACCTTGCTGATGACTTTCTAGATAGCAACACCAAAAGCACAGTAATCCACAAGAGAACGGCTAAGCTGTACTTCATGCAAATGAAAGATTTCTGAGCTGCGAGTGATGCTCAAAGGAATGTAAAGACAAGCCACAGACCAGGAGAAAAGATCTGCAAAAAAACACAGGACTGTTATCCAACATATACAAAGGCTCTTAACACTCAACAATAAGAAAACAAACAAGCCAATTAAAAAGTGAGCCAACCGTCTTAGCAGGCACCTCACCAAAGAAGATACAGGAATGGCAATTAGGCTCATGAAAAAGGTGCTTCTCATCACTCATCCTGAGGGAAACGCACACCAGGACGAGACCACAACGGCCTGCTCAAAAGGCCAACGTCGGAACACTGACAGCAGGAGAGCTGGCGAGGATCTGGGGCATCAAAGCTCTGACCATTACTGGTGGGAATGCAAGATGGCGCAGCCCCTCTGGAAGGAGGTGTGGTGGCTTCCCACAAACCTGACCATACTCCTCCTGCATCATCTAACAATCGCAGCACCCCGTGGTCTTTACCCAGGAGAGCTGAAAACGTACGTCTCCACAGAAACCTGCATCCAAGTTTGTAGCAGCCTTACTTCTAAGTGGAGCAACTGAGACGTCCTTCGCTCAGCGAGTGGGTAAGTAAACTGAGGTACATCCGAACCGCGGAGGAGCATCAGTGCTAAAAAGCAAGGAGCTCTCGGGACCTGAAGCCGAGGAGGAAGCCTGAGAAGCACATGGCTGGCCAGCCTGAAGGGAGCCCCTTCAGATACGGGACATCCTGGAAAGGGCCAAAGGCCAGGGCCGCCAGGTGGGCACAGCGGATAACCCCGCGCAACAGCAACGATGGAGACATGTCCTCAGACCCTTGTCCAAACTCAGAGTGCACACTCCGGTGGTTTCAAGGCATTGAATTCTGGTGTAAAAGACGCAGCCCACTCTGGAAGAGATGTTGACAACAGCAGAGGCTGCGTGTAAGCTACACACAGGGGGCAACAGTGTTTGGGAATCCTTTGTACCTTCCTCTCAATTTTGCCATGAATTTTTTAAGAAACTAATTGTTTTATTATTTAGGCCCTGTTTAAATTTACTTAACCGACAAAATCCTTTTGAGAAAGTGCCGTATATACCACACAAGCAAAGCATCCCAGGACCATCACTATTCCAGCCGTGTCAATGCTGAACGCAACTACTGCTATTCAATCTTCTTTATGTGAGCACTGTGCAAATATTAACTCGTGAACATCTCGTAACCACCTGGAAGATACTGTGATTGTAATTATTCCCATTTTACAGTCCAAGAAACTGAGGCACAGATGTTCAATGGGGAACTGAGATGTGGTGAAGCAGAACTCAAACCCAGGCTGTCCATTCTTACCACCAAGTAAAGGGCCCCTCCAGGGTAAGCGCTCAGTATGAACTGCCTGAGAACAAGAAAACACCACGTGGTCCCCTCTCTTGCCACTGTCTATCACGTGAGGCCCGTGTCTTTGAAAGCCAGGGCATCTTGGCCTCAGCACACTGATGCTGGACCAGATAACTGTCTGCCGTGAGGGCTCAGCTGTGCGTTGAAAGCTGTCACCAGCAGCAAACCTAGCCCTGCCTGTGAGATGCCACCCGTGCCCCGCACCCCCGTGACAACCACACACTGACAGAGGTCCCAGGCACTGTGGGTGGCCGTGGAGAAGACCAAGGCTCGTCTCGGAACAGCGAGAAACCAAAGGACAAAGGAAATCCAAGAGAAAAGCAGTCACTGCTCTCTGAAGAGTGCGACAGACACAGAAGTAAGGACAAGCAGTGGAGAAGGGTAGACAGTGACATGGTTTATTCTCAGGTTTGAAAGTTAGGACAGCAGACGTACGGGACAGCGAGGGCCACAGGACACAGTGTGGGCCGGAGAGCGGACGCGGAGACGGGTGGCGGCCGGGGCTGCCGTGGCGCTCCTTGCTCAGGCCTCCGGGGCACTGGCTACTTACTCTTGTTGTTACTGTTCTCACTGACAAAGTCCTCAGAGCCGTCTGTGTCGTCCTCGTCATCTCCGGATGAGATGGCATCTGTATGCAAGAGAACATATCCAAGCATGTGTGGTTGCAGAGCCAAAGGCTGCGATCACCTACCGCCGAGCCCTCCTCAGGGCTGAAGTCAACTACCCAGGGACCCACCAAGGACGAGACCGTGTTCTGCTTTTAATGGCTTAAGTCGTCTCTCTGGAAGGACAGTGGGTCTCTGCTGTGATCCTCGACGTCTCTGCTTCCATGCTATTTAAACACGCTGTCAAATCGGATCTACTGGAACTGGACTTTAAGCTTCTGACAATATTCAAGTCCCTGATAAATGTACTGATTATGTTATAGCCAACGATTCCTTTTTTCCCCAACAAAACTTTTCAGCATTTGGGGACCCCTTCCAGAAAGAAACGAGTTCCGAACAAAACGTAATCCCTGTGTGGCCCTTTCATCATTAACTAACGTTCTCAGAGCAGAACTTTAAACTTGGCCACAAAGGGGGCCTCTTCGGTCCCCTCCCTGCATGGAAAGAAAGTGTAGAGGAACTCAATTCGTATTTTAATAAAGGAGTCAGAAATCTGGAGCGTCCACATTTCAATCCTATAACCAAAATGCCAAAGATGTTGGTGGCATAAAGAAAAAAAACTTTTTCATGCTAAAAGTGCACTGTCTTAAAACGTTTCCTTGCACCCAAGACCTCTGTCATTCATAATGATGGGCCTCTCTGGAGCACGTAAGAATTTCGAAAATGGATCAGGCAGGTGAGGTGGCATGCACGTGTAGTCCCAGGAGGCTGAGGCAGGAGGGTCGCTGGAGCCCAGGAGTCTGAGACGAGCCTGGACAATACAGCAAGACCTTCTCGCAAAAAGTAAATAAACAATTTTTTTAAAAACTGGCCAATAACAAACTCTGAAGCTGTGTGCCCAGCAGCCAGCCAACTAGCAGATCTCACTATGATTTCACTTGGAAAAACAAAAAACAAAACTAAACTAAACTTTAACCAGAAAACAGCTACAGAGAAGAGCGCGTAGCTTGCAGACCAACTCACCTGTGACATTGACCATGAAGTACCAAGTCTCACTGTCTACAGTCCTAGCGGCAGTACAAGCATAGAGGCCGGAGTCTCTAGGCGTGGCACCTTTCACCTGCAAGTACTCCCCAATAAGCACTGTCCTATTGTTGGGCCCCAAGTGAACCCCGTCCTTAGTCCAACTGATGGTGGCGGCATCTCTCAACAGGCAGCGCAGCTCTAGCGGCTCCCCTGGCGCGGCCACGTACACTTCTGGCTGGGAGATTTGGTATTTGGTTGGTGGCTCTGCAGAAAGGTGGGGGAGAAGACAGAGACAGGTGGGAAGCACGGGGAGGAGAGAATGTCCAACAAAGGTCAGGAGAAGCCGTTCCGGTTTAACACATGGCCCCAGGAGGGTCCATCTCTCCCTGCACCCCAGGAAGCCAGGAAGCAGCCCGCGCTCAAGGGTAGACTGAGGCAGACTGAGCCCCGGAAACGGCAGCCAGAGGAAGCACCCGGCAGAGCTGTCCCACCTCCGTTTCCTCAAGCCGAAGCGCTCTGAAAGCACACAGCACCCAGCCTGGAAGGATGTGCCACGGGACCCTGCTGGGCTCACCACCCGTCCAGAGCCTGCTCCGTCCCCGCCCCGGAAAGCCCACTCCATGGCATGTTCCGTTTTCAATGTGTCTGTTCAACATGACAACGTGCGTCCCCATCACTCGCTCTGTCTACTGACCAGTGCCACGCTTGGCCTGTGGTCATAAAGCCCAGTTCCTTAAGATGAAGGGCCTCAGATTCAAGGGAAACCCAGGGTCCCTCTACGAGGTGGGTGCCATCCGGAGCCCTGGGGTGCAGAGCAGCACTCTGCTGGTCAGGAGACTTCATGCTGGGCTGGGCCGAGCTGGGACACGCCACTTTTCTCAAAACGATAAAAGCCTCCAGGCCTTGAGACCAAAAGACAAAAGAAAAGAACGTCCACAGCCGAGAGGTGGTCCCGGCCATGCGGTGCTGACCCCAGTGCCTCTCACTCCTCCTCACACGGCCTGATCCCATCCACATCCGGGTCCTCGGCCTCCTCAGCTCTGTGCCTTTCTCTTCTTAGGGGACACCCTTCCTTTCCCTCATCCTTGTTCAACCCGACTCATCCCTCAAGCCCAAATCAAGAGCCTCTGCAGAACCCCTAAGTCACCCGGGAAGAGGGAAGTGGACCTCGTCCCTCCTGGTGCGCCTGCCCCCCCAGCTCCTGGCATGTACACATTTCTCACGAGCACCCCCGTCCCCCCAGCACACACCGCGCTCCCAGAGACGGGGCGCAGGTCCCACGGGTCAGTGTGTCCTCCACCTCACCCTGAGTATGTGGCACACACAGGGAGGCAGGACTGAGCATCATCACAGTCCCCAGAGACGCAGGGCAGGACGGGACAGACCCCAGAGGAACCAGCCCACGTGAACTTCTCCAGAGGAGGAGGAGGAGAGCTGCTGGCCTTTGAGAAGAGCGAGCTTTCGTCCCCACGGTGAGAGCTGTGAGTGGTACGCAGAGCCCCAGGCCGGGAAAACAAAGCCTCCTTCCCAGCACTGGGCCGTGTCACAAGGCAATTGTTTTGCTCGAGTCCACCCAGAGGACAAATCTCCCATGTGACTGAGATAAAGTCAATCCACGCCCTGGTCCCCACTACTGAGGCAGCATCTGAGCCACGAGCCACCGCCACCAGGAACAGCCAACCTGGGCACCCTCCAGAGGCAGGCGAGTCAGAAGGGCCCAGATGTTCAACAGACTCAACACGAGGGGTCCGGGGACACAGGCAAACACCCTGAAAGGTGCAGAAAGAGCCCCACGGGCAGGCGAAGGCTGCCCCTTCGAAGGCTGGTTTTCCTCACTTGACAGCTGTTTACTGAACACCATCGGAGGCCACGTCTCGTCCTGGAGGCTCAGAAGCAACACAGGAACCTGCCCTCGTTGAGCCTCCACTGTGTGTGTGTGGGGGGGGGGGGGGGGGGGCGGATGACAGATATAAACATAAAATCCAGAAAAAAATACCAAGTGTGTGAGGCGGTCTCCAGATGGGGAAAGAACACAGCAAGAGAGCAGCCACACAGAAATGGCGGGGACTGGCCAGCGATGATCCAGGGGCCAGCCAGCCGGGGCTGGCTTCTGTAAGCAGGGTGCATAGACACAGCCACACTCACAGGTCCTGCATTGTCTGGGCTCTGCTGTGTCACAGGGCAGAGCTGGGTCCTGGGGACAGAGACCCCATGGCCCACACGGCCCGAAGCATCTAGTCTCGCCTTGACAGAAGCTGCTCAGCTCCTGTGATGGGAGATGACCAGAGAAGCTCCTCCAAGGAGCAGCCATTCAGGCTGAGAAGCAAAGGACAAAGGGAAATTTGAAAGACATTGGGAACTTGGTTGGAAGAGTCTCAGATGGGACCTTCCCAGAGCCAGGAGGCCGCTGAACTGAGGGGCTAACAGACACTTGAAACTCGGGATCCCGATCAGAAAAGGGAGAGGAAGAGAACTATGGGCAGGAAGGCGATGGCATTTGGCCCCAGGTCTCAGACCACCTGCCGCTCCACTCCCAGCATCCAAGGGTCCCAGGTTGGTCCCACACAGGAAGTGATAGGGACCCAAAGGTTACTCTGTCCAACCCCTAAACAGCTGTTTAGAGCTAGGACCAGATGTCATTTGGGTCCCCTGCCTTCAACAATTGCAAAAATAGCACCCACAATGTCAAATGGATTTACATTGATTAGCCTAGGTCACAACATTATCAATAGTTAAGACCACACCATATGATCAGCAAGTTATCAAGAATGTTCTGGGGGGCTGGGGAGATAGCTCAGTCGGTAGAGTGCTTGCCTTGTAAGCACAAGGCCCTGGGTTCGATCCCCAACACCCAAAAATAAATAAATAAATAATGTTCTGGGCCAGACATGGTAGTAGTGTGTGCCTGTACTCCCAGCTACTCAGGAGGCTGAGGCAGGAGGATTACAAGTTGGAGGCCAGCCTAAGCAACTTAGACCCTGTCTCGAAAAATAGAAAGAATGTTCTGGAATTTGCTTTCCTCTGAGCCAGAACGTGTCATCAAGGATTCCTGAGAAGGGAAGCAGCTGGGTCAAATCACAAAACTTCCCTCCCTGAAAGGAGAGGCGACTGGGACCCTCACAGCCCATCTGCTCTGTCCTGACCCTCAGATAAGGGAAGGCCACGAACCGATTCTGTGCCACAGAATGCTCTCAGACTACATTAGGGAGAAGAAAGATAAGCAAGGCATTTGCAATTATGATACAGAAAAATCCCTCTCCTGAGAAAATAGTTATGATTTCTCAGTTTTTCACCTAGGATCCTTAGTTTGGAAAATCCCTTCCTTCACATGAACTCAATGAGCCACAAAGTCTTATTGAAACCAGGGGTGTCTGCACTGCTGGACCAACGTCACCAAAACTCACCCCCACCTGCCAGTAAACAAGGGATGGCATCTTGTTCCAGGTTGAACACAAGATGCTTGGTACTGGGGTGCTGCCATGGAGGCAAAAAGGACGATACCCTGAGCGCCAACCCCTCTCCATCCAGTCTAGCTTCTCAGCCACAGGCTCTCCAACAATGAGCAGGGGTGCCCACATATCCAGCCACCATCCATGAAGCTCCAAGGAGCCACCTCGTGTGGACTTGACCTTCCAACTGTGACTCACTAAGGGGATGACTGCCACATCCCAGTGACCCTCCAACGGAGTCTACCCCACTGTGAACACCAGCGTTCAGAGGACAGAGAACCTCTGGATTTTACGTCAAGACGCAAAGCGACTTCAGGATGGGCTCCCATCTCAGTGGACAGCTAGGGTGTCTCGAGGTACTAAAAATGGATCTTACTTCCATTAAACCCAGGTCAAAACTGTCATCCAGTTTTCCAATGACACGATAAACCTCGAGGACAGTAAAATGTCTACCCCACATGCATTAGGAAGATAATGATGTTTATCCATAAAGTCAAGCCATGACAACTTCAAAAGCAAATTCAGAACACGCCCCTCCTCCTCCTCCTCCTCCTCCTCCCTGGGCTAAGCAGTCACTTCACAAAATGCCCCGCCTGGGGTCTGCAGTGTTTGCAGTCATCAGTGCAGCCACACCCCTAGGTGTCCCGGGCAGATGCTAGAAGAAGAAGATGCATGAAGAAGAGCAAAGGAAGGGACGAGAGGAGGGACAGGTTGACACCATAAGGAGGGAGGGGAGGAGGGACAACAGGGAGGGCCAGAACACCAACCAGTGGTCCAGCTTGCAGTTCCCTGCACAGGGGGCATGCAGGCCCGGCTGAAGAACCCTGTGCCTGCCCTGCTTGTTGCGGCTCGGGCTTCTGTGTCTGGATGCTTCAGGTGGCCTCAGAGCCACGCCCTGGAGCACCATCCCCGAGTCCCCTCACGCTGCTTGGGAGGGGCCGAGACAATCTGCCCGTCTGCAGTGACCAGGGGTGCTGTGCCTGCCACGCCCCGCCTGCCACGCCCCACCTGCCACCCCAACCTGGACAGCCCGCCTGACACGGGTCACTCCCTCCCAGACTCCGCCTCGCTGCCCAGCCTGCTCTGTGAAATATGACAGTTGACACAGGACAAGGAACTCCCTGGGAAATCTAAACAATGCCTTTTATAGCAATATTAACATTTCCTGGATTTGGTGTTTCTGACGCTACGGCACACTGTTCACCTCTCCCAAGATCCACGGTCCCACCTTCCGCCTGTCCTGCCAAAACGCAACAGGGAGAAGGTTCCAGAAGCCACTCCGCTCACACCAAATGCTCTTCCAGAGGTTTCCACAGACAGAGGGTTTGTCCCCACATAGTTTCCATAATATAAACTGAAATTCAAAAAGGGGCAAGCAAGCAAGCTGGGACGAACCCTGGGCATTCTTTGTCATGTTACCTCAAACTGCTCAACAAACACAGTGACAAGTTTGCTTTCTGGGCGGGCTCGGGCACTGGCCTCCACCTGCCGCAAGCACAGGGCGCATGCTGCACAGGCAGCCGGGGCGGGGGCTTCCCCTCCAGCCTCCAGCCCTGGAGAGCGGGCTCCGCTGCTCTGAGTCAAGGCCAAAGAGCTGGGCAAAATGTCCCAACCAAGGGCTGGGGCCATGGCTCAGTGGTGGAGCGCTTGCCTAGCATGTGTGAGGCACTAGGTTCGATTCTCAGCACCGCATATAAATAAGTAAATAAAATTTAAAAAGTCCATCAACAACTAATAAAAACATTTTTAAAAAAAGTCACAACCAAAAGTCACCCACACAGGTCTGCCCCAGCCTCCTCCCTCCCCAGGAACTCCTGCCCACCCGTCCACACTCCTCAGGACCCCAGGGGAATTTAGAAATAAGGGGTCTCCAGGCAGGGAGAGGGGAACTGAGGCATGACTCTCCCAGGCCCTCAGCAGATCCAGGCAGAGGTTGTGCCCCTGGGTGTGACCAGCTCTGTAGGTAACGAGGGGGCGGGGCCTTGCTGCACCCAAGGCAGCCCCAGGAGGGGGAGTGCTGTCACAGTGGCTCCCTGCTCCGCCCAGCTGAGTCCTCCCCCAGGGCCAGCGGGGGGCAGATGCTGAGCCCACTGGAGTCTGGAAAGGGCACGCTATGTCAGGTACCACTTTCCACTGCCAGCCCAGCGAGACTGTCACTTTTTATCGTGCCTGCCTATAAACTTCTCCTCTGTGGTTTCTGAAGTGGCGCCCAAATGCAAACAGAGATCAGCTGGGAAGCCGGAGGCCTGGCCTGGCCAAGCATTCCGCGGTGACACTCCGTGGGCTTCAACTTGGGGTGGGGGGTCGGGGGCATAAAGCAGCTTTCGCCAGTGGGACAACTGAACACACTGGTTTTCACCAGGAAAGCGGTTTCTGGGGCGTCCCAGCACAGCGCCTTTCCAGATGTCCAGATGACCCAGTTTCAAGGACCCAGTTGGGTGGCCCGGAACACGCCCCTCCAAGGGTTCTCCCTGCAAAGGGCACCCAGTTCCCACACATTCCCCACAGAGAGGAAGAAAGGGAGGAAGAGAAAAATCTTTGGACACAAATCTCTCTGGAAGAGGAGGAAGGAAGGGAGGAAGGAGAGAGGGGCAAAGAGAGAAGAGGGAGACAGGAAGAAGGAAGGGGGGGGAAGGAGGAGCTGAGGGAACAGGGAGGGCTACGCAGGGACAGGCAGGCTGTCTTGTCACGTCCTGTTGGGGGCTAAACCCATCACCCGCACCTCCTGGCAGGGCTCAGGCCCAGGGACTGTCCCAGGAGCATCTGCAGCAAGAATAGTAAAGTGGCCTCGGGTTCCTGGTGCCCGCCCAGACATTCTGCCACCTGGTACAAGACAAATAAAAACCACGCTGAGGGACTGCCAAAAGTCCTGACAGCGCAACGCATGGGATCAAGCTGTAAAAGTCACTGCAAAGTCACAGCATATGCAGGTGAGGGCGCCGGGTTCCCCCTTCCAATTGGCCAGCACTGCGCCCGTGGCCTCAGGCTGTCTGTCCTGCACAGCCAGGCCACAGCCCTGGTCAGACGCTTTGGCTGCACGACACCCAGTTCTCTGTCCACAGGCTCCGAATCCCTCTCCCACGACACTCCCGGGCTATTTTTCACAATTGTGAATTGAGGGAATCCAAACAGACAGACACACAGAGTATGTACAGGCCGGCTTGTTAGAAACCCAGAGCTGTTTAACAAGATCGGGGGCTTTGGAAGAGCCCAGCCCCTACCCCTCCATGGCACAGACGTTGTGAAGCTAGCACAGGAACTTAGCAGAGAGTTACCAAGTGGGGTCCCCTGATGGTGTCCTGCAGCAAGGACGCATACACAGGCACCAAGACAGCGCCCACGCAGCTGGCCGCTTCAGCTCAGACGCCTTACACCCTCCCCTTTACAAGAATCAACTTGTAGAAGATAAAAACCCTGACGTCAAATGCAGGCCTCACAAGGCAGAGGGGCTACTTGTTGTTGAACAGGGTGAGGGGACAGACACTCTGCACAGTATAAAGACCAAAGTTCTCGTTCATGGGGCTGGGGATGTGGCTCAGTGGCAAAGTACTTGCCTAGCATGTGGGAAACCCCAAGTTCAATCCCCAGCACTGCAAAAAAATTTAAAAAGGAAAGAAGAAAAAAATTCTCATCCTCACGAAATGCTGCCAGCACAAACTTGGGGACAAAAAGTCAACACAATGAAAAGGTGTCACAGGAAAGGGCTGCAGGCCTTCGTCTTCCCAGTCAACTGTCTAGGTGTCCTGTAGACCTGCACAGGGGCTGAGAAGGTCACACGTCGGAACTCAACGTGCTGTGTCAGCATCACAGGGACCAGGTACCGTCACCAGCACTAACAGCTACCTCTAGCAGCAGCCTGACAGCTCCAGACACTCTGGCCTGGCTCCCTCACCACGTGACCAGGTGGATCACAACTAATGTCTCCAATATGGTGACCATTAAATTCTATTTCTAGGCACACCCTTCGTATAGTTTAGGTCTGTCTATATGCGACAGGGTGGACAGCTCTCTACATCTGAATGACGTCATATTGAGGCCCAGGAGAAAATAATCGTGTACAAAGAGCTAAGTCCTCGGAATATACTTCTTAAGGAATGGATCAACCTGGTTGCCTAATACTGGAACCCAAAGTGGAAACTTTACCCCGATTTTGTCAGCATCCCCCTCTCTCCCAACCCTGGTGTTTCACCTCTCATGACAATGTTCCAAAAGGGAGAGAGACACAAAGGGACAGCTCCTCTAGCCCCATCACAATACCTGCATTCAACTCTTACATTCATGAGAGCAAAATGCCCACTGGACCATCAAGATGTGCAAATCAAATCAGCTCCGTAGGCATAAAATCCCTAGATATTGGCCGCTCTGCTTGGGCAAGAATTAGAAAATTGAGCCTTTGTTCAAAGAGCATGTCCCAAAGAGAGAAGCCATTAAATCCTAGAGCACCCAGGAAGTACAAACTTGCACCACAAGTTATGTCTAAGTGCTCTGCGCTCCCTGGCTCGGAGATACAATGAGGAGTCTGTCCACAGCCACTCTGCTCGCTGGGTCCTGGGCCTCCTGCCTCTCGAAAATGCACTTGCGGAGAAAGCTGGTGCTTCCCGTGGTCTGCAGGGCTTCTGGGGACACGCTGTTCTGGAAACCCTCGTCATCAAAAGCTGGCTCTGCAGACCAAAGGCCCTGGAACCTCACTGGTCTCAGCAGCAGACCAGGTATGTTCCCACACCGGGGCATCAGGAAGGGCACCTGGGGCCCCAGGAGGGGAAGGAGTGAGCCACGTGTGCCACCTTTAGTGACGTGATCTTAAGGCGGGGCAGGGGCTTGCTGAAGCGTCACCCTGGAAAACGGAGGCACAGCATTTCCAGTTCTGAAACCGAACGCCCTGCCTCCAAAACCCTTCCTCTCCAGGTCCTGGTGATGGCAGCAGCCCCGAGTGGCCTCCTGCATCTTACCAAGTGGCAGATGAGGTGCTGCCATCAGTTTCGTGGCCAAGCCCTGAGCCCTGGTGGTACCCCAGCTTTGCCAAGGCTGGGGTACCACCAAGGGATCCTCCTGATCCCTTCCCTGGCGAAAAGGCCAGGATGAGGCCAGGCACGCTAAAAACGCAGACGGAGCAGACCTGAGCCCCAGTTCTGCCACTTACACTTCGCGTCCTTCGAACAAGCCCTCAGCTTTTCTAATCCTTCATTTTTCTTGTCCTGCAAACTAGGAACCTTAACAAATGAAAGAAGGCCCCCCACGTCATACGTCATGCCCGCCTCCGTGAGAGCTCATCCCTCAGTACCCACCACGGGCCTCCTGCTGAATGGACTCACTGCGTCCCGGCAGCCTATCCTCGGAGCCCCCAGAGCCCCCTCCTGCCCCTCGCTCCCCTCACCTATTATGCCCGTCTCCAACACAGCTGTCAGAAAGCCCAGGCAAGGTCCACTCCATGCCTCTTCCATCTATCAATGGAACCTCTGCCACAAGCCTGGCCCAGCTCCACAGTCTCTCTGTCCCCTCCCCTAACCATCAAGGACACCAGGTGTTTTAAAAAGCAAATCTGGCCTCCACCTTTAAAAAAAAAAAAAGGCACCAACCTCTCCACACAGAATAACCCTAAGGCCCACTTGAGCCAGACCACTCTCCCTCACACCACAGAAGGCCTGTCCCACAGGGCACTGTTCCTACACCTGCATGCCCCATCCTGCTCCTCTGCCTGGCAGGCTCCTACTCAGTCCACAAAGCCCAGCTCAAATATCTCCGCTGTGAAACTCCCTGCTTCCTGCTGAAGCAGACACTGTTTCTCTGCGTAGGCTGAGCAACAGCCAATCACGATCTGCACTCCATCGACCCACTGGCCACACGTAGAGCTTCCTGGGGTGGGGAATCTACCCAGCCCTTCTCAGACTTTACGATCCATAAAGGACACGATCCCAGGCCCTAGGTGGGCGGGGCTGGGCAGAGGGCTGAGACTCTAGTTGCCCCAGGTTCCCAGATGAGGCTAAGGTTGACATCCAAGGGCCACACTGTCCCAGGACAAGAGTTCTAGACCTCCTTCTTCCAGTAATGAGCCACCTCAGCACAGGCAGCCCCTTCCCTTCAGGACCCCAGTCCTGGTTTCCAGGACAGAGGCATCTCCAAGTCTCCTGCTGCTGGCCCAGGTCAGCCTAAGGACAAACCCCAGGCCGCTCAGAAGGAAGGCCTTTGTAGCCCCTGAAGAGGCACACCTGAGAGAAGGCACCCCAGCTTGCGGCTGGCCCCACCCTGGCTGGGGGGCGCGTCCTGGGCGCCTTTTCATGGGTCATGATTTGATACAAACAGGTCAGCAGACAGCTTTCTCCAGCCCCGTGAGAACCTCAATGTGAATTCCTCTGACTTCAAAACAGGGTTTTCTTTCAAATGAACAAATCTGTCACATCATGTACATGTAAGTTACCTAAGCAGGGATTCCTGGAATGTACCCAAATGGAACTAAACTTGTGAAGACCTTGGGAGATTCATCGTTATCAACGCCCAGGACCAACACCTGCTTGACTGACTTAGCAAGAGAGGCAGCCTGCAGCTTATTCAAATGCAACCTACTACACCTCCTCCTGACCGACCGATGTTTACATGGGTGGCAGGGTAAAACCCCAAGGAATTCCCTAGAGACCAGGATCCCAGCAGGCTCAGGGGTGAATGGCTCATCACCACCCCACAGCATGCTGGGAATAAGCCCGTGAACACCAAACCATGGGCAAGAGGCCCTAGGATTGCACCTCACGTGGCCCAGGAGCTGAGGGCCAGCATTACAAGGGTCACTGGCCTGCATTCCAGAGTGCCCCAGGCCAGCCTTGGAACTGCATTCCAGAACCAGTGTCCAGGGACCGTTGCCTTCCCGCATGGTTACCTGTGGCTCCCAGAAGCTGCAGCAGGGACAAGCCTACCTCCCTGCCGCTGAAATCACCAATAAACAGTGCATACTCAATGGAAATATTTGTTCTCAGGGTCCCCTAAAGGGCAGATCAATGTCCAAATCCTATGTGACATCCCCCCACAACCACCACAGAGCAGGACCTCTCTTGGTGAGTACTTTTGAAATAAAAGAATACTTTTAGTGGCACAGCTACAAAAGAAAGGGGGTCGGGGTTAAGAGTTATTCCAAGAGGGCAGGGCTGCCTCCTGCTTCTTAGGCCGGGACCTTTTGGGGGTATTGTTCAGCACGTTTATTTAAAGGGCTCGGCCTTTCTTCTCTCAGCAGGACCCCAGTTCTAACACCCGTTCAGAGGCTGCAGATGTGTCCCAGGACTGGTCCCCCCAGCAGCATCCCAGCCATCTGCAAATGAAGGGGCAGCAGCTGGAGACTGGGAAGCAGATGGCCCTCCTCATTTGAATGGGTTTGATCCCACTCCTGGGGCTCTGCTAGTTAGGGCCAGGCCCTCGTGGCGGCTGGAGGCAGAGACTATAGCCCAAGGAACCCTCAGCAAGAAGCTAGAAGGAAATGACCTCACAGAGGGTTTCCCAAATTCACTTTCAGGAGCGGGCAGGGGGCCTCCAGGGTGGGCATGACGGAGCCCCAGCTGGTTTTGTACCACAGGACCAGGAAAGGCGAGTCAGAGTCACAAGGATCACTGTTCTTAGGTGTTTTGCAGAGAAAAGCAAAACTCCCCCTCCCGGGAATGCTGTCCTGGAGGACTGAAATCCACGTGAATTCAGGAAATTCCAAATTAAGATGGCCCCACCATGGTTAACCATAGCCCTGCCCTAGGCCACATATTTGCATAGAGGTAAAAACTTTGAGAAAGCAAACAAATCTGAAGAGTCCCTACCTCTCAGCAGAGTCCCTTTCAAAACCCCAGACCTGCTGGACCTGGGAAGGGTGAGCCTCCCAACATGCTGACCGCTGGGAGCGAGGGCATCTCAGGTGGGCCAGGTGCAGACCAGCACCCCGCCAGGCCAAGCTGGGTTCTCCCGTCTGCCCAGCCCTTGCCATCTCCCTGCTCCCACAATGGCCTGGCAAGAAACTGCCAATCAGAGAGAGACAGCGCCATAACAGAGACCATCAGGGAGCAGGCCACCTGACCTGCTCGAGAGCAGCCCGGCCTGCTCATCAGCTGCACCCCAAGGATGAGCACCTTTCTGCAATGGAGGTGGGTGGCCTCTAAGCTGCACACCGTCACCAGGCAGCCTCTGGGCCACAACAGAAACCAGCAAAGGACAGTGAAGAGGCCAGGCCCTGGATGGTCATCTGGCTGGACGAGGGGCAACCTAGGCAAGATGGCTGGCAGGGAGTCTGGCCAGGAGGTTTGCTGGAGGCCACCTCCTTAAGGTGAAGTTCAGCCTCAGAAACTGTAAAAGTCCCCAGCAAATCTTTGACCTGGCACCTAAGCCACCAGCCTCATTCCACTCCAGCACACTGGCCTCCTGGGGTTCCCCCAACCCCCTGGGCCATCCAAGCTTCCCCCCACCCCCTGCAGCATCCTCGCCTTGGGTTGGAACTGGCTCCTCATTTTTACCATTATTTGACACAAATCCCTCTCCCCCTTTGACAGAACTTGAGGCTATTTTCTGCTTGCTATTCTTTCTCCACAGAACCTGGCTCACAGTAGTGCCTCAACAAATGAAGTGAGAAAAAATGAACGAACAAACTCAAAGAAGCCACGTGAATGATCCTGCCACCAGAAAGGTCTCTGCTGAGCTCTGAAACCTGAATCGCCCCCAGGGCTGTGAGAATCCGGGGGAAAGCTGCCCATCTCCTTCCAGGCAGGGATTCCACAGCCTCTCTCCACCAGGAACCCCTCACCTCTATGCGCCAGCAACCCCGGGCGTCCACAGCCACTGTGCGGAAACCTGTGCAGCATGCAGCTTGCTAAACCAGTCCCGCGCGCTTCACGTCTACTGCGACCAATCAGGGTTCACCTATTTTTTAAGCTGCCATATTGAACCTTGCTTTAAAAATGGGCTCTATTCCCTGGCCTCTTTCCCCACTAGGGACACCATTCCTGGCCAAGGAAGGGCAGGTGTCCCTGCTTCTGCCCCTTCATTCTTGGAACTGTCTCTCTCTTAAGGAAGGAGTTTCTAGTCTCTGTTCCTAATCTCTGCAGGGAAGTGACTAGAAGGGTCAGGTAGGCTTTGGTACTTCTCCTTTCCATAATCACTGGTTGGAGGAGGTCCAGGCCCAGGGGTTGTGCAGGTGGGCCGTGATTTTCCACTGAATTACAAGTCAGAAAAGCTGGAAGAGTGGGGCACAGCGTGTACATCTGTAATCCCAGCAACTTGGGAGGCTGAAGCAGGAGGATCACAAGTTTGAGGTCAGCCTCAACAACCTAGTGAGGCTTTAAGCAACTTAGTGAGGTCCTGTCTTAAAATAAAAAATAAAAAGGGTTGGGGATGTGGCTCCGTGGTTAAATGCCTCTGGGTTCAATCCCATACCAAAAAAAAAAAAAAAAAAAGATGCTGGGAAGAAAAGTTTGACATGTTATCAAAGTGGCAAAAAAGGCTAATGGATTGTAGAGTCCAGGGCAGACATCGGAAGCATCCGGGACAAGGAAGATCTGAGGGTAGCCTGCCCACCCTTCTGGTCCCAACTTAGTCTGGTCCCTGGGGCCCAGGGCAACAGAGAGGACTGGTTTCTTACTGATAAGATACACCTTACCAGAGGCCATTCTAGAAGAATCACAAGTGGTATTTGGTATTTCCATTGCCTGAGATTTTTCCTCAAATTACTTTAGGGGAATAGGTGTGAATACGGGAGAAAGAAACAATCACCTGTGCCCTAGGAAGTTCAAGGTACAAAGGCGGATTTAGAGAGGAAAGGAAGGCCCTCACAGCATTCCGCAAAATCGCCTCCTCTCAGGAACGAAGAGCCAGCTGTGCACTCTGTCTCGGGCCAAAAACATCACTCCCAGGCCTGGTGCCTGCTCACCACCTGGCAGGTCCTGGAGGATCACTTCATCTCCAAGAGTCGCCATGGCCTGATCCATCAGATGAGAACAGGGGCCCCGGGGAGCTGCCAGGTTGCTCAGAGTAGAGACAATGTGCCCAAGTACCTGGTGAAGCCTCCTGCACAGGGCAGCCCCCTAATGGCAGCCAGCTCCCTTCATCACTATCTCACCCTCATCATCTCAGACATTATCTCCCAGGGGGAGGCCATGCAAACGACTGCTCAGCTCTGCCACCACCGTGGGTCCCACCACAACTGCCTGAGCAAGCCCCGCCACAGTGCAGCTGGTGGAAGGCACGTGGCCGCAGGGCGCTCCCTCGCTGACCTGGACAGCAGAGCCCGCCCCACCCACCCCAGCACCGCACGGCCTCCTCCACAACCTTCGCAGGGTCTAGTCACCTCTTGGGAGCCTCCCACAGAAGACTCCTTTGCCCAGACACGTTGTGCCCGGCTGCCCACTGCACAGCTGTGACTGACTTTCCTTGGCAAGGGAGAAAAATGCCAACTCTGAACCACTCGGACTGCGAGCAGCAAGAGGGTCACACCTCTAAAATCCTTGAGACGATAGAAAGGGCTGGACAAACCCAGAGCCTAGAGCTGTTTTCTGTTGCATGAATGTAAATGCCTCCCACCAGCAGTATCGTATAGATCTCTAGTTTTAAATTCCCTTTAACAAGGAGGCAGGGTGGGGAAGGGAAGAAACCCTGATTTACGGAGCGCCCACCCTGGCCAGGAACTGTGGAGGGGCTTTGCGTCATTTGCATTTAATCTGCACGGTGCCCTTCAAGATAGATACTACCTTTGAGGCTCATTATCTTTGACAAGTTATCTAACTTGTCTCAGGTCAGAGACACAAGGAGCAAGTGGAGACATTCGAACCCAGCTCCCAAGGCCAAGTTCCTCTGCAAGTTTGTCTCCAGAAAGAAATCTTATTCATTTCTTTTTTAACGTCATTACAGAATGCGGATTCAACGTACAGTGGAGTCCTGGTCTTTCAAAGATGTGAGTGATATCAAATTATTAATATCACCTAAGATATATTTAATAGTGTGCCAACTACAGCCATCTAAGAAAGCAGCACGTCTTTGTGGAAATCCGGGAGGCTTAGCAGGACAGGAAGGAAGCTTTATGAAGGCAGCCGCAGGCCTGCAGGGCGATCCCACTGTCGACTAACATCTGAACTTGAAGGGTATGAAGGAATTTAAACTCTCACCCTGACCCCTGCAAAATCCTGACATTCGATTTCTAACACCCCAGCTCCCCTGCACACACAGACCCACACGGTTGGCCTTTTTCCACGTCTGGACACTTTTTAAAACATAACAATTGGCCACATGTGGAAAAGAAACTTCATAGTCAACTGTCAAGTGTCAATACAGGAGCTCTAAGGTTAGAAAATAATCACGACAATTTATACAGAGTTCACTTTATTCATAATAGACCTGTGAATTGAGCTGTTTCTAGGAAAGGCGCAACATAAATCATGTAAATAAATATGTCCCTTGTTCTCGTTCCTGATTCTATCAGCATTTTTCTTAGGAGCTATTTTTAACCTCCTCATAAAACATGTTCACCATAACCTGAAATTCTATATGCATACATTCCACTCAGAAATGACTTGGGATTTATAGTTCTTTCGTTGGACAAGGGGTTAAAGGGAAGCATACACCACAGCTTAGCTCCCTAACTCAGGCCAGTCAAAAAGAAGAAAATTTTTATTCGTAGGATGTGGCAAAAGTCCACAATGGGGTGTGGACTTTCAGGGGAGCCCAAAAGTGGAATAAGTGACACATCCAACCTCTTAAAACTCCTACACGGTGCTAGTTTTCCAAAACCAAAATCACTGAAAATCTAAAGCATGCCTACTTGGCTTAACATCAGTCTTCAAGGATGATCACAGTTTACCCCAGGGACTGAATACCTATTTGTAGAAACAAAATGTAAATGCAAAGGCCTGACATTGATAAACAGAGCCACTGAAAGCCAGTGGTCACGCTGACGGAGCTACCATCTTGGATTTTCTATCACGTCCCAACAAGGGGATAGTAAGCAATCAGAGCCAGGGAGGGAGACCACGTGAAAGCGAGACCTCTGTTCATCTCTGAAGGAGACAGACGGGAAGGACAGCCAGAGAAGCACCCGCAGCCTGTTCAACCACGCTTCTCCTTCACTAAGTGGCCTCGAGCCCCCTTCCCTAACCAAGGCCTGAGTGCAACCAAGCCAGGTCACCCGGGAGCCACCTGGGTTACAGCAGGAGGGAGCGGGCTGGTTCTGGAGGTTCACGGCCCCACTTTCCTCAAAGCAGAAGTCATGGTGCACACAGCTCACATTGTCAGGTTTGAGGGCCCCCAACTGGTCAAAGCCAAGCTCGTGGGGGTCACTCCAACCTGCCAGAGCCACCATGGGCAAAATGGCACTGAGGCGCACTGTTCAGAGCCCACCACTGTTCAGAGCTCAGTGGCCAGTCACAGGGGCTGTGGACCTCACCACAGTTAGTCCAAGGAAAGGCGAGGCAGGGAGGCGGCTGGAGGAGGACGTGGAACCACCTGCCACAGCAACCACCAGCTGCTCTCCAGCTCTCCGGGGGACACGGCAAAGACCGCAGGACCTTAGGCTAAAGTCAGCCCTCAAGGAAAAAAAGAAAGACCACAGACTTCTCTCTACGGCTGCACACGACCCACTGCACCATCTCTGCTAAGAATCAAAAAGGTGCTGTGGAAAGCCAGACCAGCTGCAGCTCCTAGCTCAGAGGAAGCTGGCACCCCCAAATCGACTTCCCACGTCTTCCTTTAGAGACTAAAACTGGCTTAAAGGGGAATGAATGGAAAGTAAGAGGGCTGATGAGCTGGAGCAGGCAGCCTGGAACAGCCACCAGGCTAAGTAACAGTCCACGGAGGGGGTACTGCCTACACTTCACCGAGAATGAACACTGAACAAACTCTTCCTGTTTAAACCCTGCCCCAGCTATTTCCCAACCACGTAATTACTCATTAAGTCTGACTGATATTAGCATCGTTCAGATGGGATGGCGCTGGCTGCGTGAATTCTCACCCTCAACTGGGCCAGAAAGGCTTAAACGACCTTCAGGTCAGGCTGGTGAGGGGCTTTTCACCTAAGTACACCACGTTCAGTCTTTTAGCTGGTTAAAATAAGCAGGCAACATAAACAGAGGCACACCCCAAATTCAGATCAGAGGGAGTCAGTATAGAAATTTATACAACTGACACTTTTCTGGACTTGCCAGATTTTTGCTCTAGAAGTAATATTAAACACAGCTCTTTGTCTACGAATTGTGAAATACTTTATATACTAATAAAGAATGAGTACTTCATTGTGTATTTAACTGCATAAGCCTGCATTTGGTTTAATTGACCAAGAATAAGTCCTTGTTCCTAAGCTAACTATCAAGTTACAGTCAACTCTTAAATATTAACACTCAAATTGAGGAACAAAGATGCAGATAATGCAAAACAGAAGATTATTTTAAATCATTCACTCTTGGTATGCGGATATATTCTTTTTTTTTTTTCCTTTCTTTTAACTTGCAATTAAATGCGTATGGTTGATATTATGGCATTCACAATACTTCTAACAAAGGACTTAAAACCACTCTGGAAGAATCTGACTTAGGGAGGTCTCCATGCAGATCCCACACTCAATTTCTCTGCTATGAACTTTGAACCAACCTGCCCTGGTCCAGGTCAGCACTGCCCCCAAGGAGACTGCTGGGAAAGTGGCTTTTTTAAAAAGCATGCAAACTACTTGTTTCCCAGGTTGGTGCTTTTTGGAATTGCACTTGGCGAGGGTGGGAAAGTAATTAAGGGTTCAGGGTTGGAAAAGCCTTTTTATTTTAGCTCCTACTGGGCGGGTGTAAATAAAGATTCCCTTAATGTCAACAATGCCTTAATTAACCAGAGTAGGTGACAACTCAGGAAGAATTTGAAAGTAAGAGTTCCCTCCTCTCTGTAATCAAGCTTCACTATACTCCAGAATATTAATCAGCAGAATCGCACTTGGCATTGAGAACCACTCCCTTCCTGAATCAATAACTGTTCTAACTCCATTCAGTTGTCCCCATAACAATGGGTGACCCTGGAAACAACCAAGTTTAATCTGCAATATTAACCTAAATCTTCTAGTGTTTTCTCAAGTCAGTTAGGTAGACCCAAGCCACTGTCACCACCTGAGAGAGGGCCCAGAAGACAAATGCACGCCAGGATGTAACACAGGCCAATGCTGCAGTGACTGGGCCAACAGAAAAGGTTCTGCAGGAACTTCTCAGGCACATTCCTCTCTGGTCCAACAGACATAATCTAAACTGAGCTTCCAAGTAAGCAAACCAAAAGCCTTCCAAGATAAGGCCTTCTTTTCAGAAGGTCAGAGTTGAAGATACCGTTAACCCAGGCTGTAGCTACGTTAACCACAGAAGCCAGTCGGAAGGACGGACGGACGGAGACTCACACACATACCAATGTGGCAACTTCAGAACCCAACCTGGAACTGCTCCAGCTGGCTTTCAGTCGTTAGAACCTCCTTTCTCACCCACGATTCAGTTACTTTCTAATCACCTCTCACAGCAAAGCAAAACTCAGCAGGTGACCTAGTCTTAAAGCTCCAATCAGATGGCAATACTGGACCAACAGACAACAGACCTGTGGACCCTACAGACAGCAGGCACTGCTGTCACCTCTGTCCGAGGGCAACTTTCTTCTCCAGTGTCTGCTCCTTGACACTGCACCAACTGGCCCACCCAAGGGACTGGAAAGACCCTTCTCCACTTGCTGGGGACACTGCTAACAATAACGTGCACGGGGCACTTAGGAGATGCCAGGCCCACAGGGGCGATGCCCACACCTGTGATCCCAGGGGGTCGGGAGGCTGAGGCAGGATGGTCACAAGGTCAAGGTCAACCTCAGCAACACAGTGAGACTCTCACATACTTAGTGAGACCCTGTCTCAAAATAAAAATAAAACAGGACTAGGATACAGCTCAGTGAAGTGCCCCAGGGTTCAATCCTCAGTAAGAGAAAGAGGCTCGGCCCTAGGCTGACTGCTCTTTATGTCCAGGTCAAACAGAAATCCAACAACCTTTTGTGTAGCAACCAGTCAGAAGGCTTCTGAGAATAATACTATTCATCAAATGTTAACAGAGATCCCGAAGACCGGTGTGTCAAACCCTCAGATGTCAGAGAAGAAAACTGAGGCCCGGGGCTCTTGCCTTTTCAAAGCCCCTTCCTTGGGGGCCCTTGGCACCTCTCTAAACCGCTTTCTTTCATCTTAGGTCTCTCAACTTGGGATGCAAACCTTATGGGAACTATGAGCCCAGAAAAGTACACACAAGGACATGGTAAAGCGTGACCTACAGTTTCGGGAACTCTGAGTGCTACACCCTGACCCCAAGTGATCCACAGGTCCCCCGTCGGGAAGATCTGCTGTCAACAATGCTTGCGTTGTTGGATATGAATTCTTACACAGAACCCCGGGGGCCTGTCACCCCTTTCCCCTGCTCTTCTTTCTCTGCCTCACCTGTCTGTCCCGGCACGTACACACGTAGTTTAGACTTCCTTCAGTAAGTAAATGTGGTAAAAGAATTCCACCAGGACCATTTTACACTTTATGTTGAAATAAACTCACAATAGCACTGCCCTGGAAATCCAAAATGAAAAGTGACAGTTTTTTTCTAACCTGGGCCATTCCTGAAGCCCACACTGTAGGAAATCCCAGCTCAGCTTCCTCAGCCTGTGCAGAGTCATGGACTCAAGGGAAAGCCGGCAATTAGGGAAACATCCATTTTAATTATTAGCAAAATTAAAGAAGTACAGGCACGACTTTCAGAAACCAGGAACAGTTTCCCTCACATTACGCCCTTTTAAAATGCATCACCACTGCAAATTACATTGGCCCTGATGTCACAGCACAAGTCACAAACAGGCGGTTCCATAATGGCCTGGAGCAGTAGCTTGTACCAGCCCCAGACACAACTCCTCCTCCCAGATCCCCTTTGCAGAGACGGCAGGCGCCGCGATGTCACCACACCTGGCAATTATAAAGTCCAGTGCCTCTGTGTCCCCCAGAGTGCCCCTGCCTCGCTCACAGATTTGGATGAGAAGTGCCTTGGTCCTGAGCCTTTTGTGTGACGCGTGTGCAGGGTCTCCCTAGGGACCCACCCTGCTCAGACTCTCATCTTTGGATGCCGGCACAGCCCTCCTTGTGGATGTCCCTGTTTGGGCCAAGGAGGCTGGGCTTTCTGTCCCCTCCCAACCCACCCCGCGAGCCCCATGCATTCCCACAGCAGCTCAGCTGAACCCAGACATCACACAGGACCAGGCGGGCTCCCAGAGCCAAGCAGGCACCAGGTGGGCTCGGGGCAAACAGGTTCATTAAGTGGCGATGAGAGCCGGGATCTGCCGTTTTACTCTCGGATTACCACTCGAAAATAACTCGGCTACCGATATTCCCTGCTGATGACAGACTCAACGCTGCACCAAGCGGAGGCTCGGCTAATGAACGCTGGGGAAAAGGTTGCAGATCTGCCCAGCTGAACAGGACAGCCAATAGAGTCCTCGCGAGTGGCCTTCCGCTCTTACAGTTAAGTCCCCAAAGACAAAATGCCAATGCCTGCCCTGGGAGACCTGAAGTTCTCAGAGACGAGGGCGACCCCTTGGCATACTCCCTTTCTGGTCTCTCTAGAACAGGCTGCCACTCTGTGGCGCTTGCTTAAGTATTATGAATTACAATGGCTTAGAAGAAGTAGCCTCTCTCCGCAGCACTTCAGAGACTTCTCCATAAACAATGAAAATCAAGCGTCAGCATTTCAGAGGCTGGCGATTTCCCTTAGTGGTCCCCTTTGGTCAGAAAACAGCAATTCTTTACTCTGAAAGCAAAATCCCTCCAGCGAGAAAGCTACTGCAGGAGGCTAGAGATGACCGTCACCTTCCCGAGGCACTGGCTAAAGGGGAGCCGCAGCTGCCTCCCTGCCCAGCAGAGACACACTCAAACCTGCAAACTACACCTTCTGCTGGCCGCCTGGCAGCCAGGAAAAGGGCAGCCCGTTCTGAAACAGGCCTTCCCATGCCCTGCCACGTCGTCCCCCAGCCAAATCCCCCAAACAAACTTGGCACCCTGAAAGCGAAATTAAATAACTTACCTTCCGGCTCTATCGTGGTATCCTCAACTAAATTGAAGGAGGGCCGGGCCCGGGACAAGGTTGCCATGGTGACCACGACCAGGCAGATGAACCGACCCCAGTTGACCATGGTTACGGTGCCAATCCCCAGTCCTCTTCCATATCTCCATGTGGACGTTAATCCCATCTGCACACTTCCTCCAGGAGCATGGACCGCCGGCAGGGCCTCAGCCCACGGGGGGCTCAGCAGGCAGGGCGCTGCGGTGGGGCTGGGCTCCCTGCTGTGCTGCTGCAGCAGCCACTGAAAGAGAGAGATGCGGCCGGTCAGTGCGGTCCTCCCCAGCGCCACTCACTTGGACCCAAGGGGGTAAAGCCGTTCCTCGGCATCGGCAAAGGTCTTCCACCTGAGCTCACCTCGGAGCACAGGTGTGTCCACCAGATGGGTCCACAAGACGTCCAGCTGATCTTTTTTAAAGAGCACTTTTAAGAAACAGAGATAAAACAGTAGCTACACGGCCCAGAGCAACACGCACTGCCCCGGGGGTTAGGCAGTGTGCTCTTCCTCCATCCAACATCGCCTCTCCCAAAGGCAGAAGAGACGCGACCTTAGTTTCAAGGGCAACTACAAACACAAGTTAAAAATGCTCGGGTTGGCAGAACCTGCCTCGTTAACTCCTCGGTCCAGCTGGGCTCTCGGAAGCTGACTGGCGGCGGCGGCTGCCTACAGCCGGGGTTTCAGCTGGGCTGGAGCTGGCGGAGCGTCCAGCAGCACTGCAGCCCCAGAAAGAAAGGAGGCCAGCGGAATCCAAAGAAACCCGGGAAGACTGCAAAACATTCCCACCAGTTTACACTTGTCAGGATTCATTTTCAAATGCAGACGTGTATTTCAATCTTTCGCCAAGCAGCCCCTTACAAAGGACCAACAGAACGGCAATACATTCAAAGCAGCTGATCCAAAAAGGGATTCAAAGCACAAATTCCTTTCCAGGGACTCAATGGCAGCAAAGGCCTACTAAATGTCCTCGACCTATGTCAAGGGGCTTAAGCAACAGCAGATGCAAACTCTGATGAATAATGCAGGAGGTTCGTAGTGACCATGATGAAATCTAAGTTATCGTGGTAAGTGATGGCCCCGGGAACTTTCAATATGCTCACCTACTGGCAGCAAAGTTGCCAAGCGGAACTCAGCTTACTATTCTGTTCCACCCACTTGATCCAAGGCAAAGAGAAGTTTCCAAGCAAGCTCAAAACAATCCAAATAACTTTAAATTCATTCGGTATCTTCAGTGATCGTGTTGGAGCAAAATGCACAAACTTTGGAGAACTTGAATAAAGCAATCCCCAGAAAAGGTAGATCAACCTTGGGCTTCAAAGTCTGTAAACCACATGAAGGAACCACATTTTATAAGACTGGGGGCGGGCTGAGACCTACAACAGGAACTTCTCTACCCCTCTGCTTTTAGCATGAGGACTTCATGTTTCAAATCACGACCTACAATTGCAACACTGCCAGGGCCTCCCTAAAGCTCTAGCCTAAAAACTGCTTCTTTTAGCCTTGACTGAGGATGGCAACAAGTGCTGGCAAAGGGGATGCACCATGTCCAAGGGCGAGACCGCGAAAACCTCTGCGTTAAGGAAAGCACAGGGCAAACAGCAAGAAATGTGAGCCTGTGCATGAGTTGTGTGTTCAGACTGCTTGAAGCATTTCTTCCCCCTAACTTCTCTAAAGATAAATCTGTATCTATTTCTACATACATGCGGGAGGAAGGTACACAAACATTCTCATCGATTTACTAAGCATCTCCACAATGCAGGGGAATTTTCTGCCTCTGGGGCAACTTGAGTAACAGGCTTGCTTACGTCCTGGCAGGAGGTCTTGCCCCCAGCTGCCTCCCCAGCCACCTCACCAGCCAGCACCTGCCCCTGCCCAGCAGACACTCCTTAGCCCTAGGCGGACAAAGGTGGACAGTGCCCCTGGCTGAATATCAAGCCATTCACCTGCCCCCACCAATCGGACTAGAAACTTGAATTTCAGCCCTGTGCAGGATCAGGCCCATGGCAGACCCCTCCTCAAATCTCTGGAAGGCGGAGACCGAAGGCGGCAGGTCTGCACAGCTCCTCACCAGAGGGGACAAAAGTGTAGTGCGACCTCCTAGGCAGGATAATTAGGTCCCGAGGCTCGGTGTTGGGAACACAGGCCCAGCATGCTGCTGGCGGCCACAATCCCGGCTTCCTGCCTTCAATACCATAATCCTTCCTGGAGTCTGAGCCCCAGTGAAAGCCCCAGCGTGTTTATTTTTCCCCCTGAAAGGGAACTCTCTGCTCAGCCTGTGTGCGGGAGGAGTTGTCACTCTGATGGATGGCTCTTCACGGTCACCCGCCCCTCTGGTCCATTTTCACCTCAGCACAAGCCTGCCCCCAAAGACAGGCAAAGTGACCCACAGAAAGAGCCTGGCTGGGCAGTGGTCCCCACACCAGACCTGTGCTGGGTTCTTCAAGGTAGCAGAACATGCCCAAACCCCCACCCTTCCAGAAGGCAGGCCAGCAGAGCCCGGCCTTACAGGACTCCACCTGTCCTTTGCTAGCTCACCAAATTTTGTTCTGGGGTAGCTTTTGCATGAGCAAAGTCAACAGTGCCAGAAAAGGCCGGAGATGCTGGCCTTAAGTGCACCACGTCCTCCCAGGAAGCCTCCCTACTGGCCAGAGCTGTGTAGGGCAGAGAGGTATCAAGGAGTCAAGTGTAGGGAGGAAGGAAAAATTCCTCAATCTACTGAAATTTCAAAAAATACAAGCAGACCCAAGACCACAATAGCTGTGTTAATGCTTGAAATCCACTGAGCACTCGGGAGCAGCTTAGGGGTGCTCACCGTCACCACCCCGGTTTCATTGTAACATTTCTTTCATTTGTCTGCTTGGAATATCCTGTTTTCTCCCCCAACTCGGGGCGCTAAAGAGCTCAGAGAAAAATCTGCATTTTAATTGACATTCCAGCGAGAGGGAGAGGGGCGCCTGATTGCTTTTCTATTCAAACTAAACAGGCTTTTCAGATGAAAATGAGTCGAAGCTGGTGGAAGATTTACAGGGATTTGGGACCAAGGGGACAATGGAGTTTTAAATGTTGATAGCGTTTCACACCAAACACATAATGGGTGCCCTGAGTCTGAAAGCAGGTTTGCCTTTAAGGGTGGGTTTTATTGAGCTGGGGAGAGGAAAGACGGTCTTGGAGGGGAGTTTCAAGGGAAAGGCTGCGAGCGCAGCGGCGGAGGGCGGTCGCTCCCGGGCCGCCTTCTGCGCCAGCACCCCTGGCCGCAAGGGTCGGAGCCAGCGCCACGCAGGGCCCTCGGCCGACTCCGCGGCGCAGTCCCGGCGCTGAAAGAATGAGCGCGCAAGTTAGAACTCGTCTGCGCTTTCGACATCTCCGAGCGGCAGCAGGCGGAGCAGGCAGAAGAACTAGAAAACGTCGGGCCAGCTCGCCCCCTAGCCCCAGGCGCGCTGCGCTCCCACCTACGCCCACGGCGGCTGCGGGCGAGGGGTGCCCTGCACCAAAATCCAGGACCCGAGCGCCCCTCCCCAAAAGTGCCACCCTTTAGGAAATGGCCCTGCCCACCCCCCTAACACACACAGCGGCTCCCTCCCGGGAAGGTCGCCCCTCGGGACTTGGATGGGACCGGGCGGGCGCTCCACGGGTTCAGGAACGAGGCACCCCGAGGATGCCCCTCCCGAGCCCCAGCCAGAGGCGCAGTGCCACCGGCAGGCAGCCCCAGCTGCACGCCCGCTCCGAGCGCGGAGGAAGGTGCGCAGCCGGCAGGACTGAGACCGCCGAAGTTTTGACAGGGTGTGGGTGTCAGCCGCAGAGGCCGATGTCAGCATCTGAACGAGGGCGCTGGAGGCAGGTCGCCCCAAATGCCAGCCGTCAGCACACACCCTCCTCCCCATCACCTATCCAGCCAAAGGGGGAGGACAGGGAGCGCCCCCACCGCGCCCCCTCCCCCTCGCCCTCCGCGGGGGCACCGCGCGCCCTGCGCCGCGGGCTCCCACGGCGCCCACTCTCCCGGCTGGCGAAGCTCCCGGAGGCGTCCGGCGCGGCGATTACCTTGAATGGCAAGGCTCCTCCTCGGTCTGTGCTGTCCCGAAGCCCGGCGTGGGTCGGGATGCAGCAGGCGACGAGCTCGGGGGGAAACTCCAGCGGGAGAGCGGCGCTCGGGTCCCGGGGGGCGCACAGGCTCCGCGGCTTCACGCGCGCCCCAGGCTGCGGAGGAGCGCGGGCATGACGCCGCGACTGCCCTCGGATTTGGGGAGCGAGGGGAAGAAAGGGCTCGGGCTCGGCGTTTCCTCCTCCAAACTTTGCTCGCAAGTTGCGAAAGCTCGGGACGCGCAGGGAGCCGCGGCCTGGGGCCCGGGGGCTCGCGGCCGCCCCCGCCAGCCCGGGGAGGAGTCGCCGCGCCGGGCCAGGTACGCCGCCCGCAGCCGCGGCGCCGAGCTTTGTGGCGGCCGCGCTCGCTCGCCGCGCTCCGCTCCGCACCGCCGCCCGCTCGGCTCTCCGGCGCTCTCCTGCGCCGCGCCCGCGCCGCCGCCGCCGCCGCCCGCGGGTCACGCCCCCGCTGAAACCCGAGCCGTTTCCTGGACGGCGGCGCCCGCTCTGCCAATCAGCGCCGGCCGGGCCGCCCCGAGCCCCGCGCCGCTCCCGACGCCGCGGAGCCGCCCCGAGACCCCGGCGGGGAGGCGAGGGGCCCGGCCGTGGTGGCGGCGGAGGGGTGCCAAAGTGTCCTCCCAATAAGGCCTGGTCCGCGCCCCGCGCCGCCGCCCCCTGCCTTCCCGGGCGAACGAGGCTGGCCAACGGCTTGCCTTGCGGTGTTTTATGTCAAGTTAGGAAACAGATGACAGAATGTTCTACCTTAAAAAAGTCTTGGTTGTACTGGAGCGAGAAATTTAGTGCAACTGAAGCTTTTGGAGAGGAAGCAACTTGCAACTGTTTGCAGGACGACGTTGCATTTTTGTGTCCCAAACAACGTCTACCGAGGCCCTTCTATGGAAAGGGCATAGTGAATAGGTGATTTTGCGTAATTCGCTCAGCTACCCTTCAGGACAATCTTCCCGGTTTCTGATAGAGACTGGGGATCAGAGAGGTTAAGTAATTTACCCAGAATCACACAGCCTGGCTACTGGTTGAGCCTGACTTCTTAGCAAAAGCCAAAATCTGAACAAAAAAGAAAAGAAAAAGTGTTGTTTAATATTGTATATTTGGATTAATAGAAATTCGAAAGACACTCAAGAGGGTCTGGGGAGACCCTGGGTTTGAAGCACAGGCAAGAGGAGTGGAGGGCAGGGAGAGACTAAAATCTCAGCTACCATCAACAGCTCTATGACCTTGAGCCAATCAATTCCTCTCTCTGAATCTTAGATTCTTTAACTGCAAAAAACTTATTTCTGATTCGTTAACTGAACACCAGGCTGTAACTGCCCCAAGTTCATATTTTCCATTTGTTTTTTTCACTAGGCCCTGTCTTCTGGATAATTTACTTTTGAATAAAAATAACTCTCCCTTCTCTCTCCTGAGCAGTTGTGCGTAAGTTCAAGGCCACATAGATTAAAACCTTAATCGTTTTCTTTAGAAAAGGTCAGTAAACCCAGAAATGCTTTCGAATTCTCCTGAGGCCTGAAGACTGAAGGAACCGGAGAACAAACCCAACCTGTGACATCAACTCCCCCTGCCTTTGAAGGGGCAGTTGCCCCTGGCTGACAACATTGCACACTTTATGATGTCTGCGGAAATATTTCTTGAGATGCCACCTGATTCGAAAGTCATTTTGGTCACAGTAGAACCTGCAAGACTTTCACACAGATCACTTAGGACCTGGGAGTAACCCGTCCATTTAAATGCCTCAGGCACATGGCTACCAAATTATAGTTTGGAAATTTGACAGCGAAAACAGTAGTCTACTTCTCGAGTGAAACTATCAGTCAGGATAGACTTAGCAGGAGGAGTATATTTTGGGTCAAGTCCCCTAACCTGGGTCAGTCCCAGGACCTTTTAATTAGTGGACACTTCATGCTGGTGAGGCTGGGCCATTCCCTCCCACCCGGTTGTTCTCAAGTTCTCAGACCTGGGATCACAAAAGAGATGTGTCTGAGTGTCTGCCTGCTCCGAGCTGGCACTTACATCTTTATACTTCCCACCAATGGGAAACTGGAGAGTCTGGGGACAGAGTCCTTTCCCATCCTGCAATGGCTCCATCAGCCTTTGAAACGCTGTTAACACATTCTCACATAAATTAATGGTGCAGGAAGCCGGGTCCCTCTCTCCCATTCAGCAATAGCTTGATGCTCGCTGAATGGAAAGGAAGCCTCTGCCTGAAAATGACAAGTCAGGACACCTAAGAACACTCTAAGGCCAGATGCAGTTTGCAGAGTTTATTCTCCATGGGGTGAAAAGACAGCAATCTTTCCAAAGCCCCGGCTTCCATCCAGAGGCTCATTTTGAAGTGGGCAAAGCCCACGACAGCAAACTTCAGTTCTGAGAGACGCACAGGCACGTTTGGAATTTTTTTTTTTTTTTTTTCAAAAAAATCAATTCTGGCATCATATTTAGACTTCAAGTGACCTCAGACGGTCGGGGAAAGCTTTCACACCAGCGAGGCTTCTGAATGAGAAAATAATCTCTTTACAGTTTTTTCTCTTCCCCCTTCAAGTGGCTGGAACCCCTTTTGTTCCGGGGCCTCCCTTGAATGGTGTTGCTAATAAGCCTATTAATGGGCTTCCACGGCCGAGTGTGAATAGGTAAATAAGCCCCAATCTGTTGAGGTTCTGGGGCGAGGGCAGAAAAGCCAGCAAGAACTAAAGGGGACAGTTTGAACCGAGCGACCAAGGCCAGCACAGGTTTCGGCTGAAAGAAGCGCCAGACAAGGGCGCGATTCACCGTCCTCCGCCCCCTGCTGGGGCGCCTTTCTTCCCAATTTTACCCCCTTTACAAAATGTCTTGAGTCGGCATCCCCCCTCTTCTTCCCCCGAAAAGCCCTGAGACGCCCTTCTTTCTTCCTCTCTCGTAATGATACATCAATGGGAAGGAGGGACACCCAGGACACCGGAGCTGGATGCCCCAGCGCTTCAAAGGGACAGATTGCGCTGCCGGCCGGTTGGTGGTGGGAAGCGAGAGGCCGGGGGGTGGGACCCTCGCTGCCACGGGCCTCCCTCTCTGCGGACATTGGAAATTTTCCTTTTCATAATTTGTTTTTTAATGGGTGGCTGTTCCTTCACCCTATTGAAAGGCTAGATGAATAAGGGCTGTGACATTTAAGGGCTCATGAGCCCTGCCGCGGGCTGGAGGGGGGGGAGCTGCCTGCAACGCTATGAATTTCATTCCTTAGGCGACATCTCAATAATGTCCACCGCATGAAAGAAGCACCGGAGAGCAGGGATCCAGCCCGGTCCAGGCCTTGAGAAGGCCACTACTCCCGGCGGCCAGGGAGGGGCCGGGTCCCTGGCAGCTGCCGCCAGTCTTCAGGAAGCTGGCATTTAACTGAAGCTAAATCATCGATCCCAGCGCAGAGCCCCTCAAAGCTTCTCAACCGCGAATGGGCCTGAATCTCCAAGCCAAGACCTCCCTGGAGAGAGTCCTTCCTGAAGCACGCCTCCCTGGGAGGTGGCCCGCCCTGCTGCCTGAGTGTGAGAAGCTGGGGACAGCGCTCTTCAATAGCTGGGTGACTCGGGGACAGTTACTTGAGTTCTCAGAGTCTTCCATTCTCTCAGCTGCAAAATGTGAGAAAGAGAGGTCTCTTGGCGGTAGCTGTTGAACGGGCTCCCTAGGAGGATGAACAGGTGAGGACAGGACCGACTCCAGACATTTTGGATCAGGTGCTAGTCAGGGTTTTCTCCTGGGACTACTGGAGGATTAAACAGTGAAGAGCCTGGAACCAGCAGCCCTGCAACATTATTATTATGTTATTACATTGTTGTTGTTGTTGTGGACCTGGTTTTAACAGCCTGAGGCTATTGCTCCCCACATCTCCACCCACCCTCCTGGCCCTGCTGAACCTCTCCTGGGCACCCGAGATGACACTTGTCCCAGGAAGGCAGTCTCAGCTGCTGTCCAGAATACTGTCCTGAGCTAGGCTTTGCTGCAGTCCTGGGGAACCCTGCTCCCACCCCCGATCCCTGCAGGGGGAGAGGTGGCACTTTTCACAATGGAGGACACGTTTGGACCCCAAGAAAGAGCTTCTTTAAGACTATGAGGGGCATCTGAACAAAACTGGCCAGGGTGCTGTGCCCCGTTGCTGTTTCTTGTGGTTTGAGAGACATGGTAGTGACTCCTAAGGAGACCTGCCATGGTGAGGCGTTCCCCAGGACACCCTCAATCACCCAGCCAGGTGATCCCACCCACCCACGTCAGGGGCAGGCCTCTTGCTCTCCACAGAACCGAGATATTTTCAGTAGAACTCATTATTTCCCCAAACATTATTATTTCCAGAGAATAATGGAGTCAGCTCACCTCCCTCCCTTCAAGTGTTCTGAGAAGCATTTGTGTTAGGGTTATTGTTGCTGTAAATGAAGCACTTTCAAGTTCAGGTGCATCAGATGCTCTGACACCTCTATTCACATACCTATAGTTTCATCAGTTGAATTTGCATGGTCTTCAAAATTGGGGAAGAATTCAGGGCCATTTTGTGGCTCATAGGATGATAATTATCCATGATATTTTTAAAATATATGGAAGTGGGAACTGTTTCTGAATTGCCAAGGTTTGTGTTGAAGAAGTTAATGCTTAAAAGTCTTCTGCGCATCTGTCATTTACCAAGGGTGACCAGGTCTGTTGCTCGAAATGCAATGAAGCAGCAATTTGGGAACCTTGATTGCATTCCAGGGCCCCCCAAAAGCAAAAGCCACTACAAAAGATAGTGGGAGAATAACTGGGAGCCTTTTAATGTGTCTGGATATCAGGAATTGTTATTCATTTGCTTAAGATTACGGCAGCTTGGTTTTGTTGGAAATGCCAGTGTTCTTGGTCTTCTCCATGCCAAAGTCTGAGGATTAAGTGTCTGGGTATTTGTATCAAGTGGCTCGAGAGAAAGGGCACAAACACAAGATAAGCAAAATGGTCACTTGGCCTGTCCTGGCCCACAGCATACCGTGCTTGTGGTCATATCCTTTTGACTTTTCTGACTGTCTGAATAATTTCATAATAAAAAGCTGGAGAAAACACCAGGGAGGATATTCTGGAGTTTGGCCTCAACGCCGCCCTCTTGTGCCACATGCCCCCTCTGGCCCAGGCAAGTCCCCACCTTTGGCCCCTGGCATCTGCCAATCTGAACATATGAAGCAAACGTGATTGGCCAATTAACGGATTAGCCAAACCAGTCAGATGCAACGTTTACAAAGCCCAAAGCCTCCAGATATTTGACGAGCAAGGTGGGTTGTGGAAGGAGCCCCCAGCCAGGGCACACAAGGCTTGGGTTTTCATCCCAGTGCTGTCAAAGGGCTACTGTGTGATTCCAGGAAAGTCACTGAGCATGCTCCAACCTACCCCCATCCTTAGCTTCACCTTCTTTTGTATAATGGAGGTCCCCCTCCTTCTAGCTTAAAAGATAAACTTACATATATTCTCTGGCCCACCTCTGAACATTCCCTGCCTCCACCTTGAGATCCAAAGAAGCTCAAACTTGTCATTTGCACATCATCCAAGGTTGACCTGGTGTTACAGGAACTCAGCGTCCACGTTACAGTATCTTGAAACCACAGTCTCGGAACAGTGCAGTTGACCCCTGTCTACTGGTAACGAGTATCTACCGGAAAAGCCCTGTAATCCTGGCCCGTTGCTGTGTAGGAGCAATTTATGGCCTGTCATTTCTTTGTTGCAAAGACTCCGTGCCTTTCCATCACCCCCACTCCCCACTTCAGGACCACCTCCACCACAACAAGGCTCCCAGCGGACCAGAGAGACACTATGCAAGTGGCTTTAGCCGGGTGGGCAGATCAGGGAGAAGTATCCCGTTCTGTTCCAGCTCGGGCCCCTACCCTCCTCTGCTCCACTGTCCAGTTCAGTAACCACCAGCCCACATGACCGTTTAAAGGTAAATTAGCTAAACTTGAGCTCCGTGGTAGCACCAGCCACATGTCAAGAGCTCCATAACCACGTGCACCTAGGGCAGCCATGTTGGGCGATGGAGACCTGATGGGGAGTATTTCCACCACGGGAGACACTGTGCTGGACTGGACTGAAAGTGTCCTGTTTCCACTCCCTCCTCCAAGCAGTCCGGGCTGCCAGTGGGGTGCAGACCAAGAACTCTATTTCTCAGGATGAGAGCAGTATGGGGGACACGCAGGACAGGACCTGGTTCAACAAACAACACAAGTTCACAGTCGGCAGCATCCCCTCCAACCTGGCACCCTTGATGCAGCCCCTGGTGTCAGAGGGACCTTCTCCGGGCCCCAAGTTCCTCTCTGAGTAGGTTACTGTTCCCCTGGGTCCTCAGAAACTCGCGTCAAAGCTGTGAGCCTGGAGCCCGAGGATCTAGTGAACTGACAAACTGGGACCCTGGGGAGAACCCAGTAGGAACCGACCTGGGGTGAACACTGGGGAGAAGGGATTCACTGGGGACCCCTAAATTATCACACCAGGGCAGGCTGGCCTCCAGCCCCATCTCTGGCCTCAGGGCTGGCCCTGCCTGGCTAGTTTGAGCAGTGGAGGGCTGCGATTGTACCCAGTGGGCCCTCAGCAGATGGCTGATGGCCACCACTGAGCCCCTGCAGGTTCCCACTGTGGCAGCTGGGGAGCCATTTATACAGGGTTCGCACACAGTGGTCGAGGTAGGTTTAGACTCGAGGAGGTAAAAGCCATTTTAGGGCAAGGCCACCTCGGCAGTGTGGGCTTACTTGTAACGATCTGATTTCCGCAGACCATTCTTTTCTGTGGATTTGTGCGGCTTTGTTAAACTGCTTCCCGAGGGTGCCTGTCTACTTTGTCCAAATGTGAAAAGAAGTTCCCTTTAATAAACCAAAGGGGGAGAAACGAAGGCGCCAGGATCCTGGAAAACTCCGGGAAGGAGCCGGAGAACACAGCGCAGGACGCACCGTAAAACCACAAACCCAGTAACCCTTTTAGAGTCCCAGCGCTCTTATATTTGTCTCCAGGATGGGGAGAAAGGCCATCAAGGGGGAAGAGTTCTTTAACAGACTTCTAGGAGGACCCTCGAGCAAAAATTAACTCCTTCGCGGGGTCCGCTGTCATGCAAACAGGTGGCTCAGGGGAGGCAGGTCGGGCCCCAGGGATCCTTTGTTCTCCGGGCTCCGCGCAGGGACGCGCGCAGCGGGCGCCAGCGCCCCCTTGTGGCAGTGGGCGTCTGCGCGGGCAAAGGGTGGAGGCGCCGGGGACGCGCAGGGCAGGGTGCGGGGGCGGGAGGAAGGCGGGAGCTTCCAGGCCTCCAGCAGCGCGGTCTCGCGGTCTCCCGGCGTCCAGCCTGGCCTCGCGGTCCTTCGGGCGCAGGTGATGAGGGATGGATGTCGAGGCGTGCCTGCAGCAGGAATTCTCATGCTTGCCCCAGCACAGCTGGAACGGCATGTCCTGCCCAAAGGTGGAATCCTGCAGGGTCATGGGGTGACCATGACCTGGAGTGTCACTACCTGCTCTTCCTCCTATCGGCAAAGTGGCTTTGCCCTAGAGAGGTCGCCCCGCGGTTCCTGCTGGTGGTGGCTTCTTTCCATCTGGATCAACGAAGCTAAGGACATGCAGCCCAGCTTCTATTCTGGCCCTTGTCCACCTGGGCAGCCAGCATCCCTTCCCACCAGCTGCCCCCACCCAAGGCAATCAGTGCCAGCTCTTTGCTGTCTTCTCTGGAAATCCACCACACCACCCTCCTTCTGCATCTCCACCCCTGCCCTGGAGAGGGACCTTTCTCTAGTCTCTTCTCTGCCAGCCACCCTGCCCTTTCAGCAGGTCAGCCAGAGCTGTAGTGGTTGCCCACCTGCAGAACCACAGCAACTGCCTGTGAGCACAAAGTGGGGCCTGCTGGAGGACGTTCACTGGTGCTCACCAGATTCCAGCCACATCAATGGGTATTCATGTTTCAGGCACAAGGATCCTGTGAGGTTGTGACCCCCCAAGGTAACCAGGGGGGCCCTCAGCTTGGTCGAGTTTACGCAGTCACAGGAAGGAGCGTGGCTTTGGAGCTGTATTTCCCTGGGGTAGGGGATGCATCCCGGTCTGACCTGCACCAGCTGAGCATGGGCCCTACTTCTGCCCCTTCCTGGTATCATCTCCTTTGTAGAATGAGATACCATTGGCTCTTCGGATCTGTGGCTTCCAATATCTGCAGATTCAAACTCGAAGACAACGATTGGGAAAAACATTGCATCTGCACTGAATGTGTGTAGACTTTTTGTGTGTTTCATTATTCCCTAAACAATATAGAATAACAAGTACTTACAGAGTAGTTAGGCAATAGGAGGTTTTGGAAGTGGTCTGGAGATAGCTCACAGCATCTGGAAGGATACATGTAGGCCATATGCAAACTCCATGCCATCTTCTGCAAGGGCCTGGAACCTCTGCAGAGGTTGGCATCTGTGGGTGGTCATGGAACCAGCACCCCACAGAAACCAAGGGATGATGGAAGGCTAGCAGCCTGTGCAGATTGAATGGACTGCTTTAATGAAGTCCATGGTTAATGATCAATACACATTATCTGGTGTTATTTCCAGACTCGGACATTGGGACCTCCCTTGCTGGAGCCCCATCCCAACCCTGGTCTTACTTCCTGCTACTTTTCTCTCCTGTGACCCTGAACAAGTTGTTCAGCCCTTCTGAGCTTCTGTGTCTTTATTTTTAGGCTGTGACTATTAGATTAACCATCTTCGAGATTTACCTCTAACACTATGGGATTCAGGAGTGACTTACACTGTCTGGGGCAGAGTGCTTACTCTCTTTTTTCCAAAGGTCTCTCAACATCACACAGAAAGTCATCCCCTTGTTAGCTCATCTTTACAGTCAGCAGATTCTTCACTTTATCCAACCAAGGCTTCATTTGTTTTAAATTCCCCTTTGTGCTATCTTCTGTGGACAAGGAAAGGATCCATTTATTTTCTTTGTAAAAATCTCCTTTATGTTTCAAATCAGAAATAAAAGACAATTGTTAGTCTCATCATCTCCAAATAAGACACAACACCGCTCAGAACATGGAGGGACTGGTCGCCAAAGTTGGCAGATGAAAATACAGAATGTCCAGTGAAATTAAAATTCCAGATTTTAAAAAGTTTTAGTACAAATGTGTCCCTGATGTTCCATGAACATACAGTGTATAGAACACAATTTGTGGTGATTTGAAATTCAGGTTGAACTGAGGATTCTTCTCCGGCAGCCCTAGGCTGGGTAGGATCCACTCTCTGAGGACAAGTGTCAGGGCAGGTTCAGGGGAGGCAGGCTTTCCTCCCACAACCACTGAGAACTTCTTCCATCCCAGACCCCTGCCAGAGAACTCCTTTAAGTATGGGGGACGGGCTTGTCAGAACTCTGCAGCGTCTCTCCGGGGTTGGTTTCCAGGCCACTGTTCTGCAGTTTGGGCCTGTTTCTAAGTGACTGTATTTATGTATGATTTATGTATTGTATTGATTTATGTATTTATGTGGTGAGGAGGATGATCATCTGTTACGAATTCATGTTTCCTCTTGAATGAAGTACTGAGCCTCGGTGTTGAGCCTGTGCTGTTGGGACTGATGACATTTGATGGTCAAGCATGCCTCTGAAATGTGCAGCTGTGGTCAGTTCTTGCCACAGTGATGGCCTCCACAAAACCCCAACCTATCACGTCACGGGTTCCACCAGGAACCAGACAGAGTGGTGACTGTCATCAGGTCCTTGGCAGCTGGTCTCTGGTACCTGTTCTCAAGAGGAAGTCTGGCCACGCCCAGAGCCCAGTGGCCGAGTACCCAAGAAATGATGTCTCCTGGTTTCTGCCTTCTTGCCCCGGGCTAGTGCAGGGACCTGAGAGGGACTGGCCACAGAGCCTATGCCAGCAGCCCCTCAGCTACCACGGCTCCCTCGCCCTTTCTCTGCCATTGGATGAGGAGCTCAGGGGTAAACAGAGCCTTGTTCAAGATGGAGACACGTGAGATCCTGCTACAAATGTGCCCCGCCCTCAGCTCCCTTCTAGCTGTTTCTAGTGCCAGCCCTGCTATTTTTCGACTCTGGTCCTCAGAGCCTGCTTTCTGCCACGCCCAGCAATCCCCTGTGACTCCACCAGAGTCAGCCACCTGCTGTCAGCACCACCTGAAACCATCTCAGGTCCTGGTCATGTCTTGCCCAGTGCCACTACTCTAGACTCACTTTACCTACTGTCTACCACTGCACAATTCCTTAGCTTTGGATGGGCTTTGGTAAGCCTCATGGGCTTTGGGGTCAGCAGACTTGGATCTCTGTCTCTGAACTTGGGCAAGCTCACCTAACTTCTTGTTTTAGTCAGCTTTTTCCCTGCTGTGGCTTAAAGGACCCAACCAGAACAACTGTAGAGGAGGAAAGGTTTATTTGTGGGCTCATGGTTTCAGAGGTCTTCGTCCATAGAAGAACGGCTCCGTTCCTCGGGGCTCAAGGTAAGGCAGAACATCATGGCAGAAGAATGTGGCAGAGGAAAGCAGCTCACATGATGATCAGGAAGCAGAGAGAGGGGTCTCCACTCACCAGATACAAATATATGTCCCAAAGCCGCATCCCCAATGCCCACCTCCTCCAGCCACACTCGACCACTTCAGTTGCCACTCAGCCCCACCCGGGATTAATTCACTGACTGGGTGAAGACTCTCGCAACCCCTCACTTCCTCTGAACCTTCTTGCACTGTCTCACAGGTGAGCTTCTGGGGGACACCTCGTATCCCAACCATAACTCCTCTCCTGCTGTGCCTCAGCTGCTACCCCTGTTTTGTGATGGTTAAGTCACTTCCTGTGGCTGCCATCATGAGTCACCACATACTTAAGGGCTTCACACATGTGACCTACGGCCTCACGGCCATAGTCAGAAGTCCAGGTGGGCTTTGCCAAAACGGAGATGTCTCCAGGGCCCTGTTCCTGTTCCTCGGAGGCTCTGCGGAAGAATCTGTCCTGTGCTGCGGAGCCCAGGTCCCTTCCCTATTAGGGCAGCCAGCAGGGAGCCTCTGTCAGCTCCTTCCTCCATTTTCAAAGCCCACAAGGACAACGAGTCTCTGCCACCTGGCTTCTCCAACTGGAGAGAGTTCTCTGCTTTGAAAGGCTCAGGGGACGAGATGGATCTGACGTCAGATGCTGGGGTCTTTTCACTCAACGACGATGGGAACAAAATCACTTGAGCTGAGTGAAAGGGCAGGCGAGACTTTCCCTGGGGCTTCCGTTCAGGAAGGGAGACAGAGCTCCATTGAGAAGATGTCAGGCTGGTTCTCTGAACCAAAGAAGGGAGCCCGTCTTATGGGTTACTTGCAGGGGTGGGGACGCTATTGACTTAGGTGTACTCAATTCAGGCGTCTTTCCTGTGCTAAGGTAAGTTACCCCTGCTGCTCAAGAGCACGCATAGAGGGCTCCCTGCTCAATGATGCAAAGCTGGCACATACCACGCCTCCTGGGGTCTGCTGTCAGGCCAAAACCCAAGACCCAGAAGTGCATCTGTCCCTTGTCCCCATGGTGGTCCATCTCGGGTTGGCCCAAATAATCTCCCTATTTTAAGGGAATGTTAATTCCCTTCCCATTTGCAAAGTCTGCTTTTTTAGATTCTGGGGACTAAATCAGGGGCATTTTTTTTGGGGGGGGGGTCCCTTGATCCACTTACCTGGATAATGAATTTGCAGGGGAAATAAGGTACATTCTTTTCCTAGGGCACAAACCAGGTGCCTCGATACCACAGGAATGTCCTGTCTCAGATTTGGTTGCTTGAAGTTCCAGATCAAGGCAGGCTGGGCTGCCTCTGAAGCCCCCAGGAGACCCCTTTCCCTCCTGTTCCGGCTCCTCGTCCCGGCCAACGTCAGCACCCTCAGCTCGCCACTGCAATGCCTGCTCACTGCGCCTGTCACCACAGCGTCCCCCTGGTGTGTCCATATCCAGCCTGATCTTTTTATTAGGACACCTGTCAGGTTGAGTTAGGGCTGGCCTTGTACACTTGTCTTAGTTTGATGACATCTGCCACAAAGATCCTACTTCCAAATGAGGTCACGTTCATAGACACTAGGGGAGAAGACCTCAACATCTATCTTAGGGGGTCATGATTCAACCCCAAACACAGACAAAGCTGAAAAAGCAGTTAGCACAGGGCCTGATTCTGGCTGGCTTAATAAACAGTAGCGGGAGGCAGTGCCCAGGTCCCGTCCCCTGGGTCACTGTGAGCACAGACCAGGAAGGCAAGTGAGCGTGGGGCTGGAACTAGAGAATTGTGTCTGCTCCTGGCCTTCCTTTCTGGCCAGCCGCGCCCACCTTGAGCTCCTCCTCCAGCCCCTTACTCTGTGTCCCCTGGCCCAGCAGCCGTCTCCCCTCTCCTGGTTCATCCAAAGGCACGTTGGCCACCATCCAAGTCCCACTGTGCTGGAAGGCCACCCTCAGGTAGGGCAGGTTGAATGAAGACAGGGGCTGGGGATTCAGGGCTGCCCTTGAGCCCCGCTCCTCCCTGGCTGACTGGAGAAAAAGGAAGGAGCTGACTCGAGGTCTGCAAGGTTCCCAAGAAAAGCAATTTGGGGACAAGAAATGACAACCTCTGCCTTTCCTGGTCCAGCGACAGTCTGTCTAGTAAATGTGAACTGCTTTCCTAGGAAGAAAACTAGAATCGGAACCCTTTTGCCAAGTTAGGCTTCCAGGGCCATAGCTCTTTGGGGTCTGCTTGCCAGGGGCTGATCCCACCCTTGCTCACTCATGTTACTCTGCTGACCTGCCTTAAGATGCAGAGCAGGAGGAAAGGTCTGGTACATCCCTTCACAGCCCGGGGATCTGGCTCTGTGGTTTCAGGACGTCCGCATTTAATAAATTAGAACACGTGCAGGCGCCGAGTGGTCCCCAGCCACAGCAGAGTTTCACGGAGAGCAAAGAATGCCTTCCAAACACTTCAGCATCCTGACCTCTTCTCATTTCCGGAAGCGTCCTTGAACTCACTTCCCCAGGCACACATGGGAATGGAGCTGGAGCAGGACGAGGGACAGCTGTCACTGCTGGGGTAACAGAAGGGACAGGCAGGGCCCCTTGGGCATTGCTTCTCCAGGCTCTCCGCTGGGAGAGGGGGCCTGCCAGGGCCCGGTCTGATCTTCTGGGCCTCAACATTGTCTAACACAGGGCTTGAGAACAATCACTGTGGCTTGTTGAATGAACACATCAATGAAATGATTTGCTATTGCCAGAAAGATTCAGGAAGCTATCCCCAGTGCACATAGGGCTTTGGTCTCAACCCCTGCCAGTGCCAGGGGCAGGCTGCCCACCTCCCACAGGCTCAGCCCAAGTCCTGGCTGAGGGTAGAGTGTGTAAGAAAATGCAACCATTGCTCAGCTGCAGCAGGATGAGGACCCAGCCCTGCAGCCACATGGGGAGGTAGAGCCATGTGCAGCTGTTTAGATGATGTGTATCTGGTGGATAAATAAACTTCATCTTCCAGGGCTGCCAATCTCTAAACATGCAGAAATATACATTCGCTCAGAAACTTTAAGAAAATAAACAAACGTGGTGGTGTTTGAATCTTCCTAGCGCCACGGCCCTGGTCTCCAGCTACTCGCCTTTCAGCTGGTTAATGAACCTGGTTTATGGGTCCCCTCCTGCGGGCCTGCGTGAAGAAGTTCCGCTCTAAGGAAACGCTCTTAGGCTGTGGGGGAGGGAGTGGCCAGCAGCAGATCCTTCAGTGCAGCGACCAGCTCCAGCAGGGCAGGCCTGAGGTACAAGGCCAGTGACCTTCAAGTGACACAGCATCTGCTGCCAGCCTCTGTTGAGCCTGTTCAGGGAGGCTAGGTACACCAGGTGAGAGGCACCTGGACAGTAAGCCGGGCCTGCCTCTTCATCGTGACTGTGGCACCTCAGATGGGCATCTGCCCCCTGCAGGCCTCTGTCCCCTCGTGGGACACATAGACAGGAGGAGGAAGGAGATTTGGGGCTCATTTTCGGGCAGGAAAGAGGTACCAGGAAGCCTCACCACTCTGGCCTTGACTCGAGCCATGACGGACCGAGCGTCCTGCAGCGCCGGCTCACCGAGTGCTTGCCCCTGGTTCCCCGGGAAGCCCTGCAAGGCAGCCACGCCCTCGCTCACTCATTCATTTGCTGAGAGCCAGCAAGGTCGTGGCCCATTGGTCACAAGTGGTGGTGCTCAGAAGGTGTCCGCCTGCCAGAGGCTTGTGGTCCAGGGACACAGAGGCCAAGCTTGAGGAGATGGAGGCCCAGACACATCTTGGGGGTTTGGCCAAGGCCTCACCTAGCAGGTGAGAGAGGAAAGGGACCTGGGGTCTGGTCTAATTCCTGGATGGAGGGTCTTTCTACCATTTGTGGGAGCTGCATCCTGTCCACACATTAGCTTGGAGTCCAGTGACAAGGGGTGGAAGCAGAGGGGACCCTTCTCCGGAGGGCCCAGGGCTCACTTTGACTGACAGGTTTTGCTGTCAGAGCTAGCCTTGGGCCCTGCCCCCTCCCCCTCCCCACACACCCCAGGCAGAAGGGGCCACCATGGCCCTGATACCAGAAGGACACCAGAGCCTGTTGCTGCTGTCACTTGGACATGGCCAGGAACACTGGGGGCCATAAGTAAACCCCTACGGATGCTGAGGAGGTGCCCAGCTCCTCCCTCGGGGCTGAAGACAGTGGTCTCCTCTGTCCCTAAGAGGGCGGGGACTGATGTGGGAAATTGCCCCCTGCTGAAAAGGAGGTCCTGCCCTCCCTGCCCAAGGCCACACCACCCCAGGGACAGCCTACGGCCAATGACTGGTGTCAGGTGGGGTGACAAATCTGACTGCCCAGTTGTCAGACCGAGGGGCCCACACTCCAGGAGCCCCCAGTCCTGTGGCACTGGTCACCCTTCCTGGTGGAGTGGAGCTGAGACCCAGAGCTTGCCCAGGGAGAGACAACTCTAAGGGCCACCACGGCACCTGGCCATGGCTGTGGCCCAGGTCACTGGGACCAGCCCTGCCCCTTTCCTCCTCCACGGCTGGGGACCTGAGGAGAGCTCCTCCATGGGTCCCTGTGCCCACGGCCCAGCCCCAGTCTGTTTCCAGGGTGCCTGACTCAGGCAGGAGTCTTGTTGGCCACACTGGCCTCTTAGGGCTGCTCTACAGACATCAGGCGAGGCTTACCAGGGAGCAGAGGCAGCAGGGACACTGGGACAGGGACGATCACCTCTCTGTGAAATGAATGATGGGTAAGGTGTCCTGCGAGGACTCCATGGGCCCTAACATTGGAGAGGTCACCAGCCAGGGCCAGCTTCCACTGGCTATCCACACCCTGGCCATCCACACCCTGTTTCTCCATTAACAACAGATGATCCAAAACATAGTGGCTTAATGTGACAACCACTTACTATCACCCAGTTCCGGGGGCTGAAGGCTCAGCCGGGTGGTTCTTCAGTTCTGTGTTGGCCCCAGAAGCGGCACTGATCCGGAAGCTCATGGGTGCTGGAGGGAACCCACTCTCCTTCACGCGGGTGGCTGGCTGTGGGCAGGAGCACCTCATTCGCTCCATGTGCCTCTCCAGCAGGCTGAGCTCCTCGGCATGGCGCTAGGTCCCAGGCAGACGCCTTCCAAGAATGAAAAGCTACAGCTCCCTTAAGCCAGGCCTTGGAAGTTGCATCCTGTCGCATCCTTCCAAGCAAAGCCAGTCAGAGGCAGGTTCAGAGTCCAGGGGAAGGGCAGAGTCCTCGCCTTTGGTGGGGAGTGTGGCGAGGAAGCACATCTTCGCCCCTGGAGGTGACGGCCACTGGAGGATGCAGAATTCCCTCCGCTTTGGCTGAATCATTATGGGGCTAAAGACCCCTACTCGTGGGCTGAGGGCTCACTACAGGCTGGGCAGAAGGACCAGTCAGCCACAGCTGGCCAGGGGCCCAGCATTCTGGAGGTACAGAATCACGGAAAGCAGCGTCATCTGCACCTTGGTTGCAACGTGCGAGATGGGTAGGGGCGCTGGCTTGGTTCTGACCTGGCCTCCCTGCCTCTTTTCTTTTTGAATTCGAATGTTCCTGGTGCAAACAGGGAGCCTCACTGATCAAAACGCCTCCCTTAGGTCTGCCCTGGTCATCAGACCAGGAAACCCGCTTCCTCTCTGCACCTTTCAGTTCCAAACTCCAAACGCTTGTCCAACACCTATTTCCCACACGTGACAGCGCTGTAAACTACACAGAGCGGAGCTTAACCCTAGTCTTGATTCCTGGGAGTTGTTACCACTGCAGAGACAGAGCACGCAGGAAGTTTCGAGAGGGGCTCGTGCGCACTTCTGTTTTTCAACTCATTTCACCTCTCCCTGCCTGGTTTCATGTACACACACTGCAGATGTTACCTCTCCAGCCCACCAGGGACCTCTGAGCGGGGCCCTCAAGGACCCTGCATAAACGAAGACCAGTCTAGCAATTTCTGGGCAAACAGGGGGAAGGGTGGGTGTCAGAAATAGCCTCAAGTGCCTCCCCAACAGGTAATGTGAAAACCACGCCAGGCTTCCAGAAAGCCTTTGCTCAGCCCCAAGGCAACTCCAGAGCACGGGAAGGCAGAGCCACTACCTGCAGCTCTCCAGTGTGGACAGCCACCGCCCATGGGTGGCTGCAGCTCCTCACTGTGACTGACACGTTGCCACCTATTTTTCTACTTTCCTTAGCAAGGGTTTCCCAAGCAAATCTGAAATCAGACCTAAGGAACCCAAAGACGAGAGCGGGTATCTGCATGAAGGCTCGGCAGGGAGGTTTGGGTAAATGGACGAAAAGGAACAGAGAAACTCCGGGCAAGTTCCACTGGGTCACAGACTTGTTTATTTTTATTCATTCAACCAACACTTACCAGTGCCTGGCGTGCCAGAACCCAGGACAGGGGCAAGCACAGCCTGATGCCTGTCGCCAGGGCCACAGGGGTTGGAGGAGCAATGACCCTGGGAGGGGCCAGGGAAGAGCAGGGCTCCTTGCTGCAAAAGTGAACCCTGCTGTCGTTCTGAGTGTCCATAAAAAGTCACAACCACGTTGGTTCTGCAGCCGTGCAGCCAAGTCCTATCTGGAAAAGTAACACTTTGAACCAGTGATTCATGCCAGGGCCCATGCCACCCGCTGCTGCCTTTTGATCACCCACCATCCCACACTTGTGATGGTGACCCAGCCTCCAAATATCCTACAAAGATGGCTCTAGATTCCCTAGCACTGGAGCGCTGTCAGTAAGGGGACCCTCGGCCACTGAGAAAAGTGGCGTCTGTGATTCGGCCCCAGCGCTCTTGAGCTTAGTGAGTCCTGCTGCTCAGCCTTTCTGTTTGGTCCGAAGACAGAGCCATCCTGGGACCCGACAGGAGCTGTGCATCTCCCAAAGGAGGCAGCTGTCACCCAGTCTGGCCACCGCAGGGCAAAGGGCAGGTCTCTGCCCCTCTTTGGCTCCAGCATTTCTATCTACAAAACTGCGTGGGAGGCATTAGTCAACCGCTCTGTTCAGGGGCAACAGTGAGGCAGCTGGGATGGTGACAGGGGTAGGTGGGGTGCCCCTAAGGAGCACATAGCTGCTCTAGGGTCCTCTGTGGCTACCTGGTTAGCAGGACAGCAAGCTCACTTTGTGTGGACTGAGCAAGTAACAGAAACTCCTGGGCTCCTCCTGGCTGCTGCCACCCACGACTGACGGGTCCCCCTGTCAGAGGAACGTGCTAGGCTGTGGCGTCGCTTTGAGGACTCTTGAGCCCCATGGTGAACAGGCAGGAGCGGAGGAGCCCTTGTGCATGTGGAGGTGAAGGGGTGCCCAGGGCCAGCCCCCCAGAGGGCCCAGGAGGAAGACCTGCCTGCTGCAGAGGACCTGGGGGGCCCTGAGCTGGGGTATCAGTGTCCCCTGGTCTGGAGCTCAAGGACAAAACTCTGCACCCCCGTCACATAGGTCGGGTTCCATCTAGGGAAGAGCTTCCCCGCTGAGCGAACGTGACAGCACGGAGCCGCTGACCCCAGGTCCTTCCCACCACGCCGCACCCTTCCTTCCAGGCCCAGATCCATCCGCCAGTGGCGGCCTTGGGCCCAGACAGGGACTCCCGGCAGGGTGAGCAGAGCTGCCTTAAGGAGCTCGAGAGGACAGCCGGCGGCTCCCTGCCTCGCCCTCCCGCTTCTCCATCCCCACACGCCCACCCCCCTGAGGCCTGTCAGCCCGCCCACCCATGTTTGGGCACTGGCCTCAGGCACTGCCCTCAGGACCCGGATGAGTAAGGCAGTGTCCGTGCCCCATAGAATCTACACCGGGGGGAGACAGACCGTAAGCAAGACAACGGGACATCCAGAAAGCACAGCGGTGGGGGCGGCATGTGACGGGCCTGGGCTTCTTGGCCCTGGGTCCCTGCCTTCCGCAGGAGGGCAGCCACTCCCAAGGCAGGTGCCATTCACACTTCAGGGTCCACGCAAACTTGGGGAACTTCTTTGAGGGCAGGGACTGGCTCAGTGGTCCTGGTGTGGGGCCCGGATTCCGCATGCCCAATGGGCTCCAGGTGCTGCTGCTGCTGGTCCCGGGGCCACTAGCCGTGTGGTGAGGGAGGCTGCGGAGGGGCCAGCAAAGACCCGCAGGCCACCCAGGGTAGAGAAGCCAGCCAGGGCCCTGGCTCCGTCAGTCCCCCAACATGGGGAGCTGCAGTAGAGCTCAGAGGTGCTTCGGCCAGTTGCTAGGGCTGCCAAGACGCTCAAGCAAATAATCCTGCCTGTCGTTTAAAAAGAACCAATCTCTTCCAGCTGGGTTTGTGACACTGCAGAGGCAGGACAGTTCTAAGATCCATGGAAGCTGAGTGTGAGGTGGTCTTGACCTGAAACCACAAGGTGCATCTGGGCACCCCGCTGTTCCACCCACCTTTGGGTCCCCTCTTCATTCCTAAATCCCTGAGAGGTGTACCTAGCCCTCGGGTCCTGAGGCGCTGAGGCAAGTTCCCACCTGTGGCCTCGACAGCACTGGGGCCCGCTCTCTTCCTAACCGCATCCACCCTCCTCAGCACAGGGCCAGCATCGGCCCCTGCTTTCCTTGCAGACCTGGTGCAGAGCAGACCGTCGCTGCTACCATGAGCAGGTCAGATCCATCGCCTGGTGAAGGCTACCCAGCCTCTAAGGGGATAAACTGAGACCCTTAGCTGCGAGTTGGGTCGGGGGGAGCCCATCGTCCTGGGGATTCTGCTCAGCATCCGTGAAAGCCCAGGAGGCAGAGGGAAAGACACCAACCAGGAGTCACGGAGGAAGAAGCTTGCGTAAGCATCCCTCTGAGCTGGTGTCCAGAACAGCGTCTAACCCTCCAGGGACCCTCCCCAAGAGACACAGCTCTTGTCCCTGCCACCTCCTTCTCACTCCAGGGGCCTTCGTTTCCACCACCCCATCTCCATGTCCCTGTGTCCAGCAAACCGGTTGTACCTGAAAAGCAGTGCTGTCTCTTTAACCCCCTGGGGACCTCCCCGACTTTCTTTGGCACCAGGGTTGGGCATCTCTGGGAATCTGACCCACATCTGCACAGGATAAAGAACAATTACCGAGTTGAAACATGCCCTGCACCCAGCACACCTCCTAAATTGGTGCTTTACTTAAGCTAATGTTCCTGATTATTCCGGCCTCCCTAGTGCACCAGCTGAAAAGGTGAGGCCCGCTCGCTGTCTGTCCTCCTCGAGGCCTGGCCTGCCTCCAGTGCACACACGCATACAGATCTTCCAGGTGCCCCAGGTCATGAAGCTTCGGCTTATTAGTAATAACCAACTTCACATGCAGAGCCGTTTTGAACTTGTTTCTGGAAAGCTCCTCTGGGCCACAGAATAGAATAACCATTTTGAACTTGTTTCTGGAAAGCTCCTCTGGGCCACAGAATAGACTAGAAGAGCAGACACTCTAAATATTTGCACGGGTGGGGGAGCACCATGGCCAGGGGGCAAGCTGGCTTTGGCAACTGGACCTGGGGCTGAGCGTCAACTCTGGGGTGTTTAGGTCTTCATGAGCTGAATCAATTACATGACGTCATGGTCTGAAGGCACATTATCTGGCAACGAGGAAGCACTTGAGACACGCTAGCTGTTGAAGGTGACGTGCACACTATTGCCCAGCAGGGACACTTGTGGTGCGTGGTCACCCTAGCCAATGCTGCTTAATGGAGAAGATTCTTAGCAGTCACCAAATTCAACCTATTGGACACAGGAAACTCGTGAGCCCTGAACAGGTTACGAGTGGCTTGAAGTCACGCTGCCTATGAGCAGAACCCAGGTTGGGTCACACTGGTTCTGGCCCCAGGTTCAAATTCCCGCTATGGATGCTAAGCTCCCAGCTGCTGTCTCCTTGAACATGGCTGAGAGGAGTTGTGTGGAGGCAGTCTCTAGGCAATCTGCAAGGTCCTGATTTACAAGGAAAACAGTGAACTTCAGAGAAGTCAAGAAACTTACCCAAAGCCACACAGCAGTAAGCACAGTTGCCAGAACAGGAGAGGTCCCTCTCAGTTAGGGCTGGGCTCTCCTCCCTGGGAATGTCACCATGGGGTTTCTTAGGCCGTGGATGATGGTTGGTATGCTGATATGGGTGTCCTTTCCTGATGTGTTTGTTCTGGAGCACTCCAGTTCCACCCGATTATTGGCATGTGATGCAAACATCCGGGTCAGAATTCATTGCTCCTGTATAAATCTCCATCAGGGTACAAATGCCTATTGACACGTCTGCTTCTGGAGGTTGAGTTCCTTGTATTTATTTATTTTTGGTACTGGGATGCTTTACCCTGAGCTACCTCCCCGGCTCTTTTTATCTTTCATTTTGAGACAGGTTCTCATTAAGTTGCTGAGGGCCTCACTAAGTTGCCCAGGCTGGCCTTGAACTTTGATCCTCCTGCCTCAGCCTCCTGAGCCTCTGGGCTTCCAGGAGTGTGCCAGCGTGCACAGCTAGGAGCCGGAGCTCCTTCGAGGGAGGCCTGTGCCCGGCACAGGAACACCTGCGGACTGTGATCCAGGTGGCACCCCGGCGGGAACCAGCGTCCCCCTGCAAGGCCTGAACCCTTGCAGAAAGGGCCCAAAACATCACAGCTGAGTGAAGTGTCCCACCTCCAGTGAAACGGACAAGTGACAGCCCCCTTCCAGTTCACACCTAAGAGAGTCGCCCCCCCAAGTCCTCTTCCTGGTAGGGCTTCCATTTCTCTCGTGGGTCCAGGAGGACCACCATTCATCTCTCGTGTATGCTGAGGCCAGCTCCCCCTGGTTTGCAAGAGCCAACTGTACTGGTCGTCTTGTGCCAAGGCTGTATCCAGGGAAGCCACGTGGGTAGCTGCTAACTGGCCATGTGACGGATTTACACCAGAGCAATGGGCAAGCCCTACATATCAGGTCTGCCTTCCTTCCTTCCTCCCTCCCTCCCTCCCTCCTTCCCTTCCCGTCTTTCCCTCCTTTTCTTCCTTCCTCTTCCCTTCCTTTAACAACATTTAACTGGTAGCTAAATGTTTCACAGTACACTTAGCCTCCTCCTCCTGCCTGCTTGTATTTGTCTTGATGCTCCTTATCCACCACTAGGACCTCCCAATCTTCTTCTACTTTGTCCATTCTCTCCAGAGACTTGTCCCGGTGCCTCTCAATCCTTCTGCTCCTCCCTGGCAGTTGGGGTAGTCACCGAACCCCGTTATAAAAGATGTATCACCTACAATAGACTTCTACCAACAAGTCTGTTCAGCATGCTGCCTGTAAAGATACGTTTACAGAATTTCTCTCAGATACCTGCTTTACACGTGCCTTTACTTACTAAAAACATTACCCAGTTCTCCTCCCCTCCCCACTTCTGTGTCTCAAACAGTGTGACTGTCACATTTGGTAATCTCCAACGCACATGTGGACTGAGCTTCTTCTAAACAGGCTGAAGTTTCTGTCTCTCAATTCATGGATCTGACTAGGGCGAAAGGCACCCCCCTTCCAAGCCAGGCTGCCAAGGAAAGGATCTGAAGCACCCCACCCCCCAACCCCAATGGAAATGAGCCTGATTTACAGAATTAAGTTTCGGTCCGATGGTTCAGGGGGACGGGGACGCACAGACTGTGGCAGGCTGAGGCTGAAATCCGAGCTGGCGCTTTGCAGCAGGCTCAGTGACTTTCAGCAAAGCCCGCTTGCCGTGCGCAGCTCTTGCCTTGGCATTCCTGTCCTTTCGGTGGGTTTCCACGGGCTGGGGCTCCTTTCTTCACAGGATGACGCCGAAGCCTGGGCTTTCCACCGCCCTTCCCACTCTGGTTTCCTTACAGAGCTTTTTAAACCAGAAACGAGGCGTCTGCCACCCAGAAAGCCTTCTGGAACTCCGGGGCCCTCCGCTCCTCCAGAGCCTGCTGCCCGGGCCGGTTGGCGCTGTGCATGCCTTTCCGGGGAAGGACCAGGCCAGCCCCAAAGCATGAAATGACGGCTCCTTGCTCGTCTGGCCGTCACTCGATCATGGTGGGAACAGAACAGAGAGACTGTGGAGATCTTGCTAAAGATAGAGACTCGTCGAGGTAGAAGAGTTCCACTCTTAATTAAGACGATGAACCCCGCAGCAGCAATGGTCTCAGTGGCCTCTCCAGGGAAGGCCCTGCTGGCCCTCCTGGAGGAGTCTAGCCAGGACTCAACAGAGGCCCCTAGGCCACACACCACGCGGGCCTGCTGGCTGCTGGTTAGGGGTGATTCTCATGGGGCTGGGACTGCGGGAGCTGCAAGTTCCTAGGCCACCCAGGAAGCATCTGGTGGGCAGAAGCCCCTTTAGTTGGTGGCTCCCTTCGGCAGGAGGAAAACCCCAGTCTTACTCAGTTTTCCCTCATGTTACTGCACCAAAGCCCGTGTCAGCGCACAGGGGCCGGAGGACTCTGCTTCCTGGACGGGAGCTGTGCGTAGCCAATCCCACAGTGCGCACAGCACTGAGGTCAGGCGCCTTGCCGCAGAGCTCCGCCATCATCTTGTTCCAACTCTGTACCCGGCAGACAGTCCTATTATTTTTTATTTATTTATTTATTTATTTTCAGTGCTGGGGATCAAGCCCAGGGCC